>NC_139512.1:174167467-174767467 GCF_947247035.1 Vipera ursinii | reverse complement strand
GCATCTTGAATATTGTGAAATGATATGTTTGAAATTACAAGGTGCCAGCTACTGGCGAGTACCACAGGAGCTGATAGAGTGTTGGACTCTTGAGGAGCATTCTTTGAAAGGAAGCCTTCAGAATATGTCTCCAGTCCGTAAACGGTAGGTATTGTGGTTCATTTGCCTGTTGTAGCCTTTAAGTGGAATAAAAGTTTCTGATCTCCATTCAAGCCTAAAATAAAGTACTTCTGTTTTAAGAGTCACATAAAACTAATTAATTCAATTTGAATAGTCCATCTCAACAAGTGATTCTTGGCAGTGAATAATCTTAAATCAATCTTCAGTGAAGGCATGTCCTAAAGCAGCAGTAACTTTTTTTCAGACTCATGTAAAAACTTCTTTAACGAGTAGTAGCGAGATGCTACACTCATGCTACTTCTCCTCCTCCTCCTCCTCTCACAAAAATCCATGTTATTCTCTTTGCTATAAAATGCAAGCCCATTTTGTAATACTTAACAATGAACATAAGAAAAATATACTTGAAAACAAGCTGAAATTATATTTGGTATTAAATAAGAATGTATCATTTCTATTGCTTGTGCCAAATGCAGATGATTATCAATATAAATATGTTGTCCTAATTCCTTATACATTGATGATTGAAATGTCTGATATATGTGTATGTGCCATTTTAGGCAGATATCAGAGTAAAAATAATTTTTGCATATGCTGAATATTATACTTATCCTCTGTCTTTACTGGATTCAGTGGACTTAATGATTTTTTTTTAACAGACGAATAATTGATTCTCCTGGTGAGGAAGAAAGACAACTGAATAGCAGAACAGATCGAAAGCCAGTTCAATTCTCTGGCCCCTCTACAAGTACCTGCATCAAAGTTAAGAACTCAGCTTCTTTAAAGATAGCAGCATCTTCACATCCCCAAACGGCTCTTAAGTGTCCTACCAACGATACTTCTTTAATAAGCAAAAAGATTTCGAGAACTCTTTATGCAAGGACTGTCCCATTGACTAAAAATTCTCAAGTCTCTCTTAGAGACGCTGATGATGGGGGAGTTGGCCAAATTATCTCAAAGTCTTCCTCGTCTAGTAAGTTTGCAACCGGTCAGGTGATAAAACTGAAGCGGACTCCACTCTGTAATGAATCAGTTGTGAGGAAAGTTAAACAGCAATTTCCATCTACTGCAATTGCTGCTACTTCTACAGGTAACTCAAACTGAGCAGTCGGCCCTTTCCCGGAGGTGCACTACTAACAGAGATGGTCTCCAGAATAGCTAGCTGAGTGGTGATGTGTAAGACTGATCTCTTTAAGATCGTTATTTTTTTAACAACAAAAACTTTTACCTCCTGAGAGGACAAAACAGTCCCAGGTTCCACAGAAATATTCTAATAAAATCCTCTAAGATGGTGGATGGTAGTCAGTTGGTGTTTATTTTTGTAAGGTACATTATAAATCATCACAAAGTATAATTAAATGTGGAACCTTGGTCATTTTAGACTATTATTTATTCTAGATTGGGTGTGTTCCAAGGCTTTTAATTTTTTAAAAAACTTGTGCAGTTTTTCTGAGTTTTTCTGAGCCTAATCAGCCTTCCATCCTTCCAAGATCGATAAAATGAGGACCCAGATTGTTAGTGGGAATATGCTGACTCTGTAAACTGCTTAGAGAGGGTTGTAAAGCACTATGAAGCAGTATATAAGTTTAAATGGTATTGCTATAGAGAACAGCAAAGTCTCTTCCTCCTGAATAACTAAGATTCTTATTCTGCTATTGTTCTGGCTGTTCTGCTTTCAATAGGTATGGCCACATATTTCCAAGATGTTAACCATGTTATATTAAACATATATTAATGTGGTTTGAGGTATACATTCTTACTACAACAAAGCTGATATTCTTACAAAGATACAGTTGCAAGAAAAAGTATGTGAACCCTTTGGGATTATGTGGAGTTTTGCATGAATTGGCCATAAAATGTGCTCTAAACGTCATGTAAGTCACAACAATAGAAAAACACAGTCTGCTTAAAATAATACTACGCAAACATTAGCTGTTGTCATGTTTTCATTGAACATAGCATGGAAACATTCACAGTGCAGGGTGGAAAAAGTATGTGAACCCCTAGCCTAATGACTTCTCCAAGAGCTCATTGGAGCCAGGAGTGAGCCAACCTTGACTCCAATCAGTGTGATGATATTGGATGTGTTGCTGACAGCTGTCCCGCCCTTTAAAAACACACACCTGTTTTGGGTTTACTGGTCTCAAGAAGCACTGGCAGAGCCTAGAAACTCAAAATCATGCTGAAGTACTTCTCTGAAAACGAGAAATGGATTACTGTACCTATAAGTTCCTTGTAGCTGTAAGAGTTATAGAAGCAAGGCTAGTTTCATTTTTTTTTCTGAGTATTTAATCTTATAGCAACCATAGGATCATTCTGGCTTTCTATTCCCCCTGCTTGCATTAAAGAAACAGAGCGAGCAGTGGAGGTCAAGTCTTTTTATCTCTGGAAACAGGCAGCTGTTGCTGCTCCTAGTAATGTGAACAGACGGGCTGGGTCAGATTTGTATAGAATATGCAACAGTGTTCTTGGCATTCATTCAGAGGGACTTTTTAGAGATTTAGGCTTTCCTTAACCTTAATGGATGGCTTTGGTGTTCTCCTGCACCAAGGCAGCCCTGTGTAAACAGAGGCACTTGACTATCAATCAATGAGACTTCCTAAAAGGAAATATTTCTTTTAAGCTCAGAGATGTATGATTTGTATTTAATTTTCCTTTTGAAGACACTGACTGGGAGCAGTGTCTTCCTTCTGAAGAGACTGGATAGAAGCTAGCTATAAAAATCCTAAAGGAAAACTAAATTCCCCAGCCTTGTCATTTTTGGCAGTGTGAGAAGTGTGTTATCAATGAAAGAAAAGGTAGTATGATATAGTGGTTAAAATCTTTGACAAGAATTAGTGAGACTCCTTGTTTAAGGAGACAGTATAACTAATGGGAAGGAAGGTGAATTTGCCCCCTTCCCCCAATGATCACAGTCATTGGATCAGAGAAGTAGCCTGTTGCAATAATATTAATGGGAATGTTAGGTTTGCCCTCTTGAACTCCCCAAATAAGTGTAGGACTAGCTCCCCTCCCGAAGAAAAAAGAATCTCGGACTGAAACACATTCAATTTTTAATCCACAAAAATAATCAGTCATTAAAAAGAACTGAAAGGCTTGGAAAAACTGTTCTGTGTAAGCGATATAAATTTCCAATGGGAAAAACAGACATTTTACAAATATAGCACAGAACAATTAATATATAGTTTTTCTACTATTATGATTGATCTTGAGTGTTTTTCTGGATATGACATTAGGCCACACAGAACTATGAGATTTGTTATGTACAATTGTTGAATTCTAATATGGGAAGAGTGAAAAATGTTACGTATTTACATAACAGTTCAATTCTACAGACGCCAGTATTTTAGCTCTTTAATACTGAATGACTGAAAACAAACTGGGCTGTAATATTATCAGTCTAATAGATCTGTAAGTACTGCTGGCTAAAGCTGCATTATTATGAAAAAATAATCTTTGAGTATATTGAGCAAAGCTTTCCATGTAGAAAACAAGACAAAAGTTAAGACAATTTCAGCAAGTTTGGCTTACCACAATTGTAATATTTTTCTCAAGCTATTTTGTCGGTATTTGTGGAGTACACAATAAGGGAGGGGAGAAGCACCTTTAAGTGAAAAAACTAAGATGATTTACTGTTATCATGCCACCAAAGTCACAGCTGGCACTGTGACTGAAAGGGCAGGTGTTTCTCCAGAAGTCTCTAATTTTGGAGGATATAAGTTACAGGGAGAACCCCTTGCTATATTGCTGCACAAAGGACTGGGCTCTGTAGGGCCTGGGATAGGATGCTTTTGCTGTGTTTTCTCTGAGTATGCTCCCTTTTCTAGATTTCTTACGGGTGTTGGTTGCTCTTGAGTCTTTACCATGCCTCTGTTTTTGGGCTTAAAGCTATGATGGTGCTGCCGTCGGTATTCATGTCGGGAGTGACTCTTTGGGTTGCTCTGATCAGACTCATCACCAGGACTTTGGGGCTTGAGAGAGCCATTGATTCGAATGCCATGGTAGTGCGCATGAAATCTTCGTCTCGAACCTGAAGGCACATTCTGTCCAGGAAGAAAAAAGAACACCAGGACTCATTTCAGTGAAACCTGAAATATAAATGCTTCATTGTCTTGGGAAAGATCTTGTGCGGAAGGCTTCAGTTTGGGCTCAAATATTTCATTAATGTATTTGTGGTCATTTATATTCCCATTAATCACACAAATTCTGCCCACACCTTTTGATGTCATACAACCCCAGATCATAACACTGACTGGGTGTTTCACAGTACATGTAATGCAATCAGAATGCAAATCTTCTCCGATTCTTCTCCTTACGTATTTTATGCCATCACTACCAAACAGGGAGATCTTGGTCTCATCACTCCAAATAACACTATTCCATTCTCCCTCTGTCCAGGTTTTAGCCCAGTTTAGTCTTTTCAACCTTTGTTTGAGAGATAAAAGTGGCTTTTTTTCGTACTGTGCCCAACAGTCCTTGCACTCAACTTCACATTGCATTGCACCATTTCATCTTCTATACACCCAGATGATTTTCTTCTGTCACATAGGCACAGTCTCTTAATTTTTCTATCATCACTTGCTGTTGTGCACCTTTTCCTGCCTTTACCAGTGTGGTTTTGTAGTGCCTGAGTCTCCTTATACCTCTTCAAAAACTTAGAAATGCCACCTTTGGTTAAGTTTCCACCAATTTTTCTTCTAATTTCTTTATAACTTTAGCCTTGTTCATTTAATAATACTATTTTACATCACTCTCTGGGTGACTAGTCAACTCTTTGCACCATTACTTTAATTTTATTACGTTTTACAAGCTCACTAAATGAAAGAACACAAAAAAACCCAACCAACCTGATAGCGATCACATAACACACTGACAAATATCCTCCTCTCAGCTTCAATACATGACAACAATAAGTGAATCTTACTATGATCTGATTGGCTCATTGCCAAAACAAGATGACACCTGATTGGCTCTCTAAACACTCGTGCTCATTGGCTACGATCAGATGAAGGAAAGCTACCTGATATCAACCTAAGCAAGTTGTGCTTCCTTTTTCTGGTTATTTGGCTATACCTTTTCATAGAATACAGATAATTGAACAAACCTTGTTGCACTGCATTCTTGATTAAATTATCTTTCCATTGATATATAATTTTATGGTACTACTCCAAAAGAAAAGTAGTGTTATTAGCCATGATACCTCAAATGTACACTTTTCCCAAAAGGTTTCCACAATTTTGGCCACTACTGTATATTACGCATGTCAGCACCATAGTCATTGAGGCTGTTCTAATGACCCCCATCAACTTGCTGCCTCTACTGGCTGGAAATATAAAATCATATCCTTCCCCAGATCCTTTTTGAGGGCAAGTGGGGCAAGTGGGGAGATAACAGAACAATAAGCTAATTATTGGCAATTTGCTTGAACTGCTACTACTGTAATTACATTCCTCTGACACTAAGACAAAATGGCACTGGGCCTGGCTTAGCGCAACTACCATGTTTTGGAAAATGAAACATTTTCAGTGTTTAATATTTCATCCACGAATGGGCACTACACTGATCCAGGAATGGGCGCAATTGGCACACAAGACAAATTTGTGCAAAGGACCCCTAGCTATGGTTGCCACCTGCTCTTTTAATAGGAACCACTGTTTCCAAGAGAACCCCAAACTGATTAGTCATGAAGATACATTTATAGGCATCATTGAATAAATCTGGACATAACACTTAACCCTATTCCAAAACAAAATGTTTCTGGAACAATAGGTTGTTTTCCAAGAGAATGAAGTAACACATCCATCCATCCATCCATCCATCCATCCATCCATCCATCCATCCTTCTGGAGACATTTCATCAACTGGATTGAGTTGGTATAAGTGAAAGACAGAAGAGAGTTTATATACAGATGATATTAAGCCATCATTGTGATCTCTTCAATTCATTTATCAATGCGGCTCATTTTAGACTGAAAAAGAACATATATTCTACTCATGTTAATTTTTAAAAACATAGGAATTAGCTGAAAGATGTTTTAAGAGTCACATACATAAATCCCAAAGTGTTGCAGAATCTAGAATCTTTTAATAATACAGCATTTAAAAGAATTTCTGAATCTGGGAAGAAATTGACTCAATCTCAACTATGTGTCTATGTGATGCTTCTCATGCAGTTGTAAATTTTTAACTTTATAATTTTTATGCTTATTCACAGACAAAACTTTTTCCTTGACCCTTACCTGTTTATTTGTTGAAGTTACATGAGAGGAGGATTCCATAACTGGGAGAACTTGGCTTGAACCTTTAGTTGTTGCTGTTTTGTGATCAGAAGTCTTGGCAGGAGTCTGATTAGAATATTTTTGGCTGTATGTATTTTGCATGCTGGTCACTGATTTTGAAATTTCTGACTGAAGGAACATACTGGGTGGTGTTCTTGAGGAGTAATTGTTTTTTGGATGGAAAACTACAAAGAAAAATACAAATTTTATCATATAATATATTGACATGAATTCCAAAAAAATTAAACCAAAGGCAGTGTATACATTATATTTACTAGCTATGAAAATAGTTCTAACAAGTGTTTTGAAGAGCAATTAATGAAGAAGCTGAGACTTTACTATAACTTACTTTCTCCACAGTGTAATATCTGCATTTTTAACTGTTCAGTGTCACAGGAAAAGCGGGCAGCTCTACCCAATTCTTCATCGTATTTACGTTCACTTACAAAGTGCTACAATGAAAGGAAAAGTAATTGTTATAAATAGCCTCACATGATTAAATAACTAGAAGATCACAGTGAAGTCCAACTTGTTGAACAAAAGCTTTTTAAGGAGATAAGTGTTCCAAACTTAGAAAGTTTGGATATGTTTTATATTTTGTAAAATGCTATTGTAAAATCTGATTCAGAATCAGTAATTCCCTATCCTCACATTTGATGGAAGGAGTATTTGTCACTGGAAAAAATAACTACAATTATATAAGGGAATTAAAGCACGAGGCTCAAAAGAAAACAAAAAGAATTCTGCAATTTTAATACAACTGGAAATAAAAGCAGGAATATTACTATGCTTATATGAATCTGAATATTGTATTACTTTTCAAAATCTTACTACAAAATACAAGGGAGATAGCACAGTTTTAAGTAAGATGACATTCTAAAAAAACTAGATTTATTTTTTGCTTGAGCCCTTGTGGCGAGAACCCGTGGTTCTAAGTGCTGAAATAGAGATACATGACTTGTATATAGCTATGCTTATTTTTAAGAGAAATATCCTTTTAAAGATGACCTTAATTTCAGCTCGCAATTCAGCCAGCTGAATCTCAGCCATCTGACTTGCCAAATCTGTTAGTCTCTTCAATTCTTCAGCTTTTTTCTGACGCGCAGTCAAAATATCCACTGCCAAAGAAAAAAGGATAATGCAAAATGTTAAATGTTCACGTGGAAGAGATAACCACTATGAAAAATTAATTGATCCATAAATGTATGGTTTCTTTCTTTGTTTACTTATGCTACGTTATCTGAATCTTGCCTTTCTCTAAAAAGCTTCAAGTGGGACTACTATGTTAATATGCTATGTTAACAGTTTTTATTTCACCCTGGGAAAATTCTAGACTTTCCCAAGAAAAGTGAATGATTTAAAAGAGAGGCAGGAATCACCCCAAATCTGTTGGTGCAGTACTGGAAACCAACTTAACCCCAAATAACTGTTTTATCAGCCCTCTGCAAAGACGTAATAGCCCTGAGCCCGAGTAATCTTTTAATCTCAGTTTTTTTTCCCTTTCTGCCACTGTTGGCTTGAACATATTTAGCAAGCATTACACATTTTTTATTTCCAGTGTGAAAAATTATGGAGCAACATCATACACTGGATTTATATTTTTATTTTATTAATTTAAATCACACTGTCTAGTAAGATTTGTAATAGTGGACCTGTACACACTATCATGCATGCAAATTCATTGGCAAAGTCAATGATGATAGGAATGGTTAGTGGAACAAGAAGGCAAGCAAAGAACACACTGGCTTGATACCATCAAAACCTATAGAAAGATGAGCATCCAACAATTGCTCACCTGGGTAGCATGGAGAGCACTTGCCTATAAAATTGCCAAGAATTGAACACAACTGAATGGTTAAAACAACAACACTTTTGTCAAAGAAAAAAACAGGAAGAAAGGACCTATCTTCACAGATAGAAATATTTCATTATTCACTCTCCAATCAATGGTAAGTTCCAAATACTTAATTGTTGAACGTGTAGCAACCAAATTATTCTTCAGTCTCTGCGATATTAGCTGGGGAAATTTATGGCCAAACTGAAATGTATACAATATTCAAAATTACTTTTGAAATAAACTCTGCATTTTAATTTTAATTTCTACTTACTGGCTTCTTGTTTAACCTTGTCAACTTCTGCCATTAAAGCCACTTCCTTGTCGATAATACTGAAAATGGAAACAATTTAATTTAGGACATTATTAATGAGAGACTTGATTAATTAAGTCCTTCAAAACGGTTTTCAAACAGAATTTATGGTAAGAGTTATGAAAAACATTGTTTTCTGGAGAAAATTAATTTAAATAAAAATGTAAGAAATCAGCTTTCTTTATGCTTCAGATTCAAACATATTACTTCATTAAAACATGTTCAGTTATTTATATTAGTGTTATATTCTAATATATGATCCTTAAAGTCACTAGATGTGGACTTAAACCGAATCTTATAGATATCATAGTTTGAAATTGTGGAGTATGTCAAATGCAGTCACTATCAAAGGTTTCTATAATGGTTTAACCATTGTTCATTTCTATAATGTTCATGAGACACTGTTATAGCTAAACTGATGATATCACAATATAATTTATTTTTTAAATTTAATAAACATAATAGTATATTTTCTACCGACTGAACAAGGTTTCATCTTCTCTACTGATGTTCTTTTGGTTCATTTAACCTGCTGAATGGGATTTTAGAAACTTCAAAATTAGTCCTGTCTAACTCTGTTATTCTGTATTTCAAAAGAGTATCTTAATGTGAAGAAATATGGAAAGTAGTAGCACATTGGACATTTATCGATCTAAGTCAGACATGTCAAACACAAGGCCCGGGGGCCGGATCTGGCCCGCGAAGTGGTTTCATGTGGCCCGCGAAGCCATCCTGGAAAAAGTGAGGGAATGGCCCCCACTGCCTTGGTCCTGGCCCAGAGACCCTCCTTCTGCCAGAGACCCCCAGATCTGTCCCACTCCTGACCAGGCCCCCATAGGCACCCTTGATGCAAATGATGTAGAGCTAGCCACGCTCACCCAGTAGGCCACGCCCACCCTGGCCATACCCACCCGGCCCCCTGAGGGCAACTGCAATGCTGATGCGGCCCTCAATGAAATTGAGTTTGACACCCCTGATCTAAGTGATATATTTTGCTGCTGTACAATCCCACATCCAATCTATGTTAAAAGGAAAATACTACATATGAGCTCATTGTGGCTTGCCAGTCTATACACACAATCAAATTTTCCTATTACTGTATTGCTGTATATTGCTAAAGACTCAGAAAAATGCCACATTGATGCTGCATCTTTTTCTGCACTATAACTCAAGAAAATAGGAAAAGGGATAAAAGAGATGATTTGAGAGGTGTACAAAACAGTTTGATCAAAGGCACCCCAGGATCCTCTGGGCTTTGGCAGAGTGTTTCTTCCTCTGATGCTGCTTCAGTTTGTAAAACGTTTTGTGCTTTGGGACATTGATTGTGTTTCATTAAATTACTCCCTTTGCTCTTTAGAACATTTTGTTTTATGGATGGAATTGACTTACATACGCCGCTTAAGAAACAACTTACACAACTGTCATTGTCTTCCTGTAGATGGCACTCTATGCATAGTCAGTAGCATGATATTGTACTAAGATCATTCACACCATTACTGCATTAGCAGCAGCGGGCAGCTGGTACCCTTCTCCAGCACCCACTCCTTTTAAGAAACATTTTAATGTTTACAAGTCTCTCTCTTTATAACTTAGAATTCATCAGGAAGGCATGGAAGTTTCTAATAGACTGATAGGTTTTGTAGACAGCAAAAGAAGGTTACAGGGCAACTGAGCATTATACCTTTGGCACTTGATCCCACATTTAGCTACAGTACAGTCTTCTTTCCATATTTAATACAGGTTAATGAGATTACAGTAACAGTTGTAGAACCCTAACCCTAACCCTAACCCTAATTTATCATTAGGGGTATAGCTCTTTCTGCAAGATAAAAAGCGCTGTATTCAGGCTCCCACACTTGCTTTAGAATTAAGCCCTTTAAATGATTTTTTTGTTTCAAGATGTAGCTTCCAAATTTCCACTGTGATGCTGATGACTGAGACAGTTTGTCAAGGCCAATATTTGTCTTGGTTGCTCTTTCCTTCCAGGTAGAAATATCTGAAAATGCTTATTTTGGTTCATTTTGCCAAATGGGATTGGATGATCCAGAACTGACTGTTAGCTGGTGGGAAATGCTTCCTTTGCATGAGATAGGCCACTGAGTGACTCACCTAGCTTCTCCTGGTTGGAGACTTTCTGGACTCCTACCGTGTTCCCCTGAAAATAAGACCCGATTATTATTATTATTTTTTTGCTCCAAAACAGGCAAAAAAGGTCTTATTTTTTTTGGGGGGGGGGTCTTTTTCACTCACCTCACAGCAGCAGCACCGACAGCCCAGCCGGCCCACTTCTTCTGCAGCAGAAGCAGCAGCTTCATTTTGCAGCTGAAAATGGAGCTCCAGCCTGCATTTCATCATCAGAGGCTTTTCCGAAAGGCCTCTGCAGCTGGGAACTGAGCTAGGGATTGAATCTGCTCCTTCAGCTGCAGAAGAAGTGGGCTGGTGAGGCAAGTGTCAATCCATGGGAGGCATGGCTGCAATGATAAGCTCCCACCCTCCCCATCCCTGCCCTCGCTTTATTTTTAGGCATGCAGCTTGTCCCAAAACTAGGGGGTTATTTAGGGGGATAGGGCTTATATTGGGCCCACCCCCCAAAAAATCAAGCTAGGACTTATTTTCAGGGTAGGTCTTACTTTTGGGGAAACACGGTATGGCGTATGGCAAGGAGAGCTGGAATAGCTGCAGAGATGTGTTGAAATTGGCTACAGGGAGTCCTCACTTAACGCCTAATCACTTAGTAAATGTTCAGAATTACAACTATCTCTAAAAGATACTTATGACCTGGATTTGAAGTTCCAATGGGTGCCTCCCCTGTATCGCATGATTTCATATTATACACTCAGCAACTGGTACATATTTATAGCCTTATGTACTGTCCCATGGTCATGTGAGCACAATTAATCTTTTTTTTTTGCCAGAAACTGGCATTTACTTCCAAATTATTTGCTGTGAAAGCAAGAGGGCTCCCGCAATCTGTACTTGTTTTTTGTTTCCTTAGAATTGGGAAGTGTTGGGGTATCTGACTGTGCCTAGGAACCAAAGACATCACTCCCTCCTATGTGGGAAAGGAGATCTTTCCCTTTTGAAACTTAGATGTTGGCTGGCCCAACTGTTAAGAAATGTTGGGCACCATTTGGCAGCTAGTATTTCCTTCTGTCCTCACAAATTGCACTTCTTGCAGAATAGAGACTGAATCAGAATTCTTAACATGTCAACAAAGTTCAGAAATTTAAAAAATCTTGTAAACTTGACTACATGATTCTGTTCAATACAAGGTGCTTAAAGCAGTTATTATTGAATAATGTATTAAATACCTATAATCAGACATAATAAGGAATCAAACTTGAGATGAAAACTAGGAAGTATAATAGATTTTGAAGAACTAAAGAAAGTTTTTAAAAATATGAAAACAAATAAGAGTAAAATTTTATAAATGCTATAAATATTTTTTATCATCATTGCTTCATACTAGTAATAACATAAGGATAAATATGTACCAGATTTTATAGACTTAAGACCGGATGATGTTGGAATAAAGCAGAAAATGTTTCTTAAATAGTTAGCAGAGCTAACAAAACTTACTTCACTCATGGGCTGTGGACAAGATGAAGGGAAAAGAATGGTGTTATAACTGCAAAAAGAGACATTGTCAGGGCGTTTTGGGCCTGTGGGGAAAGGCCGTTAAAGAACCCTTAGAGAAGTTTTGAAGCATGATGTTAATTTAATACATAATACTTGGAAATTGAAACTTTAACCCTTTTTTTGTCACCCTAGGAAAAAAGTAAAAAAGTAAATGTGGTCCAAATAATCAAAACAGATACGGTACCTTCAAAAACATAAATTTTGCATCTTTTCAGCAGAATATACCTAATAAAGGACAAGAATTATTCGAGTGCTTAATGCAAATATATGTATGATTGCAGATACAGAAAAGTGATTAGAAGCTCTGTCGAATAAGAGATGAATAGAAATGCTGCCTGGCTAGGGGGAAAAAATGAGCACACCTTTTATTCAGCTATGATTCTGGAGGATAGATGTTACATTATGTATTTTTGCAATGGTTCGGAATATAGCACTGTTCCATTATTATATCAACTGAATTCTACTGGCACAATGCTCAAGATTTGCATAGTAAACTTCATTCTTATTCTGGCTGCAAAAAAGAATTTTAATAGAAGATTCAAGCATGTGAAAATTATCCTAGCAAAGGGAGTTCAATGTTCTTAAAGTTAGGTAAGTGCAAAAGTCACAGTCTAATTCCTTATTTCCAACCTTTCTTATTTTACTGAAACTGGGCCCCTGTTAAAACACACTAAAACACACACACACACACACACACACACACACACACACACACGTAAAATAGTTTTTCTGTCCATGGAGCTCTTGTCTCTAAGTTAGGCTATACTATGCTGCTCTTTCATTTATTACTTTTTATATCTGTTCTTTACAGTGTAGATATTGTAGGAGGAGGAGGATCATTTTAGTCTAAGGTAGTCAAAGAGCAAAAAGAATCAGGTAGCACCTTGTCAGATTAACACATTTGGTTGTACAGATTGTCCTTGTTTAACAACCACTTTTTCAGTGACTGTTTGAAGTTACGACAGCATTGAAAAAGTGGTACTTATGACTGGTCCTTGAGTTTCCAGCCATCCCAGACCCCCATGGTCATGTGATCATGACCTAGGCCTTGGTAACTGGCTTTCACTTATGGTATCTTGTTGTTGCATGACTTCCATTTTAGACCTTCCCTGATAATTTCTCATAACAAAGTCAATCGGAAGGTGGCAAGGAAGATTGTAAGTTGCTCCAGTAAGTTGTTCACACCCTCCTCCTTCCAGCAGAAGTCACCCTTGGACCTGCGGTGCTTCCACTGAGCTTCATGGGATACTTGCACACTCTCTCCTGCCTGGCAGCAGCCACTCTACCTGATTTTTGACTGTAATGTTTACTGAATATTATATAGTGTGAAAGTGAGGGTTTTAATATTAAATGACACATAAAATTTCAACCGCTTAGACTGCTAATATATACTGTTATGCGCTAGAGAATGACCAGCATATCACAGTAATGTATTAGACTAGACAAATGTAAATGTCTCTGATACTTTAAAAGTTAGGTGCCCATGACCAATGACACATGCCATTATGGTATTCCCTTCGGGGGTAAACAATGTCATGCAAAACACAGAAAGCAAGAAATAGACAAAAAAAGATAAATAATTGGAGAAGAGAGAAAGGATAAAAAAATGTCTAAATCTAGTCTACAACAATGCCATTCACTACACCTCTCCATCCCTTTTTGTGTGGAAAACATTCTTGCTTCAATACCACACGCCTGATTTCTGATTTTTGTGATTTTCTGATTTCACACAAAACCTGAAACTGGTGATGGAAGTGGGTCAAATAAAGGAAAAGCCGGGAAACATTAGGTCAGATAGCAGCTGTTCCATGATCCCACATATAGATAATTCCTAATTAATTAGAATGAAGGTGCGGGAATATCAAATTGAGGGGTCAATTGAAGCAGCAAAAAAGTCTTCCTTATAGAGTGAGAGCAGAATGGCATCTTTTGTAAAATAATCATTAAACCATTCTGCTTACCAGTTATGTAATTCAGAAAAAGCAGCTTTAATTTTCTTCACTGAATTATCCACCTCCTCTTTGACCATCATGCGGTATCGAGTCAGTGAAACCGTGCAGCGCTGAAGATCTTTAACAGATTTCTCAATATTTAGGCCTATAAGAAGAAACAGCCATCATCCTTAATTAGTACGGTACATTTACATTTCAGCTTTTCTCCAGGAATTTGAGGCAGGGCACCTCACACTGCCTTCCTCCAATTTTACCTCGACATCAGGGACCCTGTGATTGGACTGAGAAAGTGGAAGGGTGAGCCAAAGCCACCCAGAAAGCTTTCATGTCAATAATGAACTTCCTGTTCTTGATTCAAAACTTCACATTACCTCATCAATTACTATTTCACTAACAACCTTGATTAAAAATAAAGATCAGTTATCTATAAAGCAAATATGCAAATGGTTATACAATAATTATAAATATATTAAAAAGTTCTTTTGTAATTATACAGAATATGTTTTAAAAGAACAATAATTTTAGAAAATAATTGAAAACATTAGAAAACAATCTATAAGAAAGCAGGGTTTTTTTTAAAAATTAAACACCACACACACTGCATCTCTAAATTATCTTGGCAATTTATATTACAGTTATAAAGAAAAATCCACAAAGAATGTTCTGTGTGAACAAATGGACTTTTTACAGTATAAAAGAAAATAGTTACTGTCCACCAGTACGTTAATTTTTCTTTCTTTCTACAAGAACCATTATAGCCTGTTTCCCTTTTGGATATCGATCCTTCAGAAGTAAAATTACTTGATTGAAAAAGATTAAATTGCTCCCTATTTTGCAATATTTTATTTGCGATTTAAAAATCATGCTGAATATTCCAATATTTATTTTACCTAAAACACACTACCCTTATATCAACCCAGGGTTTCTGTAATGTATTGGCCATTTCTGTGTTAAATCACTTGATTAATGTCTGATCACTTGCTTAATGTCTGACCTACTTTTTCTGTGTTATGTAACGGTTGCTATTACTTGAGCCAGACTTGCTGTCTCCAGGCTGATAATTAGGTTTGGGGCGGGAAACTGCTACTTTAAACCTATTGGTTGCCGCCTAGAGGCCAACCACATAAATGGCTGCGCAGCAGCCATAATTTGCTTCTGTTCTGAGTTAATAAACTTGTTGCTGTTTCAACACCTCGTCTCACTTAATGCCTTTGAACCAAAAATATAACAGTATCATTTAATTAATTCTAGCAATGAATAGCTCTTCCTCTCATGCATGTTTGCCTGCCCTTAGTCTCTGGGGATTTTTCTTCTGTCTTTCCTCTTTGCCCTTATCGGGCATTAATTTCATTTAGTATTAAACTCATTCAGCTTATTCTTCTAATCTTCTCTGTGTTAAGAGGGACCAGGAAATTCTGGAGGTTAAGGAGAAAGAGGCTACAAATACACCATCCTGATCTGACTTCAGCTGGTAGGAAATAGTACAAAAGACAGAAGCTGCAGGAAGAGTCTCATTATAATAATTATGCAGGATCCAAACTGAGTTAGTCACCAGGACAGAGGTTTAGCCTTCCAACCTTTGGGACTCATGCTGGAGTCCATCCTCTGGGAACTTCTCTCTAGGAGAGTGTGTGCTTTGGGCTATTCTGTATGTACAACAAGTTACTTGTACAAGTACTTAGGAGGTGAGAGCTTGGCAGCACAAGGAAACGATAAGGGCTTGGCAGCACAAGGAAGCAATAGCCTACAACTTAATAGATAACCATCAACACCTCCATCAACATCTAAAACGCCACTTACAATACGGACCATATAAACATCCCACACAGAATAACTGAAGCACACACCCTGCTAGAGAAAAGTTCCCTGAGGATGGGGGCTCCAGCACTAGTCCGAAAGCTCAGAAGACTAAACCTCTGGTCCCAGGTGACTGACCCTGACTGGATCCTGCAACATTATCCTGGGATACGTTTATTCGCCTTCATTCATAATAATTATACTATAATATCTAATAAAATTATAAGGTGATTTTGTGACTCAATGCAGATGCTCCCAGAGCTGTTTGTCTATACATTTGCTTTTACAGGATAGGCAAAATATATTTATGTTCACTTCTGAAGTGAATGGTGATATTGCATTTATAGTAATATTAACTGGAAACAGTAACAAACATTTATCCAGCTGAATTGAATCATGATCTGGGTTACCTCTTTTTTGGACTGAATCTTCTGCTTTCACTTCAAGATGGGATGCAGGGACATGCAATGATTTATTGGTGGTAGCTGGTACTTTTGATTTTGTTCTACCAACGTTGCACCGAAGTGGTGGTGAATATTGAAAAGGAACAGGAAGCTCTCTGCTATTTTGTTCTGGCTCTACAGACACTTTCGTGGATTCTTCTTTTTTGTCTAGAAAAACAAATAAATCAACAGAAATGATATACAAGGAAGATCAGAAATAGCCTTGTGGCAAGATGGGCAGCAAATAAATTTAATAAATAATAATATTAATCTTGGACAGTAA
This sequence comes from Vipera ursinii, assembly GCF_947247035.1. Lineage (NCBI taxonomy): Eukaryota > Metazoa > Chordata > Lepidosauria > Squamata > Viperidae > Vipera > Vipera ursinii. The sequence continues at coordinate 174,750,811 of NC_139512.1, read as the reverse complement.
ACAGAAGGAAATATCAAAATAAGGCAGAAATTATTTGAATAGGATTTATTTGCAGAACTGCCTTTTTCAGATTGTCTGAAGAGAGATTGCTATGCTTCAGATGCTGTCAATCAAGAAGTGTCATGTTATGTGGCTAAAAAGGCATGTTTCTCAATAAAGGTTTAATTAAAACTTTTTTAAATAATTCCAGCCAGCAATATTATAATCCAGCTACTTTGCTGATTAGGACAAGTGACAAAAATGCCCAAAGCAAAGAAGGGAGCAACTACAATGGTACCAGAGGACAGAATAGCAGCAGCAGCCAATGATGTGAAGAAAAAGATATACATGCTAAGACGAGGCAGATGTTCTGCATTATGAAATACTGTACACAAAATAGTTAAGAAAACCACTTCTAAGTGGACTAAAAAGAAGAAAAGAAAGAAGCAAAAGCTGTGAGACTAATCATATAAGATAGGATGTTTAGTCCACATATGAATGCCAATTCACATTTTCAAATCAATATGCAAGCTGAAACTAAACACAGAAACTTACAATTGTTAAAATGTAGATATGCATATACTGTATGCATATATATATATATTAAATACCTTAATATACTTTACAATGTTCTGACATACATCCAATGAATATTAAAGAAGATGTGCACAAAAGTTTCATTTAATGGTGAAAAAATGTGCTGAAGTACTTTAATCCTGGCTGAATGAAAATGATGGAAATCAAGCCGATCCTAACACACACAACCACTAACCTGCTATTTCTGGTCTTGCCTCTCTTCTGTCCTTGTATTCACAGCTCTTTTCTTCATGAAGATTTTTTGATTTTTCACTGGCATATTTGCCAGGGAAAGTATCTTTTGCACAGCCGTTCAGCTGGCAGTCATTTAGTTCTTGGGATTCCAGAGACACTTTTTCTGCCCCATCCTCTCTACCCTTTATATCTTTGTTGCGGTAATGTTGTTTTGATTTGCTTCTTTTCCTTTTGCTGTTCTGTATTAAATAAGGTTAGCAATATTACTCCACATGGGTTATGCTGCAATAAGAAAAACAAATCCACCCACATTTCTTTCTTTCAATTGCAAATTCTATTCGACGTACTAAATGCATTTTATTATCAGGGTTATATTCATGTTCCTTAAAATAAGCATGAAGTAAAGGAAACAAGGTAATAAAATAATTACAAATAGTTACAACTGAGCATTGGCTATTTAAATAAAAATTATTTTTTAAAAAAATATATAATAATAATAATAATAATAATAATAATAATAATAATAATAATAATAATAATAATAATAATAATAATAATAATTTTATTTATATATCGCACTTCTCCCGAAGGACTCAGGGCGGTGAACAGGGCAGATATATAAAAAATACAAAAATACAAAAGTTAAAAAAAATTAAACATATGCCCAACTAAAAACAGTAAATACATATATTAAAAATGACAATAAAAACCCAACCCATCCCCCATCAGGCCAGGCCGGCTTGTTCAAATAAGAGTGTCTTCAGATCGCGACGGAAGGAGCGAAGGTCGGGCGCCATCCGGAGCTCAACCGGCAACTGATTCCATAGCTCCGGGGCGCCCACAGAGAAGGACCTCCCCCTGGGGGCCACCAATCAACATTCTCTGATCGGTGGCACCCTGAGGAGGCCCTCTCTGTGGGAGTGCACAGGGCGGAGGGAAGTTGATGCCTATTTAATGAGCCTATTTAATGCTCCTAAAATTTTTTTTTCTGTTTTATTCAGTCACTGGTAAATAAAAGGAGGAAAGGGGATTTTTCTGAAAAACATAATTATCTGTTATGTTTTGCAATTGTTGAATTAATTGTAACAACTCTCCATGCCCCATAGAGTCTACTCAATAATCAAAGTTAAAATTGTATAAATAAAAGTGAGAAGCACTAGCTAGAATCTGTGATCTAAAGCAGGGGTGACCAACCCCTGGTCCTTGGACCAGTACCGGACCGCGGCATGCCAGCAACCGGTCTGTACAAACAAAGACCCATCCGCAGGATGCAGGCAGCACACAAAACCACGCACCCTCTGGTCTGCAGAAAAAACCTCTCTCCACGGAACCAGTCCCTGGTGCCCAAAAGGCTGGGGACCTCTGATGTAAAAAGAGCCATCAGAGTTCTTTTGCCTGTTGAAAGTAATTTTTATGTATGTGTGCACAAGGATTTTTAAAGGGTATGGTAAAAGAAATTAAGATGATGGCAACAATGGATCAATCAAAGCTGCTTGTTATGTGTGACAAGTGAGTGGAATTGTGATCCTACCATAGTAGCTTTCATTTTGACTATACCTCGCCACTCTGTGTCTATATGTATACTTCCCTAAAATGCCCCCCCTCAACACACAAACACATAAGAGTGAAGAACTTCAAACTGGGTCCAATTTAAAGTATTAGTTTGGATAGAGCAGGATTATAGCAACAACAACAAAAAAGAGATAGTTTCTTAGCATCAGGTGGGGTACATATGCCATAGTAAGAACATAAATATATCTTTATTGGGCTGCTTTCAATTTATTTTCATTAGTTTGTTTGTCTTTAGCTTGGTAGCCATCTTTATATAACTGCTATAGGAGGTTAGAAGGCTTATTATGCTTACTATAAATAAATACGTTTTTAATTATTCAAGGATCAGTTAGTAGTGAAGAACTGTATTTTTAAAAAATAAATGTTCAAAGATTTCAATAGGGTGGGCTACTTCCAATTGTTTTGTTTTTCTGTTAAATTATCCAGGACAATCTGCAAGTATATTAAGGGCAACTGCAAGGAATAATTAAAACTAAAAGTGCCCATTGATTATGAAGCTCTTGTGTGCAGATGTGGAACTGTGCTCACTAAAAAAACAAAACAACTGGCAAAAAACTATGGCGACAAATCAGTTGCTCTGATCTATCTATCTATCTATCTATCTATCTATCTATCTATCTATCTATCTATCTATCTAATCTCCTGCCTTTGAGGATGCAATAGCTCAGTGTTGAGCTTACCAGTTGGCAGCCCAGGTTCAAGACCCAAGCACTGCACAACAGGATGAGCTCCAGGCATTTGCCCCAGCTCCTGCCCATCTAGCAGTTGAAAATATGCAAATGCAAGTAGATAAATAGGTACCACTTCAGTGGAAAGGTAACAGCGTTCTGTGTGTCTCAGCATATAGTAATGCTAACCATATGACCACAGAAGCTTTTCAGACAACAGTAGCTCTCTCAGCTAAGGGAGGACTAGAACTCACTGATTCCCCATTTTCTACTGTAGTGCTTTAACCACTAGATCAAACTGGATCTCAAATTTATGCAGATGAGTTTAAACAGTTAATGCAGCTTTGGAATCATTTGTTCTGTACCAGCCTGCTACCGGCCTTGCAGAAAAGGCAACCCCTTTACAGACGGCAAGAGGCTGGAATACGTCTGCCAAATTTATTACAAAAACAAACAAGACACGAACCAAGATACCGGAGCTTTGAAACACTATCTGGGTGGTTGCTTTCAGCAAACCAGCCCTCCCCACACAAATCCTTTATAAAGAGTTCAGGGCGTGGCTTCTCTCTCCCTCCTTCCGAGAAGCCCCATTGCCTTCCTCTGTTTACTCCTACTTGACTGCCTCCTGCATCGGGCGTCCTTGAACAGGGCCAGCTGTGGGTCATCTTCATCCATGCTGTCAGGCTCACACAGCTGGGTCTCCACCAGGTGGGAGGGGCCTGGCTGGGGGCTCTGCAGAGCCTCAAAGCCATCATCAGCAAGTTCTTCAACACCCCCCTCCTCCCCCTCATCTGAGTCATCCAACCCAACTGCCGAACCCACAGGCTGACCCTGAATCACAACATCATTTACCTTTTTTTTCCCAGTCATATTCCATTCTTTTAGAAATTGAAGTGCGCTACCTGAAGAGGAGAAGAGAAGGAATGATGAATATAGAATAAACAATAATAGTGGCTCAGAATACTTTCCCATTTTAGAGTGCTACTGATGGTTTAAAACTCTGGAAGGTGTCCAAATTTTTAAGAGCTGTCCTTGCAGTTCTGAGATGCATCAAGAATGCTTCTCTATAGTTAGAGACAGGTTTGGTTTCTGTGGCTGCTAGAGTCTGGTACTATCTCATAAAATTCTGATTAAAATTATTTTTTCCCTCAGTGGGTCTGCCTTAATGACCTTTCTAAATTGTTAGCAAAGCAGTCATAAAGTTAAGTCAGCTTTAAGGCATTCCCCCCAGCTCCATCCCCCCAAATATTCTTTCTTGGATTTTTTTTGGATTCTGGAGGTTACTATTAAAAAGATGAAAACTTGCTGATAATTTCTAGTTGGGGCTTATTGGTGATGCTTATAAATGCCTTCTCAGGTTACAAAACAAGAATAGTCTCCTTTCAAGAAATGTTGAATATTGTCTTTTAATAGGGCACACAGCCTTTATTTCACCTTGCAAAGAATGAAACATTTAGCAATTAACTAAACACAGTGAAATTCAAAAAGCATACAGACCATCCACAAAAGCTTGTACTGCCTTGTTTACATTGTTATCAAACTGTTGTAACACCAATACTATCTCATTGTTGCTTTTGTTGGGAACAACTGAACGAACCGCATTGATCTGCAAGTAAGAGAAAAAACATTTTGAAACAAGGAAAGGGCTACTACTAATGCAAAACAAAATACAAATCAAAAGACAAATTTGTGTTGTATTTTTGTATTAGGAATTTGCAATTATCTTTCAGACTTGCAATAGCCTATTTGTATAAAATAATCAGAATCTCTTAATGCTAGTGATACGAAAGAAAGAATATGTGAAAATTGGTTCCCTCCTTTTTGCTATATGTTTGATAAATTCCTACGCTGCAGTTAAGCTACAGCTGCATCCCCCTTTCTTGGCAGCAACCTTTTCCTCTTCCCACCTGAAAATTAGCACTGACACTTCTGTTTATTTCCATCCTGTAGCTTGTTTGTTAAATTCTGAACAGCTTTTCAGATAATGATACACAAGGGCAGCTGTTATATGCACTGTGCCAGCCTAGACAGGCTTTTGACATTTCAAATTTGATGAATAGCATTTTCATGCTGTAAGTTTTCAACAAACTAAATGTCCCACAAGCCCTGTGTCTGCTTTCATCTGGCTATCCAACTAGTCTAATCATTATGCCTCTTCTAGGATAATACATGATATGCAAGATCATTTTCAGTGATGCACTTTCTATTTAGCCCAGTTCATTGCAGAAGTGTGCCTATACCACTGAAGATGGGCAAAGAATAGAGGATGATAAAAACATCTGTGTCCCATACTTCAAACACATTATGTAAGACCTAATTCTCCAGAAAGGATTCTAATGTTGGGGGAAAGTGGAATGAATTATGACCAGCGGCAAGATGGAAGGACACAGTTACAATGGCAATAGGTGCAATATTGGAAGACCTCAAGGGCAGATCATTAAAGAAAAAAATCTATATGGTCACTAAGAGTCATACTGACTTTTGATGGCACATAATCAATCAATCAATCAATCAATCAATCAATCAATCAATCAACCAACTTGCTAGTAAAAAATATCCCACCAGCTACATGTATAATGCTGCTTAACTCTCCAACCATCAATGTTTTTAAAATGTCACTAATTTGTGTTAAAGCTTTGATAGCTTAATGAAAGTTGGGTTTTGCCAATAAATAAATACAGTAAATAAAATGTAAAAAAAAAGAAAAAAAGAAAGTGGCCTTTTGCTCTGACTTGATTTTGGCATTTTTAATTCTCTTAATTCTTATTTTTGTTTAATGGCTGCAAAGTTTTGGTTCCTCATAGGTCTTAAATATATAGAATGGAATGGAATGGAATGGAATGGAATGGAATGGAATGGAATGGAATGGAATAGAATAGAATAGAATAGAATAGAATAGAATAGAATAGAATAGAATAGAATAGAATAGAATAGAATAGAATAGAATAGAATAGAATAGAATATCTTTATTGTTATTGTGTAACTCACAATGACATTAAGAACCTCATGCATCAATTAATAACTAGTAAAATTGAGGATTTCAGTGGGTCTAACTTGCATGCTAATTACATCTGTTGACATTTTCTGTTATGTCAAAATTTTATAAAGATGCCTTTGTCCTGTCATCTCTTGTATCTAACCATACAGCAGAAGCAAATGCATGATGAGGACAAGACAGGCAATTAATTAATAGGGAAAAGTATCCTGGAGAAAATGAAAGAAGTTTTAGGGTGCAAAATTAAGACATGCCCTAAAAGAAAGTGGGCTTGACTTCTATGAAAATACAATTTAAATATAAATTTAATTAAACTAGGAGGAAGATGATGAATGAAGGAATAATACGGATTATATAAAACCAGAAAAGATATTAAAATTGCATGTCTGAAAAGTCCTAGCTATTGACAAAAAAAAATACTTCAGTAATAAGACAACATGTATCAACTGATAAAACATAGTATTTGCAATGCTGGACTGTGACAAGAAAAACCCAGGTTCAAATTCCCAATCAAACATGGAGTTCATTAGATGCCCAACCCACCTGATGGTGTTGTTGCAAGGACTAAATAGCGGATGATATAATGTACATCACTTTGAGCTCATTAAAAGAAAGTGTGTGTGTGTATATGTGTGTTTGTGTAATAGATATGATATTAAGATCAAGCACATATGCTTGATTTCCTTTTCATATAATCCAGACAACCAGAGACTGGTGTTGAGCTCCAAACAGGAAAGGGGATTGTTATATAGCAAAAACCGAGATTCATTCTTGTTATCAAGAAGCAGAATCTAAATATCCTTAGTCGAAGGAGAAATGCAATCCACCGAGCATGGGAATATTTACTAATTCTTTCATCTTCCATGAAAAGCAGGAGTGTGCACTGTTTAAGGTTTGAATGGACTGATCTACAGTATGTCCTGGGTGCTGCATGATGTGATCATTAAAAATTGTACCTTTTCCTTGATGTTTGCTGGTGAGCTGATTTCTGCCATTCTCCTACTTGAAAGTGCTGCAATAAATTAGCTGCAAGCTGCAAGAAAAAAAAAACCTAAAAATACTTAAAAGGAAAAAAAACACATTCTGGGTATGAAACTGTTGAGACACTTCTTTGTTCATCAACAAAAGTTTTTATTAGAGGAAAATTACTTTTTGTAGCTAAAACCTAAAAAATTGCTAAAATTCTTGCTTGGGGTTTACTATGGCAAGACCATACAGTACTAGGTCTTAGTCTGGACAAACAAAAGCTGTGTGAGGAAGAGGAAAGAAGCAAGATTCAACACTACTTGGAGTAAAAACAAATATCTGAAGTTGCAGAAGGCAGATTCCATTTTAAAACTTCAGACCACACAAGCTCAGCATTGAAAGAACTATTTAAAGAAGAGGTAGCTATAACATTCAGGGATGAATATATTTCAGGAACAGTGATGTTATTATTTTTCATTAATTATTTCAATATTATTATTATTATAGTTTAAGTCTGCAGGATTTATTTTGTTTTGTACTAGAATACTGGATGCCACCAAGTACGGCAGTTACCAAAAAATATTCCCATCAACTGGAATATTTCAGAATGATATACGACTGTTATTCTCAGCAGCTTCAACCACCATGGCCATTAGTGAGAGGTGCCAGAAGTCACTGATCACCAGCTTCTGAAATGTATTTATGTCTGATCTACGCAGTCATTAAGAAAGATGACTGTGCAAGGACTCTCAACAAGAACTCTCTATAGGCATTCCCTGCGCAGGCAGACTTTTTGGAGCACACTATCTGAAAGATAGCCATTGTCCAATCCAATATAGAACTTTTAAAAGTGATCATTGGGATAATGGATGGTATCTGGAAACTAGTGACCAATGCAGCTCCCGCAATATTGATGTTATGCAACAAAACAGTTAATAAGCAGACTATTGTATTTTCCATTTCTTATGTCAAGAACAGTCCCAATGAAAATAGTCTAACTGTTAAGTGACAAGGACGCAAGTGAGTATAAAACTGTGCCTTATATATTACAGGAATAGTTGGAACTACTAACCAGCTAAAGATGAGCACAGAACCTCCAGGACCCAACTTCTACATACTTTTCCAGGAGTTGAGAGTTCAGGAATATCCCCAGAATGCATAACAGCTCTTTCTGGGGGTGCCCAACCCCATCCAGAGCTGACGTTGGTATTGTAGTAGAACCAATGTAAAACTACAGTCACTCAGTTTGCCACGATTGAGTGTCAACCTGATTCTCTCCATCCAGACCCTTACTGCTTCAGAGTCAAGAATTCCATCGCATCTCCCAGATGTTCCCATGTAGAGACGTATTACTGATGTTAGCCTTATGAGGTAGACCAGAGAGGAAATATGAACAGATGAGCTAATTCTATACTATTGTAAGATAATTACATGAACATAATCTTACAAGTCTGAAAGTATATCCCTCCTTCTTTCCCCTTTATAGCCCAAGAATCTAGGGAAGGTCTTTTCTGAACTTCTTGGTCCACCCGTATTCTCATTGTGGGCTAAGCTGCCTTTTATCTGACCCCTTGGCTGTATCTCTACATCCTGTCTCTCACAGTCATTCCCACATTCCATTACAATTATATTTAGTCTCATTTCCTTCAGAGGTTGTAGCATTATTCAACCCCAGAGCCACCAGAAAGTGATCTGTCCATTAAGCTTCTGCATATTGGAGTAAGCACTAATAGGAATATTTGGCATTTGGGGTGGGATTAAATTATCTTAGTCCCACTTTTATCCCACATTTTACCCCAATCCATTTTTATAATAAGGAAATAACAAAGTCAAATCATCCTGAACCAAAGAAGTTTTTTTGAGTACCAAAACATAACAGAACTTTCTTCATTATAAAATTCCCAGCGATCCAAAATTTATTTACTTTAGCAATACTGTTTCATTTAAGGTGATTGCTCATTTATATTTAAAACTGAGCACAAAACAGGTATTACAATGAAAGATCTTAGCTCAAGATTTGCTTTTTCCTTTCAGATTCTGAATATTAAATATTAAGAATGTAGTATACCGGTATATGTGGAAAGTCTTTTAAGAAAAGGCTGAAAGTCAGCTTTTCTCTTTCTTTCTTTCTTTTTCTTTCTTTCTTTCTTTCTCTTTCTTTCTTTCTTTCTTTCTTTCTTTCTTTCTTTCTTTCTTCCTTCCTTCCTTTTTCTTTCCTTTTCTTTTCCCTCCCTCCCTCCCTCCCTCCCTCCCTCCCTCCCTCCCTCCCTGACACTGTATAAACTGTCTTGGGTGTAGGAAGAGGAAAGAAATAAAATACAGCTGCTTGCTGAAGTTCCTAACCTCCTGGGTTTGGTTTCGAAGCACACTCAACCTGGTAAGAGAAAAATGCTTTCTTATCTCTTACATGGGAGGAGGGGGGAGATAAGAGGCTGTAAACAGATAAATATTGTGTATTTATTCCAAGACTTGGCTCTCATCTTGCAAAGCAACAATATTTCTTTCAATAAAATAGCCATATATTGGAAAAAGCTAAACAAAAAAGCTTCACATAATTTCTCTCTCATGTATAAAAGAGCTTTTAACATATAAAAACATCTTATAGAAATTGCCAATGCAACACCAACAGGGTATGGAAATAAAATATAAAAAGATTTATATGTTAATTTAAAAATTGAGAAAAGAAGGGAAATGGCAAGCAATGCACATTTTAAAGAAAACCTATTGAAACATAAGAATGCCTATGCTTCTGTTCTTAGGTTTGTAAGCTATTTTGGGCACATGAGAAATGGATATGCAAATTTACTACTACTACTACTACCACTACTACTACTATTGCTAATAGTAGATAGTACCAATAGTGATAGGAGCCTTGGGTGTAATTCCAGAACATCTGGAACACCACCATCAACATTGACAAAATCACCACCATTCAAGTGCAAAAACCAGCTTTACTTGAAACAGCTTGCATCTTTTAACACTCTCAAACAACATAAATAATAAAATGTGAAAATTTCCCCAGTGATCTAAGCAAATAAATGACAAATCCATCAATAGCAATAGCAAATCCATCAATTCAATCATTCTTAAATCATCATTTTAGTTCCGCAAGACAAATCCATATTGTTCCATCTCATTATCCCTGGAGTGACACTCAAGGCTAAGCCACAGATTGGACCTCAAGTTAAGAAGATTAAAATGGGATGTGCAGTTTTTTGCACTGTTTGGCTCAGCCGTTCTGTCAGAAGCAAAGAGTTAAAAAGTACAGAGACTGATTTTTAAAAATACTGCCAATGCATATTGTTATCTTTTAAATCCGTAAATGTGCAAACAATCTAAAGCTTGCAGCAATAACGGGAACACTACAGTAGACTCTTTCCTCTGATGCTGCTGACACTGCAGGAATAGTTTACTTTTCCAATTGCTGGAGCACGAAAGAAGAAATGCAAAACAAACAGATGCAGCTACTACAGCTAGCTCAGGAATTTTGGGAGTTAAAAGTCCAAACATCTTCAAGCTGCCAAGGTTGAGAAGCACTACACCACACTAACCCAGGGCCTAGATAGAGGCGGGTTTTAAGGATTCATTTAAAAAAAAAGGGGGGGAGAGAACCATTTAACTCTCAGGTTTAGCTAGCAGTACAAAGAGCAGCAGGATGGACAGTGATATGCAAATTGGTTGTCTGAAGAGAAGCACTTCTTGTGGCACTACTGCATCCACCAGCTCATGATCTGGGGCCAGAGACATTTTGGAGAATTTCAATTGCAAGGGCTAAAGTCCAAGCACCTGTTGCTTGTCTTTAGAGAGTCAAGCCAACATTTGTTTAATTAAAAGGACACCAGACTACCATGCTGCCTTCTGCTGTCTGTTAACCATCCGGCACCATCGCTGAGGGTATCTCTTTGTTGCCAGGATTTTTTTCCTCTTTCAAACAGAAATGAAAAAACAAACATGGGAAATTCTACAAGCTGCCACTTTATGCATTTTCAGCTTGTCAGGCAGCTGAGTCACTCCAAAAGAATCCTTGCTGGGGCTGACAAGTGTTTGTCAAAATCCAAATTTGCCTTAGCTGTATTCAACCATTTTTTAAAGATTGAAAATCGATTCCCGTTTATGAATTCCCTGCCAGATTGTCAAGTGTTCTCTTCCTTTCCCCATCAGCTTCTTATTGCAATCAATACAGTGCTGTAATCTTCACCCATACATGCATTCATTTTTATTTATTTATTTATTTATTTATTTATTTATTTTATTACATTTATATACCGCCGGTGGCACCCTGAGAAGACCCTCCCTGTGGGAGCGCACTGGACGAAGGGAACTTGATGCCGGCAGCAGGTGTTCCCTCAGATATCCCGGACCCAAGCCATTTAGGTCATCACCAGCACCTTGAATCTCACCCGGAGGGCAACCGGGAGCCAATGCAGCTTGCGGAGTAGAGGTGTTACATGGGAGTATCGGGAAACCCCCATCACAACTCGCGCGGCCGCATTCTGCACCAGCTGCAGCCTCCGAGTGGTCCTCAAGGGCAGCCCCATGTAGAGAGCGTTGCAGTAGTCTAAACGGGAGGTCACGAGCGCATGAGTGACTGTGCGTAGGGCATCTCGGTCCAGATAGGGTTGCAACTGGCACACCAGGTGAACCTGGGCAAAAGCCCCCCTGGTCACGGCTCCTATATGGTCTTCAAAATTGAGTCGTGAATCCAGGAGGATGCCCAAGTTGCGAGCCCTATCAACGGGGGGTAACACCTCACCCCCCCATCGTTAGAGATGGAATAGTCTGGTTGACCCGAGATGCCGATATGCACAGCCACTCAGTCTTGGCGGGATTGAGACGAAGCCTGTTTCTCCCCATCCAGACCTGGACCACCTCCAGGCAATGGGACATCACGGCGAGGGCATCGCTGGGTTGGTTTGGGGTGGAAAGAAAAAGTTGGGTATCATCAGCGTACTGATGATACGCCACCCCAAAGCCACGAATGATCTCACCCAGCGGCTTCATATAGATGTTGAACAGGAGGGGCGAGAGAACCGACCCCTGAGGAACTCCACAAATGAGAGGCCTCGGGGCGGATCTCTGCCCTCCCGTCAACACCGACTGCGAACGGCCCAGGAGATAGGAGGAGAACCACCGTAAAACGGTGCCTCCCACTCCCAACCCCCTGAGATGCCGCAGTAGGATACCATGGTATCAAAAGCCGCTGAGAGATCTAATAGGACCAGGACAGAGGAGCAACCCCTGTCCCGAGCCCTCCAGAGATCATTCACCAGCGCGACCAATGCCGTCTCCGTGCTGTATCCGGGCCTGAAACCCGATTCCTCTATGCATCCATACACATAGGCAAAATATAATATTTATCTACTAAAACATCAACTGAAGACAATTCACTGACCAATAGCATCTCAATGTGTAAGTGTAAATTATAACTTTGTCAGGATGCTTGTCTTACACAGGACACCCTAACCTTCCACCAGATACAGACAGCCCCTATCCTTCTGACCTTCTGGAAGGTGTGAAAACCTAGGCCTGTTAATAAAATGGATTAATTCTTTCAGGATGCTCAACTTTTAGCCCTTTGTAAATTTGGTTTGTTTTCATCTTGCTTGCCACCCACAGTTCCTCTGGTAGATTGTTGAATGACTGATGGTGCTGTTCCAGAAGTTGGTGTGGATTGTGAGAATTGTAGCTGCTTCCAAAATGGCACCCGCTTCCAGGATGGCACCATGCAACTTCTTTATAGGAAGACTGCACAGATCAGCTGGTTTCTCTGGGCTGGGAAAACGATCTTTGAAAAAATAAGTAAATGAGGTGTGTTGGGGGAGAGGAAGCCCAACGGTGTGGGACCCAGCAGGGCAGGAAGCAGGCCAAGGCCTAGAATACACAACCAGGTGAAAAGTAGGCCTAAGGACCCAGTGAGATGGAATGGGGATGGGGACAGGCAGACAGGCAGGTTGTATTGCCAAGCACTCAAAATTTAACTGAAGTGATCACAAATATTAGTACAGTATAGCATAATTTAAAAATGTTTTTAATACTGCATAAATATATTTATTCTTTAATCTCAGAGGTCCTGACTTTAATATTTCTTTTTTCCTTTGTATATACTTAACAACATACTTCTCATTACTTGCTGGGCTCTTGCTAAACACTAGACCCTAGTGTTTAATTTGTATTGTCATTTCATCAGAAACTACAATAGCTTACATAGGCATTCACACATTTACACACAAATGTACATAAACAAATAATGAAAAGCATTTGTTGTTGTTGTTGTTAGTTGCGAAGTCGTGTCCGACCCATCGCGACCCTATGGACAATGTTCCTCCAGGCTTTCCTGTCCTCTACCATCTTCTGGAGTCCATTTAAGCTCACGCCTACTGCTTCAGTGACTCCATCCATCCACCTCATTCTCTGTCGTCCCCTTCTTCTATTGCCCTCGATCTTCCCCAGCATTAGGCTCTTCTCCAGGGAGTCCTTCCTTCTCATTAGGTGGCCAAAGTATTTGAGTTTTAGCTTCAGGATCTGGCCTTCTAAAGAGCAGTCAGGGTTGATCTCCTCTAGGACTGACCGGTTTGATCGCCTTGCAGTCCAAGGGACTCGCAGGAGTCTTCTCCAGCACCAGAGTTCAAAGGACTCAATTCTTTTGCGCTCAGCCTTTCTTATGGTCCAACTTTCACTGCCATACATTGCAACTGGGAAGACCATAGCCTTGACTATACGCACTTTTGTTGACAGGGTGATGTCTCTGCTTTTTAGTGTGCTGTCTAGATTTGCCATGGCTTTCCTACCCAGGAGCAAGCGTCATGAAAAGCATACAAATAAAATATTTTTTTCCATTTTGGCACAGTATTTTGCTCTAGCAAAAGTAATAATCAACTTCACCTTGCACTAGTTCATTTTCCCCCCATCTTGTATTGTTAGTGATAGTCATTTATAGTTTCCATATTTCCAGTGTTTCAGTTCTCAATAATGAAAAGTTGTGTCTACCAATACAATCTTTTTTTTAATAATCCATGTGTAAATGGATTTGGAACACTGCCATGCCAGTATATTTGTTAAGCCTGCCAAAGAGCATTTGCAATGAAAAACATCATTACAAAGAATCACAGGTGATCTTTGTTTGTGGCATTTTTACAGCATAATTAAAATTTATCTGGCTTATTTAATCACTGAAGGAAATGATATGATGGCAAATATGCAGGGAAGATAAAGTTGGATGTGGTTTATCAAAACACGATTAAGACAGTGAGACTGGAGACACATGTGATTTCAATCCACAGAAACATTTTGAAAGACATGAATAATTTTAAAAGAGAGAGGATTATAATTTTAATTGCAAATTTAGTATTACAAGACAAAGTATGTAATAGAAGCAAATCATATTTAGAATTTGTGAAATAAATACAGTATACATCTTGCTTATGAATATTTCTAACAAATATCCCTCTGGGTTTTTATTCATTTTATTATTTTTTAAAAAATATTTAAAGTGCTATTCAATAGTTTATTGACTTTATTCAAAACTGATGAGGGTAGAAAGCAAAGAAAGAAGCTTGAATCTTATTTGCATATATAATTTATTCAAGCCAAAGGTTTCCATTGGATGGCTATTCATTCTCTAGTAAGATTCACACATCATACTAAACCATATTTAACTACATCTTATTGAAGGAACCACTGTTTCCCAACATATTTATTTTCTTCAATGAGCTTCGGATGGCCCTGAGCTTCGGATGGCCCAAGATCTCCAGTCCTTTCGCCGCAGCCTCAAAACACTCCTTTTCCACCTGGCTGACCTGGACTGACAGGGATTTTAATTATGTTTACAATTTTTAACTCTAATCTTTAATTTATTTTATTTTTTAATTTTAATTTATTGTACAGAGACCTTTAATTTTGTTGTTGTTAGCCGCCCTGAGTCCTTCGGGAGATAGGGCGGGATATTAATTATCCCATTAATAAATAAATAAATAAATGACACTATGTCTTAATATGAGGTGTGAATCAGGTTTTTTTCAACAATTTCTGTCCTATCCAGAAACCTTGCTTAATTACATAATCATGCCAGATACAACAGTTGAAAAACAGATACTTTAAAATCTGTCTATCCAGTACATAGCTCACATGTGTTTTTATACACATGTATAAATGGATAATATATTATCATCATCATTATACACACACACATACAAATTCCATTAACAGCAATAGACATGTTTTCCTCTAAGTTATATAAATACTGCTCTAAAATAATTTTGGCTTTAGGAACTAACTAAACCCTTCCCAAATGTTTTGCTTGATCTAATTTATTTTCTATTGAACAGCTGGCATATTTCTGTCTTCCCTAAAACTTGAAAACATAGGTGCCAAATGCAACTATTTTCTCTATCACAAGCATATATGAAAAATGAAAGCACTACAGCAAAGAGCATTCACTTTGCACCTCATTAAAAGGCAACGGGTGCCATGGTGGAACTAATACGGTAGATAAACTAAGTCAACAAAGAAAATGCAGAGAGAGAAAGAGGGAGCGGGGTACATGTAAAACACTTACCCAAACTGGTTGCTTGGTAGCAGTTAATAGGTAAATGAAATCTGATGTGTGTTCATGACTGCATTTGGCTGAGTCCCAAAGAATGCTTGCAAAAAAAATGATCATGACAAGACATTTTTGTATTGCTGTGAATCAAGCAAAACCAATCCTTGGACACAAGGCATCCCATCTAGACGTCTGTTAGAGGATTCAAAGCATTCTTCACTTAGTTCTAAATGTTTTGCAAGTGGACAAAGGAAAGCAGGACTTGTTGGTTTTAGACCTACAAATCATTCTAGCTGGTGTCCAAAAACAAGGTAACTTAGTTAAAAACAGTTTTCTTTACAAGCCTTTTAAAATCTTTGTTGCCTTAACCCTGTTTAGTAATTTTTAACCCTACCTGTCTTATTTTTGCTATCAATTTTTTACTGGTAGGTTTAATTAGATCTTTACAAAACTGATGTTTTATTTGCTTCATATTTTACTTTGCAATTTAATTTTATAGCTGCATTGTAAGCATGTGTTGGAAATCAGTAAGCATTATGCTGTTTTTTTAAAAAAAATAACAAGATTATGCCTTAAGTGAAACATTTCCTTTTCTAGGGAACCATTACATTTGAAAATCAAGAATTCAGTGCATTAATATTCTACTAAATAAATTACCAGAATGATAAGACAGAGCTAATTACACAAATGTTTATTTACATAACGTACTATGTCATGAATGCTAATTTCTATCTGTCTGTCTGTCTATCTACCTCTCTCCCTCCCCCTCTCATAAAATCTTAACAGCTTTATAATAGCTGAGTAATCTTTAATTGTGAATTGACTTCTAAAATCTTACAGAATTTGCACCTATCCTACTGGAGCAGGGACACATTTCACAATATGACATAATAGATAAAAAAATGTCATGAAACCCACCACTGCTATTTTCTGACACTGCACTGGTTATAGGATGTCATTGCCCAGTCAGCAATGTCAGGCCATATTAACTGCTGCATCACTATCCTTCCTTTCTTTGCCACACATAAAGCCTGGAACCCTGCAAATTCCCAAACTGTTTGACTTTCCAAGATTTGTGGCAAAAAGAACGGCGTACATTTTTTTCCCACCATGACAATCAGAATATTTTAAAGCTATTTTTTGAGTAATTACAGTTATGAAAAATCATGTAGTATATTCAAAAGCATTTCACTTCTGTAAGTAGAAGAAAGTGGATGTTTGGTTCGAATTGACGAGGACTCAGAGTGGTTAACACTGAACGAGTTTATTGAATACACAAAATCAACTGTCAAATGTCAAATGTTGCAACCCTTTTATAGAGAAAGCGTTTGAACTGTAACCAATACAAACAGTCTGTTTTCCCGCTCCTTGGTTGTGGCGTCCAATGATTGCACCTTATTTTCCCGCTTTAAACCTTGCAAAGCTGCACAGTGTTTGCAATATCTTTCATGGCTTATTGCTAACTATTTACATACACAACACCCCTTACCCCCCAGTTGGTGTCATTTCTTTACAAAATCCATTAGGTATTTTGGTGGCCTATGTATTCTAGAAGGGTATCTGTTACTTTGGCTGCTAGGGACCCTTCTTCCTGGTTGACTGCTTGGCTGCTGGTTACTACTAGACCTGGGCTCAGGGTTTCTGGCTTCAGATGTACTGCCTTGTGTATTAGGTTGTGTTTGGGATTCAGTTGTCACTGGCCTACTTCGCAGGGGTATTTCCCAATCAATTGGACTGAATTGTTGTTGATGGGCATCAGGAAATATGTCATCTTGCCCAACCACTACACCACTTTCTGGCCTAATGTTATCTGTACTGTTTGCCCTAACTGAGCTTTGGTCCCCCTCAGCTGGCACACACCCACTAGATCTTTTCCTCAGCTGGTCTATGTGTCTTTTACAGACCCTATTCCCTTCCCCCTCAATGATGTATGATAGGGGACCTAAGATTTCAGTTACCACCCCAGGAATCCATTTATCCCCTTGGGCGTAGTTCCTGGCCCAAATCAAGTCCCCCACTTCAAATGTTCTGTTAGGAATGTCTAATTCAATGTTTGGTTGGAGTCTGTCAGGGTGTAGTCTGTCCAACTTGGTCAAGATTTTTCTTCCCCACCTCATTTCAGCTGGACTTTTCCCTGTAGCCGAACAAGGGGTTGTGTGTTGAGCCAACAAGAACTCAGCTAGTCTCTGATGCCAGTCACCTCGAATGATTCTTTTAAGCGCGTCCTTCGTGGTCCTCACGTTCCTTTCAGCCAATCCGTTGGTGGAGGGGTGGAAGGGTGCAGAAGTCTTATGCTTAATCGAGTTGGCCTTGAGGAAATCCTGAAATTCAATAGATGTGAATTGTGGCCCGTTATCAGACACTATTAAATCCGGCAACCCATGAGTGGCAAAGAGGCCCCTTAATGCCTGTATTGTTCTGCCTGCCGTTACTGAACTGACCGGTACTACTTCTAGCCATCTAGAGTAGCTGTCGACCACTACAAGGAACGTTAACCCCTGGAAAGGTCCAGCGAAGTCAATATGAATCCTGGACCAAGGATTCCTAGCTAGCTCCCATTTATGTGTGCGGATGTGTTGTTGTTCAGGCCTGGAACGTTGGCACAGATGGCAATTGGCAACGCATTCCTCAATGTCTTGGTCCAATCCTGGCCACCACAAGTGACTCCTAGCCAGGGCCTTCATCCTTACTATTCCGGGGTGTCCCTCATGCAATTCAAATAGAATAGCTGATTTGTGGATTCCTGGAATTACTACACGAGTTCCCCAAAGTAAGCAACCCATATGAACTGATAGTTCATCCTTCCTTCGGAAAAATGGACTGTATTTTACGTCCGGGTTGGCGTTGGGCCAACCGCTCATGACCCAGGCCATTACTCTCCTTAAGATGAGGTCCTTATTGGTTGCCTCAGCTATGTCTTTAGCAGTTAGGGGCAGATCAGGAATATCTTGTAGGGACATTACTTGTCCCACTGGGGCAGGGTCCTCCTCTGTTGTGCTAAGGGGCAATCTGCTAAGAGCGTCTGCATGACCCATGTCCTTACCTGGTCGGTATTGGAGGGAAAATGAATATGCTGAGAGGAAAATGGACCATCTCAGCATCCTGGGAGACATAATTTGGGGAGTCTGTTTATCTGTGGTAAACAGTCCCAGCAGGGGTTTGTGGTCTGTCAGTATTGTAAAGTTCCTGCCATACAGGTAGTCGTGGAACTTTTTAACTCCTGCCACTATGGCTAAAGCTTCCCGGTCAATTTGAGCATAGTTCCGCTCTGCCTTGGTTAGTGTGCGGGAGTAGTAAGCAATGGGTCTTTGCATTCCCTGGGTGTCTAAATGGCTGATTACTGCCCCAACGCCATAAGGCGAAGCATCGCACGCCAGGTAGATTGGTCTGTTTTCTATAAAGTGGGTTACAGTTGAGCTACTGGAAAGGATATCTTTTAAGGTCTGGAAACTCGCTTTGTGCTTGTCTTGCCAATGCCAAGGGGTCTTCTTATCTAAAAGCCTGTGCAGTGGTTCTGCAATGGCAGCCTTATGTGGCACAAAAGTGTGATAAAAATTTACCAAGCCTAGGAAGGCCTGTAGCTCAGCCTTGTTCCTTGGTTCAGGCGCCCCTTTTATTGCTTTAATTTTTTCAGGGGTAGGGTGGACTCCGCTTTTGTCAATCCTGAACCCCAAAAAATCAGTGGACTTAACCCCTATGCTACATTTTTCCTTTTTTAATTTTAATCCAGCCTTTCTAAATCTACCCAGTACCTGTTCCAGTCGCTCTACTAACATTCCTTCATCTTTTCCAGCTATTAGGACATCATCAAAGTAAGGGCATACTCCAGGTATGCCCTTTAAGGTCCTCTCCATCACTTCTTGGAAGATGCCTGGAGCAGCTGCAATTCCAAATTGCAGTCTGTGGATTCGGAACGCCCCCTTGTGGGTAACAATTGTCTGTGCCTCTGCAGCCTCTTTGGAAACAGTCAACTGTAAGTACGCATGCGCCAAGTCGAGCTTGGCGAAGATGGCGGCGTCCTGGATCGTGGCGAGGACCTGCTTCACCGTCGGGACCGGGTAAGCATGCTTTTTCATTCCAATGTTGAGGGTCGCTTTATAGTCGGCGCAGATCCTCACATCCCCATTGGGTTTGAGGGGTGTGACGATCGGCGTCTCCCACAAACCGCCCTCAACGGGTTCTAAAACTCCGAGGCCTACAAGCCGGTCGAGCTCGGCCTCGATTTTTTCTTTTAAGGCAAAAGGTACCCTCCGGGCCTTTAGCCTGATTGGGTTTACTGAGGGGTCTAGGTTAAAATTAATGGGGGGCCCTTTGTACTTGCCTAGAGATCCATCGAATACGTCTGCAAATTCTTTGCAGACGGATTCGAGGGTCTTATTTCTGATCACTGAATTTATTCCCCCTATCCAAATTCCCAGGGCAGGAAACCAATTAAGCCCTATTAAGCTGGTCCTATTCCCCTCCGTAACTATCACATCTAAGACCCCCTTAAACCCCTTAAAGTTTACTCTAAGGCTGGTCTTTCCTTTTACGATTATTGGACTTTTTTGGAAGTCCATTAATTGAATATTTGTTGGACTAAGTGGAATTCTTTTTCCACTTAGTTGTTCGATTTTCTCAAGGGTTTCAGTGGAAATTATCGACACTGAAGCCCCTGAGTCGATTTCCATTCTGCAAGGGACCCCTTGCAGAAGGACTGTAATTTTTAATTTTCCGTCCGGAAAATTGTGCCCCCTTCCCCGCCTTCTCCGATTGACTCGGGCCACCTCCCTTAGGGTTGGAAATTTCACCCGGGATCTAGGGGTCTCCTTGCCACTAGCATTGGGGGTTACCTTACCCTCTGGCCACACATCGACTTCGTTCAGACGGGAGTCCCTGACGCGGTTTCTGCAGATGGCCTGGATGTGGCCGGTCTTGCCACAAGCCCTGCACTTGGCGGTGCGGAATCGGCAGGAAGCGCGGGGATGGTTGCCGCCACAGCTGCCACATCGGTTCTGGGTGTCGTTGTCGTGCGGTCTGGTTGCGGTGTCCCGCCACGGTCGTTGTGCCCCGGTCGGTGGTCTTTGCGGTGTTGCGGTTTGTTGCCGGCGGCCCGGTTCCGGCCCCTCGCTTCTGAGTTGTCTTGGTGCCATCTTCCCGAATCGCCTGGAGACTTCGGCGATCTCTTCCTCCCACTGCTGGTCCACCTCCCCGCAGTCCACATAGCTCTCTTGGTTAATCTCAGGTGCTGCCGCCATGCTACTGCGGGGGGGGGGTCGCGATACCCGGTTGACTCATACGTTAGGAGTTCGTCGAGCACTTCCTGTAAATCGCCGGTAGGTTTGGCGATTATTCTATTTTGTAATTGTTCATCACGTAAGCCCAGCACGACTCTGTCCCGAATTCTAATTTCTAAATTATCGTATTTGCAACGTACTGCGGCTTCCCTGACGGCAGCGACGAATTTTTGTATGGACTCCCCCGGTCTCTGATTTCTCTTCTCGAAGATGCGCCGCCAAAAGAGTTCGGACCTTCGGGGAGTAAAGTGAATCTTTAGTTTTGCGAGGAGGTCGGCGTAGGGCACGCTGGAGACTGGTTGTGGCTGGCACAGCCCGACAGCAACTCTGTAGACCGGTGTGCCGCAAATTGTCAAAAGTGCCGCCGCTTTTTTCCGGTCGTCAGTGATTCCGTTCACTAACAGGAATCCTTCAACTTGACCGATGTATTCTTCCCAATCTTCGGGGAAGTTAGGGTCAAATTCCTTCAGTGACCCGATTTGCGCCATTCGGAGAATTTTTTTCCTATTCTGCCGCGGCCGCTCGGTTGACTGTGACTCGCTCGGAATTTGCCGCCTTCACGACAATTCTTCCTAATCTCTGGTCTTCTGTCAATCCCACCCTCGTCGCCAGTTGTTTGGTTCGAATTGACGAGGACTCAGAGTGGTTAACACTGAACGAGTTTATTGAATACACAAAATCAACTGTCAAATGTCAAATGTTGCAACCCTTTTATAGAGAAAGCGTTTGAACTGTAACCAATACAAACAGTCTGTTTTCCCGCTCCTTGGTTGTGGCGTCCAATGATTGCACCTTATTTTCCCGCTTTAAACCTTGCAAAGCTGCACAGTGTTTGCAATATCTTTCATGGCTTATTGCTAACTATTTACATACACAACAGTGGACCTCAAAAGGACAATGAGTTATTTTTATGAGATCCAGCTGCCTTTTTAGATACGTAAGCCTACAAGTTGAAAGCGGTGGGCCACTGGAAAACGTGTGGAAGTCATGACCCATGTGTGGAGGCTGTCAGGGTTTAGATGGAGAAAAACAGGTTCAGACTCAAGCCAAATAAAGTGGAATGGCTGTTCATGAGTCTGAATGATTCCAAGACTCCTCCAGGAACAGAAGGCTCACCATCTGGGAGTCCTCCTGGAATCATGATTCCTGCTCAAGAGCAGTAGAGACTGTGGCCAGAAGAGCTTTTGCACATCTTCAGCTGCTATTCCCTTCCTGGAATAGGAAGAAGTGAAGATAGTCATATTGTTTGTCTCTCAATTGCATGACCATAATTCACTTTATATAAGGCTGTTGTTGAATACCACCGAGAAACTGCAGCTAGTTCAGAATGTAGAAGCATGCATATTTAATTGTGAATGGTAGAATTGCCATGCTGCATGAGCTGCACTGGTTATCAGTAGGTTTCCGAGTACAATTCTAGGTGATGATCACTATAAAGTCCTACATAGCTTGAGATGTTGGTATTTTGGGCATTGCTTTTACCAGATAGTTTATGCCTGTCCTACACAGATGATCAGAGAATATCTGCTAAGACCCATCTGTGACACAATATACACATATACACACATTTCTAGTTATTATTTCAATTATTTTATCCTGATTTTTACCCTTTTTAATATATAAATTATGTATTGTAAGCTGCTTAGTGTCCAGTTGCTTTCAGGTTAGATATACTGAATAAACAAATAAATGAAATTTCAGACAAAATTCAATTTTTGATTCAAAATAAGAATCGTCAATATTTCTCAACAGTAACTCAAGTATCTATTATACAGTTTCTGTCCTGTTTGGACACAATAAAGATTAAAGTATTTTTTTACATAAGAGTGAGAAAGAATGGATTACATTATTTGTTCTTATAGTAAGGAAAATCCTCTGTGAAATCACAACTTTAAATCACTCTATATTTTCCACTTGCAATTAATAAGAAATAACAAGTTTTCTGGTAAATAACTTTAAACTGTGAAAAATAATAATAAACCATTTTGACCAAAGCAACTTACATGCATGTTTTTCATTTTCCTCAAAAGTTGTAAGAATAAACAAACATTTTTTTATTAGCTAAAGAGGTGGGCAGCCTACAATCTCACTTGATAAATCACATTACATATGTTTAAGAATAATCTGGATTAACAGTTTTATTGTTTCCTGTGTACACCACATCCCAAACACTGCAAACCATTTTCTGAGGTGTATAATTTATTTCCAAAAAAATGCTGAACCCCTCCTAGAACAAGATTTGCACACTCTTCCCTATAACATGCCTTCTTCAGAGATTAGCTTCAGATTTCAGCTACAATTATTGACTTAAACTGCCAAGCCAGGGAAAGGGTGTACTGACAAGCTTGCAACTTTTCTTCTTTGTTTTGGAGGGGTCATCAAACTCGGGGTCATCTTCTTTTTCAGGAAATATAGTACTAACCACACAGTGAATAAAAGGAACGAGTTCTGGAAAATAAAATTCCAATATCTGAACCTCTGTTAAATGACAAGAAGACACCACATTTTATTTATGTTGTAGTTCATTCATAAGTAGAAATATAGCATGACTGATATTTATATTTATTTAATTTAACATGCTAGCTGTCTAGTATAATCTAATTTGAGGAATATATTGCAGTGCGGAATATAAAATATATACAATTTGCCTATATGTGCATGTGAATTTGCATAAGCAGCATAGATGGCATGATTCTATATTGTACAGTACAGAATTGACACTGAAAAATTTGAGAGAATTGATGATGGATATGGAAAATAAAGCTCTGCATTACTGTACAATGCAGAGCTTTATTCTCCATATTCATCATCAATTCTCTCAAATTTTTCAGTGTCAATCAGGAGGAATGACGTTAATGCTATTTAATAAAGTAGTGAAAAGGTACAATGTAAATACTATAATTGATAAGGTGATTCATGTAGAGCAGGCATGTCAAACTCACGACGTCACATGACGTCGCGCGACGTATTGGAACTTTTTCCCATTGCTGAAAATGGGAGGGGCACGGTTTCTCCGTGACGCTCCGGCCTGCGGGCCGGCAGTTTGACACCCCTGATGTAGAGGAACTTGGACAGAACTCAATCACAATCTGGGTCTAAATGCAGTAGCAGAAAGCATCTATTAGAAATTGAAAGCTAGCATGTATTTTCAAATATGTCATTTTACTAAATGACATGTATCACAAGGGCTATTTTAAGGTTGTTTATATTGCACAAAGAACAACCCACAAAATTATAGGCATTGCAGTGCAAAGTATCATGTGGACACAGCAGTGGTTTTCCACTAAAATGTTTTGCATTAAAACCTCAGATTGGATATATGCGGTCTACCTCTAACATTTGAAGGATTTTTAAAAAATAGCTTAAATGTTCTCAGTTTTACATTGATTTTTAAATGGTATGTTGGACAGCAGATTTCAAATCACCAACAATATTTACAGTCTGTTGTAAAATATTTTAAAAAATGTGTGACAGATGACTTGCGATTTTTCTCTTGCTCCATCTTTTTATATATTGTTTCTGAAGCTTCATAGCAACTAGTTCTATGGAGCTGCCGATATTTTGAACTAAACAACGTATTTATTATTCCATGCTTACTATCAAATAGCTGTTTTGTGAAATTAGCTGGGGTAATAAAAGTCAAGATGGTGAGCACAGCCATCTGATCAAAGTTCCACCTTTTTAAATTTGTGTTTATTGACTTATCTGATACCACTGGAAATTACTGACATGAAATTTATGCGTTTGTGGGTATGTTTGTGTATCTTTTTTACTGGAGTCACAAATTAGAGGAAAAATGTGATGCCAATAAAAAAAGAACGGACAATGTTTTTTCCATGTTTGTCTATAGTTTCTTTTTCTGTATAATTTTATGACATGACTTACCTTTTTAAACGATTTCCCACCATCCTCTCCACTATCTAGCAAGCTCTCTTCTGGCTTGTTCTACCTTCTTTCATACCATAAATTGGTTGCAAAAACCCATACAATCCCCAGATAGCAGCAATTCTGCTGGCCCTACTTCATCTGCTATTTTGTGGGATGGAACTTGAAGGCACTATGATGGCACACAGGTGGGAGGCTGACGTAGCTAGCCTTCAAACAGTCTGTGGTGAGGTAGAATGATTTGGGTGGAAAGAAAATGCAGGAGGCAAAATGAATGGCTGAACCTTGAAGAAAGCTTCCAAAGAGTCTTTGACCTTTTGTCTTGGTGGGTTCAGGTGAAAATTTCAAAAAATTACTATCAATACAACTCATGCTGATCCCAAATTCCTATGTACTGTATGTGCACAAATGATGAGAGAGAAAGAAGATAAAACCATTTATCTGTCAGACAAAATAATAAATAAGTAAATTGGCATTGTCAATAGGTTGTAATTTCTTAGAATATTCAAATGGACATCCTAATCAGAGGGGTTTCATAAACTAGTCTAAATTTGATGACAAATCAGCAATGAAGTAGCTGCATTCAAAGGAATGCTTCAACTTCAATGAAGACCAGTATAAGACCTTAAACGTTGTAATAAACTTGCTTATTTGCTTATTTATGTCATTTTTTTCCTCTTTCCCATGTAAGAACAATGAAATATAAAGTAAAACATGAAACTTTAATGAAGTGTATATATAACAGAAAAATAAAGTGCAGCAATCTCAGTTTTAAAATAGTATTTGAGGCTACATGACTTATTAAAAATGTTGATTTAAAAAAAGGTATTTGCCTATTGCTGAAAACACAAACAAAATGTCACCTGGTAATTTCTTTGAAAAAGAGGGCAGCAGTGAAGGTGCTAGAAAGACTCGAAAGATCCAGGTTTGAAGCCATATTCAGCCACAGAAACTCTCAGGGTGACATTCAATTTCTCTGTTTCAAACCACAGGGTGGTTTATGGGGAAAAATGAAAAGAGGGCCTCTGTCGCCTAGAATGGGTCCCCAACTTGTGGGCCTCAGGCTGCAGGATAGCCCGGCCAGTGCGCACACATGTGCGCACACTCACCCCCACTTGCACTAGTGCCACGCGGCAAAAATGGGGCGCTGCATGGCAAAAATGGAGCTCTGCTAGCGCCCATGTGGCAAAAATGGGGCAATGCTAGCAAGTGTCATGCAGGCATTAGCACCGGCCATTTGTGTTGCTGTGCATGCGGCTCCATTTGTGTGTTTGTGCGCATGCATAAAATGCTTCCCCCTCCCTTTCCCTCGAGTCTGCCAACCAAGAAAGATTGGAGACCTCTGGCCTAGAACTCCTAGAATGAAAGGCAGGATAAGCATCTTAAAAATAAATCCCATCTCAGCCCCATTTTATTCATATTAAATCCTATCTGGCTTACTTCACTGGTCTTCCCATTGCAACACTCCATCTCTTCAAAAATGAAGATGCTTACTACTGTTGTAAGTAAATGGCCACCCATTCACGGTCTTCATGGACCACAAGCCACTTCTGGGTTTGTTCACAATGAACAAACAAACCCCTCAGATCCTCTCCCCATGGATGCTGAGGTGGTCTATCTTTCTCTCAGCCTATAGTTACAGTCTAATTCACAAACTGGGCAGGGAAATGGGCCACGTGAACACCCTCAGCAGACTGCCCTTGCCACACTCAGAGCACCGGCTGCACGCATCCTGGCAATCCAGGACTTGCCAGAGTCTCCCCTTCACAGAAGGGATGTGGCTGCTGAGACAGCCTGTAACAAAATGCTAAGTTGTGTTTTGAACTGGGTGCTCAGGGGATGCTGGAAGCTAGTCTGGGGGCAGACTTTCACAGCTTTAGTAGAAGGAAGGATGAGCTGTCAGCTTCTTTGGGGAAGTTGGGTCATAGTCCCAAACTCCTTGAGGACTAGGGTCTTAGAATCTCTGCATGAGGGACATCCTGGGATAATCAGGATGAAGGCACTCAAGAGAAGCTACCTGTGGTGCCCAGGGTTGGATAAAGATATTAAGGTCCAAGTACAAAGTTGCCACATTTGCCAGCAATCCAGACCCGAAATGCCTCAAGCCCCAGTTCATCGCTGGGAAACCACTCAAGCCCCATGGTCTAGAATCCACATAGACTTTGTGGGACCATTCCAAGGACAACTGTTCCTCATTGTCATGGACAGTCACTCTAAGTGGTTAGAGGTCGCACCTGTCCCAACTATGACTACTGCCAGGACCATCCAGGAACTGTGCAGAATCTTTGCCACACACGGGTTACGCAACATAATAGTATCTGACAACAGGGCTCAATTTACCACTGTGGAATTTCAGTCCTTTTTGAGGGCTAACACGATCAGGCATGCCACTTCAGCCCCCTTCCACCCGGCTTCGAATGGCCAAGCAGAACGCATGGTCCGGATGACCAAAAAGTCATTAAAGAGAATTTGTAATTGGCAGCATCGGTTGGCAGACTTTTTACTTTACCAACGCACGATACCCTGTACTTCCATGGGCAGAAGCCCAGCAGAACTCAGATGGGGACGGCGCTTAACCACTAAAGTGGAGTGCCTCAGGGTTCAGTGCTCTCGCCCCTCCTGTTCAACATCTATATGAAGCCGCTGGGAGAGATCATCCGTAGCTTCGGGGTGAAATATCATCAATATGCTGATGATACCCAGCTATTCATCTCCACCCCGGACCAACCCAGTGATGCCCTTGATGTGATGTCCCGTTGTCTGGAAGCGGTACAGATTTGGATGGGAGAAAACAGGCTTCGACTCAACCCGGCCAAGACTGAGTGGCTGTACATACCGTCATCTCGTTTAGTCCAAGAGGTTCCATCTCTGACTATAGGAGGAGAGATGTTACCTCCCATTGATAAAGCACGCAATCTGGGCGTCCTCCTAGATCCACGACTCAGTTTTGAAGATCACATTGGAACCGTGGCTAGGGGGGCATTTGCCCAGATTCGTCTTATATACCAATTGCGCCCCTTTTTGGACCGAGATGCCCTACGTACAGTCACCCACGCACTCGTTACCTCCCGTATTGATTACTGTAATGCTCTCTACATGGGGCTGCCCTTGAAGACCACCCGGAGGCTTCAGCTGGTGCAGAATGCAGCTGCACGGGTTGTGATGGGAGCTTCCCGATACTCCCATATTACACCCCTCCTGCGTGAGCTGCATTGGCTACCAGTTGCCCTCCGGGTGAGATTTAAGGTGCTGGTACTTACCTTTAAAGCCCTACATGGCTTAGGTCCGGGATACTTGCAGGACCATCTGCTGCCGGGAACAAATTCCCATCGTCCAGTACGCTCACACAGAGAAGGCCTCCTCAGGGTACCGTCAGCTAGGCAATGTCGGCTGGCGACCCCCAGGGGGAGGGCCTTCTCTGTGGGAGCACCAACCCTATGGAATCAGCTCCCCCCTGAGCTTCGGATAGCCCAAAACCTCCAATCCTTTCGCCGCGGCCTCAAAACACACCTGTTCCACCAAGCTGACCTAGACTGACAGGCATTTTAATTAATTTATATTTAGTATTTTTAATTCATTTTTAAATTCTCTAATTTTTTATTGCACTGATGTTCTCAATTTCATTTTATCTTGATTTATGTACTTATTATATGTTTTATTGTGAGCCGCCCTGAGTCCTTCAGGAGATAGGGCGGGATATAAATCCCATCAATAAAATAAATAAATAAATAAATAAAGTGGATCATCTGCATCCAGATTGAGTTGCCTCGGACACAGCACAGCCAAAACCACCGCAGAACTTGCAAGTTGGCAACTGGGTTTGGTCACGGAACTACGGTCAAGGGGCACCATGGGTGGTAATTGTGGTTTGTAAGGTGTCAGGACCACTCTCTTATGAAGTGGTCCTGGAAGACAGTCAAGTGCTACACCGGCACATCGACCAACTGTGCCGGAGGCTAGCGAGCCAGTCACTGGCTCATGACTCACTTGAAAGTCAAACTCAGGAATGTCATGACAGTGGCCTTGCATTGGAGTCTCAAAGTACTGGCGAGACTCCCAGAAGAGGGGACAGGGCACTAGCAGAAAGTGAGTCACCCCTGAATGCAGAGACTGCACCCACTGATTAAAACCGGCTGATGGCTCCGACTTCCAGTCCAGCTGAAACTGTTCCACCAATGGACATTGCCTCAGGTCTACCTGGCCAGACCAGCCAAAGGACATGGGTCTACCCATAGCAAACAGGTCCCATAGTCCCGGTCTACCCAGACAGGGAGGTGAGCTGGTAGACCGGGAACCACTGGCGGTTCCGAGATAATTGGAGTGGTTGCAAAGGCCACCAAAGTATTTGCAGGACTATGTTCAATATTTGAGATTGTGAACTTTCTAGGGGGAAGGGGTGTTATGTATTGATGTAATTAACTTGGAAAACAGTTATAAATGGATAACTGCTGTGTCTGTTTAAACTCCAGACTGGTTGTCTGCAGAATTGTAAGTTTGTGTTTTGGGCAGGAATTACTGCTTTAATTCTATTGGCCGCCGCCTATCAGCGGTCTGTATAAATAGAAGTTGAGTGGAAGTTAGTGCCCCTTCTGCGTTAACCTAATAAACGTTCTGCTGTTAAACTACGCTCGCCTCCTCAATGCCTCACCGATCCCAATACTTAACAGATAGCATTTTGAAAAGGGTATTGTTTGCACTAAAAAGTATATAAAGAATTAGACCATTCATGTTCAAATTCTGGAGAAGCAAAACAAGGAGAAGAAAAAGGAAAAACAAATCACGAGTGAGAGTCATTGAAATTAGTCATGACGATAGGAAGGAAGAAAAATCATTTTTATACAATCATCAGTTGACAGAAATCCTCCAAACTCATGACCCATCCTGTGAAATTATAATTTATATGTCAAAACAATAATTTCACAAAGATTATTTACATACTTAAAACACAATATTTCTTGATGCTTGTTAATAGGCTTGCCTGATAAATGTTAACGTTGCTAAAATCTTAGTAATATCATGTGAAGTTAATATTATTATGCTAGAGAAGAAACACTCTATTCTGAAGTACTTTTCTTCTTAACAGGAATCCTCCAAGGAGCCTTTCTCTGGTTGAAGAAAAATGATTAATTTCTAGAAATATATCCTTATAGCTTGTAATATGAAAAGTTTAATGTTCTATTCCAATCTGTAACTGCAGGTAGCCCTCTTATGATGCATTGTTTAATGATCTTTTCAAAGTATGATGGTCTCAGATGGTCTCAGAAAGGGTCTTTATGGCCTGAAAAGCACTTGTGGCCATTTGAATCATTGCACCCCTCCCCCATAGTCATGTGATTATGATCTGGGTGCTGGTGGGGGGAATAAAATGTTGGTTCCTCTTCATGTTTTCTTGGAAGTCATGGGTTTAACATTTCACTGAAGACAACTGAGGTCATGGGACTAATTTTCAGAAAAAATCTCCATTAGAATATATTTTAAGCACTCAACCCTATGCCCTTCTAAGGTTAAAGTTGTGCATATAACTGGCCGTCTTTTTTTTTTGTTATTTCAAATATAAATACAGAGCCCCTTTCATGCACTATCAAGTTGTTTTTTGTTTTGTTTAAACCTGCTGATTGCCAAACAGGAAAGCTGAAACATGGATGATGTATTTTCTCTCTGTTTGCCCGCAAAATCTGCTGAGCCAGCACCATTATTTCAGATATATTCATTTTTCAGTATTCGCTGCAGAATCCAGACAGAAATAAGAACAATTTTAACACCCCCAACTCAAGCATTTGAACTTGATAGGCTATGACTATAATATATTTGCAGCCAAATTCTGGATTCCAAGTCCTAGAAAACATGGAATCTACGAAGACAAGAGTTCTAAATTATAAGTAACAATGATTTACTTTGCAAATGTTGCAATTAGTTTTACCCCTTAGCAACAAGGGTATTTATAGTGAGTAATGCTCAAAATATCAAAGAATTTGTGCCTAATTTTGAGCATGTCCCTGTTTTGGGTTTAGTTTTATTTCAACTGGACTTTGAAGAATTAGGATAGGAAGAACATTGGTGCTTTGGGGATTGGAGATGCCTCATGACAATACAATGGACAGCCAAGAAAATAAACAATCAAACTGGACTTCTCACTTGAGCCACAAATGTTTAGGCTCAGATTATCCTACTTCAGACACCTTATGCAAAGACCTAGCTCTCTTGGAACAGTGCTGGGATGGGTGAAAGGAAAGAGAAGGAAAGGATTAACAGCAGCAAGGTGGAGGGACTCCGTTCCAGTGTCAATGCATAATTTAATTTAATTTAATTTAATAATTTGATTTCTATACCGCCCTTCTCCCGAAGGACTCAGGGCGGTGAACAGGGCAATACACAATAAAAATCAGATACAAAAATTAAAAAACCATTAAAAAACCATTAAACATCATGCCCATAAAATCAATACATATTAAGATAAAAACTAATTTTAAAAACCCAACCCCATCCCGTCAGACCAGGCCAGCTTGTTTGAAAAAGAATGTTTTAAGATCGCGCCGGAAGGAGCGAAGGTCGGGGGCTATCCGGAGCTCAACCGGTAAGCTGTTCCAAAGGTCTGGCATGCCCACAGAGAACGCTCTCCCCCTGGGGGTCACCAATCGGCATTCTTTGATCGGTGGCACCCTGAGGAGGCCCTCTCTGTGGGAGCGCACTGGACGGAGGGAAGTTGACGCCGGCCGCAGGTGTTGCCGTAGGTAATCCGGACCCATGCCATGAAGGGCTTTGTAAGTCATCACTAACACCTTGGACCTCACCCGGAGAGCAACCGGTAGCCAATGCAGCTCGCGGAGCAAAGGTGTAACATGGGAGTATCGGGAAACTCCCAAGACAACTCGCGCGGCCGCATTCTGCACCAGCTGGAGTCTCCGGGTGGACCTCAAGGGCAGCCCCATGTAGAGAGCATTACAGTAGTCTAGACGAGAGGTCACGAGCGCATGAGTGACTGTGCGCAAGGCATCCCGGTCTAGATAGGGCCGCAACTGGCGCACCAGGCGAACCTGGGCAAAGGCCCCCCTAGTCACAGCTCCAATATGCTCTTCCAAAGAGAGCTGTGAATCTAGAAGGACCCCCAAGTTGCGGGCCCTATCTACGGGGGCTAATAACTCACCCCCCATGGCCAATGATGGAATAATCGGAATTTCCCGGGATGCCGGCACGAACAGCCACTCAGTCTTGTCAGGGTTGAGTCGAAGCCTGTTCCTCCCCATCCAGACCCGGACCGCCTCCAGGCAACGGGACATCACGTCGAGGACATCGCTGGGGTGGTTTGGGGTAGAAATAAAAAGTTGGGTATCATCAGCATATTGGTGATACCCAACTCCAAAACCACGAATGATCTCACCCAGCGGCTTCATATAGATGTTGAACAGGAGAGGCGAGAGAACCGATCCCTGAGGAACTCCACAAATGAGAGGTCTCAAGGTCGCTCTCTGCCCCCCTGCCAACACTGACTGCGAACGTCCCAGAAGGTAAGAGGAGAACCACTGGAGAACTGTGCCTCCCACTCCTAACCCTCTGAGACGCCGCAGCAGGATACCATGGTCGATGGTATCAAAAGCCGCTGAGAGGTCTAAAAGGACTAGGACAGAGGAGCAACCTCTGTCCCGAGCCCACCAGAGATCATTCGCCAGTGCGACCAATGCCGTCTCCGTGCTGTACCCGGGCCTGAAACCCGATTGGTACGGGTCTAGGTAGTCAGCTTCATCCAAGAACAAAGGGAGCTGCTGCGCCACCACGCTCTCAACAACCTTCGCCAAAAAGCGAAGGTTGGAGACTGGACGATAGTTGTTTAAAATTGCTGGGTCCAAGGCAGGCTTCTTGAGGAGGGGTCTCACCACCGCCTCCTTCAAGGCGGAGGGAAAACTACCCTGACTCAAAGAGGCAGTAATCACTGCCTGGAGCCAGCCTCGTGTCCCATCCCGAGCTGCATAAGTCAGCCAGGATGGGCACGGGTCCAACAAACACGTGGTGGAGCTCAGCTTCCCCATGATCTTGTCCACTTCTTCAGGAGTCACAGGATCGAACTCTTCCCAGATTAAATCAACAAGGCCGCCCGTATCCTCTTCGTCAGACTCTGCACAGTCGGAGTCCAAACCGGTCCGGATTCGAGCGATTTTGTCCGACAGAAATCGGCTAAATTCCTCGGCTCGACCCTGCAAGGGTTCCTCCCTCACCTCCTGATTAAGAAGAGAGCGAGTTACCCTAAACAGGGCGGCAGGGCGATTATCTGCGGACGCGATGAGGGTGGCAAAGTGGTTAGACCTAGCCACCCTCAACGCTGCGAGATAAGTTCTCGTAAACGACCTTAGTCGTAACCGGTCGGATTCGGATCGGCTGGACCTCCAACAGCTCTCTAGGCCCCGTCTCCGACGCTTCATCTCACGGAGCTCCATGGAGAACCATGGGGCCCGTTGGGATCTGCGTCGGGTCAAGGGCCGCATGGGTACAACTTGGTCGAGTGCCTCTGTGGCTGCCCTTTCCCAGGCTTCCACTAAGGCATCGACCGAGCTGTGAGCAAAGGAGGCAGGTGGGGGCCCAAGTGCCGTTTGGAACCGCTCAGGGTCCATAAGGCGCCTAGGGCGGAACCATCTTGTTGGCTCAGCAACCCCACGACAGGGAGTGGCAAAACGGAAGACCATCCGCAGGAGATGATGATCGGTCCATGACAGGGGTGAATTAATTGGGGAACCCTCCCCAAGATCATCTAACCACCGTCCGGATAGAAAAACCAGATCGAGCGTGTGACACCCCCCCCCCCGTGAGTTGGGCCCAGAATAACCTGTTTCAGGTCCATGGCCATCATGGAAGCCATGAACTCCCGAGCTAACTCAGATGATCCCCCCAGGGATGGTAGGTTGAAGTCACCCAAAACAATAATTTAATTTAATTTAATTTAATAATATTTATATACCGCCCTTCTCCCTGAGGACTCAGGGCGGTTCACAGGGCAGAATAAAATACTAAATACAAACGTTAAAACAAGATTAAATAATTGCCCATATTAAAACAGTTGGAATCAAATTCTAAAACACCAAGTTAAAATTAAAACACAAGAATAAAAACCCCACCAATCCCCATCAGGCTAGGCCGGCTTGAACAAACAGAAACGTCTTGAGATCGCGACGAAAGGAGCGAAGATCGGGCGCCATCCGGAGCTCTACCGGTAGCTGATTCCACAGCTCCGGAGCGCCCACAGAGAAGGATCTCCCCCTGGGGACCACCAATCGACATTCTCTGATCGGTGGCACCCTGAGGAGGCCCTCTCTGTGGGAACGCACAGGGCGCAGGGAGCTTGATGCCGGCAGCAGATGTTCCCTAAGGTACTCCGGCCCCATGCCATGAAGGGCTTTAAACACTGTTACCAGTACCTTGCAGAACGGTTGGCGGAACCCCCCTAGTTTCCAACCGAGCCGATAAACCCACCCCCCTCCCTAACCCCTCAAAACATTTAGCTAAAAAACACACCAGGGGCCTCTTGTTAAATTTGGAAGAGAGGCTCCTGTCCCTGCCCAGCCATCTCTCGGGGTCCCAATAATTGGGCCTGTCATCAAGAGGTCTGATGGAAAGGCAGGCGGGTCGCACCCAGGAGAGGGGGGCACCCCTGAGCGCCAGTAAGGCTGTGCTGGAGTAAGATAAAACCATTAGTCCGGGGGAGTCCAGTCAGGCAGTCCATCAGTCAAAAGTTGGAAAGCTGAAAAGCTGGTCAAGAGTGTCCAAGGTCAAGATTGTCCAGTTCACCAGCTCCCTGCCACTGAGCTGGGTACCAATCAGATGACTCCGAAATAGAACAGGCACCTCCCTCTCACGAAGGGCAGTTTGGGGAACTCAACCACCAACCCTGAGAGGATATCGAGAAGCTCAGGCAGGGCTGCTGCCACGTGTCTAGGTGAAACATACACCAACAGCAAGCCCAACTGAGCTCTGGGACCACATCTCAGGAGGAGGGACTCACACCCGGCTATCTGGACTGTGGTGGCCTCCCGCGGACATAGGGTCTCCCTCACAACAACTGCCACTCCACCGCCCCTACCCTGAGCCCTAGGCTGGTGCAGCACCCGGAAACCTGATGGGCTAAGATCAACCAGGGGGACTCCGTCCTCTGGGCCCAACCAGGTCTCCGTGATGCAAGCCAGGTCCGCATGCTCCTCCTCAATCAGATCACGGATGAGAGGTGCTTTATTCATAATGGACCTGGCATTGAAATACACGAGCCTGAGCTCAGGTGGCTGCACATCCTCGCTCCCGGTACCACGTGCTGAAATCAGAGGGTCGGAGTGCATCACCGCTTGAAGACAGCGGGGACGCACCCCCGGGAATTGATGTGGCCCTCTGTTCCTACACCTGCGGCCATTCCCAACCGCCGTGGAAATAGATAATCCCACACCCCGCCCCGGGGCCCCGTAGGCCCCCAGCCCAACTCCCACCACGGCGCGATCAATCCCTGACCTGGTCTGAGAAACGGTTGGCGGAACCCCCCTAGTTTCCAACCGAGCCGATAAACCCACCCCCCTCCCTAACCCCTCAAAACATTTAGCTAAAAAACACACCAGGGGCCTCTTGTTAAATTTGGAAGAGAGGCTCCTGTCCCTGCCCAGCCATCTCTCGGGGTCCCAATAATTGGGCCTGTCATCAAGAGGTCTGATGGAAAGGCAGGCGGGTCGCACCCAGGAGAGGGGGGCACCCCTGAGCGCCAGTAAGGCTGTGCTGGAGTAAGATAAAACCATTAGTCCGGGGGAGTCCAGTCAGGCAGTCCATCAGTCAAAAGTTGGAAAGCTGAAAAGCTGGTCAAGAGTGTCCAAGGTCAAGATTGTCCAGTTCACCAGCTCCCTGCCACTGAGCTGGGTACCAATCAGATGACTCCGAAATAGAACAGGCACCTCCCTCTCACGAAGGGCACAGATCTACCATGGGATGGACAAATACCAACTCAGAAAGGCATACCTCCCTAGATCTCTCACCTCTAGGGAGGCAGCAGATGGTGGTTGGTACAGATGATAACATATACGAGCTGCCCTCTCACAGAGGCTCGTCCAGGACCTTCTTGCTTCAGTAGGGACCATAGAGAGAGAAAGAGAAGAGCAGCAGTTATCAAGGTTAACTTGAGGGTAACCATAGTTAGGTTGGAGAGCAGAGTTCATCTCAAGGCGGGAAGAGCAAAGTGGGGAGAGCAGGAGACGCCGGACGGCAGATCGATGGACCCCGATGCAGGGGGCTGAAAACCATAGGCAAAAAGCACGTCACCCAGCCAGCCACACACAGCACCTGAAGTCAGGCAATCCCACGCCAGCCGCAGGCCTCCCCGGTCGAAAACAAGCCAAAATAACTTCAAACAATCCTCCACAGACCGCGCAGAGGCCACGAGCCTGCAAAACGCTCCCCATTCCGCTCGCTGTCAATCACTCCACCGTTCTATCCCAACGCCGAGTCAGTCTCCATTTCAGCAAACGGGTATATCGGAGGCCACTCTAGACCGCGGCTCTATCAGTCCCGAGGATCCACCATTCGGAGCCCTCCAAGCCGCGGCTCCTCCCAGCTCCACCAGGGCCTCCGAGATGAAGACACCGAAGCTTAGTTGGAAAATGGAGGGCTGTAGCTCCAACAACATGCCGCCTCTTCTCTCTCTCAGATCAATCAACTCTCCGAGCCACGACACAGAAGAAAAACATCTTCGCGGGCTCACAGGAACCCCAGAAGACCGGTAAGGACGCCAAAACTGGAAACATTCCACGGAGCTCAGCCCAGCACCTCCGCCATCATGGGCATGCGCAATTAAACCACTCATCATGCAGATCATGGTCACTAAGGGTCAACACTGACTTGACGGCACATCATCAACCATCAAATGAATCAGTTTCTTTCAACAACTGCTAATAATGATCGTCCTTACACTGCCTTGGTGGAGCAGTGGGCTAATGCCTCCTTAAGTAACACCAGCTGCCTGCAATTAGTGCAGGTTCGAGTCCCGCCAGGCTCAAGGTTGACTCAGCCTTCCATCCTTCCGAGGTAGGTAAAATGAGGACCCAGATTGTTGGGGGCAATTAAGCTGACTTTGTAATAATGCCGCTTGGTGTGTGTGTGAAAGCCCTAATAAGCAGGCATATACATAGAATGAAGGCTGCTGCTAAGCTTGTAAGCCGCCCTGAGTCTTCGGAGAAGGGCGGGATATAAATGGAATTAAAATAAAATAAATAAATAAATAAAAGTGCACAGGGAGTGCAATAATCTTTTTAATAATTTTTATTGCCAATATATTACAGAATTTACATATATTAACATCTTAGCAGACCTTATAACACTCAACTGATGGACTACCTTGCTGAAGTTTTATATCTAATCTCAGGGCTTTTTTTCTTCATAGAACTCTCAGAACGGAGTTCCGGCACCTTTTTTGGATGGAACTTTGTAGGGTAGGCAAGGTGGGTTGTATGACATTTGTGAGTTCCGGCACTTTTTTCTTTTACAAAAAAAGCACTGTCTAATCTTGTAGCCTTTAAAAA
Source organism: Vipera ursinii (assembly GCF_947247035.1). Lineage (NCBI taxonomy): Eukaryota > Metazoa > Chordata > Lepidosauria > Squamata > Viperidae > Vipera > Vipera ursinii. Next base: position 174,713,627 of record NC_139512.1, on the reverse strand, counting down.
CAAAAACTCTTTTTCTCATATATACTTGCACTAAAACAGGAATATCCAACGAAAAAGTACTTTGGTATTTTTCTGTTCTGATATTTTTTTTTCCACTCAGTACCAGCTCAAAAACAAGCAGAATACCACAATGTTGTTAAGGGCTGTTATTTAACTTAGCATGTCATTTCAAGCAAAATACCAAGTGGTTAAGAGATCAAAACATTCTTTGGGAACTCTTCCTTATAGCTGGTGCTTCCTTTTCATATTGCATTTCTCTCTATATAAAGTATATATTTTTGTAACTTCAATGTATGTCATCCAAATATCCCGATTTAAAGGCTGTCGTTCTCAACATCAATGTAAAGATACAGTAAATCTCCCCATTCTGTTGACTATGATGTATTTTAAATAAAATTTCTTACTTATTTCCTACAACTGCATTTAAGTGTAAAATCAGCACTGCAAATCTACATCTATTTTTTTAATCATGTTTTCCTTTTTCTTAATAAATGAGAGGCCAACCTGTCTTATATAGCTACCCATGATATCTCACTTCCCAGCTGTTTGCTCTATATTGAAATCTGGAACACCTCCCCCCAAAGATTGGAGGGTTGAGCTGATTTGCCTTTGATTTAGTTGCAGCATCAATGAAAGCAATAAAGAGCTAGTTTGGGGATTCTGTTTCAAGGTTTTTATGATGCTGTGCCTCATAGCTTCTTCCAGCTCCTGAACCTCATTTCTTGGGAAAAATAATGCTAGGCAAAAGCTTCACAGCTCCCCCTCAGTAGCTCATACAAAACCACAATGGGTGGGATTAAAAAATTATTTTGTCAATTTCCCTCTGCAACACTGGGCCAGCTGGAGGGCAAAAAAAAAAAGATTTCTTTCACTTTTGTGAAATGAAGTTCTGAGGGTTTTTTAAGCTGGAGCAATAGCTTTCACTCTTCAGCTTTTCAACTCTGCTGATGTGAAGAAAAATAACAGGACACCTTCCACTTTCTTCTGAGATTATAAGGGTTGAGTAACACAGTGGTTGGAAAAATCTTGGAAAAGATACTCAATATCCCCATCACCAGGTTTGAAAAGAAATAATAAATAAATGGTTGGGAAATATTGTGACAATATTTATGGCCAAGCTATATTTGACTAATATTGCTAAAAATATTGCACCAGTGTTAGGATCTGTGTATTGAAATAAATTTCCCTTTTACAATGGAAAAAAATTAATGGAAGAAAAACATTTTTAGAATTAACACGCAAACATCAGCCTAAGCCTGCTAAACGTCTTGTGTTCTGAAACTGTAAAGGTAAAGGTAAAGGTTCCCCCGCACATGCGTGCTAGTCGTTTCCAACTCTAGGGGCCGGTGCTCATCTCCGTTTCAAAGCCGAAGAGCCAGCGCTTGTCCGAGGACGTCTCCGTGGTCATGTGGCCAGCATGACTAGACGCCAAAGGGGCACGGAACGCTGTTACCTTCCCACTGTAGTGGTTCCTATTTTTCTACTGAAACTGTACAATAATTCAAAATGAAAATTGGATGAATGCTGTTCTCCTGGTCATGCTATAGTCTCTCCCCTCCTTCTCTTATCAAACATACATACAATACCTTAATAAGCAACATTTTATAAGAAGGGTCAATGTGTTTAATTATACTCTGTGTGCAAAATGCCCTACTTTGCATTTTTAATATTGCGTATAAAAGATGGTTCCAATTAACTTAATGAGGAGAAATTTTGTCCCATAAGGGAAAATTGTTATGCCAGCATGTGTCTGTGTTTATTTATTTCCTTGGTTGAACCTCTAGTGGCTATCACTCTTAAATATTGGGGCTTTTGACTTTGCCTTAAAATGTAATTATTCCTTTTCATCAAGAAATATTGGCCTCATGACTTTTAAAATCCATGGGGCTTTAAACAAACAAAGGAATTAATTAATCAACAATTTATCAAAACAGCCATCATTGCAAATAATATTAAAAGAGATTTATTATTTATATATTTAGGGGGAGTCCTAAAAATACTGGCTCAAAAATTAGCATGGAAAGAAGCACTGTGCTGGGATAGATGCATGAACTATTCATTAACTAGTTCAAGTCCCGCCTTAGCCATGAAAGCCAGCTGGGTAACTTTGGGCCAAGTCACTCTCTCAGCCCAACCCACCTCACAGCTATGGGGAAAATAGAAGGAGGAAGGAATATTGGACTTGTTAGCCGCCTTATTTGCAAAAATAATAAAGGAGGGATATAAACAAACCAATCAGTCCCAAGGTGGAATACTCAAAAAAGCAACAGAAAGCACCAGATCATAAAGAACTGGTGAGTTCTGTTTTACAGTTAAGATATATTCTTTTGGTGCAAATTCCCTAAAGCTGAAATGGAATAAGGGGGAATCTCCCCTTTTGCTTCATTTCTTTTTAAATATAGAAGCCAGCGGTTAATGTCTGAGGGCTGAGCTTACTACAAGTAGTTTAGTATATTTGGATATGTGGTTTTTGGTTTGGTTCTTTTCCGATTTAGCAATGTTGCTCTTTTGTTACCACAAAATGTGGACAGGATTATGCGTAGACTGAGCGCTACAACTTGTCTATTGGACCCATGTCCCTCCTGGCTGGTTTCGGCCGCCGGAGAAGTGACAGGGGGCTGGCTCCAGGCAGTTGTCAACGCTGCATTGATGGAGGGTGTCTTCCCCTCCGCCTTAAAAGAGGCGGTGGTGAGGCCCCTTCTCAAGAAGCCTGCCCTGGACCCAGCCTCCTTGAATAACTATCGTCCTGTCTCCCACCTTCGGTTTGTAGCGAAGGTTGTTGAGAGTGTTGTGGTATGTCAGCTCCCGCAATTCCTGGATGAAGCGGACTATCTGGACCCGCACCAGTCTGGTTTCAGGCCAGGTTACAGCACAGAAACGGCATTGGTCGCACTGGTAGATGATCTCTGGCTGGCCCCGGGGTTGTTCCTCTGTCCTGATCCTACTTGACCTCTCAGCGGCTTTTGATACCATCAACCATGGTATCCTGCTGCGATGACTTGGGGGGTTAGGAGTGGGAGGCACTGTTCTACGGTGATTCTCCTCCTACCTCTCAGGCTGCTCACAGTTTGTATTGGCAGGGGGGCAGAGATCTAACCCAAGGCCCCTCACTTGCGGGGTGCCTCAGGGGTCGGTTCTCTCCCCCCTCCTGTTTAACATCTATATGAAGCCGCTGGGTGAGATCATCCATGGCTTTGGGGTGAGGTATCACCAATATGCGGATGATACCCAGTTGTTCATCTCCACCCCGAGCCAACCCTGTGATGCCCTTGACATGATGTCCCGGTGCCTGGAGGCGGTGCGGGTCTGGATGGGAAGGAACAGGCTCAGCTGAACCCCTCCAAGACCGAGTGGCTGTGGATACCGGCATCTTGTATTGTCCAACATGTTCCATCTCTTTTGATGGGGGGGAGGTATTGCCCCCCTCAGAAAGGGCCCACAACTTGGGTGTCCTCCTGGATTCACGGCTTAACTTGGAGAATCATCTAACTGCTGTGACCAGGGGGGCCTTCGCACAGGTTCGCCTGGTGCACCAGTTGTGCCCCTTTTTGGACCGAGATGCCCTATGCACGGTCACCCACGCCCTTGTCACTTCTTGCCTGGATTACTGCAATGCTCTCTACATGGGGCTGCCCTTGAGGTGTACCCAGAGGCTTCAGCTGGTGCAAAATGCGGCCGCACGGGTGCTTATGGGAGTTTCTTGATACTCCCATGTTACACCACTCCTGCGCGAGCTGCATTGGCTTCCGGTTGCCCTCCGGGTGCGATTCAAGGTGCTGGTAATTACCTTTAAAGCCCTACATGGCTTAGGCCCGGGGTACTTGCGAGACCACCTGCTGCCATTGTCAACCTCCCATTGCCCGGTTTGCTCCCACAGAGTCAGCCTCCTCAGGGTGCCGTCGGCTAAGCAATGCCGGCTGGTGACCCCCAGGGGGAGAGCCTTCTCTGTGGGCGCGCCGACCCTCTGGAATGAGTTGCCTCTGGAGCTGCGGATGGCCCCTGACCTTCGGTCCTTCCACTGTGACCTGAAGACATGGATGTTCCAACAATCGGGCCTGGACTGACTATAGTTTTAAATTTGGTTTTATTGGGTTAATTGTTATGTATTTATTACATTTCCTGTTTAATTCTTTTTTAAATTTTGTATTTTATGTTTTTTTAACTTTTTATTGTTGTGAGCCGCCCTGAGTCCTTAGGGAGAAGGGCGGCATATAAATTTAATAAATTCAATTCAATTGAAAAAATAAAACAGGGTAGTTACTTAAGCAAATGCTGTAACTGGAACCCCATTCTTTTCAGTGGTAATTTTATCTAAGAACCAAAAAACCAGCATTAATTGTGATTAAATATTAGTTACAGAATATTTTAAACCATGATACCCTTAATATTTTCAAATTATTCACGTACCCTTAAATATCTTGGGGAAAAGATAAGTTTTCCCACATATAACGGGCACTTTCCTATTACCACCTTTTTCACCCTCCAAGCCCTCAAAAGAATCTTGAAAGTGATCTGTGATATTCATAATTTCTTCTCGATTTGTAAACTGGATAGAAATCACTGCAGCAACCAAACTACCACAGATTCTGCACCAACAAAATTCTTTTTGCACAACACAGGGAAACAAGAGAAAACGCAATAGGTTGGTTTTGCACACTGGTTGTTTCCATACTAAAAAGGGGGGGAACAAAAACAAAGCCTTGCTAACTTTCACCACCCATTGAAAGAGGATTTTTGGGTGGAATTATTGAGGGAAAGCTAGTAAGCCCTGAAAATAGCCATTTCCTTACTGGAAGTATAGGAATTGTGAGATGTGAAACAAAGAGGTCTCTATTGGATCAAAGGTAGCAGCATTGTCTTTAAAATGCCCAACCAACTAAACCCAAATTAGCTCCTAATGCAGTTGACCTACTTGAAAAGAAATAAGCTCAGCTCTACAATATAACTATATTGATATCATGGGAACTCAGAAGTCTAGAGCTGCTTTTAAGTGGGCACAGAATTCTTGTGTGGAAGAGTGCAATCTTCAATATACTTCTAAAATGCCAGGAAACCAACAAAGCTGGGATTCCTCAAGGCTCAAACTCAAAGTAACTTAAACCCCGACTGAAGAAAGCATTCCTAATGGTTTATATTAATTATAAATATTCTTGTAGATTATTAATAACTCATCAGAAACTTACAGCAAACACTGCACCATTGTCTACCATTCTAGGGGAAAATGCATACTTTTGGAGTCTTTCAAACACAATTTCTATTCTAAGATTATATCTGATTTTTGGTTCTTAGCATATTTTCATATGGTTGTTTCTATTTTGTTTTCCCTTTACAATCCCTTACAACATATTTGAAGGAAACCTTTTGTGCCAGTTTCAAAATATTAATCATTTTTCAAGCCCCTGGAGCTGCCACAGCTCTAGGCATAACAAAAACACCCTTGCCCCATTCCACACAAAACAAGATAAATTATTTGCCAGCAAATTCTCCTCCTCTGTGTTTTTAATACATGGCTACATTTTTCTGACTATGTGCAAATAGACACAAACAGACACATTATAAAATGTAGCCATACTGCTGTGACGACACAAACTTTTCTATTAAGAAGTTTCTGCTAGCTACAATGATGGAATGGTAACATGGCAGTATTTTTACAACTGCATTATTTGCACAATTGTGCTAATCTGATTTCTAGAGCCTGTAGGGCAGAGCTCCCCAATCTTTTGGGCACCAGGGACCGGTTACGTGGAGAGAGGTTTTTCCGTGGACTGGAGGGGGCATGATTTTGTGTGCTGCTTGCATCCTGCGGATGGGTCTTTCCTTGTTTGTGCAGACTGGTTGCTGGCATGCCGTCGCCCGGTACTGGTCCACGGACCAGGGGTTGGGCACCACTGCTCTAGGGTTATGACTGAGAAAGAGTGAATTAATGGCTCACTTAAACTAGAGGGGGTGGGAATGAGGTTGAGGCAAGAGAACCCTTCATGCTGTTTCCACAAACAAGGAAAATCAACCTTTAATCAATTGTGTTTATCGGTCATGAGAAGAGTTCAGAACACGATCACTTAGAACAGTGATTCTCACACAACCTGTGGTCCACGGACCCCTGGAGGGCCGCAATGTCATCACAGAAGGTCTGTGAAGGCTTGAAATGTTATGATCTAATCTTGAGTTAAGTCTTGGGGATCCATGGCCACAAAAGGAATTAAAGGGGGTCCGTGGTGAAGAAAACCACTGCCTCTATCCCTTCCTTTGTGAAAGCTGCAGTGAAGACTGATGATGGACAAAGGAATTAGGATGCATGGCAAAACAAGAGCAGGACCACAAGTCCCAACAAAGTCAAACAAAAGAAACAAACAAGAAAGCTTTACTCAATTTTAGTTATACTGGAAGGAAGCCAGAACATTTATTCCTTCTAACAACTGAAAGAAATTGGAATAGGCAGGTCTGAACAAGAAGTGGCAGGAGGGCCCACAGTCTATTATGGACATATTTATGGGACATTTACAAGGAAACATTCTAAGGAAAAGTCCATTTCAGTCTATAAATATAAATTATATAACATAGATACAGAGTAGGTTTATTTATACATATTCATTCAAAATAATTCTGGACTCTTACAATGTACTCACATAGCTAAGGTTATCTATATGGGGCTTGGAAACTTCAACTGAAGGTTGTCAATAGATTGGAAAGAGGTTTGTCTACAGGGAGCATGGAATTCCCTGCTCTGAAATTTTTAACTGATGAAGAGTCTGGTTCAAGTTCAGTTCAAGTAATGGTTATAATCTGGAAAGGGAAGTTGAGAAGACTACCTTCACCCTTAGCAGCCTGCCCTGGTATTCATATCTTCAACAGAGGAGGCAATTTAAGAGATGACATTCTCATTCAGGTTTTTGAGCGCCTTAGCAAAAAAAAAAATCAAACTAATAAAAAGTATTTTTCAAGTAGGCTGTGGCTGATCAAGTTAGAAGTGATTTTCTAGTTTTTTCCCCCCTAGTGTGTGTGCTAATGATGTTTTAGTTGTATTTTTAATGTTATGATTTAACATTATTGGTTGGCTGCCATGACCACCATCTGTTTGTGGAGAAACAGGATATAACTCAGATAAATCTTATATTACCATCCATTGCTTAATGGAATTAACTGAACAATTCTAAGTAATTTGGGATCTTATTTGAAATGGAGGAAGGTGCAGACGGCCTTACGTAAGTATCTGCTGAAAAAGTAGATTCTCTGTATTCAACCTAACATATTTAACACAGCAAATACCTGAATTAGGAGATTTACTAAAAATGTCATGTTTTTGTCTTAATTATGTTTCTAGGTTCAGGGTCAGAGAAACAGCATTCAGAACCAGGGCTAGATTACAATTCCTCACTGAATGTTTCTATAATATTAACAAGGCAAGACATATATTAGGAAATATCCAGTTATTGGGAATATCTATTATTTTAAGTTAGTATCACATTTTTTTACATTTGACAGTGTTATTTGTTTTTTGTTTTTTTAAATCCCATTTATATCCTGCCCTTCTCCGAAGACTCAGGGCGGCTTACAATCTAAGAAGCACAACTCAATGTGCTTAGCAATAGCCTTCATTCTATGTATATGCCTGCTTATTAGGGCTTTTGGCCCCCACCCAAGCGGCATTTTTACAAAGTCAGCTTATTGCCCCCAACAATCTGGGTCCTCAATTTACCTACCTCGGAAGGATGGAAGGCTGAGTCAACCTTGAGCCTGGTGGGACTCAAACCTGCACTAATTGCAGGCAGCTGGTGTTACTTAAGGAGGCATTAGCCCACTGCTCCACCAAGGCTCCCGTTTTTATTCCATTGCACTCTCATTTCCATAATGCTTCAGGGGTCTATGTGTATAATTAATTACTTCTCAAGCAACCCAATTCCTGCTTCTGACACTACATTTTTTCCTTCTCTAGAACCCTGTTCTCATCCCCAAATAAATAATTAAATGGCCCTCTCCTAAAGCATGATGAAAAGCCCCAAACACTGCAAGGAAGCTCCAAAGTTTAAATCAGCGGCCATCTGCCTTTTTGTCAAAGATTAAAGACTCATAGGGTTACTGTATCTTTTTAGCAACATTTTTGCATGTGCAGCTGTGGATTAAATAAAATTATATGAGAATACATAGAAATAACACTGGCTCATGTTTGTATCCTGTAGTGAGTGGATACTATTGAAATACAAACCCTTTTTTTAAGGCACGTAATCGGAAATGTTGGCCAATGACATATCAACTTGGCATCTCAAAATGCAACAGTATTTGCATTTGTAATAGCATGTGAACAAACAAGTTCTCCTCCTATTCTTCCCACCTATCAACAGAGAAACCAGCAATTGTAATTGAGTTACAAACCTAAGCAAAAAAAAAAATTCTAAATAAGATGTGTATGCATTTTGAAAGTAGGGGAAAAAAATGCAATCCTCCTGTTGCTCTCAGTAAAGAGTTAACGAATCTCAAGACTGTGGCAGTAAAAAAATGTAATATAAAGAAGGACGAGGAATGTGAACAGCTCCTGAAATCATAGTTTTAAAAAGCCAGAATCTTGATGGAAATCAGGGAAACCATTCATTCACCATTCCATTTGCCTTTTAACTTAAGCAGAATTCTGCAGTTACAATTTTGAGCGGCTCCACTTAAAAAATATAACGCAACCTTTCCTGAAAAATATTGCAGCTTTGCAGCTTTGCTGCCCTGATACCTGACTGCAGTTTTCAGAAGCTACCCAATCAATCACGTTTTCAAGCCACCTCGAACACACACACACACACACACTTTAGAAAGTACCTTATTCGGGGGAGGGGGGGCAGTTACAGCAAGGGAGTTGAAAATACAAGAATTAATGTAGGTGCCTCGTCAGATTCCTACTTGCGGAGCATTAATACTGTACAGCGCTGTAGTGCAAAACGAAACTCAAAAACAAAACAGGGTTAACAGTTCCTGCCTAGTGAGTTAATAAGCAAACATCTCTGGGCTTCCCACGCACGCTCCGATATGATCCAAGAATGCCTCCAGGATCACGCCCCTTTACTGCTTTTCAGGGATCGCTGTGCCATTTCCTCAAAAGTGCAACACTGCGATCACCCCGGCTCTTGAAAGAATACAAGAGAGTAACAGTGCAGAAAGTGTGTCTTTGTTCGTGCGTGTATGTGTGTGTGTGTGTGTGACACAGGGAGGGAAGGGAGGGGGAGGGGGGAGAGGGAGAAGTGGGCCACCTACCCCAATAATTTCCCGTTCAACAATTAAACTCGATTCTGTTCTCTTTCTTCGCCCCGCTCCTCCCAGCGCCACCCATTTAATTCCAATTCGCTTTGACCCAAGACAACCAGAGCTGGTCTGAAGGGCGAACCCGCGAGTATTTCCCTCCACCGGTAATGCTGGATTCCAGCTCCTCCAGGGTCTCCCATCCGTTTCCCCCGAATTCATTTTGTCACCGTTTACCTTCGGATGGGGCAGCAAAGCAGAAAGGCAGCCGGGGTCGGAGCGCTTGCCGCGGTTGCCTTACCTGGCGGTCCGGTCCCGCCTGAGCGACGCGGCCCGGGGCAAGGCGAGACGGGACTTCCCAACGAGCAGCAGCAACAGGACAGCGAGAGGCGAGTGGCGAAGTAGAAGGGTTGATACCAAAGAGGCGGCGTCTTCCTTGACTGTCGTTTCCCTGGAGCAGGGTAGCTGGACGCGGGCGGGCGGGCGGGCGAGCGCCGTCCTTTCCGTTCAAGCTGGGCTTCTACAAGCGATTCAAGTTCCCTCGGCTCGTCAGTCAAGCCCAGATGAGCCCTCCTCGGTCACTCCCAGCTCGCAGGGTTTTCCCCTCCCTTCCTCTATACCAGGGGTCGGCAACCTCGGCTCTTTTATGACTCGTGGACTTCAACTACCAGAATTCCTGAGCCAGCTATGCTGGCTCAGGAATTCTGGGAGTTGAAGTCCACGAGTCATAAAAGAGCCGAGGTTGCTGACCCCTGCTCTATACTTACACACACACACATACCCTCTCCTCGTTATAGAACAGATTCGGGGGGGGGGAGGGAAGAGCCTCACTTCCTCTTCCAATGCATTCTCTTAATTGCCTCCCCTCCCCCTCATGATGAAATGACCTGTCACTCTCCGCAGACCCTTTCCCCCATTGCATGCCAAACTGAAGGCAAAGCGCGGCTTCCTGCAGCATTGCATTTTTTTTGTGTGTGTGTACGTTGCTGCCCGCTGCTTGGATCTCTGCACAAGTGAGGGAGCCTGGTCGTGTAACTGTGTAACAACAGTTCGGTGGGACGCAGCCAACATATTTTCTAGCTGAGGCATTTTGGACGGGCTTAAAAAAAAAAAAAAAAGTAACGAGGAGTTTCTCACAGCCGGGCGTGTCCTAATCCGTTTCTTTTCTTTTTTTCTTCTTCTTTTTTTTAACAGGACAAGAGCTTAAAGTCCAGGGCTCTTCAAACTTGGCCCTTTTATGACTTGTGGACTTCAACTCCCAGAATTCCTCAGCCAGCGTGCCTGGCTGAGGAATTCTGGGAATTGAAGTCCACAAGTCATAAAAGGGCCAAGTTTGAAGAGCCCTGGCTTAAACCGTTTTAGAGCAGCTTTTCCGTGGTCAGATGTGATGCGTCCAGGGGTTGTGCTTCTTTCCTCCTCAAATATTCGGGAACTGTGAGACTTGCTTTTCAGACGCCTGGGACATGTTACTGCTGATATTTAGGAGCAAACCAAGCTCTCTTTTTACTTGTGAAAAGATGTGCTAGTCGTCGTGGTAAATCCCTTCGAAGACAAATAGTAAACTTGTGGCAAAAACAGCCAGTGAAAGGGAAATGTGTAGTGCAGTCATGCTCACTGGAAAGATGATCTGTTTTCAGAAAGGCCGGATTATCTCCTTAAACAACGTTAAGTATGACCAAGCCACCCTAAAATTCGAAGATAAAAGTATATCTGACTGCATACTTATTGATTAAAGAAGTGTATGGTCACAACTACACCATCTGTAGTGGTAGTTCATTTATTTAAATAAATCAGAGCTGTTTGTCACCTTGTAGAAGAGAGAGGCAGCATAAAAATTTAATAAATAAACCTACTTCTCTGAGTAACGCCTGTACTTATTTATCTGAATATTGGTTTAAAAAAATGACCATAAACAAGCAGTCCTACTCATTTTTACTCACAGGAAAATGCTCTCAGGTACCGTCACACCCAGATTTTAGAGAGTTTTGCTTGGACCTGTTGAAAGAAAAATCTTCATCAGGGTCCAGTCCAAGCCGGGAATAAACAAAATGAAGATTGCTTTAGAAAGACGGTTGTAGTTTATTGAAGAGCAGAGCCAATCAGAAATGTGGCTCTGGGAAAGCTGACCGCAATGGAGCAGGGAGTGGTAGGTTTTTATGCTGTCTTGGGCTTTTGTGTTTGGAGTTGTTCCTGTGGCATGAACTTTGACCTGAGGTTCAGCGTGCCCTTCTAGTATTCTGATGGTGGTGGGTTAATTCTATTATGTCCTAAAGGTCATGTCTTTAGAGTTTTTTTTCGGGGGGGGGGGAGGTTGTAGATTTTAGGGGTCTTTGTCTTTCTAATCTCATCAGCTCCAAGCTTCCTGGCTCCCACCTTTCTGAATAGGATTATCAAGTCTGCATTTCTACAGACCTGGCCTCTGCCTGGGGGACAGGGGCTGAGGCTGGTTTCTAGAGGCTGGTTTCTGACTTTTAAGATTTTCTTTCTCCATTACTGTATTCCTTTGGGAAATATATTCTGCTTTTTAATTTTTCCAAAAATATTTCTTTCTCTGGGGGAGTGTGCTTTTCCTCTTACACACCCAATATTTCATATTATAGGCCCATGTAAGGTTTTTCAGCTCAGAATCCTAATAAATTCCAATAAGACTCTGAACACCAGGCTACTGCAAAAGAAACAGCTTTATTCTTTGATCAAAGCCCAAATTGGGTGTTTTCTAATCTTTTGTCTCTAACGCAGAGAGACGGGGAGAAAAGATACCAATACCAACAAAGAGAGACGGGGAGAAAAGATACCAATACCAACAAAGAAGAAAAATAACAGCTCTCAAAAGAAACCAGCATGGCTGCATAAAGAACTCTCTGATAAATTGAAAGATAAAAAGGACAAGTATAAGAATTGGAAAGAGGGGCACATAAATAAGTCAGAATATCACCAAATAGCCCGTGCCTGCAAAGATGAAGTGAGGAAAGCTAAGGCTCAAAATGAACTAAGGCTTGCGACCAAAGTAAAAAATAACAAAAAAAAGCTTCTTTCAACATATAAAAAACAAGAAAAAAGTTAAGGAAATGATTGGTCCATTAGTGGGGGAAAGTGGCAAGAAGGTGACAAGCAATAGGGAGAAAGCAGAACTATTTAATTCGTTTTTTGCATCTGTCTTTACACAAAGGGAAAAAAACAGTCCAACCTACCAAAACCAGTGCCATAAAAAACAGAATAGAAACGCAAGTTAAGATAGGCAAGAAAATGGTAAGTGAGCACCTGTCCAGCCTAGACGAGTTCAAATCACCAGGACCAGATGGAGTACACCCCAAGGTTCTCAAGGAACTGGCAGACGTGATCTCAGAACCACTGAACTATATTTTTCAAAGATCCTGGAGCACTGGGGAACTACCAGAGGACTGGAAGAGAGCTGATGTAGTTCCCATCTTCAAAAAATGGAAAAAATAGATCCAGGAAACTACAGACCTATCAGCCTGACCTCAATACCTGGGAAGATTCTGGAAAAGATAATCAAACAACAAATCAGCGAACACCTTGATGCAAACAAAGTCATCACTAAAAGTCAACATGGGTTTGTCAAAAACAGATCATGCCAGACAAATCTTATTACATTCTTTGACCAAGTGACAAAATTAGTGGACCAGAGGAACGCTGTAGATATAATTTACTTGGACTTCAGTAAGGCATTTGATAAAGTAGATCACAACCTACTACTTGATAAGATAGAAAAATGTGGGTTAGATAGCATTACCACCAGATGGATTCGTAGTTGGCTGACAGGCCGTACTCAGCGTGTGGTCCTCAATAGAACCACATCTACATGGAAGGAAGTGTGTAGTGGGGTGCCCCAGGGCTCTGTTCTGGGCCCAGTGCTCTTCAATATCTTCATTAATGATTTGGATGAGGGGATAGATGGGGAACTCATCAAATTTGCAGACGACACCAAGCTGGCAGGAATAGCCAATACTCCAGAAGATAGGCTTAAGATACAGAAGGATCTGGACAGACTCGAACACTGGGCACTATCTAACAAAATGAAATTCAATGGTGAAAAAAGTAAGGTTCTACATTTAGGCAGGAAAAATCAAATGCATAGGTATAGTATAGGTGGTACCTTGCTCAATAGTAGTAACTGTGAGAGGGATCTCAGAGTCTTAGTAGACAATCACTTCAATATGAGCCAGCAGTGTGCTGCAGCTGCCAAAAAAGCCAACACAGTGCTAGGCTGCATTAACAGAGGGATAGAATCAAGATCAAGTGAAGTACTAATACCACTTTACAATGCTTTGGTAAGGCCACACCTGGAATACTGCATCCAGTTTTGGTCACCACGATGTAAAAAAGATGTCGAGACTCTAGAAAGGGTACAGAGAAGAGCAACCAAGATGATTAGGGGGCTGGAGGCTAAAACATATAGGGAACGGTTGCTGGAATTGGGTATGTGTAGTTTAATGAAGAGAAGGGCGAGGGGGGACATGATAGCAGTGTTCCAGTATCTCAGGGGCTGCCACAAAGAAGAGGGAGTCAAGCTATTCTCCAAAGCACCTGAAAGCAGGACAAGAAGCAACGGATGGAAACTAGTCAAGGAGAGAAGCAACCTAAAACTAAGGAGAAACTTCCTGACAGTTAGAACAATTAACCGGTGGAACAACCTGCCTCCAGAGGTGGTGAATGCTCCAACACTGGAGGTTTTTAAGAAGAGACTGGACAGCCATTTGCCTGAAATGGTATAGGGTTTCCTGCCTGAGCAGGGGGTTGGACTAGATGACCTCCAAGGTCCCTTCCAACTTTATATATTATTATTAAGACAGGTACACTAATATTTTTTTTCTCTTTTTATAGCTAAGGCATTTTCTCAGGCTAAAAGATTTCTTTTATGTGTTTTCTTTATCTATCAGGTTAGTTCAGTTACAGCTTGTTACAAGGCTTATGCTTCGAATACACAATTGCTGGCAGGTTGGCCAGGAACTTTCTCCTTGAGTGGATACATTTGCAGCCATAAATTTCAGGCTATGGTGAACATATTTAAAGTTACAACTAAGCTTTTTCTTTCTCCTTGATCAGCTTTTAAGTTATCTCTGAGCAAAGTACAGAGCGCAAACAACAGAAAATTAACAATAGCTGGGTTATAGGTAAATGATTACATTTTGTTTCTTTTACCTGCATACCAGTTCAGTGGGATTTTCTCCCTTATAAATGTGTAGTGAACTGCATTCATGGAACAGTGCTCTAGTAATGTGATGATAGTTTGAAACCACATTACTGATTCTTCATTTTTTGGCCTCCAAACATGCATTTTGGGTTTATTAAAATCAGTGATAGTTTTGCTATTACTTACAAAATAACATTCTCATCTGATTATTGTTTTTTTTATACAAGTGTTTTTTGTAATTGCAGTCTGCTGAATATTATTTCTAACTATTCTGTATATAGGGGCAGTCAAAATTCATACTTTGGAACATTTGAATGTTTTGCATTTACATATTTTAATACACTGTATTTTGATTCTGAGTTCTTTTCTAATTACAGAGCTCCAGTATTCGTTTTGTATTAGGTGGCTTAGTGAACATTTGGAGAATTAGTGGAAACTCTTCTGGAACACAACTGCCATTTCGAAACCAGCTGGGAAAAATAACATTTACAAAAGACTTGGACAGTAGTGTTAAAACATTTGAAGTATAACATAAAAGCTTTAAAAAGCATTAAAATGATTTTGGATGTCAGAAGTGTAGAGAAAAATATGGAAAGAGAGCAAAAATAAAATAAATCCATCTGTATAGTTCATGTTTAAAATATATGTATTCAGCCAAAAGTCAGTCATTTTATTTTTCCATTTCATAGAGTGCCTAAGAATTTAAATATGCTCATATAATATGTGTTACTCCATTAGGAAAAGTACTTACTGAATTATAACAGTATATTGTTCAGGTGTTTACATACCAGTGGTATTTAAAATGTTTAAGTTATATGTTGAAATTTTTCATCTTCAGATATACTTCCATAATTGGATATTTTAGTAATTTGAGCTTAAGTGACAGGGAACATGTTTTTTATAAGTCTGAGGTAGTCTTTTCTTTGCTGCCAGGAAAGTCCAAGTATTGAAACATGCCAAAGCCTCATAAAATGGTAACATTTGCTCCCTCTTTTTGAATCACACTTGAACTTATATTTAAATGCAGATAATAGTATCTCAGTCAAAACAATTGTGGTAGAGAAGGAATCTGAAGTAAAGGAATAGAAAGCACAGGTCTCTTTTGTCCTGGTAATTTCTCCATTCAAACTCCTCACATGCTATTTCTCTTGATACTTAGCTATGGCAATAAACCCACATTTGCAACCTTGTTTGCAGGGAGGAAGTGGAATGATTGGTACAGAATCGGTTTTGATAAAAGTGTGTGTGGGGGGGGGGGCTCATGAGGAGTAAGAATCTTCCCATTCACATCAATGGTTTGTCCTATCTTTCAAAATCTGTTCTGCTGATTATATTAAAACTTCCCCACCTGGTAATTTTGCCATTTGAAATTGGTCCCTCAGGTCCATTTTTTCTTACATGATTTTAGATTAGCATAAGAAAGAAAAAATTTGGGAGAGAATTTTCAATGCAAGAACAGCTGTGGGGAGTACAAGGGGCTCAGGACACACCATTTTGATCAAAAAGATAAAAGCAGTGTCACACTATTTGACCATCATTTGTATGAAAAGAGGCAGAGTATAGTACAGTATCACAACACTGCTTCAATCATTTGCACTTATTGCCCCTCCCTGCTGATACCTCTAGCAACGTCCCCAGCCCCTGGACTCTCCAAACATTCCAAGTGAGATGTGCCATCCCCGTCAGACAGTCCCAGTTCCTCCTCCTCCTCCGTAATGACACTACCAGAGGAATGGAAAAGAACTGATGTGGTTCCAATCTTCAAAACAGGGAAAAAATAGATCCAAGAGACTACAGACCAGCCTGGGAAAATCTTGGAAAAGATAAACATTTGCAAGCACCTAGAAACTAGAAGCCAACATGGGTTTGTTAAAAACAGATGTAATCAGGCAACCAGGCAAATCTTACTGCCTTCTTTGACAAAGGATTGGAAAAATGCTATGGACATAGTAGACTTCATTTGACAAAGTAGACTACAGCCTACTTTTTGGAAAGATTAAAAAAATGTATGTAGGAAAAGACCAGGCTAAGCCTGAGGGAGGAGTCAAACACATCATCGGTTTAGACACAAGAGATCTAAGTCTTGCCCTCTTTGAATTCCAATGACTCTTATCTACCACTAATTTGCCTTGGCTGTTAGTAGTTCATATTTTTGTTTAGAGGTAGCATGAAATAAACTTCTATTCATTTAGGACCTAACCCTGTTTCTTGTGCCTGACAATGTGGGATAGCTTCAGCACCAGATGGATTTATAACTGGCTGACCAGCTGCACTCAATGTAGTCCACAATGGAACTATATCTACATGGAGGGAAGCATGCAGTGGGGTACTTCAAGGCACTGTGTTAGGCCCAGTACTCTTCAATATCTTTATAAATAATTTAGACCAGGGGATAGAAAGGGAACTCAACAAATTTGCAGATGACACCAATCTGGGAATTTCCAACACATTAGAAGACATACTCAAGATTCAAAAGGCTCTTGACAGACTTGAGCATTGGGCCCTATCCAACAAGAAGTGGTTCAGTGTTGAAAAAGTAAGGCCCTACACCTAGGCAGGAAAAATCAAAAGTGATGGTATAGAATAGGCGGTACCTGACTCAACAGTAGTAACTGTGATAGGGATCTAATGCACCACCACTTAAATATAAGCCACGAGTGCGTGCAGCTGCCAAAAAAGCCAGTGCAGAAGGATAGCATCAAAATCATGAGAAGTAACAGTATCACCTTATAGTGCACTAGTGCGGCTGCACTTGGAATACTGCATCCAGTTCTTGCTGCCACAATACAAAAGAGATACCAAAGCCCAAGGTAGCAGGCAGAAAAGAGCAGCAAAGATGACAAGGGATCTAGAGGCTAAGCTGTATGATGAACAGTTGAGAGAGCTAGGTAGGTCTAGCCTATAAAAGAGAAGGATTAGGGGAAACATGATAGCTGTGTTCCAGTACTTAAGGGGCTGTTACAGAGAAGAGGAGGCCAAACTAGTCTCCAAAGCAGCTGAGGGCAGGACAAGAAATAACAGTTGGAAGATCATTAAAGACAAATACAATCTAGAACTAGAGAAAAAAAAAATTCCTGACAATGGGAACAATTAAACAATAGAATGGCTTGCTTCCGGAAGTTGTGGGTGCTGCATCACTGGAGGTTTTCAATAGGAGATTGGACAACCATTTGTCTGGAATGCCTTAGGGTCTCCTGTCTCAGCAGAGAGTTGGACTAGAAGACCTCCAAGGTCTTTTCCAACGCTGTTATTTTATTTCTGTGTTCTAAGAATTCATAAATGGTTACTCAAGAAAAGACAAAGAACCCCAACAAGATAAAATTTATTTATTTATTTTATTTTATTTATTTAGATTTATATACCGCCCTTTCCCGAAGGACTCAGGGCGGTTTACAGGGGATTTAAAAAACAGTCAATACAAACGTTAAAACAAATTAAAAGATTAAATAGAACCCTGAGAAAATTAAAACCCAGTTAAAATTAAAATTAAAAATATTCTCAGCCTGGGCCAGAGAGCTTGAAGAGCCAGGTCTTCAGGTCCCGGCGGAATGAACAGAGGTTGGGGGCAGTCCTAAGCTCCGCAGGCAGCTGGTTCCACAGGGCAGGTGCACCCACTGAGAAGGCCCTACCCCTGGGTGTTACCCGCTGGCAGTCTTTAACCGGCGGCACCCTGAGGAGATCCTCCCTGTTTCCCATACTGTGAACTGTATGGAATGTATTGCTGTAGTTTCCCATTGCAATGGCTTATATTGCCCTTTGATGGGAC
Source organism: Vipera ursinii (assembly GCF_947247035.1). Classification (NCBI taxonomy): domain Eukaryota; kingdom Metazoa; phylum Chordata; class Lepidosauria; order Squamata; family Viperidae; genus Vipera; species Vipera ursinii. The sequence continues at coordinate 174,695,487 of NC_139512.1, read as the reverse complement.
AACAGCAATGAAATCATATTTTTATGGCTGAATATGTTTCCTCTAAGAAGCCATATTAGAGGATTCAATTGTTTGGCTACTGTATAAAGCTACTGTAGCTCATTGGAACTTGTTAGATTTGAAAAAAAGGTTGGAGAACTGGTCTAGTGTACCTGTCCAGAGAAGCCCATGTGAATGACTGTTGTATCCATGATTTTTAAAATAATATCTGAATCTCCTTCCCCTCGCACCAAGTTTGCTTTTGACCCAAGATTTCCAAATACTTAACTGACGTGATCCTCAGACCCTGTAGCAGTACAAGTCTAAGATTACATCAGTTGCTGATATTTAATCCTCTTTTGGCCTATGAAGGTTACACAGAGAAAACAAAGCATCAATGAATTCATTGTATGTAGCTGGAAGGACCTAGCTTTAAATCAACATGAAACTAATCTCAAACATAGTACAATTATTTTAGAAGAAAGGTGACATGTCCCAACCCAAATAGGTTATCAGAGAGGAATCTGGCAACTGGTATTGTAGTGTTGGCTTACAATAGAAATGCTAAGTTTCAGATCCTGTTTGAAAAGTGAAATCAGGAGAACCAGAAATAGCTTGAACAAATGTTTACACTGATTGCTGCTTTATTAATTCATATGCTGTTGCTTCAAACTAAATCACTGTACAGTACATTTCTCTTCAAATGTCCTTGTTTCAAGACATTGCCCAAAACAGCAATCTTCAATCATTTATAAATATATAATTTATGCATTAATTACCCACCGAGGTCCCCTAGGTAATCTGTAAAAATCTGTTAAAACATATAAAAGAAATTGATATAAAATAATAAAAACTGCCTCCTCCTCATCATACATTAGGAAGCTGAAAGAAACCTCTCAGAAATAGCATGGCAAACCACTTCATTATCATTGCCAAGAAGACTGCATGGACATCCCAACTCAGCTCTCAAGCCCTTTTCAAACACAGCCAGATGCATAACTTTTATTAATCCAAATCTGTCATTATCAGATTGTAAATGTAGCACAACTAATTCAGTATAGCTGAATACGATAAAAGGCACATGATATTTGGCAAATGATAAAAGGCACTCCAAAACACTTCCTTGAATGAGATGTGCTTGAATATCCCACTATCCCTCACGTCTGTCCACAAAGACTCAGAAGGACACAAGTTTGATCTAACCGAGACCACAGTTGTAACCCAAGTGAAATCAAGAGGAGAAAGAGAATTCTTTGAAGCCTGGTTCTCCACAATAAGTCAATAAACATACACATTGACATTGACCCAATCTACCAATCACTGAGAACGAAAGAACTACTTCAACCGCAATCCCGAAGGCAACATTTAAAACAAACAAACAGGCACCCCATGACACAGCAACAAAAGTCACAACCCCCCACAAAAAACCAGAGAACCTCTCAACAACAGCAACCAGCCAAACAACCTGAAACGAGACCATGACCCAGAGGCAACTAAAGGAACAAACACCGTTTGCATCACATAAATCAGGGGTGTCAAGCTCGATTTCATTGAGGGCCACATCAGGGTTGTAATTGACCTTGTAGGGCCAGGGTGGGCATGGCCGGGGTGGGCATAGTGGGTGTGGGTGTGGTCAGAGTGGGCACGGCCAGCTTGACGTCACTTGTGTTGGGGGGTGCCTATGATAGCCCAGGCGGGGCTGGGAGGGATCCATTGTCTCCAGCTGAGGAAGGCGAGACCAGGGCGAGCAATATACCCTTGTCCACCAGAGGAGCCTTGGTGTCCCTCTCAGGTCATGCAGAGGACCCCCAGTGATTCAGGCTGCTCAGAGCCCTGGGCAGTGGAGGGTTAGGGTTAGGGTTAGTATAGCCTTTCCCAAGGGTGCACCTGGCTGTGCTTACCTCCTCCTTAAGGCTGCTACTGACTGGCTTGATCTCCTTGGCCAAGTTTCTCATGGTGTGTGCAGGAGGGCAAAATTTGTGGGTCAGAGGGAGGCCCACTCCCTCTCCCTGCAAGGAGATCAAAGCATTCTCAGCAAAAGGTCAGGAGGAGGGGACAAGGGGATGGTGAAAGGGAATCAGGGCTGCTCGTAACCAAGTGCTAAGGCAGGACTTTCCTCAGACCCTTCCTCCCTCTCATTATAATCTTCCTTCCTTCATTTTCCTTCCTTCCTTCCTTCCTTCCTTCCTTCCTTCCTTCCTTCCTTCCTTCCTTCCTCCCTCCCTCCCTTCAGTGAGTGGGCCATGGAGGTGCTGGTGGGAGGGGAGGTGGTACTGATGAACAACCTGGTTGCGTCCATCAAAACCAGAACGTATTCAGCCTTAGATACACGGGGCAGCCCTGGAACCAGTGACGGGCTACCCCATCGCCTCTGCCCCGCCCCCTGGGTGTGCGCACAGGAGACGACCAACACCGGTGTCCTGGGTGAAGTCAGCCTGTGGGACAAGACAGCCAGCAGGGATGCCAGACTCCGCCTGCTCACCACCAGGGGTTGGGGTGGTGGCACCTGTTACTGGTTCCAGGGCTGCCCCATGGATCTATGGCTCAGCATGTTTTGGACTTGATGGCTGGCACCAGATTGTAGATCAGTGCCTGGTCACCCTGGGCCAGGCCGAGGTGCCAGGGCCAGTTATTCGCTGTTTCCAGAGCAGGTCCCTGGGCCAGACGGAATCACATGGCAGGCTGGATCTGGCCCATGGGCCTTGTGTTTGACATGTCTGACAATACTTAAACACCAAAAACTATGGCCCAGCAACAACAACCAGCCAATCAAACAGCTTGAAACCAGACCATGACTCAGAAACATTCGGACAAATAACACCCATATCAATTTACATCACACAAGAAGGTATTTAAAGGCCATTGCTCTGACAGATAAGCACAATTCAAAGCACACTGAAGATGTTCCCCTGAATGGAGACAAAACGTTTGCAGCCAAATCACCAAGCTCGGAGATCAAACCAACAGCCCAACTTCCTTGAATCTCTGGTCCAGGAGTATCTCCAGACTGAGAAGCTCATTCTATAGGGTGGCAACCTCCTCTCAAACAACATATAATCAAACAGATCAACTACCTACAGATAATATCTCAGCCTTCTAGACTGAGATTTCAGTTCTGTTACACTGTTGAAATATTCACACCAAACATCAACTACATCAACTGTGTTGGGTGAAAAAACAGAAAATGTCATTCTTAGGAGTTACAGTTCAGCTTTCATCTCCTAACTGGTAGTCTCTCACATGTAGATGTAACAAAAGAAAAAAAGAAAAGAAAAGAATGCTAAGGGTTTTTTTCCAGAACCATAGCTGGAAACTTGAATATATTTTAGAGGGGGATGGGGTGTCAAAAGACCTTCCTAGGTGTAAATACAGTTCTTGTGATTTCTGAATAATAGGTTAACACAGGAATTCAATAAACAATTATATTCCATAAAGTATAATTTTTAAATAATTTTACTCAATGTCAACATAGAGTATGTAAAGAAAAAATATATGTGGTACTATTTTTAGAAAGCAACAGTAATGGAAATAAGGGTTCTCAAGGCACCTTTAGACTTCAGGAGGGTTCCAGACTTGTTTTAATGTGTGCATATGGTTCCTACTATGTACTTAGTGTTTTATATGAGGCCAGTCTGAACAAAGGACATTGCAGCAACCAAGAAACAGAATGGGAGCTGCATGGAGGGCATGGCTTCCTCAACAGCCTATTGAAGATTTTGTATAGTGACCAAGAATCAACAATTAAAACAGAATATGGAATCATTAATTTGTTCAAAACTGATACAAGAACTATGTATTGCCTTAGTGCCCCGTAACAGAGTGAGCGCCTGTTACTCGTCCCAGCTTCTGCCAACCTAGCAGTTCGAAAGCACGTAAAAATGCAAGTAGAAAAATAGGGACCACTCCGGTGGGAAGGTAACAGCATTCTGTGCGCCTCTGGCGTCTAGTCATGCTGGCCACATGACCACGGAGACGTCCTCGGACAAGCGCTGGCTCTTCGGCTTTGAAACGGAGATGAGCACCAGCCCCTAGAGTTGGAAACGACTAGCACACATGTGCAGGGGAACCTTTACCTTTTACCTTTTAGAATATACAGTATAATGAGAATATTAAAACAGAATATTTTCTTAGTCTCAAAAATTATTTATGATTTATGATGAATATTACCATGAAATGTAAACTTCTTTATTTGGGAAAAAGATTGGTGAATCTAGAAAAATGTATAGTGGCATCACATCACTTGAAGTTCATGTCATTTCGTAATATGTAAGTCAAGGATTCCCAAAATGTAGCATATGACTGTGAAAGTTGGGTTGTGAGAAAAGTTGAAAAACTGATATCTTTGAATTATGGAGAAAATTGTTGGAAATATCTTAGAATGAAGAACAACAGGCTAAATACCAGATGAAGTAAAGCTGGACAGTTAAATGGAAGGATAAATAATAGTTAAAACTTAAATAATTTGGATGCATAATGAGAAAGCAAGAATCATTGGAGAAAACCCTGATGCTTGAAAAATTTGAATGCAACTGAAAAAGATTAGAGTTAGAAGACAAATACAGACATAATCATAAGCTTACAAGAACTCAAAGAAGCAGTTGCTGATAGACAAGCCTGGTAAACCTATGTGAGGCTCAGAAGAGTCAGGGGTTATTGAACAACAAAAATTAATGACATGACATGGATCATAACCCTAAGCAATTGCACTGTTGCTTTTATGGTGTGATTTTCAAGTCCAACTTTTCATTATGAAAGGACTCATAGATATGAGATATCTGTGAGATATAATTATATCTCCTTTATGAAATATGATTTCACTTCTTTATTTCTAAGGCATCACAATTCCAAACATTTATTTCTGCAAAACTCATGGTTTTTTGGTCTTTGCTGAGCCAGGGGAACATGAATATGTATTTGTTTTTCGAATTTGAGCTCTATCTGCAATTGGCACTTTTCATGCTATAAGCAATTTTTCCTAACAAATGCAACATATAACCTGGGCTAACTCCGCAAGGAGACATCAGATCTGCAAAACTCATGGTTTTTTGGTCTTTGCTGAGCCGGGGGAGCATGAATATGTGTTTGTTTTTCGAATTTGAGCTCTATCAGTATTTAGGTGGCAGAGAACACATCATTTCAGATGAAAACATCCTCAAATCTCAAATTAGACTGTATATTGCTTTACTATTTAAAAATTACATGAGAGTAACCTAATATTTTTAAAAGATCAATGGGCAAAGAAAAAAAAGCATTAATAATCCTTTATTTCTGGATCAAGGGCAGTTGTGAAGTTCCAAATTATAAACAGATTGCAGGAAGAGTTCAGTCTACTGGAGAGGACAGATGGATAGTTGACTTCCTTGGTAAGAACTTATTGAAAATACCTTGGTTGCCTTGTTTATGCATAATGCAAAGTGTTTTAATCTTTGTTTAATAATAGGCAGGTTAGCAAATCAAGCTAATCCAAAAACACACTATAATTTAGCATAATGTGTGAACCAGTCCAATATTTCTCAGCATTAGTTTTTCCAAAATATAATTCTAACAATAAGACAGCCAGTTTTCTGATTCAGTTTCAATCCAGAAATGGTTGAGTGTTTATTTACTAACATGAGCAGTAACTGATCCTCATGAAAAACTATGCACAACTCCTAGTGTGTCATAGTATATACTTAGTAGATTTGTCACTTATGTTTACAGACCACATATCAACTAACACTGTGTCTTATTTCATGTTAACAGAATAAATAACAGAATGACAGAGTTGAAAGGGACCTTGCAGGTCTTCTAGTCCAACCCCCTGCTCAGGCAGGATACCCTATACCATTTCAGAGAAATGGTTGTTCAATCTCTTCTTTAAAAACTCCAGTGTTGGAGCACCCACAACTTCTAAAGCAGTACCGGACCACAGCATGCCAGTAACCGGTCCACACAAACAAGCAAAGCCCCATCTGTGAGATGCAGGCAACACACAAAACCACGCCCCCTCTGGTCCGCAGAAAAACCTCTCTCCACAAAACCAGTCCCTGGTGGCCAAAAGGTTGGTGACCTCTGCTCTAAAGGCAAGTCATTTCATTGATTAATTGTTCTGTCAGGAAATTTCTCCTTAGTTCTGGGTTAGTTCTCCCTTGAATATGTGAGTAACATTAGTAGTATTAATATACTGTATAAAATCTATGTGCTGGGCATCTCATTTAAATATGTAAGATGATTCTCTTTTATTCAGTATATGCATGTGCATGTATGACATGTGAGCAAAGTCAAATTATGCAGTTTCTAAACTTTTGATACACCAAGACCAAAAGGTTCACCATCATAAGTCTCGACCGTCCTGCAGCTCACTCAAAATGGGGGTGGGGGGAGCTCCAGAGGCCATATGGGTGGGGCCGTGCCTGCAGCAACCTCAAGTAGTTGGTAGTACTGGACAGATGCCCCTCCAAACTCTCAACAATCCCTTTGCTGTTAATGAAATATACTAGATTGTACCTATAACCCAAACTGCAAAGAAAAGATCACGGAAACTACTATTTTAAAACTAACTTATTAGCTGTGGACTGAGGATGAAGTAAAGGCAATGCCACGAGGCCATGGGTAAAAACTTTAGTGGGGTATGTGGCATTTTGCTGCCATGTTAGGAGAATATAAGGATGAGCCAAAATGGCATTCTTGCATCAAAGAGTTAGCAAAAAAATTACACTGGTGTGAAATTTGCCTTCCTGATTTTTATTAATATATATATATCCTGCCTTTATTGTATTTATTTTCTATCCTGCCTTAATTGCATTTATTCCCAATTGCTGTCATTACCTGACTTTCCTTCAGAGATTGGTAGTGAAGCATAACAGATTACATCCATCTTAAGGCTGCCTTGGAATAATGGGAAAATATTCTTTTAACACTGGTGCAGTTAAGGATAACTTAAGCCTGTCTAACCTGTCCATGCAATGAGGTTATTGCAAAAAATAAAACCTTGCAAAAGCATATTTGTGCTGTGGTTAAGTGGAAGTAGGGTAAGCCTCTTGGTTTATTAGCTCATATTAAAATTGTTCCTGCAATATTTCTTTGCTTTCTCTTTCAGTTATAGCATTTTCTTTTAATATTGTATCTTGTATCCCTTTTTCCAATAGTGTTGGTATGAGAGACTTGCAAAGTACATAATATATTATTGCATTTTAATCCTCTGCAGATGGTACAGAAGACATATGTTTATAAATTCTTTTTCTATTCAAAATGGTCTTTGTGGTGCATTGCTTGATCAAGATGAGGAATGCAACTTGTCTTGAAAATTGGATGAAACGTTTATTACATTCTGCACAAATATCTTGAAATGTCAAATATTAATTGAAAAGACTGTGACTCCTGACCAGCAGCTCTTTCTGCAGTTATCCAGCAAAAAATAATTGTTTCAGTTAGATCTCCCTCCTAAGATAAATAGAATTTGTACACAAACACATACAGATATGTACATTGAGGAAATACTGACTGCTTTAAGTTAAACCATGGTTTTTGTACTGTTCAAACCAAAACTGGCTCGGTTTAGATAGCATAAACCATGGTCTAGAAATCACAATTGACTAGGTTTTTACAAAATACTATGTCAAACATATGATGCTTTATGCAATATAGGAAACCGGTTAAGTACACATAGATAGAGAGAGAGAGAGAGAGAGAGAGAGAGAGAGAGAGAGAGAGAGACAGACAGACAGACAGACAGACAGACAGACAGATTCTGGATTGCCACATTAGATCTTTAAATAATTCCACAGAGTAACTAATAGCTGACTGGGAATTACTTTCATATGTATTATCTTGTAGCTCATACCTAGGAAGGGTAATATGACCTTTTAAAATATGCCATAGGTTGAACTATTACCTTTGCTGTGATGGTAAAATGTAAATTGGCCTTTTATAGTACATGTTGGTGCTCCAACATTTTTCTTAATTAGCTAAGCTCACAATGACAAAATTTGGAAATTGGCTATAGTGACAAAAGTTGGAGGTCTCAAATTTAATCTCCCAGAAGCCACCTAGTCAAGATATCTTAGCTGTGTCTCCTGTCTTGGTGGATGGCTTGAAAGTACCTGCTGCCATTCCCTACTTCCTAATGTTCTGTGATAAATGATTGTAGCCCTGTGAACAAAGGGAAGGCTTTGACACAGGTATAGAATTCAGAAGAAAAGAATTATTTCTTTACTTAGAATAGAGCTGGAAGGGACCTTGGAGTCTTCTAGTCCAGCCCCCTGCTCAAGCAGGAGAACCTATACCATCTCAAACAGGTGATTGTCTAGTCTCTTCTTAAAAACCTCCGGTGATGGAGCGCCCACGATTTCTGGAGGCAAGCTGTTCCACTGGTTGATTGTCCTCACTGTCAGGAAGTTTACCCTTAATTCCAGGTTGCTTCTCTCTTTGATCAGTTTCCAACCCTTGTTTCTCGTCCTGCCCTCTGGTGCTCTGGTGAACAACCTGACTCCCCCTTCCTTGTGGCAGCCCCTCAAATACTGGAACACTGCTATCATGTCTCCCCTATTTCTTCTTTTCTTTAGACTAGCCAAACCCAAGTCCCGCAGCCGTTCTTTGTATGTTTTAGTCTCCAGGCCTTTGATCATCTTAGTTGCTCTTCTCTGAATTTTTTCCAAACTCTCGACATCTTTTTTGTGATATGGTGACCAAAATTGGCTGTAGTATTCCAGGTGACTTCCCTCTCTTTCATCTCTATCTTTTGTCTCTATCAAGTAGACTGTAGAAGAAACATCATTTTTGCCTACACAACATGAAACTGAATGTCAATACATTTCTTAAACAAACTTTATTCCAAGGGATCACCACCTAAGAGTGTAAAATCAAGCCATTTGTTAGCACTACCTTCCACCTGAACATTTCCCTTGAGGCTTCAGTGAGTCTCCAAGGAATGTCCAAGTGTGTATTTGTAGTTCTACAACTGTGGTGCTGAGGCTGAAAACCATTAAAAAATGGTTTTTACAAGTCTGGCAAGACAAAATAATTCTTTGGGAAAAGCTGACTGATAATGAAAAGGTTTCAAGCAAAAGGTTATCAATCCTTTGGAAGACAGTGCTATCCAGATAGACTTCACTGTAATGTTACAGAGAAAATAATCTAACAACTATCAGAAAATGTCTCTGCCTTGCCCTGATATATTCCAGTGCCACATGTACTCTTGAAAAAAAAAAAGATTTGATTAATTATCATGTTGAGAGAGAACAGGAGGGAGAGAAGATGAGCAATATAAAAGCCTTATAACCTGATTCCCTGAACTAAAGCTTATGTCATTAAAGCACAAATGAACAATTCCAGTTATATAGTTATAATTAGATAATGAGTGGCTGATTGCTAGCAAGAGAATTATGATATACTAAATGTGCAAATATGTTTGTGTGTGCACAATATACACACTTACACACACTCAACACATTCGCATGTGTTAATGTGCCAGGAAAGAAAATGAATTTACTAAAAGGTTATTGTATTCAAAAAGTTGAAACAGATTAAGAAAGCTTTCAAATTGCCACGAAGCAGAGAGGTAGCACATCTGTTTCACCCTTTTCCTGGAAGTGACACTCTCAAAGGAACCCAGGCCATAAGATTTGATATCTAAGATTTCATCTCTATGAAATGCCTTCCAGCTATTAATGTAGGTCATTCACATTTGGCATCCAATGATTTCCAGCTGTTTGCTGTTGAATATGAAAAAAAGAAGGAATGTATTTCAGTTAGGAAGGACAAAGAATGCATTTTGAATTAATTTCATAAGGTTAGTTTCTATAACCAACAATAACAAATATGAATTGAAAGCCTTCCTCAAATTCAGACTCTCCAAATGTATTTGTAACGATTCCCAGCCTGCCCAGTTAGGATGGAAATTCACTATTGTGTGTGAGTTCATATGAATTACAATCAAATGTATCAGAAATGTATAAGATTTGGAAAGGTTGAATTCATTTTTATTATTTTAATACATGAGAATATGTACTCACTATGATTTTAAATATATGGAACATTCTCCAGAATTTTACAACAGAGAATTAAGAATTTTATCTCAATTAAGCAATATATTTTTTAGCTCTCATGGTTGTGCATATACACACACATTTATAATCCAAACTCCTGTTCAAGCAGGAGACCCTGTACCAGGGGTAGGGAACCTTGGCTCTTTTATGACTTGTGGACTTCAACTCCCAGAATTCTTGAGTCAGCATGGCTGGTTCAGGAATTCTGGGTATTGAAGTCCACAGGTCATAAAAGAGCCAAGGTTCCCTACCCCTGCCCTATACCAATTCAGAGAAATGGCTGTCCAATCTCTTCTTTAAAACCTCTAGTGATGGAGCACCCACAACTTCTGAAGGCAAGTGGTTCCACTGATTAATTGTTCTAATTGTTAGGAAATTTCTCCTTATTTCTCAGCTGGTTCTCTCCTTAATTAGTTTCCATCCATTACTTCTTGTCCTGCCTTCAGGTGCTTTGAAAAACAGGTTGACCTCCTCTTCTTTGTGGCAACCCCTCAAATATTGGAAGACTGCTATTATGTCATCCCTACTCCTTTTCATTAGGCTAGACATATCCAGTTACTGCAACCGTTCTTTATTGTTTAGCTTCCGGTCTCCTATCATCTTTGTTGCTCTTCTCTGCACTCTTTCTAGAGTCTCAATATCTTTTTGAGAGTGATCTTGGGAGACAGGAGAGAGCGGTGCAGACTAGACAACCATCATCTCAGGCCCATACCTTGAAGAGCTACCAATGGACTATCAAGGTGATAGGCCAGGAGGAAGGGAACATTGGGGGACCGTTATGAGCACTTGGAGAGGTTGATAATTCCCATCTTTCCCTACCATTATCACCTAAGGCACAGTATTGAATATTAGTCTAAAAACAGGTTTTTCAAGTGTCATATATAGAATATGGAGAGCATGTAGTGGGTACTTTTCCAAAATGGATGCCAAAAGATGTGGCTGTCTTGAGAGACATATTAGAACAGAGATCCCCAACCTTTTGGGCACCAGGGGCTGGTTCCATGGAGAGAGATTTTTCCATGGACCGGAGGGTGTGTAGTTTTGTGTGCTGCTTGCATCCTGCGGATGGGGCTTTGCTTGTTTGTGTGGACAAGCTGTGGGTATGCTGTGGCCTGGTACTGGTCCATGGACTGGGGATTGGGGACCCCTGTATTAGAATGTTCCCTGTCATCCCTTTCCTTCCATAGAACAATTCCTTCCGATTTCAGCCTTTTTTCTAGGAAGGTGAGCACAGTTCCAAACAAATATAGAATTGCAGCTATTCATCATTTATTATGTGAAAATCTTACGAGGAATCTTTGGGATCAAGGAATTCCTGGAAATAAAGCATCTCCTGAAAATCTATATACTGCTCTACAATTTAAAAAATCAAGAGGGCAAAAACCCGGCTCAAGAAATATATGTGCAGGATATAATAATTTTAAATAGTGAGGTTTATTGAAGTTAACAAACAATTTTAGAGGATATAAATAATTTTGTTCTGTACATTCATTACTGAATGAAAAGTCAAATTTGAGTTAGAAGTTAGTGAAAATAAACTTATAATTTTTTGTCAAGTTCAGAGACCCCCTGAAAGCTATCTATGAACTATGGATCCTTGTGGTATAGATTTTTATATTATCTGTATTTTATTAAACTATTGTTTTCAAATATCCAGTGAATAATACATAAATGAATTATGCTGGTTTTGCACAAGGGTTTAACATTAATTATCAGTTCATGATTTCAGAGACTTTTTCTGTTCTTTTTTCTTATTTTTAAATTTAAAAAGTGAACAAAGTGATAATGCTAAAAAAATTATAACGCTTCTAATAGCATGCAACTTGATTAGCTTATACTGTGAGACCAAGAAATACCAAGACTAAAAATTGCAAAGTATAACAGGAAATGCAGATAAGCTCTCAGCTGACATAATGAAGCCAAATAACCAATTTAACATTCAAATCAAAGAATTTCTTAATTGTAATCTCTGAGAGCTGAGAGAGAAGAAGCATAAAAATAAATATGTGATTATTGATTTGCATTTCTAGCAACTGGCATAATTTTAGCAGTCATCAACTATCTAAGTAGGAATTGGTATGAATGAGATCTGCAAGATGCAGGAAGGCTCCTGTTTGGTCTAGAATTTGGCAAATAGGTTGAATCTTCAAGTATGGCTGTGGCTGAAGGAACGGCACTTCAGCCGTTCAGAAGAAAGCTGTCATGGTTCCGATAGATGAAACTCATCAAAAGAATTTCAAGGCAAGAATTCTTCCTCAAAGAACATTTTATTCAGGAAACAAAGTATTGGCACTACATAGTTGAACCCAAAACTAGATTCCCTTTCCTCAGATACAAAGTAGCAAATTGCAATTCCCACCCCCATGAAGCAGTCAGTAATCACATTCTCCAATTAGCCTGAAGCAAGGGCTCTCTCCACAGCTCCTCAGCCCACCAAAACATTATCAGTTTGTGTCCTTGAGTTCCCTTGGAGCAGCATTATTATTATGGCTAGCTGAGCTCAAGCATTCACCCCAACCCCCCTTCTACACCTGATTTCTAAACAGACAAAAAGGCATGTTAAAAGCAAAGCAAAAAATGGATGCAATTACCATCATTGTTAGAGCAGGAACATCCATTGTTACAGCGTTGACACAAGCTCTTTTATAAGTGAAATGGATTCTAGAAAAACAGGAGAACATATTGTTGAAAGAAAATTATTGAATTTGCATTTCTAAAAGCTGGCCTCTGCCTAGTTTCTACCTGAGGCTATTAAGAAAACTGGGCTTGCTTTTCTGCCTTTAAGATCTTCTCCATTATTCCTTTGGATAAATATATTCTGCCTTTTTAATATTTCCCAAAATATTTCTTTCTCTGGTTTCTTCCCACAGTATCTTGCTCAGCATTCTGTTCCCATAGGGCTAAGCGGATGGCTGTTAGCCAATGTTTTGGCAACTTTTAGAGGTGCGGACTTCAACTTCCAGACTTCCCCAGTCAGTTGGGCATGGACTGAACAGCATGGATATTTATGTGCTAATCCAAGCATGAGTTCTATGGAAAAATAAACAACTTCTTTTTCCCTAAAAGAGTATGAAACAAGAACAAATTAGAGCAAAACAACTAATACAGATATGTTAAAAGTTCATAGAATAGTGACTTGCAGCGTAAACTTTTGGTTTATAAAAATAAAAGCTTTATTTCTATAAGATCCATATATGAATGTATATGGAACTAGAAAGGGAAGCAGTTCCGTTTTATAGAATCTTGGAATCCGCTAGCAAGAGGAGCTTGACTCTGTTTGGGGGAAGACAGTAGTAGAAGGTTGCTATCAGGTCACTGAAGGAGTGATTCAGTGCATATTCCTCTTTCCAGGTATATTTCAATTTCTTGTCATCCTTATTCCAAGATTGAAAATTACTTTTCTTCAGTCTACCCTTTAACTGATGCCCAGGGTTCTTAGAGCTACTTGCGGAATAAGAGATTATGATCCACATCAACCTTTTTGGCCTAAGAGAGCACACCCTACACTAATTTGTGCTGCAAAGGAGACGTGCTGAATGAAAGGCCACATTGTGGAAGCATAAGATTTCCATGGAAAATTTTAAAAGGAAGCTATGTGGGTCTACAACTTCCATTACTTAGATCTAGACCACCCACTGAATGTACCAACTATAAATAATGGGAAATATAGCCCAACAATTTTGGAAGGGACCAAGTTTGGGAATGCTGGTTTAGACAATAAGCTTCAACATCAACTGGAAAAGAAATTCCTGCTTATAGCAATTATGTAAATATGATGCATTTTCTATACTATTTAAACATTTTGAACACCAGAGTACAAACTCTACAAGGTCATTCTCTGTATACACTATTCATTCACTTTCCCCCCATGCAATTATGTTTTCATGAAACAGACACTTCTTAATGTGGCAGTTCTTTGTGCAGAAATGAGTTCTGTGACCCTGAATTGAGAATGGTGTTTACATATGAGGTTTATAGAATTGACTTGAGTGACTCTTCCTGACTTGGAGCTGGCCCCTAAAAGCTGATAGCAGTCCATTTAACATGCTTGTAATATATTTGGAATAGCCATTGGGTTTTACTCTAGCACTTAATATCTGACAGTATATTATCTTAGGCAAACCTGCAAAAAACAATCCAAAGTGCAGATGACAGAAAGGATATAACAGTTAAGCCATTTTACATTCTATGAAACTGTTCTGCTGATTTGCTCTAAATAACACACTCAGTTTCTCTGTGTATTTGAAACAGAGAAAAATCTGTTTTTAGATAGGTGATTTCCTTCCTTCCTCCCTCCCTGCCTGTTCCTTTCCTTCAAGGACCTTTGGATAGTACATTTAACTTTAATGATACTATGACCTATGCCAAACTTAAGGACAGATAATGTGTTATCTCACTGTGTAGAAAAGACCAGAAAATTAGCTCCAAATGAAGACTAGAAACTATACTTTATTGAGAATAATAATAATAATAATAATAATAATAATAATAATAATAATAATAATAATAATAACAACTTTCTTGATTAGCCCTTGGGCCATATCAAAGTGCAAAGTTCCAGCAACAAATTATTATTAAAATTTGATAAAAGCAATTTAAAATAGAATTTGATAAAATACGATTTAAAATGGAATTAAAATAAAATATGATTTAAAATGAAATCGGAATAAAATACAAACTAAAATGAAATTATAATAGTGTATATATAATAGTGTATATATAATAGTGTATATTTAAGATATAGATAACATATGATAAAATCATATTTCGGAGTCGCCCTTGCAATCTACCCCAATCAGTCCCAGATATGCAGATCTCAACCGAACCATTTTGTTTAAGTATTGTGCTGCGTTAAATTTTATTTTCAAGTTCTGGCTGGACATAAGGTAAGTTGTTTTGATATGGGGATCCCAATGGGTCATTCGTTTGGTATATAGACCAAGATACCTGTCTCTCACCCTCTCATACAGGCAACAATCAAATAGGAAGTGAGCCAGGTCTTCTACCTCTGCCACTCCGCAAATGCAGAGACGCTCATTGTACGGTATAGAATGAAATCTCCCATATCTGACCATTGTGTCAAGCTGTTCGAGTCTCGCTCCCGTAAATATATCCCTAAGATGTTTTGGCAGTTGTAACATCAAATAACTGTCTACTTGAAAAGTACGTTTGTATTTACTCAGCCATTTCAAGTTACCCGCCTTACCAAGGATAGCTATATCATTTTGTGCTTCTATAACCTTTATTCTTTGGGGAACTCTTTTTTTGGGTTGTTCTCCTGTTACGCAAGAGACAGGAAGGTCACAGCTTCTTACAAAATTTGTTAGTTTGGTGGGCAATAATAATAAAACCCTGCAAGCTTGGTTGTGCTTTATTTTCCATCCTTCTTATACTTTAATGAATCTTGCCTGAGCTGCTTCTGAATACCATCATACTTCCTGGGACTTAAAGAATGTTATTGCAATCTTGTCAAGGTTACAGTATCTCCCTTTCTCTCTTTGCTGGAATTTTCTAATGAGTTTTATGGATGAGTAAGGATTCAAATCCAGTTTTTCTTTGCTAATCCAGGGTAGGAAACCATATCTAGGCTGTATACTTTTAGATCAATGAATAAATGTAATACAGCAATTTAATAATAAATAATTTTACATGCTATTAGATGGTAGCAAAGAGAAAAGAAATAGCTGAAATCATCTCTGCCATCTGATCACTGTCTGGAATACTGCAACCCATATATAAAGGCCACAGCCCAAGGTAATTCTGCTCTTTGTATGCTAGTAGTTTTCTGTAAGCCATCACAATGATCAACAATTTTTGAATTAGGATCATATGAAATGAGCTTATTTTTAAGCCTGACTCTAGATCTACAAGTGTATGTTGAAGAATATTAAATCATACCTAGGCTGAAACCAAGAAATCAAAATGGCAGAACATTCTTTATAGAATTGTGAAGAATTGATCTTGAGCTGATTACTGTTCATACATTGAGAGATGCAGAAACGGACCTCTTGAGGTTTTTGCAGCCTACTCTTATTCTGAATTAACAGAAAGTAATTCTATGGGACTTTCTTCCTCTTGAATGTAGGGATAAAGGGATTGAAACTTTTGATTCTCCAGTTAAATGTAATATTTTAATTATCAACTGTAGCAAGAAGATACTTGGTTTTATTCTACGGAATCATTGCAGTTTTTCAGGTATGCATAGTCCATGGGTAAAACAGAGTTTTCTATGCCAATGTAGCCTAAATAGCATTCAGTTGCCAAAAGATTTGGTTGATGTCCCTACAGAGTTCACTGGAACAGCACAATAAATGCTCCATTAGCAAATGCTGTACAGATATATATACCATCCTGGAGGATGGTGTCTATTTGCTGCAGCTGACAGTCAGAGACCAGCATCTCTGTTTTTGGGGGATGTTAGGCACATATAGACTGTTAAGAGCACGTCATGAAAAACGCACTTATTTATAGCAAAGTGCCAGGGCAGCATCAGCATTGTGGTGCCCTCGGGGGGGGCGTGGCCCAGTGGGTGGGCGTGACTGCTGTGGTCATGGCAGATTTGGTGGGCGTGGCTAGGCTAGGTGTAGCCACCTTGATATTGCTCATAGGGGGGGGTTGCCTGTGGGGGCTGGGCAGGATTGGGGGAGATCCAGGTGTCTCTGGTGGGTGGGGTGGTGGGCAGAAGGCTCATCCTGCAGGGTGAGGCAGGGGGTAGGGCGGGGGTCCCGTTGCTGTGGGGCAAGGCAAGGTGAGGCAGGGGTGGCTGAGTGCATAGCAGCATGCTCTACCACCTGTACTTGAGCTTGCTAGCCAGCTGCTTTGCTTCCTTTGTGCTGGGCAGGGCTGCCACTCTGGGCACCGGCAGTAGCCTAATGGACCTGCGCAAGCTGCTAGTGGTAGCAGCAGGTGTGCCCACAGAGAGGGTTCTAAGTGCCGCCTCTGGCACGCATGCCATAGGTTTGCCATCACTGCTAGGGGGCAATGCTCATCTCCATTTCCTAAGCATTGTCCATTTTCTAAGTGTTGTCTGAGGACACTTCTATGATCTTGTGGCTGACATAAATTGTATAAATCTTCAAAGGCACAAATTAGGGTACCCAACCAGAGATAGATTCAATTTCCTGTATCTAATCCCAGAACAGCACAAGAAATGATAATATAAGGTGGGTGACATGCCCTCCATCAAACACATTGCTTATTTAGGCTGCTGTTCTGGCTATATAAATCTTCTGATTAATTTTCCAGGTGTATAGAATCCATCACAGATCTCGTGCTGGAGGCACAGCTAGGGAGGAATATTAGCCATCATTAGGAATCTTTGTGGACTTTGTTTCCTTGTGAATTGATCAGAAAAATCACTCAGAAGATCGTAGTGCTTTAAAATACTCTAATGTGCACATGCACGCACGCACGCACACACACACACAGACACACATTTTGTGAAGTATTGCTTTTAAATCTATTGGAATTTTTGTGCAGATTTTATAAAATGAAAGACTAAGGCAGAAATGAGAAGACAATATATGTTTGGGAATAAATATATCTAAAATAAATTGATATCAGATATAAAATAATGTATTAATCCCTGGTTATTATGTACAAGAAAAATACACAAAAACATCTGCAGTTAATAAAACAATGAATAGACATGTATCACTTGTGAAATAAAGTTGATTTTCTTCAAATAGCCTAGTTTTAATATGCCACTATATTATTTTTACTTTGCTTCAAAAGTTTGACTATAAGTTTGACTACTCTGAAAGTTACATTTTTGTAATGGCTTAATATGCTGAAAATTAGCATAACATTTTCTTGGGATCCTAATTGGAAACAAATGGCTTTCAGGCTTAAGGTGAGTCCCATACATAGGAAACACATATTTGCACTGGAACTCCTCTTGATGTTTTTCTTTTGTTTAACCATGATGTAAGTAATTAGGCTCTTTTCAGGTCAGGATCTTTCCAGAAAAGAAAAAAAAAAACCTCCTAAGTTTTCCATTGCAGTGCATGGTTTCCACAATTTTTTCTTTCTAGAATCGTGCCAGAAAGGCCTGGGAAAGAAAACGATAAGCTGGCAAGAAGAAGCAGAGTAGGCAAAAAGGAGAGCTCTTCCAGCACAGTGAATAAACAAGACAATATACAGAAATATATTTTCAAGCTCAGAATATCCCTTCCTTCCCTCCCTCCCTTCCATTGTGATGACCCAGGGCCCCGAACGGGGGGCAAAGCAGTCGACTGGCAGTCTTTTAATCACTGCCCAAGTTCCCCAAAAGCTCCCACATAAGCTGGCAAAAGTTCAACAAATGCACACACAGGCAAGACAGATAACACAAAAATGTAAATAGTCCTTTTCAGTGCTTTTTTTGTAAAAGAAAAAGGTGCCGGAACTCACACATGTCATACAACCCGCCTTGCCCTACCCTACAAGGTTCCATCCAAAAAAGGTGCCGGAACTCCGTTCTGGGCGTTCTATGACAAAAAAAAGCCCTGGTCCTTTTAACTCTCGGCTTGCCTGCAGTCTGCAAAGAGACTTAGAAATGTCTTCTATGGTTGTGAAGCAGGAAACCAACAGGTCCGGATTTCAAAGTGTCCAGGTTAGACAAGAGCACAATTCACTATCTCAAGATAACACATTTGTTCCTGGCAAATGCCCCACCCCACAGCGTCTCCTTATAACTTAGTCCCCAGGTGTGCCTTGTGAAATGGGGCAGGATGCTTTCCTCCCGAGCAATTGAGCCTGCCTCCATTGTTCTCTCCTCCTCTCTGCTCTCCTTGCTCTAGGATCAGATGGGGGGGGGCTGGCTCCTCACCTGCACTTTGCCTTCCCTGTTCCACACCTGAAAGGCCCTGACCTGCCTCAGCCTGCTGTTCCCTACAGTCCTCCGAAGCCACAGATACCCCCTCCTGGGCCTCAACAAAGCACTCCATGTCTTCCTCGGAGTCAGGCTCGGACGGAGGCATGACATCAATTGTCGTGCGCTATGCTGCCCAGACCCCAGCCTAGTTTTGGCAGGCAGTGGTGGACTCTCGCCACACGGAGAAGACAGGTGAGGTGAACTGGTGACATCATGGCTCTGCCTGTGCACACACAGAGGCAAAGGCAGAGGAGAGTGAATGCACCTCAGCCTCTGCACACGCACAGGCAGGGCCTGGATGTCGCCGGTTCACCTCATCCAGCCGCTCCGTGTGGTGAGGAGAATGTGCAGCTGCCTGCCCAAACCAGGCAAAGCAGGTGCTCTACTAGGAGCCAGGCCCTCCTATTTAAGTTTCTCCCCAACCAGTGTACCTCACACAACCTGCCCATCTCCCATTTTCAGGCACATACTTCTCCCAGTCATTTTTCCCCTACCAGACCCCAGTGTTCGAGCCAGGTTCCCTGATCCTCTCCATGTACATTGTTCTTCCCATAGCTCTCCCCAGCACTGTTGAGAGATGCCATTTCTGGCCACATTGCTACCGTTCTCAAGTTAATTTGCATCCGCCCAAAGGAAGAGAATGATGCTTTTCTCCCTCCTCCAAAGGAAGGGAGACAAACCCACAACGCAACCAAGTCACCCTTCCTTCAGGCAAAGTAATGTCCTTGCAATGCAAAACTATGGAGGCTCCGTCTTTTGCAAAGGGCACCGTGTGCACCCCACGAGCAAAGGAGGAGAGTAGCCAAGCAACCTGCTAGTCCAAACTACAAATACTGCTTCCTGGGATGGGGGAGGGGGGATGGAGAGGAAACATCTGGAAATCATGCAAGAACTTTTCCTCTTATTATTACTATTATTCTTCCAAGTTGCAAAGGAAAAGCAGAAACAGCCCAGCCGCACAGGCCAAGCTCGTCTCTCTCTCTCTCTCTCTCTCTCTCTCTCTCTCTCTCTCTCTCTCTCTCTCTCTCTCTCTCTCTCTCTCTCTCCCCTTAAACACAGTTCATCAAGAGCTCTGGCGCTCCCCACACTTGCAGCGGGGAGACCGGTGGCTTTTCCACCAACCCGGGGCAACTTTGAAAAAAAGAGCAAAACAGTGCGGAGAAGCGTGGCTCAGCTGTAGCTGCACTTGCCGATCCTGGGCTCCTGCCCAGCTCACTTGCTTGCAGAAAGCAAGTGGAAAGCAAGCAAGTGAGCTGGGCAGGAGTGCAGGATCGGTGTTTCTGAGCGTGGCATAGCTGTAGCTGCACACGCCGATCCCGCGCTCCTGCCCAGCTCACTTGCTTGCAGAAAATATGCTGCTTGCTAAGTGAAGCCCCAAGATCAGCGGGATACAGCTGATACAGCTGTAGCCCGGCGCTGATCCTGGGGCTTCATTTAGCAAGCAGCATGTTTTCCACAAGCGAGCTGGGCAGGAGCCATTCGCTTGCTAACCCTTCCCCCCCAAAATGCACCACTTCCTCACTCATCCTTCCTCGCTCGCTGTTCCTCTGAAAACAGGCCGGTCTGCTCCTTTTATACCTTTTCTTCTCTCCGCCCTCCTCTTTTTCTCTTCCGGGTTCATTAGAAGATCCAATTAGTATGTCGTGACGAGGCAGATCCTAGGGATTCAGGCAAGCTCTGCAGCTCCAACTGATCTCCTTCAGGTCTGTGCAGCTCTGTTTTAACTGGTTTCCTCCCCCACTCCAATTAGCTATGGCTTGCGTACCACCAGTCAGGTGCCCACATACCACTGGTGGTACACTTGCCATGGGTTGAAAAGCCCTGTTCTAGTGCATTATCTTCAGTACAAGGGGAATGAAATATTTTAGGTACAATGGCTGGAGATTCCAAAATGACATCCATGTAAAAAACAAGAATGTCTGGGTGCATATTCCTAATCAAGATCAACAGCAAATCAGGAGCAAAACCAAGGTGGGGGGGAATATTTCATATACTATATTACTCTGAGAATTTGTCTACTGCTAAAGAATGGAACCAAATTGAGTAAGTAAGAAATAGGTGGAAAAAGAAGAATTTAGACTATAGGAATCCATGTCTGACCTACAATCTGCTTTTACAACCAAATATGATCTTAATTCCAGAAATGTCTTCTGTTTGGCTCCAGCCTTAGTTTGTTTTCCTAGTAAATATTTCCAGTAAGGGCTTCCTAGATTTAAACAAAATTTAATATGTCGTAGGATAACTGCCAGTTTGAGTGGCCTATATTGCAGCAATTAAAACTTTTTAAAGCCCAAAGTTTTAAATGTTTTTTGCGGGGTATGATGCACAAAGTTATGCTTACAAGGGCATGCATGCCTTACAAGTTATACAGTCAAGACTTCTGAGATCCTTACTCCAAATTTTCCTTTGTGGCTAATGTGCTTTTCTGCCTAGAACTCAGCTTTATCACAGTTGAGTTGATTATGACTCTCCAGTAGAGGGTTTGGTTCAACAAATTTGGGGAAGTGAATCACTAGACCAGCTAATTCTGACAGACTGATGCCAATCTTTTAGGAAGAAATAAATACTGGATGTCCTGGTTTATTATGGGCTTACCCCCAATCTGTACCTGTGTTAGGCTTGAATGAACCCTGGAGACATCTCAAGCTGAGATTTTTAGATTTTGATTTACCAAGAGGCAGAACCAATGCTTCTCAACTCTAATAAACAAGCTTAAATACTCTTCTTTTACAATTTCCCAATATGCATATCTGTATGCATTTCTAGGTATATTTTGTGCAGACGTGAATATATTTTTTATTTTATAATTGACATTGAATGTATTCTTATGTATATTTGGTATATGAACATATATTGAATAGGTGGTATAGAATATATAAAGTAGACCTCCCAAGTTCCTTCAAAATTTCTTTAATATTATAAAGCTTACAGTGGTTCAAAAATGAAAAATTCATGAAAAGTAATCATATTCAATTAATATGAATTTATAATCAATGAAACTTTGGATTTGATTCTTCTGAATGTCAGCTTATTTCTGTGTAGAAGATAAAAAAGTGGAACACGTTGCCAAAGAATGTCACTGACACTCTTATTGATATCTTGCTGCCTTTGTTTTTTCTGAATATCCAGTGCTAGATAAAGTGGGAAAGACAGGGATAAAAGAGACACTGGGATCAGGGATTCACTGGATAGAGAATATATTCTTTTTTTTACCTAATTTGGAATCTGTTCAGATCTTAGGCTAACAAAATTAGAGAAAACAGATCAGTAATTAGAGTACTGTCATTATTATTTTCTTTGAAGTCATTTAATAAAAATTAAAGGTATTTACATTAGAACTGTGTATGAACTCTTAATAACAAAGAAACCAAGAAACTTCTACATATCCAAAATAATAGAATTCCTCTACCAGATAAATTTGGGGACACGGTGGCTCAGTGGGTTAGGACGCTGAGCTTGTTGATCAGAAGGTCGGCAATTTGGCGGGTCGAATCCCAAGTGCTGCGTAACAGAGTGAGCGCCTGTTACTCGTCCCAGCTTCTGCCAACCTAGCAGTTTGAAAGCACGTAAAAATGCAAGTAGAAAAATAGGGACCACTACGGTGGGAAGGTAACAGTGTTCCGTGTGTATTTGGCATTTGGTCATGCCAGCCACATGACCACGGAGACGTCCTCGGACAAGCGCTGGCTCTTTGGCTTTGAAACGGAGATGAGCACTGGCCCCTAGAGTTGGAAACGACTAGCAGTCATGTGCGGGGGAACCTTTACCTTTACCTTTACCAGATAAATGGTTTAAACAGGAAATTGGAGTTCACCACATGAAGAACTGGAACATGGCCTTATGACCTGTGATTTTTGTAAATGATTCATTGGAATTTAAACTTGCCTACTGTTAAGACAAACTATAAGTTTCAATCCATTAGGTAGTAAAATAGGGTTTCTTCAGGCTTTGCTCAGCCTTAAAGTTATATGCTGGAGCGATAGCTCTATTTAATCAAAGCCTTCCTTAGCTGAAAAAATAAAAGCTGTATTTAATCTCTCTCTCTTCACCCCTACTAATTGTGCACTTCCTTCAATACAATCGCAGCAATGTAGCTTTTATCCCATTTCTGCATCCAGCTTGGGTGAGCATTTAAATATTCCCACAGAAATGTGGCATTTGGAATGCACCCAAGAGATTGCAACAGATTGGTTCTCTATTGTCTGTATGTTTTGCAGGCTTGCCGTAAGGCAATGGACTAATATATTGGAATGGGATGGATACAGTGGTTTTCTATGCCAAATTAAATACTGCAGCTTCTTCCAGGCCAAGTTGACATCATTTCTACATGACAACAGGCAGGGATCTGCTCTGCATCTGGCAGGCATCCTCACTGAACTTTGTCTCTTGTGTTTCACTTCAAATTTCAATGGCATGCAAATGAGCTCCATATGGACAAATCATATGCAAATGAACAACACAGTGAATGGGGGATGCAAAGCTTTAATTTCATTCTTAGAGCTCTGAAAGAACAAGGCAGTCTGGGTAAAGGTTTAAAGCCAAGGATTTTAAAAAATAAAACTATGCACGGGTTGGGGTGGGGTGTTGGGTTTACCAGATTTGAAACTGTATTGCAATGCTTATTGTTATGTCTTGTTAAAAGAGTGGGTGAATCTCCATAATAAGAGGCTACTTGATTTAGAAGGTTATTTGTATGACAAGGTTAAAGTCTACGTTGATTTCAACAATCACTTTGTTAGCTGTGCCATTCTAAGAGTTTGGAATAAATATAAAAACAAGGTTTTCTATGAAGATGTCTCTTTGGGTGTGCCCCCAGGAAGCTTTTTTCAGAAAAGAAATGGTGGCAAGACCAGACTGGTGGACTTATGGTAAAATAATATGTTTTAATTTTGGTGATCCTATCCTCAAGTCTAAGGAAGAACTAGAATCAGAAGGACATGTCTGCCACTGCTTTATATATTTACAACTGAAAGAAAGATTTAATTTAGACAAAAAGAGCTATGGGTTTGACTCTGTTAAAAATGAATTGGAAATCCTACTGTGTGGTAGTGGTGAACATATCATTGCTAAGGTCTATAAAAAGTTTTTGAATTTGGAAAGTGAATATATAAACTATTGTATGATTCAGTGGGCAAGGAACTTCGGATATTTATTTTATTTATTTATTTATTATTTTAATTCCATTTATATCCCGCCCTTCTCCGAAGACTCAGGGCGGCTTACAAGCTTAGCAGTAGCCTTCATTCTATGTATATGCCTGCTTATTAGGGCTTTCACACCCCCCCCAAGCGGCATTATTACAAAGTCAGCTTAATTGCCCCCAACAATCTGGGTCCTCGTTTTACCTACCTCGGAAGGATGGAAGGCTGAGTCAACCTTGAGCCTGGTGGGATGCGAACCTGCACTAATTGCAGGCAGCTGGTGTTACTTAAGGAGGCATTAGCCCACTGCTCCACCAAGGCTCTTATTATATATAATAAGAGTAAAACTTGAACAATGGGAGGATATATGGATGAAAGATTTAAAATTTATATTAAATTACAATTTAAAAGAAAAAAATATAAGATGATGTATGGTTGGTATTTAACACCAAATAAGTTATCAAGAATTATAAAGATATTTCAAATGAATGTTGGAAATGTAAATGTAAAGAAGGGACTTTTTATCATTCATGTGACAAAGCAAAGAAATATTGGAGTAGGATTGATATTCTAATACAGAAGATTCTTAAAGCGAATATAAAGCTAAAACCAGAAACTTTTCTTTTGAGCTTAATGAAAAAGGATTTGGGGAAAAAAATGGGAACTTTGATGTTATATATGTTGACCGCAGCAAGATTACTTTATGCACAAAAACAGAAGGATGCTCTAATCCCCACTATGGATGAAAGGCTGCAATAGCTGATGGAGTTTGACTGCTTTAATAAAAGGAAAAAAAACCAGTTACTTTTGTTTTTACTTGGAAACCACTTCTGGACTTTGTGCTTGAGGTGGGAAAAAATGAAACTTTGATTTTGGGTTTGACTGATTAGATAGATTGTTGTTACAGAAATGGCTAGTCTATACTATCATGTAGAATAAAAAGTTGACATTTGATGTTGCTATCTTATTCTGCTGCACTGAAGGGAGTCGGAAGTCAATGCCTTTTTTTGTTGTTTTCCTTCTTTTCTACACTTTTCCCTTTCCCCTCACCTCTTTTTCCTATTATTTGCTTATGCACTTTTGTATTTTATATGATAAAGTAATAAAAAGGATTAATTTAAAAGAAAATAAAGCCGTGCGTGGATCGTTAAAGGATAGGTCCTGAAATGCTCCAAATGAGCCACAATAAACAGAAAATGAATTGTCAAATACTTTTGTTGAGTTATGGCTACTAATAGGATTATGACTGTGGCTAAGCTGCTCTTATCAATAGAACAGAATAGCATGCTGGTAGAGTGAATCTTTATTAGTACGACTACATTCTGAACAAGACACTTTTAGGAGGCTAAAGGCTAAAAAGTAGGCAGAGCTGAGAACAGCACCCTTTTTTTTGTTTAGCTACAAATAGGTAGCCTCATTGAAAGCACTCTTACTGAAGGCAGAAGCCACTTCTCACTCAGAGCCAGGTCAGATTAGCTTTGAGACCGTTTCAATACAGAATTGGAAACAGTGAAAAGATAAGGCATCCCTACCTGTAAAACAGAGCCAGGTTTGACTCTTTCTCTGATGGCCCTGGAGATTAAACCTCTGACAGGCTACATATCAAAGAGGTGATAAGGACGGCACCAGTACAATTTTAGTCTCTTGCTCCTGTATGGCTACTAAAAAAGCAGTTCTTTATGTCAGCTCTACGACCATATCTATTCCAGCAAGGAGAGCGGCTTAATTCAAGTGAAAGCCCTAATTGCTAGAAAACACAATCTGAACAAAGTCCTCATGCATCTCATTATCTCTTGAAATATTTTGGAAGAAAGTATGGAGAAGTATTGATCCAATTGGTTGTGCAGCAAACACTGCAATAAATGCTGCCTGCTTTTAAATCATAGTGGAGTTTGTTTCACATATCTTCATGTACCTGTGTCCACTTTCTGATGTCAATCCAAAGCTCTAGCTTGTCAGTACTCTTTCTTCTTGTTCATATCCCAACTGAGCAACTCAGCGCATACCCTGTGTTAGAAGAATTGACAGCTATTTCTCCCTCAGTAACAGTTCAGGCCACAGCCCCTGTGGCAGCTTTAGGCCTAGAGAACCTCCCCCGCTTTCTGATCAGGGATGGGCAGGCTGCTTTTTCAAATGCAAGTTAACAAGGCAAGGTTGACTGCCATTTTGAAGAAGAGAGGCAGACACACCACAGCAGAGACAGTAAAGAGAGAAAGACAATCAAATCCCTCCCTCCCCAAATATTTTTGATTTATAGGAGTCATTGTTTCCCTACCTGTAGGAGTCTGATGACACTTGTTGACTTGGTAACCAAGTTAAGAATGGGGCTCATATTGAGGGAGGATGTGCTTTGTTGTTCAATGAAAAATTTACATGCATGACTATTCTACTATTTCAAATTAACTATAATGTTTGTATTCGTTTGCATATAGAAAGAAAAATCTATTCTGTGCATTAAGAGGGTGTGTATTAAAAAAATTCTCCCAACTGCATGGAAGGAAATAACTGAATGCTTGCAATCAATCAAGCGGGGGAAAAAACAACATTTGGAATCTCTTTTACTTTAAGCATTTCAATAACCCTCAAAACTAGCCTTATGTAACTTGGTTTCTTTAAGGCAGAGCAAGAAGGAAGAGAAAGAGTAGATTAGGGTGGGGTAGGGGAAGGAGGTTGTCTTTGATTCAGCACCATTTCAAAAATAACTAATTGCTGTAAAGAATATTTGCGGGTGTGTCTGCTTCAGCTGTGTTCTCTGTTCTCAGCTAGGCAGGAGATGAGAAAACATCAATTTAGAGAATTTTCAAGGTTCGATTCTAAGGGATTGGATACAGGAGATGATGAAAAATATGCCAATAAAATTTCCCTTTCAGGCTTTTCATAACTGCTATCTCCTTTTTATTCTATTTGAATGTCTTGGTAAGTTACCTCTAAGGATGATTCTACCCACATGCAGCTTTTAAGATTGTTTCTCAGAAAATGTTGAACATCCTTCCCCTAGCACACAGGTGTCAAACTTGCCGCATCATGTGACATGACTTTTTTTGCATTGCAGAAGCTGGGGTGGGCGCAGCCTCCCTATGATGCAACAGGCCTATGTGACACCCCTGCCCTAGCGGAAGGAAGGAAGGAAGGAAGGAAGGAAGGAAGGAAGGAAGGAAGGAAGGAAGGAAGGAAGGAAGGAAGGAAGGAAAGAAAGAGATTAGAGAGAGGGCAGGAAAGATTATACTTTTTTAATAAAAGTATCTATTTTACCCCACAGATTTTAGGATAGAAAAGCATGCTTGAACAGCTTAGATATTCTTACCACAATAAAGACACATAAAATGACCCATTTTGGAGATAATTCTAATGTTCCATTCTCCTAGAAGGATAGAAGCTCCCTTAAAACATTGAGAATGAATTTCCTATGTAAGTGTTTATAGTACTGTACTGCAAATCACATTTATTTATTAGAAAGCTCATAATAATGAACACCATCAAAATAGATATATCCTTCCTATTGTTCTTTAAGGAAGAATGGATCTCCAGTTCTAACTTGGACAGGCTCTAACTTAAAGCTATCCAGAGAGGTTGGATTACTATTCCCATCACCCAATCAGCACGATGTTATTGTGAGTTCTTACATATGAGGTGATAATAGCTATAAACCATTATGTTTGGGAGTCCCCGAGTTAAAATTCAGTTTAATAAAAGGCAAAGGAAATTACACCAACCTACCGTAAATCTTGTAAATATATCCTGGAAGAACATCTTGATTACATTCCTGACAAATGAGATTCCAGTTAGAAGGAAACTCTTCTATGGAACTTAAAATTAACTTATGGGGGAGCATGTAACTTTTCAAGAAATCTGAGACAAGGAAAATAAAGTTTTGCAAATCATAAGCAGCAATTGAATTATAGAATACAGGTAGTCCTCGACTTATAACCATTCATTCAGTGGCCACTCACCACAGTGCTGAAAAAAATGGGCATATGCCCTATGCCTGAAGTTACAGCCATTGCAGCACCCCAGCAGTCATGTGATCAAAATTCTGCATACTGCCTGCACTTACAGCTGCAGAGGCACTGCAGCGCTCCCCACTTACCCATCTCCTCCCTGCAATCTATGCCTCTTTGGCTACACAGTGGCACTGGTCAGTGGCAAGGCTGGGGTTAAGATAGAACTCTGGGGCCTTCAGTGGTTTCACCACCGCCACTGAGAAAAACTGTCTCAAGTACCACACCGTGACCAGCCATGCAAGCACCATTGCACAAAACCCCAGTTACCCCTGCTGCCCTATGCTTCATAGGCTGTGCTGCACTGCACTAACCTTCATTGCCTTATGCCATTCTCCAAACTGGCATCTTGTTCATTCTTCAAGCTGGTGACCCAATCACACTATTTGGAAAAGGAATGGCATGTGCAATTTGAAGAGAACAAGGTCCCTGTCATTCCAGTACTGTGGCATCTGAATTTCTGGACTTCAGTCCATTTGAAAGAAGAGTTTTCTTTCCAGGTTCTGCTAATTACTATGGCAGATGGCAAGCCATGAAATCTTTCAATAAAGTGCCAAAAAAAATCAATTCAAAAAATTTTGGTGAATTGCAGTATTACATTCAATTTCAATGTACATTACATTCAGTTTCTCAGCTAATAAGTTTGTTGGGCGAGCAGGTACAAAGATAGCCAGGGAAATGGTTGAAATCTGGGAAACTGGCCCCTTGTCAGTCAACAGGAGTGCTGATTTACCACCAGCTTATCAGATACTTAGGAGCAGAAGACTTGGCAGCATAAGGAAACAACAGCTAATGACTTAATAGCCAGCCATCAAAACCCCGATCAGTCAATAAATAGCCACACCCAAACAGGTATCATATAAATACTATGCATAGAATAGCCCAAAGCACACATTCTGGTAGAGAAAAGTTCCCTGAGAATGGGCTCCAGCATGAGTTTGAAAGCTGGGAAGACTAAACTTCTAGTCCCAGAGACCGACCCAGATTGGATCCTACAAACGAATGAGGATATGGGTGTGGGGTGAGGGGTTGACTCAGACTGTATATCCTTCTAATCTGCTTTGAACATCCAAAATAAGTCCAGCAACAAAATAATCATGAATCAGACACAAATCAGATCAAATTACTTTTTGGAGAAATGATCAAAAATAGAATTTGAATTATTTTGTGTCCAAAGTAGGAATTACACACATTTAGGTCCAATTGAGGATTCCCTGCCTACGGTTACTGCCTCTCTCTCCCGATCTTTCCGCACAACTTTTGGTTCTTCACTGGCATTAATAAGCAGAGAGGAAACTGAGCGCATCATTTTATCCACTGACTCTCCTGTAGAAGCGACAGCCATGCATGATGAACATGCATGAATTAGAAGTTTATTAGCATTCCATCAGGATTGAGGAATTAAAAAAAAATAGTTTCCTCAAAATCCTGGGTAATGCTATGCATATTTTTCCAATACTTTGGAGTTGTTTTTTTTTACATGTTCATCCATACGGTAGCCTGTTCCTTCTGTTTTGTCTCATTTTCAACATTTATTGCTGTTTGTCTATTTTGTCAATTATTGCCAGAGTTGTATACCATCAGTAAAATACGATATACCAGTTCTCTTTCAAGTCATAGCTAAGAGAGACCCAGGGGGCATTCATTCTCTATGTGTGCCTGTCTGAGAGGCAGGCGTCAGAATTTCCAGGAATTGATTTTAACTGTGGCAATCAATTGTGCTGAGCAGATGCAGTACAGGAGAGAATATCTGCCTGCCAGGTTTTCCTTTGTTCACCACTATCTTGTCAACCCACTTACTTTTAAGATTCTGAACAAATGCTCCATGGTGGGTTGTTCCAGAAGTTCTCTCAGCCTATAGTTCATATTTCTGAATCTTACATTTAAGCATCTGAACATTTAAAAGAGGAATAAAGCAATATGAAGTTCTACCTATTGAGATAAGATCCTTCTCCTTAAAGTGAGCCTGTGTATGTGGGAGAAGATGAAGCTATACTTATTTCCCTCCTAGCATTCTCCTGACCCGATCGGAGATCATGGCTGCAGCGTTGAAGATGAAATGCAAATTACCATTCAAGGGAACAGAAGCAAAATATACAAGTATTCCTTCCAAGGTATATCTACCAGACAATAAATGAGTTTAGTAAGATTACCAAGATATACGAAGAAGTGAAGTTTTGGGCTCTGTAAGCTAGCAACATGTTAAGATATTAACAGTTTCCCTAGACATCTGATATGAAAACAATGTACTTTTGAAGTTTTTATGTTAACATGTGAAGCTCTACACTTATACATTTATAAATGCCTTTGTTTTGCAAAATATCAATAAACTTTCCATGAATAAAGTAAATCTGAATCTGAATAATCATTGCATCCTTGTAACTTTTCAACATTAAGGAGAATGGATGAATGGTACAATAGTTTTTACATATGTAGGACATATTGTATAATTTGGGAGATATCTCTTTGGATAAATGGTAATATTGGAATATGTTGTTCAATATTCTTGCAGTGCATTTATAAATATGATAGTTTTTTATGGCTTTTCACTTATAAGAATTACAGGACAGGTACATTCCAAATGAAACAGAAGATCCTTTATTGGCATATTTCAATGAGGGACTTTACTTGTAGTTGCCAGAGATGGCCCCAAAGTAACTGCAGGAAAGATTATGAGTTTTTCATATATAACTGCAGGCAAGAAGATTGAGCAGAATTCCAGAAAAATCAGGAAAGGAGTCCATTTTTCTTCAGACATGGAAACACTTGGGGCTTTATGATTTCTTGTAAGAATATATGCTCAGACCTTTGAAGCATGTTCAAAACCCATTTCCTTAGCTTAATAAAAAATGTTTCTCTGTTACTATTTATCTATTCTAGAAAATATTATGATGCCAAATACAATATGCAGTTCCATTAAAACTGGTGGGTTAGGCTGAAGTTTTTCTTGTAGAAAGCCTGTGGGAAATAAAAGAGCACCAGGAAATGATTTTAAAAAATGCTTGCTAAATTAAAATATAAGAAAGTTTAATATATGTATGTTTGTCGGTGTATATATAGAGGAAGAGCTTATTTTTTTTAAAAAAATGTTTTCTATCTATCCATGCCAGTTATGCTATAATTAAATGTTATAATGCTAATACACAGTGGTGGGATTCAAATATGTCAGGGGTGTCCAAACTTTTTTCAAAGAGGGCCAGATTGGATGAAGTGAACATGCTGGAGGGCCGAACATTTTTCCGAACATTCTTTGAACAATTGCAATTAAATGCAAATGAATTATTTTATGCCAAGTTAATTGCAAATGGCATACTTTTCATTTTATAACATTAAGATCAACTGTCAGCTGAGTTTTCACAATGTATTTTAAATAAATTTTAAAAAAAACTTACCTGCACTAATGTGAAGGGTGAAACTGAGATCTGTACTGCAGCAAATAGGCTCGGTCTGGTACAAAGGCAGTGGTTTTGATACGCAAAATGTCACGGAGATGTGAGTCACTTAGTCTTGTCCTCACACGGTTCTTATTAAAGTTCATAGTAGAGAATGTCTTCTCACACAAATATGTTGAGCCAAACAAGCTCAGCATTTTCTTTGCAAATGTCCGAATCTCCTGAAACCTGCCCTTATCTAGTTGGCGGTAAAAGTTCACAAGAGAGAGCTGTTGCTGACGACTGCGTAACTCACTGTCACAATGCAGATCAATGAGCTCAAGCTGCAGCTGATCTGGAGCATCATCGGGGTCAACAGAGAATGGAGAGGAGAAAAGGCTGATCTCCTTTTCAATAGCTGCAAAATCTTGAAAGCGCCGTTTAAACTCTCCAGCCAGAGATGCGATGTCTGCTGCATACCTGCTCATTTGCACACTGATATTGTCCTGTGAAAAACTGTTCATTATTTCCTGCAATGCTGGGAAATGTATGGTATTGGGCTGTGTTTGTGACAAATGCCTTTGGAAAAGTTGCAGCTTTGTTCCAAAGGCCTTGATGTGTGAATAAAGCTGGTTCACCACTGCATCTTTTCCCTGAAGACTCGTGTTTAGTACATTCAGATGCTTTGTTATGTCAACTAGAAACCCCAAATCAGCCAGCCAAATAGGATCAGATAGTTCTCGCATCGGTTGTCCCTTTGTTTCCAAGAATTCTTTTATTTCCTTTCTGAGAGAGTAGAAACGCTGCAGCGCAGACCCTCGACTGAGCCATCTTACATCGTTGTGATATAAAACATCTTCATATTCAGCCTGGATGTCCAGTAGAAACTGTTTAAACTGGCGGTGGTACAGAGCTTTAGCGCGAATAAAATTAATAGTCTTTACAACCGGTTTCATAACATGATCATATTTGAGATATTTAGCACAGAGAACTTGTTGATGAATGATACAATGGAGTTTAATAGCTTTGCCTCCTTCTTCAATCACCTTGTTACAGATTAGGGTTGATAAGCCACTTCGTTCACCAGCCATAGCAGGTGCCCCATCAGTAATAATCCCAGTAATTTTGTTCCAGGGCAGTTTCATGTCATCTATTGCGGAACTAACAGCAACAAATAAATCTTTTCCTCTAGTTTGGTCCGTAAGGCTCTGGAGGTCAAGTAGCTCTTCAGTCACATTTATTTCATCGTCCACCCCTCTCAAAAAAATCAGCAACTGAGCTGTGTCAGATAGGTCTGTGCTTTCATCACAGGCTATTGAAAAGAAGTCAAAATCCTGTCCTTTGGACGTCAACTGTCTCTTAATATCTGATGAAATATCTTCAATTCTCCGTGCTATAGTGTTACGAGCCAGGCAAATGTTGGCAAACTCTTGCTTCTTCTCGGGACAGATATTTTCAACCATTTTCAAAACGCACTCTTTAATAAAATCACCCTCAGCAAAAGACTTGCAATTTTTAGCAATTAACATTGCCACGTCATAGCTTGCCTTTGTGGCATTTTCATTTGACTCACGGGCTCTTGTGAGAAATCGCTGTTGTGACATTAAAACTGCTTCAAGTTGCTTCAACTTTTCACTGCGGTCACGCCCTGTTAGTTTGTCATATGTGCTATGTTTTGTCTGGTAGTGTCTTTTGATATTAAATTCTTTATAAACGGCCACAGTCTCTTGACATATCAGACAAACACAGCGATTCCGTATTTCAGTGAAAAAAAATTCCACTTTCCACCTTTCCTGGAAACGGCGGCCCTCACTGTCAACTTTCCTTTTCTTATTTATAGTCGCCATTTTCTGTTTGACCTTGGAAGATGGAAACTGTGTTATTTGCTTTGACAAGGTCAGACTCTCTGGTAACAGCTCACACACTTCCACCACTTCACAAATTCTGCCCCGCCGCTGCCTCACCTTCCCCCCTGCCGAGGAGAGAACCAGCGCCGCACGCCCACCCCTTGCCTGGCCTTGAGGCTGCTGAAGAGTAGAGGGTGCCCAGGTAGATGGTCACAACCAATTGTTTCTGGCTGACAAAAGAACCATTGCACAAAGGGGCTCTGAAAGGCAATTTTCTCGGCTGCCACATACCAAGGGCTTCACCTGCATTCCTGGTTAGCACTTGAGAGGGGACCAACCAGAAACATCCGGGAAGAATTCAAGCCGAGCCCTTTCCATGCAGCGGACAAGAAAATTGCCACTTGGAGCCCACCTG
The DNA here is from genome assembly GCF_947247035.1 of Vipera ursinii. Classification (NCBI taxonomy): domain Eukaryota; kingdom Metazoa; phylum Chordata; class Lepidosauria; order Squamata; family Viperidae; genus Vipera; species Vipera ursinii. The sequence continues at coordinate 174,661,857 of NC_139512.1, read as the reverse complement.
GCAACCGAGCGGTGCTCGCAGTGCAGAGAGAATCCGAGGGCGCGGCAGGCCCTTTTTCCCTGGCCACCGGGGCGTCTCCGGGGGCGGGAAGGCCGTTGAGGTCTGCCTGGCGCAAGGTCAGAGACTCCACCCGCCAGGCCCTTCTCCCGCTTGGCCAGGCCAGGCGCGCACCGTCAGCCTCGCTGCACCGGCACAGACGCCGCACCAAGCCCGGGGCGGGGGGAGGAGCGTGGCGGTTCGGCCAGCCAGGAAAAGGTGCGGGAAGCGGAGGCGGCAAGCGAGCGTGAGCTCAGGGCGAGGCGGCTGGTGAGGGAAGAGCGCCGGTGAGGGAAGAGCACCGAGGGAGCGGCCAGCCGGGCAGCGCTGCTGCCGAGCGGAGCTCGCCCGGGGCGCCCGCTCTGCGCCACTCGTCCTCCACGTTTGGGCGGTGCCGTCAGGATGCGGCCCTCTCACCGCCCTCCCTCGTGTGGCAGGCCCTTTCTCCCTGGCCGGCCCTCTCACCGCCCTCCCTCGTGTGGCAGGCCCTTTCTCCCTGGCCGGCCCTCTCACCGCCCTCCCTCGTGTGGCAGGCCCTTTCTCCCTGGCCGGCCCTCTCACCGCCCTCCCTCGTGTGGCAGGCCCTTTCTCCCTGGCCGGCCCTCTCACCGCCCTCCCTCGTGTGGCAGGCCCTTTCTCCCTGGCCGGCCCTCTCACCGCCCTCCCTCGTGTGGCAGGCCCTTTCTCCCTGGCCCTCTCACCGCCCTCCCTCGTGTGGCAGGCCCTTTCTCCCTGGCCCTCTCACCGCCCTCCCTCGTGTGGCAGGCCCTTTCTCCCTGGCCGGCCCTCTCACCGCCCTCCCTCGTGTGGCAGGCCCTTTCTCCCTGGCCGGCCCTCTCACCGCCCTCCCTCGTGTGGCAGGCCCTTTCTCCCTGGCCCTCTCACCGCCCTCCCTCGTGTGGCAGGCCCTTTCTCCCTGGCCCTCTCACCGCCCTCCCTCGTGTGGCAGGCCCTTTCTCCCTGGCCCTCTCACCGCCCTCCCTCGTGTGGCAGGCCCTTTCTCCCTGGCCGGCCCTCTCACCGCCCTCCCTCGTGTGGCAGGCCCTTTCTCCCTGGCCCTCTCACCGCCCTCCCTCGTGTGGCAGGCCCTTTCTCCCTGGCCCTCTCACCGCCCTCCCTCGTGTGGCAGGCCCTTTCTCCCTGGCCGGCCCTCTCACCGCCCTCCCTCGTGTGGCAGGCCCTTTCTCCCTGGCCCTCTCACCGCCCTCCCTCGTGTGGCAGGCCCTTTCTCCCTGGCCCTCTCACCGCCCTCCCTCGTGTGGCAGGCCCTTTCTCCCTGGCCCTCTCACCGCCCTCCCTCGTGTGGCAGGCCCTTTCTCCCCGGCCCTCTCACCGCCCTCCCTCGTGTGGCAGGCCCTTTCTCCCTGGCCGGCCCTCTCACCGCCCTCCCTCGTGTGGCAGGCCCTTTCTCCCTGGCCGGCCCTCTCACCGCCCTCCCTCGTGTGGCAGGCCCTTTCTCCCTGGCCGGCCCTCTCACCGCCCTCCCTCGTGTGGCAGGCCCTTTCTCCCTGGCCCTCTCACCGCCCTCCCTCGTGTGGCAGGCCCTTTCTCCCTGGCCCTCTCACCGCCCTCCCTCGTGTGGCAGGCCCTTTCTCCCTGGCCCTCTCACCGCCCTCCCTCGTGTGGCAGGCCCTTTCTCCCTGGCCCTCTCACCGCCCGCCCTCGTGTGGCAGGCCCTTTCTCCCTGGCCGGCCCTCTCACCGCCCTCCCTCGTGTGGCAGGCCCTTTCTCCCTGGCCCTCTCACCGCCCTCCCTCGTGTGGCAGGCCCTTTCTCCCTGGCCCTCTCACCGCCCTCCCTCATGTGGCAGGCCCTTTCTCCCTGGCCGGCCCTCTCACCGCCCTCCCTCGTGTGGCAGGCCCTTTCTCCCTGGCCGGCCCTCTCACCGCCCTCCCTCGTGTGGCAGGCCCTTTCTCCCTGGCCGGCCCTCTCACCGCCCTCCCTCGTGTGGCAGGCCCTTTCTCCCTGGCCCTCTCACCGCCCTCCCTCGTGTGGCAGGCCCTTTCTCCCTGGCCCTCTCACCGCCCTCCCTCGTGTGGCAGGCCCTTTCTCCCTGGCCCTCTCACCGCCCTCCCTCGTGTGGCAGGCCCTTTCTCCCTGGCCGGCCCTCTCACCGCCCTCCCTCGTGTGGCAGGCCCTTTCTCCCTGGCCCTCTCACCGCCCTCCCTCGTGTGGCAGGCCCTTTCTCCCTGGCCCTCTCACCGCCCTCCCTCGTGTGGCAGGCCCTTTCTCCCTGGCCGGCCCTCTCACCGCCCTCCCTCGTGTGGCAGGCCCTTTCTCCCTGGCCCTCTCACCGCCCTCCCTCGTGTGGCAGGCCCTTTCTCCCTGGCCCTCTCACCGCCCTCCCTCGTGTGGCAGGCCCTTTCTCCCTGGCCGGCCCTCTCACCGCCCTCCCTCGTGTGGCAGGCCCTTTCTCCCTGGCCGGCCCTCTCACCGCCCTCCCTCGTGTGGCAGGCCCTTTCTCCCTGGCCGGCCCTCTCACCGCCCTCCCTCGTGTGGCAGGCCCTTTCTCCCTGGCCCTCTCACCGCCCTCCCTCGTGTGGCAGGCCCTTTCTCCCCGGCCCTCTCACCGCCCTCCCTCGTGTGGCAGGCCCTTTCTCCCTGGCCGGCCCTCTCACCGCCCTCCCTCGTGTGGCAGGCCCTTTCTCCCTGGCCAGCGGGGCAGACGCTGCGCCAAGCCCGGGGCGGTTCGGCCAGCCAGGAAAAGGTGGTCCGCCCCAGGCACCTCCTTGCTGCATTTCTTTTTTTTTACCAGGGAGGGAGGAGGGCTTACCTGCGTGGCTCTGCCCGGCTGGTCCTTAGAGTGGGAGGCGCAGCGAGATCGTCCCCCCGCTAGAGAGAGACAGAGCCAGAGAAGCCGGACAAGAGGCGGTGTCGGGTTTCTTCACCCCACCTCCCTGCACTCAATCCGGCCCTCGAACAGCCCTCCCTGCTCTATGTAAATGTGGCCCTCCCACGGCCCTCCTGCGCCGCTCGTCTTCCAGGTTTGGGCGGTGACGCCAGGAGGGCCGTGGGAGGGCCACATTTACATAGAGCAGGGAGGGCTGTTCGCGGGCCGGATTGAACCGCCCCGCGGGCCGCAAATGGCCCGCGGGCCGGACTTTGGACATGCCTGAAATATGTGAACAACCGTTGGTTTTCTGTGTGAATGCCGCTTCCGGAAGTCCATTCTGGGCCTGGGCAACAAAAAAATTAGCTACCAGTTCTGCCAAAGTGATGCGAACTGGCTGAATCCTATCACTGCTAATACATAACGTCTCCAGGAGCAGCTCTATATTACATGATTCATATAGGCTACACCTATAACTTTTTTTTGGCTATTTATAGAGAGTGCAATTTATGTTCACTTTCTTCTTTCAAATTTTTAGAGCTTCTCGAAGCAACATCACATTTTCAGATCTACTGATATCAGCAAGAAAATGTGGGAAAGACTATGAAAACGGACATTTTCAGACTCCTGAATTTGCCTAGAAAGAAAATATATCCATCAATGTACTGAAATATATATAACAGTTTCTATTTTTTTTCCTTTGTAGAATCTACAGAGTCACTTCAACAATGAAATGGATGGCATATAAATTTAATAGGTAAATATGCTATTTCTCCCTCCAGCCAGCTTAAAAATACAGTAAAAAATAAACTATAATCTACAGTTAACAACAGTAATCAATAAATATAAGATAATTGTCATTTTTTTACTGTGGGCACAATGGCGCATATCAAAAATGAAATTTAGTTGCCCGCTCTCAAAGTGAGACACATACATGACACACCTAAAACATATTACATACAACATATGTATAGACCCACACCCCTACATATACATAACAATAAAATATTAAATACTGTCCATCTTGAATATATAACAGAAGGAGGAAGCTTGAGAGTTCACAAGGTTAATGCTGACTGAAATAATACCATGGCTGAATCTGGATGTTCTGCTTTGGATACCACGAAGCCTCCTCCCAGAAGGTAACAAGGAAAACAGGTTGTGAAGAGGATGTGTAGTGTCCCAGATAATCTTACGGACCCTGCTCAAGCAACGCTTCTGTCCTATGTCCTGAATGGGAGGGAGGGAACTGCCAATGATCTTTTTGGCCATCCTCACCACTCTCTGCACCGCCTTCCTGTTTGAAGCAGTGATATGCATACTTTTTCTGGAAAGGATTGTCCTTGGGATCAATAAATTTTAGAGCACAAAATTAAAAATATTAAATAAAATATTAAAAATCTACTAAGCACATTGTACTCAGAGCCAAAGCTAGTACAACATGTACTGATGATATCATAATGTTTGTTTTAATCTGGTGGATGAGCATCTGCTACTTATTTACAATCATTTCAAATGGCACAACGATGCAGGAATGAGACAGCCAGGGGATGATGGATCTAAAAATGTATTATAGAACTGTAAGATTCAGAATAAAGAAGAGACCCCCCCTCCAAATGAATGTACAGTCTATTTATAAATGTGAAGATAGAAACATGTCATAGAATGGATCTCAAGTCATGTGGCACACGACTTCTAGTACCATCTTATCAGACATTACTCGTATCTTTTTTTTTTATTGAAAAGTTTTAACATACAATTTTTCTTTAAGAATCCCCCCTCCCCCTCCCTCATTACTCATATCTTTTTATATGGGAGTCTCTGTCTCAGTGAAAGCTATTTGGAAGTTGTATGAAATTAAATATTTAATTAGTTAATTCATAGAACTTAACTTAAAGTTATTGTTATCTCTCTTGAATTCCTGAAAGTTCTCCAACAGTTGCTAGGAGAGGAGGATCCATGAAATCTGGCAGACTTACATCCTATAATTGAACCATCTTCCCCTCCTATTACATGTCCTCAAACTGCATCCCACAATGTCCAGGAGAGACAAATGACTTTAAGAAACAAAATAACTTTGTATCTTTCTATTAACCCTCTTAACTTAATAGTTCTGTTCATACAAAATGTTAAGTTAGGATATTAAAACCATAGCTTGCTGGAAACATTATACTAAGCACAAATAAAAACTTTATGGCTTACTGTGATGTGTCAGTGAGTTTATATTTACCTACTGTATATATTCCTAGGGCATGCTCTAGATATTTTGCCCTCTATGCTGGTGCTACCTATGGTTGGTTCATCTTCTGATTTTGTTAGAAATTTCAAAAAAGGGGCCCTCTTGGGTGTTTTTTGTTGTTGAGCTTTACACTTAAGATTTTTCACTAGGCCTCATTGGATCTCCCCCACACCTGAAACATCCCATGCTTTGCTTTTAAGACCCACATGTTCATTAAACGACTGCATCAAGAAGAGCTGGGAGTGAAGCTGTTTCACTTAACGGCAGGCTCCATTACCGTTGTAGATCAAGGACTACCTGTAGTGATCCATGATTTAAATGCCACGGGCAATATGAAACAACAGGGGCCTGAAAAGTGTCTGGCATCTGTGCCAGTTACGGTACTTCAGAATGTGCCAATGTTATTGATTAATATGATGATACAGCGCCCATCTCACACAAATGACTTTTGTGGTTTTACAATGCTAAAAGAAACATAACCGCCCACCCAGTGTCCAAAGGTAAGCTATCGACCTATTTATCATCAATCCTAGCAAAGCTCATCTCTGCCCTCGCTGACCCAAATACCTGGGGAAAGAGCAGGTCTTCAGTGCATTGCAAAAGACAGTTGGGAGCATCTAAATCCCCAGGCAGGTGTTGCTTCATGGTCCTGGGCTGCCACTGAAAGGGCAAGACTTCAGGGTCCCACAAGATGACATTGTTTAATAAAAGGGACCCTGAGCATATCCTCCCTACTAATCTGATGGGATGGACAGAAACAATAGGAGAAAGGCAGTCCTGCAAGTAGCCTGGCCCTATGCTAAGAAGGGCTGATTATGAAGTTATTATTTTGTCTGCGTAGAATCTAAGATGCCGTTTCCTCTGGCAGATAGAAATGATGAAAGTGGTGGATAACCTTTAGCTTGCTTTCTACATGTAGCATCAGCAACCTTTTTTTGCCTCCCCCCCCACCACAACTTGGAGTGAAAGAGGCCAACTTTTTGAGCACTTTTGGCATTTATAAGGTAAAATGGGTGCCTTTAGGTTTCCCTGAGTATCATAAGTTTAATTCTGCAAAATGGATGTTTTGTGGACCCCAAAATATGGTTAAGCTGGGAATATTCAGGTATTTTCATTTTATAAAAGCTTCTCATTTTAATAATTGTTCTTACTAAATTTTCTGGCCAAATTAAATGGCATTGCTGCAACTGCTGAAGAATCAAGTACAGTACTCAATCACTTTGTATCCATGTTGCAAATATAAATAACAGACTCAGGATGCCACTGTTTCATTCCTAGGACAATAATCTCACTTCATCAAGTAGAATTTGATAGTGTTTTATGCCTCTTTCTAAAAATGCCCACGCAGTTCTGCTTTCTTGGATATACATTGCCTGCATAATATACATTGCAGCAGTTATGCAATCCATTTAACATACTGTTATGTATGCAGGCATCTGCATAGCAACAGCCCTCAGGGGGCATTGGCCTGGACAGTTTTGGCGGGAAACCTAGGGCCAACCCCATTGGCTGTTAGCTTACCTGGCCAGGTATATAAGGAGGCCAGGTAGCCCTCATTCCTCAGTTCACTTCCCCTTCCAATAAAGAGCTGAACTCACACACCGGCTGGCGTCTCTCTTGCGTCGGACCCACTACACAATAGTGGCGACGAGGATGGGATTGCTGCCGACCAAGAGCTGAAGTCACTGGGGAAACGCTCCGCGAGCTGAAGGGAAAGGCATTTTTCCTTTTCCCCCCACGACCACCAGCCGAACCGGCAACGACCAACTGCCGCCATGGCTAGAGCCGGACAACCCCGTGAATTCGATACCCGCCGCCCCGAAACCTGGACCCGTTACCTGGCTCACGTTGAACTGTACATGCGGTTCAATCAGATATCGGAGGACGGTGCAAAGGCGGCCGCCCTGCTCTGCCTTGGGGGACCAGCGCTGCTGGAAGTCGCCGCGAACCTGTTCCCCCAGGAGGCCATCAACACCGTCGCGTACCGAGACCTCGTGGCCAGGCTCAACGCACATTTCAGGCCCCGGCGCTCCAAGGTGGCCGCACGGTCACAATTCGAGAAAAGGGACCAGCGCCCCGACGAGACAAGCGCCGACTTCCTCGCCGCCCTATGGGAAGCTGCCGTCGCTTGCAAGTTCACAAATTTGGAGGAGCGACTACGGGACCGGCTGATTTGCGGCCTACGCGACAGGCGGTTGCAGGAGCGCCTGTTCGAAAGAGAGGAGGTCTCTCTCCAGGAAGCCGAGGACGCCATCCTAGCCCACGAAGCGGCCTGCGGGACCGTCCAAGCCTGCCAGGGAACCCGGCCCGGCAACCAGGCAACCAGCGTCCACCGGCAAGGGGCCACAGAGGACGACCTGAGCATCGACCTCCTCCAGCGGAAGTCGACCCCCGACCAGCGAGCCAGACGCCCAGACAGGCCCAGGCCTCCCAGCAACACTGCCGTTCCCCAGAGGTGCGCAGGGTGTGGTGGGAACCACATGCGCAGCCTCTGCAAGTTCCGGTCCGCCACGTGCCGGGCCTGCAAGAAAACAGGCCACATAGCCGCCGTCTGCCGTAGCCGCCGCCCCCGAGAGGAGATCCACGAGCTGCAGCCGGAGGAACCACCGTTCGAAGGTACTGGGGCCCCCACCAAAACAAAAATTGGCTATGTCGAGAGCCGGCTGGCCATTAACCATACGGGTAGCCGCCGGCTGCTCAAACCCAAAATTAGATTAACAATCCGTTTGCAAGGTGTCCCTTGCAGCATGGAGCTTGACTCCGGATCAGCGGTCTCGATTATTTCGGACGAGACCCTTAACCACATAATTAGCCGGAGCAAGCAACGGATTAAATTACGGCCTACTAAATTAACCCTGACCAATTTTCAGAATTCGCCGGTCAAGGTGAAGGGGGAGGCCACCATTTCAGTGGGGTTTAAGGGTCGCGAAGGGCACCTGGATGTTGTAGTGGTAGAGGGCCGCAGAGCCAGCCTGGTCGGGCTGGACTGGTTTGAGGCCCTGGGAATCTCAGTATCCGGGATCCATCGGATCCAGGGGGACTCCGTTGAGGCCGTTTGCTGGGAGTTCGCCGATGTCTTCGATGGGTCATTAGGCAAGTACATCGGGGGCCCCATATCGTTCAAGCTTAACTCGAACGTCTCCCCCGTTAGGGTCCGGCCGCGGCGAGTCCCGTTTGCGCTCAAACACAAAATCGAGCGCAAACTAGACAAGTTGGTGGCCCAGGGAATCTTAGAGCCTGTAGATGGAGGGGAGTGGGAAACCCCCATTGTGACCCCCCCTCAAATCCAACGGGGAAATAAGGATCTGCGCCGACTATAAGTGCTCAGTGAACCGCGCCCTAAACCCGCACGCTTACCCGGTTCCCGCAGTCAGCCACGTTCTCGCTTCCCTCCAAGGCGGTGCCATTTTTGCAAGGCTCGATCTTGCACAGGCGTACCAGCAACTCACGGTCACTAGGGAAACAGCTGACATCCAAACCATAGTAACCCATAGGGGGGCGTTCCGGGTGAACAGGCTGCAGTTTGGAGTCAGCGTTGCTCCCGGCATTTTCCAGGAGGTTATGGAAAAGACACTCAAGGGCATTCCAGGAGTCTGCCCCTATTTTGATGACATCCTGATCACAGGAGCATCAGCAGAGGAACTGGCAGGGAGGCTTAGGGAAGTGCTGGCAAGGCTGCGCACAGCTGGCCTCAAACTCAAAAAGGAAAAATGCAGAATAGGCGTTCCTTCCACAGAATTTTTGGGGTTCAGAGTAGACGCCAGGGGAATCCACCCCACAGAATCCAAGGTGAGGGCCATCAAACTAGCACCCACACCCAAGAACAAAGCAGAGCTTCAGGCATTCCTGGGTCTGCTGAATTTCTACCATACATTCCTCCCACACAAGGCAGCCATCGCTGAACCGCTCCACAGGCTGCTAGACAAACAGGCAACATGGGCCTGGACGGCCACCCATGATCAGAGCTTCAAGGCCCTGAAGGCATTGCTGTTGGATAAGTCCACAGTAACCCATTTCATCGAGTCCAAGCCCATTTGTATCGCCTGCGATGCATCCCCTTATGGTGTGGGCGCTGTCTTAAGCCACCTTGAGCCCAACGGGGCACAAGTCCCCATAGCATACTATTCTAGGACACTGTCTGGAGCAGAAAGAAACTATGCCCAAATAGACAAAGAAGCCCTGGCAATCGTGGCAGGAATCAAGAAATTCCACGATTACTTATATGGCAGGGAGTTCACTGTCTTCACGGACCACAAACCACTCCTGGGCCTGTTCACCACAGACAGGCAAACCCCCCAGATTCTGTCCCCCAGGATGCTCCGGTGGTCCATCTTCCTTGCAGCATACAATTGCAAGCTGGTACACAAGCCAGGGAAGGAGATGGGCCACGCAGACGGTCTAAGTAGGCTCCCCCTAGACACACACGACCCAGACCCAGCACCAGCCACACAGATACTAGCCCTGCAGGAACTACCCGAGTGCCCAGTTCTTGCCAAGGACATTGCCAGCCACACAGCCACAGACAACATCATGGGCAGGGTGCACTCATGGGTTTGCACAGGGTGGCAGGACAAATCCCCGGGACCAGAGTTTCAGGCCTATTTCATTAGACGCGATGAAATCTCCACACACAAAGGGTGCCTCCTTTGGGGTAGCAGGGTCATCATTCCACCCGCACTACGTGCCAGGGTATTGGACTCCTTACACGAAGGGCACCCGGGGGTGGTCAGGATGAAGGCACTGGCTAGGAGCTACCTCTGGTGGCCCGGGTTGGACAAGGAGGTTGAGGATCGGGTCAAGGCCTGTTATACGTGCCAGAGATCCAGGCCAGAAGTGCCACATGCACCAGTACACCGGTGGGAGGCCACACACACGCCATGGTCCCGCATTCACATTGACTATGCGGGGCCATTCCAGGGTCAACTATTTTTAGTAGTGGTGGACAGTCACTCCAAGTGGTTAGAGGTAGTCCCTGTCCCCAACATGACCTTGGGGAGGACAATCCAGGTGCACAGAGCTCTCTTTGCCACACACGGCCTCCCCGACGTAATTGTGTCTGATAATGGGCCTCAGTTTACTGCTGCTGATTTCCAGGCGTTCTTGAAGGCGAACTGGATTAGGCACGCCACCTCTGCGCCTTTCCATCCATCTACCAACGGGCAGGCCGAACGGATGGTAAGGACGACCAAAGACGCACTCCGGCGCATCATCAGCGGGGACTGGCACCACAGACTGGCCAAATTTTTACTAGCCCGACACACAACACCATGCGTGGCTACCGGCAAGAGCCCAGCAGAACTGCGATGGGGACGGTGCCTCATCACCAAGCTGGACCGCCTACACCCAGACCGGGTAGCAGCTGAAACCGGTAGGGCAACATCACCATCATCACCATCATCACCATCACCACCAGCATCACTACCATCACCATTGCCATCATCATCCACACACAGGGTCCTCAACCTGGGGGACCTGGTCTGGGCAAGGAACTATGGGGCTGGACATCCTTGGGTTCCGGGGACAGTGGTCAGGAAAACAGGACCCCTTTCGTACATTGTAGGGGTGGAGGGGGACAGACGCATAAGGCGACACATCGATCAGCTCAGAGGAAGAGTCCCTGAGCACGTCACACACGCCCCTGAGCGCGCCACACACGTCCCTGAACTCAACGCACATGATCAACAGGAGGACCACACTCCAGGAGGGGTCAACCCAGCTGAGGACATCACAGGGCAGGGACCAGAGGAGGAGGACTTCCTGATGCCGGCTCCTTGCAGCCCTGCACAAAGGCCTCAGGAACTCACGGTCCAAGCCCAGGGGCCAAGCACACCCAGACGATCCACCCATCCACACAGGACACCAGCCTACCTGTCGGACTATGTGTGCAAGTGATCCTCACACAAGGACACCACTGTTTTTTTATATATATACTCATAGTTATAGTAGTTGCATGTTGTTGTTGTTATGTGGGTTTTCTCTAAGGGGGCAGGGGTGTTATGTATGCAGGCATCTGCATAGCAACAGCCCTCAGGGGGCGTTGGCCTGGACAGTTTCGGCGGGAAACCTAGGGCCAACCCCATTGGCTGTTAGCTTACCTGGCCAGGTATATAAGGAGGCCAGGTAGCCCTCATTCCTCAGTTCACTTCCCCTTCCAATAAAGAGCTGAACTCACACACCGGCTGGCGTCTCTCTTGCGTCGGACCCACTACACAATACATACAATGATATTTGAAGAGAAAAAGGTGGACCCTATTGCAGAAAGAATAATGTCCAAATGGCTGATTGTTGTCCAGCAGCTGCCCAAGTAGCCAGTCAGGATTAGGAAAACCCCTGAAAAATATTCTGTGATTGCAAACCTGTGGTTGCTTTTGAGCACACGTGGTGCCACACACTGGCATACAGGTGGAGCGAAGGGTCCCTCATGCAGAGTAGCCTATGTTTTTATACTGAACATTGCCAACTGCAGTACAGTTATCTAGGTTTACGTAATCAAATCAGGCAAGTGCAAAAAGCAAAAGTTTCTGCCACTAATTTTTAGGTTTCAAGGCTTCCTCCAACTGCTATGAATTGTTCATTTTCAGCTTCTCACAAAATCAAAAGAGTGAGGATTTACCATTTTCTTGGCTTTTCTTGGTTAGAATGAATGTTACCTGCACCATTTTTGATGAGTCCAGAACCATGGCTCAGAGAAGGCAGGATTGCTCAGGCTTTCTGTCTCTAGGAAACTCCTCCTAGAACTACCTGGCCTCCAAAAGAAACATTCTGGGTCATGTTGTAGGGAAGGAAGAGGGGTACCCAGAACAAGTATGTATGTGTGTGTGTGGGGGGGTATCTACCCTGAGTTTAATTATAGAGGCTATCAAAGTCCACTACCTGGAGCCTGGAACCAAATCATGTCTCAATTGGCGGGCTGGATCAAATTGCCTTTGACTGTCCAGATTCCTGGATTTTGTTTTAAATGCAAGAGCTGAGAATTTAGTGTCTTAACATATTTGGATTAAAATTTGTGAAAGAACAAAGCCAAGTATTTCACAACATGTGTACAATATCAGAAAGCAATCTGGCTCCTGCTTTTTACATTACATACAACTCTAATTGTCTTCAAGATAACTCCCTTGTCCAGGAAACATCTGCCACATGTTCACTTTATTAATTTTATCTCTTTTTTACTTAATTCATGCTTTCAGGCAGAGATCCCTGCCAAAGTGCATCAACCTCTTGTTCTGCAAATACAGTGCATTCAGAAAGTAAATGTATTTTTAAAAAACCCTGAAATATCACATAGGCATAAGTATTCAGACCCTTTGCAACAACACATGAAATTTAGCCTCCCAGTTCTCTTGATCATTGCTGACGTGTTTCTACACCTTGATTAGAGTCGACCTGTGGTAAATTAAATTGATTGAACATGATTTGGAAAGGCACACACCTCTCTATAGAAGGCCTCAGAGCTGACAACACAGACTGTAGGCAAAGCAAAAGCCATGAGGTCAAAGGAACTGCCTGCAGAGCTCAGAGACAGGATTATTGCAAGGCACAGATCTAGGGAAGGCTACAATAAAATTTCTGCTGCACTGAAGGTTCCTAGGAGCACAGTGGCCACCATAGTTCTCAAAACCACCACTCTATCAAGAGTCAAACTTCTTAGCCTGGTCAAACTGAGCAATCAGTTAGTAAGAGAGGTGACCAAGAGCCCAATGGTCATTTTGGCTGAGTTCCAGAGATCCTGTGTGGAGATGGACAGCAGCAGAGACTGGGGGAATGGTCAGGGTTGAGGGAAAGCCCAATGGAGCAAAGTATAGGGATATCCTCAAGGAAAACCTGTTCCGCAGTGATCAGGACCTCAAATAAGAATGTAAATCCCAGTTTACACAATTCTGTAGAGAAGGACAATATCCCTGTTAGGTTCCCTTAACATTTTAAAACTTTACTGAGAAACAAACTTTCCTGCATTGATTCTGATATATCCTGAGAGCACTCGTTTCTTTTCCTCTACTACATGACTAAAAAAAAAAAGAGAGAAGTTAAACAAATGTGTTTTCCCTGGACACAAAGTTGCCTAACCTTCCATGGGACAAAATTGGCTCTGTCTACAGGTGTCAAAGCAGGTTCTTTTCGAACAGTAATACTAATACATACCCATAAAACCATACCCTAAATAAAGGAAAGTGGCATAGAAACTATGTGGATACCAGGATTCTCACTGTCACAGGGAAACTAATGATGGAATCTACTTTCTCTTCCATCAGATCATGCAGTGCTGGAGGATCAAAAAAATATGGACATGTCGACCTCTGGAGAAGAAAGGGCAAAGTGAAGATGGGTCCACTAAAAGTGGAGCTGATGCCCATAGCAGAATGAAGAACTGGCAAGTAGACCAACTCTTTGTCATTCTTCTCTCCACAAGGAAAAGACTTGGGATCACCACAGTGCTTCATACAGCCGCTCCTTGCAAGGAGACCACAAGTCAGCAGTCTTCAGTGGGTTTAGAATTCTCAGTGACAAGGGAACAACTATCTTTTTACTCAAACTGTAGTACGTGCCTTCAAAAGGATACTGGGTTTGCATACAGTATTTTCTTTTGTAATCAATTTCAGTATTTGGTAACCAATATTATTCCATTCTATATTATATTAAAGATTAAATATTTAACTGCATTTGAAAAAAACCAGCATGTGTGGGTATGTATAAGTTATTGTGATAAGCTAAACCCATGCAGGCTTTCTCATACTTATCTTAGTTAAATTCTTTCAAGAACTGATTTCCAGTTTGAAAGAAATGACCATAATGTAGGACAGAGATGGACAAAAATGAACATTTGTGGATGACCAATCTAGTTTGGCTTTAAATACAAAGTCCCTAGTCTGCCAACTAGAGTTGTGTATTCAGCAATGTTTCACAAAACCCACACTGAAACTGTCTTTGAACAGTTGCTGAGAACTATTTGCTCTAAATTCAGGATCTCAGTCTCTTCATAGAAATGTCCATTCCTCATTTTCCTCAAGTTTTCCTAAGGCATACGTATATGTTAGCACATCTTGGGACAAGAAATGTTATATTCCCATGGTTGGAATGCTATTATTTGGAATTCTTTTGTGAGCACATTTTATAGCTATAGTAACATTTATGGCCATACTGGACATACATTAAAATTACAGCCCTCAAGTTATGATGGCAATTGGAATCGTCATTGATAAGTGATGTAGTCACAAAGCATAACTTCATATGATTGCATTGCTTAGTGATAGCAATTCCACCACTTGCTTGCTATCACTATTTCTTTAATGTTCTTATCTCTTTAAAGATAAGGTCACCTACATACCTAATACACTTATTCAGTGTAGTAATCCTTAGTGCTATAGCAATGGATGAGTCTTTTCAGGCCACTCTTAATCACACAAGAGAGTTCTATTGGGGCAGAGCAAGAGAACTGGATCCCCTGCAGCTTCTCCTTCATCAACTCTTATTGCTTCAGTGTAAGAGGAAAAAGTATCATTATCACCTGATCTATTTTTGCCTTTCATTGTCCACAATGGGTAGCTCTCAGAACTTATTATTCTTATAATAATTGCACAGTCAGCCAGATGTTCAGACTGGATTTGGCATTTTTGTCTACCTATCGAGTCCTTACCAAGGACCTGGGAGAGGCAGATGTGGATGTTTGATGGTATTACAGATATTGTCGCAGGATGGAAGCAGTTCCTAGTAAGGCCGCCTTTTGCAATTGAGTAAGGGCGAATTTGTCAATGCCAATGGTATTCAAGTCGTGCTCCAGTTGTTTTGGGATTGCACGCAAGGTGCCTATTACTATTGTTGGTTGTTGTTGTTGTTATTGTTTATTATTATTATTATTATTATTATATTATAAAACTTTTATTCATAAAACATGAAACTCAGTCAACTGAACACTCAGACTGACTGGCACTAATGGTTGACATGGGCTGCTGCCAGCATCCTAGGTATCAACCAGGTATCTCCTTAAAATGTAAGATGTTCCGAGTAGCGCAGTTTTTTGTAGCTTTGCTGGAGTTATTGCAGGAAGTTGAAATTTCTTGATGTGTTTTGTAAAGTTTTTGGACATAGTTCCCAGTGCCCCGATGACAATGTGTATCACTGTTACGCGTTTCATCCATAATCGCGCAGTTTTGATGGCCAGGTTGCGGTATTTCATAATTTTTTTCAGTTCTTTTTCTTCGACTCTGGCATCTCAATCAGCTGTATGCTTCGATTCTCTACAACTGTGATATCTGGCGTGTTGTGTTCCAAGTGGAGATCTGTCTGTATTCAGAAGTCCCACAAGATCTTCACCCTCTCATTCTTGACAACTTTTTCCACCCTATGTTCCCATGGCTTTTTGGACACAGGCAAGTTGTATTTTTTACACAATGCCCAGTGGATTAGTTTAGCAACTTGGTCATGTCTAGCTTTGTAATCAGTTTGCACGATTTTGTTGCACTTGCATATTAAATGTGAAACAGTTTCAGCTTTGTTGTTGCAAAGTCGGCAATTTGGATTGTCAGTAGATTTTTGTATCTTCGCTTTCATGGCATTAGTTTGTAGTGCTTGTTCTTGAGCAGCCAGTATTAAGCCTACTGTTTCTTTCTTGATGGTTTCCATCTTAAGCCATGCCCATGTCAAGTTGTTAACACATTTTCCTTCAATGGTTTTCAAATGTTGTCCATGCAAAGCTTTGGTTTTCCATTATTTAATCTATCATCCCGCCGTTTTTTCTTATATTCTGCCTTTGTTTCTGTTATTTTGATAATGCTCTGTTTTCACAGCCTGCAGCAATTTTTCTGTACTTTGATTCACATAGTCATTCAAACTTCATTTTTCTTCTTCTACAGTTTGGTGGATTTGCAGTAGCCCTCTTCCCCCTAATTCTTCTTGGCAGGTACAATCTGTCAATGTCACTTCATGGATGTAGAGCATGGTGCATGTTCAAAAGTTTACGCGTTTTCCGGTCTAGGTGTTCCAATTCGGCCAATGTCCAGTTGATAATTCCAGCTGGGTAGCCTATCACTGGGACTGCCCATGTATTAATGGCTTTAATTATATTTCCACCATTCAGCTTTGATTTTAGTATTTTGTGGACTCTTCTGATGTATTCCTTTTGTGTTGACTCTTTGACTTTTCCATTCAAGATGTTATCTGTTTCCAATATGCCTAGGTATTTGTAACCGTCATCGTTTGCTAGTGCTTTCATAATACTTCTGTTTCCCAGTTCTATTCCTTCTATTTTTCCCACTTTTCCTTGTTGCATGGATAATATAGCACATTTTCCAAGCCCAAAGTCCATTCTGATGTCACTGCTAAACAGTTGAACTGCACTGAGTATTGATTCAAGTTCAGTGTGGCTTTTCGCATACAGTTTTAAGTCATCCATGGTTTATCTTGCCATGCTGGCTTGAGATGTGGTATCCCAGTTTTGTGTTTCATAATATTGTCAATGGAATTAATGCGATGTTGAACAGTAGTGGTGAAAGTGAGTCCCCTTGGAAGATTCCTCGTCTGATATTGATTTCACCAATGTTCTCCCCATTTGCTGTTAGAACTGTTTTCCATTTTTGCATATTTGCTTTCGAAAATGTACAGATGTTTTTGCTGATTCCAAAGTTTTCCAGACATGCATTAATCCAACTGCGGGGTAATGAGTCAAATGCTTTCTTGTAAACAATCTATTATTTATTATTATTATTATTATTATTATTATTATTATTATTATTATTATTATTATTATTATTATTAAGAATACTTTTTTATTTGTACTATTCCAGTGAAGTAACTAAAGGAGTAATCCTTTAGGTTGGATTCACAAAAGAATGTTTCACCTAAAGATGAACGGGAAGAAAATGGGAAGGCTCTTTGAGAATGTACGTGAAACATACAAGGATGTTCAAGGGAAACAAAGTACAACAAATATCTCACTGGCTGTTTACTCATCCAAATTTTTAAGTACTAAGATTATCATGTCTGTGAAAGAAGGGAAGGACAGGTCAGGAAAAAGGAATGAAAAACTAAGCATGAAGCTGGAATTCCTTTTTAAATGGATACTTGGTTTTATTGGAATTGGATGATATTAACTAACCCTTAATATTTAAGAAAGTTTTTAAAAATAAGGTGGTGAAATGGTCAGCTTGGAAAGAAGCACTGATAATCACTTCCATATGTTGATATAAGAAAAATGTTACTTAAGTACAGCTTTCCTCTGAGGAAAAAAAGCAGTCTCAACAGAGTCATACAGTCCTTAATTGCTGCCTTTCAATTTTATTAGTTTTTTTTCAGAGCACTATTTATCTCCCGTTTATCAAAGTAGGTTGAACATATATTTCAATGTAGGAATATTTCAAAGCAGTGTCTTTAAACAGGAAAAGGGCAAGGTAGTCCTCAACATATGACTCTAATGCCCATTATGGTAATATGTTGTAAATGTTATAAAATATCAGTCATGTGACTGACCCAATTTTACAACATTTTTTTGCAGTGGTCATTAAAAAAAACCAATGGTTCACTATGGGTATGGTTTTGTTAAAAAACAAAAATTCCAGTTTTCAGCAAAACTTGTAAAACCTAGTCAGGTGACCATGGGATATTGTAAAAGGCCGTACATGTAGCTGTGTTGCTAGGTGTCCAAAATTTAGTCATGTGACTGCAGAGGGGGTCTGAGCATTTGAACTTTGAGTTCTAAGCTGCTTTTTTGGTTTCTAAGCAACCAGTTGTAAATTGAAGACTTAAGTTTTAACAATCTTCAGGCAAGAGAGCCTTCAACTGAAAGATAGCTCATCTTGCAAATGTATTAAACGTTTAACCATACTGTACATATAGTAAGTACAAAGCCATAAAAGAAAAATAAGCAACTTGCTATCAGCTTCATTTTGTTCTTTGACATATATATGTATAAATACAGTGCATTTGTGTTCTGGTTTTCATGAACATATCCTTTTGTAAAACTTTTTTCAAATATATTTTTAAAAGTATGCAATGACTTTCAGAGGATAACTATATTTGGTATGTTCAAAACTGCCAAATCAGATAAATTCACATTTAAATGTCAACTAAATAAAATTATCTCTCATCCCTAATCTATAGTAGCTTCACTGTAATTCTGAACTGATGTAAGCTTCCACATGATTGACAATCATGTTCACTTGTATTTTGGGTATAAACTTGACAAATAACACATTCACAGTATGAAAGAGGAAATGCTTGAAGATCAATGCCAATTAAATGTCATCTTGAAAAGCTGTTCATTTTAAAATAGCAAAATATGAATTGCATCTTGATTTATCCCACAGACTTTTCTGTAGCTTTCTCAAAGCATTAAAATCCTTGCAAATCCTATTTGAAGGACGCTGCTGACTTGGTGACATGGAACCTTTATCAATGAGGATGTTATGTGACAAGACTCTAAAAAAGCTGTTGTAACAATATATCTCCGTCTAACCTTAATCAGTAGCCAAGACAAGTAAATAGCAGAGAAGAGAGCCTACTTAATGTCATGCAAGGATTCTTGGGTTATGACACATTGCAAAGTATCTTGGAATCAATTACAACACCTCTTCCAGATAATGTATGGTCTTATTGGAACTGAAGCATTATCAGTACAAACACAAATGATGAGGGATACATGCATCCAAGGTATCGTAAATCCCTTCCCAATAACCTGGATTTTAAGATAGTAAATGTTGTGTGTGTGTGTAAATTTACACAAATATGAGCTGTCACTACTGTGACCATAACTCTGTATAGCAAAGCATTAAAACTGACTGAAGATGGAAAAACTATTATACTGAGTGCTGGATGGAAAACAAATGGAAATAAATTGCTGAAGCAGATGTCTGTTATGAATGAAGGGGGGGTTGAAAGAAGGTGGGGAAAATAATATTGGTAAAATATCACAATTTCTTGCTCAAATAATTTCTCAAGAGACAGCACAACAATTTATGTGGTACCAAAGTGCTCTTTAAAGCACAGCCAACCATGTTAAAATACTTTTTTCCAGTGCCTGGGCCAGTTGAAGATTATGTTGGCCTAAACCATGCTAACTCTATTAAGTTTATTCAGTCTCATTGACAAGGACTGATTGCTCTCCTTAATGCTTTAGTGCAGGACAAATTAGGGAAAGTAATTGATGAATTCTGCCTTCATTTCCCCTCTGACCAAGTATCAACTGCTTGTGGAAAAACCAATCACTTCCTAAAATTTGGTAGGGAAAACATGAGTGATTGTGTAGGATCAGAATGGCTGGTTTAGCCACCTGTTAACCATTTCTCAAGGTAGGATTATTTCAAAACATGGATCTAGTGCTCTTTTGAAACAGTGCTAGGCCCATTAACAAAAATTAGCCCATCTGGCAAGATATAGTCACCCGAGGGCCGAATGAGGTGCTTTTTGCTATCTGGAGTAATCTGAGAAACATTCATAGCTGCTTTTGATGAGGATAAGGGGTAACCATCTCACCAAAGGATGCAAGATTCTGGCCTCTTATTTGCACTCCTTTGCTGATTTTATTGCATTGCATTGCCTTTGGGTATTTCCAGTCTATATTACATGTTGCAATTAACATTATTCTTTTGATATGCTTTGCTTATAAATCCTTTCAGCTGTTTATCTTGCCTGTTTTATGGGTTTTGAATTCAAAAACCCGTTTACATTTTAATGAGGCAAAGCACCATGTTGAGTGAATACATCAATTAGCTTTCCTACAGACTTGCTCTTCTTCAAACAACTACCGTAGGCAGTTTTATTCTCTAATCCACATTTTCCACTGTCTGGCACTGCTCAGGCAAATCAATCAGTGCAAAGGAAACAGGAAGAAAAAGGTAAAGGCAAAGGGGAATGAGCAGGCTTGTATCAAACTGAATTGCAAAAATGGGCCATCAAGACAAGGGAAAGGCAAGAGATGGTGATGACTAATGAGATCATTCCTAGCCCTCCTCCTACAAAATGCCTGATCCAGTCAGCCATTCGTCTAGTTAGCTTTCTTTAAGTGTGATTTTAGCAGTATAAAAAGCTATCTGTGTCACATGTCATCAGGTAAGAGTCTCTCCCTCTGGAATCAGCATCCCGTGAACTTTTCAGCAAAAGCTTTCAGGACATTACTGCTTGTTTCAGCTCAGCAGTGCTGGCAGCAATGGAAGAGGAATAGCTGGCGAAAGAGAGACAAAATGGAGGGGTGAAAAAATAATGCCCCAGAGGCAACAAAAACTCAAACACTAATCTCAACCACGTTTTATCTTCTTCCAGAGTTGTGCTATAACCTAGAAATGACCGCTAGGTGGTGACAAATACTCTTTTGAGTTGTAAGGCTTTCTAGCCTTTGCTCATTTCCTATCTTTTCAGAAGCCCTCCATTCAAACCCCTGCCATTCCCATTCATATCCCTCAACTTTGCCCAGCGCTATCCCTAATTCAATTCCGATCAGGCCAGGGCACTATGAACACATATAACTTCATGCTTTTAACAAAAAGCCAAACAAGGAAGGTTGTGGAGAGTGGCACCTTAGATTACAATAACTATGGCAAATGTAAGGAGAATGTAAAAGTTGACTAAAAAGAGCACTGGCAAATAACTTACGGCACAGGGAACCAGGAGCAGATATGAACTCACTTCCTTGCCCCACTTTTATCCAACATTCAGTAATATACTTGAATGCATTCTCCTAGGCAAGGTGAATTTGTAATTATGTCTTGATGATTGGCACCGTGACATCTGATTCATGGGGCCAAAGTTCTACCACTCTTAACCCCTGCAGTATCATTTAGTAACACATTCCTGGCTTTCCATGGAGATCACATCCAGAATTAAATCTATCAACGCCAAAGAATGCAGTTGTTCCATTTCTTGCTCAGTTTCTTGATCTTTTCCATTTTAAGATGTGTGATCTTCAACTGCGTACTGGAATTGGTGGGTAATACATGCTGGCTGGGGAATTGAAGTACACGTATCTTAAAATGACTAAGGTTGAGAAACACTGCTCTTGCTCATCTCAGATCATCTGGCATTTGTCCACAGCAGAATGTTCCTGTATTATTCTTCCTTTTCCTCCCTCTCAAACTTGGATTCTTCAATGGCAATCCACTGCCGAGCTCAAGGTGGCCATGGTTTATAGATAGGATAAGTTGAGCCATTAAAGCAGGATCCCACTGCCAGCCATATATTCCTGCATAACATCTTTCCATTCCAAAAACTATGATACCTCTTTTTTATTACACAAGGGTGATCTCTTTGAGGTGCTTCTCTATGTCAGGGGTGTCAAACTCATTGAGGGCCACATCAGCATTGTGGTTGCCCTCGGGGGGCCGAGTGGGTATGGCCAGGGTGGGCGCGGCCTACTGGGTGGGCACAGCTGGAGTGCGTATAGCCTACTGGGTGGGCATGGCCAGCTCTACATCATTGGCATCAAGGGTGCCTATGGGGACCTGGGCAGGAGTGGGACAGATCTGGGGGTCTCTGGCAGAAGGAGGGTCTCTGGGCCAGGGCCAAGGCAGCGGGGACCGTTCCCTCACTGTTTCCAGAATGGCTTCAGGGGCCACATAAAACCACTTTGCGGGACGGATCTGGCCCCCGGGCCTTGTGTTTGACATGTCTGCTTTATGTCTTTCTTGTTGTCTGCCTGATGTTGGAAGGTACAATAGAAGCTCCCCTCATTAGTTTTTTTCTTCATCAATTTTTTTTGTTTACCTCCCGCACTTGTTCACTGGTCAGGAGTTCTGACAGGCTAGATAGTCTTTGTGCTATTTATTTATATTTTATTTGGCAATTTTATATGGCTGCCCATCCCACGCAGAGACACCCTGAATAGTATGCAGCAGTTTCTTTGGTGCCATGGATAGTAAGGAGTCTTTGGTGGCCCCTGGGTCTGAGGATTGGGTACCTTGACCTGACATTGTGCATATTGGGGCTAGCGGTCCTTTGTAGCCAGTTGCTTGCTCCAAATGAGGCTAGTGTGTTTGTGTGTGTGTGTAGATCCTAGAGATAAGGGAATTCTATGCAAAGTGGAATAATGTTGACTGATATTTTGATATTCCCTACAACAAGAGTTAGTTTAGTTTAAAACTTAGCATGACTGGGTTTGAATTAAGATAAACTTTACCTCCCCCTTTCCAGGTTAGCCCACTTTTTTTTTGTATACTCATGACACACGAATACCTCCCCCGAATTAAGCATGCATGGGAAAGGATCAGACACTTGCAATTAGGACATCTATTGTTGGCAGTTTTCTGAAGCACACAGAAATTCTTGGATTTCTACAAGAAAAGAAACTAATTCTATAGATGCAAAGACATGTGCAATTAGAACAGATAGAAGCAGATGTAACTCTAATATATATTGACAGATGCTTTTAGAATAGTTTCTGCATACCTGAATCTGTATTCAGTCAAATTCTTTGACAAGAGAATCTATGGTTAGCTATCAATCAGATTTTAGAAATAGCACTAGCTTCTGGGTATAACACAATCCCCAATAATTTAATTCATGCAATGTACTAAAGCCTAATGTGGCTTTTTTTTTGCAGTATGGCTGAGCAAAAGTATGGCTTTAACAATTTAAGGTTAGATAAATATGGATAAGGAAGATACTTAATAATAATAAACCTTTATTGTCAAAGTACAACATGTGTACATTGAGATTAGCTGAGCCTCCCCCCGTGCTCTCTCCCCCCAACACACAGTGACAACAAACCCTCCATCCTACCACACCATGTGAACCAACTACACCACACACCGGCCTCCCAAGTCAATTCTGCATAAAATTATGTCCCATTTAAAAGCCTAACAGCCCACGGATAAAAGCTATTTTTCAGCCTGTTGGTACGGCTGGCTATATTCCTATATCTCCCACCGGATGGTAGGAGAGTAAAGAGATACTGTCCAGGGTGTGAGTCATCCCTGAGAATCTTCCTCACTCTTCCAAGGCAACGAGCCCTGGCGATGTCATCCAGTGGTGTCAGGGAACAGCCCACAATGTCTTGTGCTGTGCTCACTACCCTCTGTAATACTTTCCTGTCCGCGGCTGTCAGACCAGCATACCAAACCACAATACCATACGAGAGGACGCTCTCTATAGTAGACCGGTAAAAGAGAGTCATTAGCCGTTGTTCTACCCTGTTCTTCCACAAGATCCTAAGAAAGTGAAGCCTCTGTTGGGCCTTTCTAGCCACCTGGGTTGTGCTAACTTTCCAGGTCAGATCTTCACAGAGGTAGACTTGGTAACTTGGTAACTCTGGACTGTCTTCCAATTGCTTTTGCAGCTAGTACTGCAAATTAATGGGAAATGTATAATATTAAGTGCTTTAACTGGGGAAAAAAGCTATATATAAATAACCAAGATGGAAGCAGTACTTTGCATTACTTCTCTCAAAAAACAGGCTTTCTCCCCATTCCTTTAAACAGATTGGGAAGACATCCTGTGAAGAAAATCAGATAATACTATATGCATGGAAAAGAAAAGGAAGAAAGCAGTCTTGTCTCTTTTTGCCTCTTTCCTCAATTAAAAAAACCCAACCACCTGAGTATTCCTGCTGCAGTGCTGAAACAGGAATGCTTGGAAACACTTAACAAAACCAATAATTTTAACTGCACATGTCTAGAGGCATGAAGATCCAGTCCCCAGGTATCAGTGGTACCACAGACACTACTGAAGATGTTCTGGAGAGCTGCAATCAGCTGCTGCAGTCAAGATGGGGCAGAGAATTGGTTTTCACTAGGAATGCAAACATATCCTTTAGATGCTCACCAAGGGTACGTAACTGAATGCAAGGATGTTTTTATACTCCCCTACAACAAAATTGCCCATGTGTTATAACCAGTGCTTTTTTTGTAAAAGAAAAAGGTGCCGGAACTCACACGTCATACACATACACATGTCACACATGCCTTGCCTACCCTACAAGGTTTCATCCAAAAAAGGTGCCGGAACTTCGTTCTGAGCATTCTATGAGAAAAAAAGCCCTGGTTATAACTGTTGAAAAAGGTAAAAATGCAGATGCTCAGCTGCAAACCACAAATCTCATGCCCTTAAGAAGTAAGCATCAATGGAGGAACTGAATTCTATTACAGAACAGAAGCAAGGAGAAAAAGGAGGTGAAGCCAATGAAGTTTTAAAGAATGCTCCCCTTTTGCACGTCACTGAAAATTCATTGCAATGTACAATTTCCGGGATGGGGGAAAACAGCTAACTTGTCTTTATCATTTTACTTCCAGGAAAGGTAGAACATTCTTGCATGAAGCTCCTGGAAAGATTTATTTCTTAACCTAGTGGGACAATTAAAAAAGACTTTTAACTTTCTAATGTAATAAACACAATTACATTTTAATGTGGCAAAGCACCACGTTGAGTGAATGCATCAATTAGCTCTCCTATGGAAAACTCTCACTAATGAAATACCCCAAAGAGATCTTTGCCACCATTTGGTTGTCAAATATATTATACTATTAACCCTACAAACCCTTAGCAAACTGCACTTTCTTACCACCACCTTTCATCTTCCTTCTTTCATCCTGTTGGCTCCCATTTCCATCTTTCTATGAATATCTGGAGGAGTGGAATTAAAGAACAGGAAAGCATTCCAAGAATGAGTTAACAAAATACAAATTGTCCTCGACTCAAAACCATTTTGTTTAGTGAGTTTGAAGGCACTGAAAAAAATGACCCGATCATTTTTCACATAAAAATTTCAAAATTCAAGCACCTGACCCATGGCATGTGTTTGTGACAGTTGTTCTGTCCTGGGGGCTATGTGATTGCCATTTGTAACCTTCCCAGCTGGTTTCTGACGAGCAAAGTGAAGCCAGATTCACTTAACAACTGCAGTGATTCTTTTAATAATTGTGACAAAAAAGGTCATCAAAGGGGGCACAACTCACCTAACAACTGCCTTCCTTAGCACTGAAAATTTTGGGTTCCACTGTGGTTGTAAGAAGAGAAGTGCCTGTGATCACTGGAACCTGGAGAAATATTGAGGCCTGTTGGCTAAGGGCTTCTGCTGCCTCCTGCTGCTGAGGACTCCAGCCATTCCATTCTTTTTTTTATTACTCTGTCCCCCTCCCCCTTATCTTATATAGCCCAAACTGTCCCCAGATTAGATTACAGATAGAAGTGATAAGATAGCCTTTGCCCTCAAGATTACAATCTGCAAGTGACAATGGTGGAAACTGATGAGGGAAGCTTTTCTTCCTGTTGCCTACTTCTAACAAACTGGTAGAGCAAATATTTCAGGTAGCTTAATAAAGTGGCTATTGTGTCAGAACAGACAATGGTATTTTAAAAAAGGTAAAGGTTCCCCCGCACATGCGTGCTAGTCGTTTCCGACTCTAGGGGCCAGTGCTCATCTCCGTTTCAAAGCCGAAGAGCCAGCGCTTGGCTGAGGACGTCTCCGTGATCATGACTAGATGCCAAAGGTGCACGGAACGCTGCTACCTTCCCACCGTAGTGGTCCCTATTTTTCTACTTGCATTTTTACGTGCTTTTGAACTGCTAGGTTGGCAGAAGCTGGGACGAGTAACAGGCGCTCACTCTGTTACACGGCACTCAGGATTCGACCCGCCAAACTGCCGACCTTCTGATCAAGAGGCTCAGCGTCCTAACCCACTGAGCCACCGCGTCCCTTTTGAGCCACTGCATCCCTTTGTTACTAAATGGTATTTAGTAACACACAAACCCATGCTGCATTTTCTACTTAATTACACATGTACCTATTTGACTGCCCCCTTCATGGATTACTGCCTTGTTGTGGTGAAGGGGCTTGCGTAATTCAATGAAGCTATGAGCTATGCCGTGCAGGGCCACCCAAGACGGACAGGTCATAGCTGAGAGTTCTGACAAAACGTGATCCACTGGAGAAGGAAATGGCAACCCACTCCAGTATCTTTGCCACGAAAACCCTATGGACAGTACCAAAAGGCAAAACGATATGACGCTGGAAGATGAGCCCCTCAGGTCGGAAGGCGTCCAATATGCTACTGGGGAAGAGCAGAGGGCTAGTACTAGTAGCGCCAGAAAGAATGAAGCGACTGGGCCAAAGCCGAAAGGACGCTCAGCTGTGGATATGTCTGGTGGTGAAAGGAAAGTCTGATGCTGTAAAGATTTTTTCTCCATAGGAACCTGGAATATAAGATCCATGAATCAAGGAAAGCTGGACGTGGTCAAACAAGAGATGACAAGACTGAACATCGACATCTTAGGTATCAGCGAACTAAAATGGACAGGAATGGGTGAATTTAATTCAGATGACCATCAGGTATACTACTGCGGGCAAGAATCCCTCAGAACAAATGGAGTAGCCTTCATAGTTAATAAAAGAGTAGGAAAATCAATACTGGGATACAATCCTCAAAATGACAGAATGATCTCAGTTCGAATCCAAGGGAAACCATTCAATATCACAGTAGTCCAAGTCTATGCCCCAACCACCAGTGCTGAAGAGGATGAAATTGACCGGTTCTATGAAGCCCTACAGCACCTTATAGAAGTAACACCAAAAGGATGTCCTTATCATCATGGGGGATTGGAATGCTAAAGTAGGAAGCCAAAAGATAACAGGAATAACAGGCAAGTTTGGCCTTGGAATACAAAATGAAGCAGGGCACAGGCTGATAGAATTTTGTCAAGAGAATACGATGGTCATAGCAAACACTCTTTTCCAACAACCCAAGAGAAGGCTCTACACATGGACATCACCAGATGGTCAACACAGAAATCAGATTGACTATATGCTCTTCAGCCAAAATGGAGAAGCTCTATACAGTCGGTAAAAACAAGACCAGGAGCTGACTGTGGCTCAGACCATGAGCTTCTTGTTGCAAAGTTTAGGCTTAAACTGAAGAAAGTAGGGAAAAGCACTAGGCCACTCAGGTATGAATTAAATCATATCCCTGTTGAATATACAGTAGAGGTGACAAATAGATTTAAGGAATTAGATCTGATAGACAGAGTGCCTGAAGAACTATGGACAGAGGTTTACGACATTGTACAACAGGTAGCAACCAAAACCATCCTAAAGAAAAAGAAATGCAAGAAAGCAAAATGGCTGTCTGAGGAAGCTTTGCAAATAGCTGAGGAAAGGAGGAAAGCGAAAGGCAAGGGAGAAAAACATAGATATGCCCAATTGAATGCAGAATTCCAGAGAATAGCTAGAAGAGATAAGAATGCCTTCTTAAATGAACAGTGCAAAGAAATAGAAGAAAACAATAGAATAGGGAGGACCAGAGATCTTTTCAAGAAAATTGGAGAGATGAAGGGAACATTCCATGCAAAAATGGGCATGATAAAGGACCAAAATGGCAGGGACCTAACAGAGGCAGAAGAGATTAAGAAGAGGTGGCAAAATTACACAGAAGAACTATACAAGAATGAGCTTAACGTCCCAGATAATCACAATGAGGTGGTCACTCACCTCGAGCCAGACATCCTAGAATGTGAAGTGAAGTGGGCCTTAGAAAAGCTGAGCAACAACAAAGCTAGTGGAGGTGACAGTATTCCAGCTGAGCTATTCAAAATCTTAAAAGACAGTGCAGTAAAAGTGCTACACTCAATTTGCCAGCAAATTTGGAAAACTCAACAGTGGCCACAGGATTGGAAAAGATCAGTTTACATTCCAATTCCAAAGAAAGGCAGTGCTGCGACTTCCGGTGGCGGCGCGGCGCCGAAGACAGCCTTCCCGGGCTGCCCGCGGCTCAGCTGTTTGTTTTTTCGCCCGAAACAGCGCCGATCAGCTGTTCGGGTGAAATTGAAGCCCCCTCCTCGGGAGAAGAGGAGGGGGTGAGGCCCCAGGTAGGGGTAGAGTTCTCCGGGGCCGCCTGAGCTTGGAGCTTGGGCGGCTGAAGGATTGAACTCCCCCGAAGCCTGGGTTGCTCCCAGCTGGCCGGCGTCTCTGCTCCGAACTCCTTGGAGCAGAGCCAGGCGTCTGCGAACCATCCCTGCCTGAAGAAAGGACTATGATTTAAAGGAGCAGGCAGAGCGGTACAAGAGACAAAGGTGAAGAGATTTATTTTAATATACTCTCTAGCTTGTTGGACTTTTTAAACTTTAAATGAAAGTGCGTCATAATTGAGGACTAAAAGATGGCGGCGAAACCTCCCCCTAAAACTCTTCGGAGTGGTGGATCCTCGCCAGTGCAACAATCATCATTACAGGCATTGCACCCTCCTGAAGCGCTGACACCGAAGGATTTACGAGATGCTCTGGATAAACTTTTGGAATCAATCAATCAATCAATGGGTGATAAATTTGCGCAGATGGAGGAGAAATTGGAGAAATTGGAGGAGAGAATGGAAGAGAGGATGGAACAGAAGTTCAGCGTGATGAAGGTAGACATTTTGTCTTCAGTGCATAAAGTGGCGGAATGTGTGGAAGATTTAGATGAAAAAATGGATGATCTGGCTCAAAGGAATGCTATATTAGAAGTAAAGGCACGGGAGAATGAAAATGCAAGAGACAAAGTGGAAAAGGAGTTAAGCTTAGCCCAATATTACCAGATGCAGTTTGCTATCAGAATTAGAGGTTTAAAAGAGGATATTAAAGAAGATTTAAAGCAGCTGATCTCTGAGGCTCTTGAAGTGGTATTAAACCAGCCAGCATCTGAAATAAGAACAGCTATGGATAAAGTGTTCCGGGTGAATTCATGGATTGCCAGACAGAGAAAGTTGCCTAGAGATGTGGTGGTTTATTTTGCAAAAAGAGAAATCAGAGACCAAGTTATACAAGCTGCCTATGATGTTAAAGTGGTGATTGCTGAACAAGAAGTCTTGGTTTTAAAAGAAATTCCTCCAAGGATCTTAAGGGGAAGGAAGGACTATACATTTCTCGTGCATGAGCTTAAGCAAAGAGATATAAGGTTCAGATGGGAGATTCCAGAGGGGCTGATGGTGATGCATGAAGGTAAAAGGTACCGGCTGATTACTGTGAAGCAAGCGCGTGATTTCTACAACAATGTCTTAAAAGCAACCCCATTAACACTTCTGGAAGCTGGAAAGGGATCTGGAGAAGGAGAACATCAAGAGGATGAAACAGAGGAAAGTGGTGTTGGAGGAGATCAAGTTACAACTTCCTTGGATGATCCTAGAGAGCAAAGAGTAACGCGTGCTGCTTTAAAACGAGCAAAGAAAATAAAAGAACAAGATCAGCAAAAGTCTTCAGATTCTTCACAACGTACATATAGTCAAGCTGTGGGAGGAGCACGGCCTAAAGACGTTAGTCCTATCAAAGCTGTGGTCCAAGAGCTTCTGGAGGATATGCATGGCAACTAAATTTCTAACTTGGAATGTTAATGGACTGAATTCACCGCAGAAGAGGAAGAAAGTTTTTCAATATTTAAAACAATTTAAGATAGATGTTATATGTTTGCAAGAAACGCATATTAGAGTTTTGGATCAAAAGCATTTATTGAACTCGAGACTGGGTACGCATTTTGTTGCCTCTGCAGAGAATAAGAAAAATGGAGTGGTTGTTTATGTTAAAAGTGCCTTAACAGCAGACTTAATTGAAGCGGATAAGCATGGAAGATATGTTATGATTGAGCTGTTGTTAGAAGGTAAAAAGACGCTTCTAGTTGGATTATATGCACCTAACCAACAACAAGCTGATTTTTTTAGCTTACTCCACACAAAGCTTACCCAGTTGGATTATAAATCTTTTATTTTTATGGGAGATTGGAATGGTGTTCTGGATGTACAGTTGGATAAGGCTGGAGCTTTTAAGCGCATTCCAAATCATGCTAGACTGCCTAAATCTTTTTTTGAAATGAAGGATGACCTGGAATTGCGAGATATCTGGCGTGAGAGACACTTGCAGGAGAAGGATTATACTTTTTATTCTGACAGACACCAATCTTTTTCGAGGATTGATTTTATTTTGTTGACTAATGATTTTTTTTTGAGAACTAAAAAGGTGAAGATATGTGCAAGAACTATCTCTGACCACAGTCCAGTTTGGTTGGAGATTGATAAGGAGAAAAGAGACAGGCGCTCGTGGCGCGTAAATGAGAATTTGTTTAGAAATCAGAGAAATGTGGAAGAATGTAAACAGCGGATGAAGGATTTTTTTGAGATTAATATGAATAAGGGTACCTCTATGGATATGGTTTGGGATGCTAGCAAGGCCTATATGAGAGGAGTGTTGATATATATGAATAATAGACATAGACGTGCAGTGGAAACTAGAAGGAAAGAACTGGAGAATGAAATAAAGGAAAAAGAAAAGGCTTTGATTTTGAATTCAGAGGATGTGAAGATCAAGGAGGCTATTAGACTGTTAAGAGAACAATTTGATAAATTAATGGCAGATCAAGTGGCAACCAATCTGCGGTTTGCTAGGCATAATACTTTTTGCAACGCTAATAAACCAGGCAGATGGTTAGCCTATAGACTGAGGAAAAAACAAAGGGCCTCTAATATAGACAAGATTGAGTATAAAGGAAGGGTTGTGTTTCAACAGAATCTTATTAAGGATGCTTTTGTGGATTTTTATTCGAAATTATATACTAAAGAGGAAATTAATGTAAAAGATATTGATAAATATTTGGAGAATGCTAGCATCCCGGTTCTTACGCAAGCACAAAAAGAGGGGATTAATCAACTGATTACAGAAGAAGAAATTCTTATAGCAATTAAGGAACTGAAGGTCGATAAGGCGCCAGGCACGGATGGCTTGACTGCGGCCTTTTATAAAAATTTACAATTTGAGATGATAAAGCCGTTAAAGGAACTGTTTCAGACAATTCAGAGGGGGGGAAAGGTGCCACCATCTTGGAAGACAGCTTTTATCTCTTTGATTCCGAAGGAAGACCAGGATGCTACTCAAGTTAAAAATTACAGACCGATATCGCTCTTAAATACAGATTATAAGATATTTGCTAAGGTTTTGGCTAATAGACTGATGAGGGTTCTGCAACAGGTGATTCATGGGGATCAAACGGGGTTTATTAGTGGTAGGCAAATGAAAAATAATTTGAGACATATAGTTGATGTGTTAGAGTTTTTGGAAAGGCACAACCAGATCTCTGCAGCGCTAATCTTTTTAGATGCTGAAAAGGCTTTTGATCAATTGAATTGGCAATTTTTGTTGAAAGTGTTAGATAAAATGGATTTTGGGGAAAAATTTTTACAGCCGATTAGGGCATTATATCAAAAACAAACTGCCCGAATTATAGTTAACAATAGTCTGACAGCAGCATGTAATATTGAGAAGGGCACAAGGCAAGGGTGTCCGTTATCGCCCTTGTTATTTGTGTTAACATTAGAGATACTATTGGTTAAGATTCGGAATTCGGAAAAAATTAAGGGGATACAAGTTGGAGATCAGGACTATAGATTGAGAGCATTTGCAGATGATCTGGTTGTTACAGTGACCCAGCCAGAGAACTCTGTTGTGGACCTGATGGAGATAATAACACAATATGGGAATGTTTCTGGATTTAAAGTAAATATACAGAAAACTAAAATCTTGGCTAGAAATATGACAGTTTCACAGAAGGCTCTCTTAGAAGGATTAACTGGATTTGAGATTGTTAAAAGGGTTAAATATCTGGGGGTGATTTTGTCGCCCTCTAATACAAAGCTATATAAAAATAATTATGAAAAACTATGGGGGAAGATTCAAAAAGAACTGGAGAGTTGGCAAAAATTGCAACTGTCTTTGTTGGGACGGATTGCAGCAGTGAAAATGAATGTCCTGCCCAAATTTTTATTTTTGTTTCAAATGATACCGATTCTTAAGAAAGATTCCAACTTGGAGGAATGGCAGCGTGGTATCAATAAATTTGTGTGGGCAGGGAAAAAGCCACGAGTTAAACTTAAGATTATGCAGGATACTCGTGAGAGAGGTGGCCTTAAACTGCCTAATTTTAAATTATATTATGAAGCTGCTGCATTAGTAGGAATAAGCGATTGGATTAATTTGACTCAATTGAGGTTATTAAATCTGGAGGGCCATGATTTGTTGTTTGGCTGGCATGCATATTTGTTGTATGATAAGAAGGTAGATACTGTGTTTAAGATGCATATTTTAAGACAGGCATTGCTGAGAGTCTGGAAGAAGTATAGACATAAGCTAAGCAGCAAGATACCATTGTGGGCAATTCCAAAACACGCAATAGAAAATATACATGCTGGTTTCAAACATGATGTGACTACGTACAAGGAAATTTTAAGTTTGGAAAGGAACGTTTGGTGTTTGAAATCATATAGCCTTTTGCGAGAAGAGAAGGTTGTTCAAACTTGGTTTCAATATATTCAATTACAGGCCAGGTGGAAAGAAGACCAGAAAAATGGATTTACAATGACTGATGAAAATTTGACAAAGCAGATTAGAAATCAGGGACCAGCACATATTAAACGGATATATCTTGCATTGATAGAGATTGACTCGGAAACAGAGCTTGTTAAGGATTGTATGATTAAATGGGCCCAAAACATCCAGGAAGTTATTACAATGGACACGTGGGAAAAGATTTGGGTGAGAAACGTAAAATTTACTCAAGCTCAAAATCTAAGAGAGAACTTTTACAAAATGTTTTATAGATGGCATCTAGATCCTAAAAAGCTTGCAAGTATGTATCCGAATTATCAGCCTAAATGTTGGAGGTGTGGTGATGAGGATGCAACATATTTTCACATATGGTGGACATGTAAGAAGGTTAAGGCTTTTTGGATAAAAATCTGGTGGAATATGCAGAAGATTTTTAAACAGAGGATAAAGTTTTGTCCGCAACTTTTTTTGCTGGGAATAATTGCAGACGCTACAGTTGTGGACACCAAGCTGATGTTGAACTTAATTACGGCGGCAAGACTTTTGATAGGCCAATATTGGAAGAAAGAGGAGTTGCCGACCATAGAAGAGTGGACTTTAAAGGTTTCCGACCTGGCAGAGATGGCGAAGATTTCGGCCTATTTGAAAGATCATTCGCAAGAACGTTATATTATGGAATGGAGAAAATGGATTGAGTTTATCCAGAACAAGTATAGGGTCAAGAAGTTTTATGTAGCATTCGAATAAGTCTTCTTTCGTTTTTCTTTCTTTTTTTTATTCTAGTTTTTTATATATATTTAATATTGGTAAGGTGTGTTTTATCCTATATAAGCTAGAGAGTGATGGATTTTAGAATTTATAGTTGTTAGTATATGGTTGTTTATGATTGCCTTTTTATACATATATACCTTGTATTTAGCTCTGGGAAGTCGGGGGGGAGGGGGGGTGGAGGGAGGGGGGGAGGGTGGGGGGAGGTAGGGGGGTATAGGGAGGGGGAAGGGGGGTTTTTTAAAGGAAAACTGTATTTTAAAACTTTTCAATAAAAAAAAAAGAAAGGCAGTGCCAAAGAATGTTCAAACTATCGCACCATTGCACTCATTTCTCATGCTAGTAAAGTCATGCTTAAAATCCTACAAGCTAGACTTCAGCAGTATGTGGATCAAGAACTACCAGAAGTACAGGCAGGATTTCGAAGAGGCAGAGGAACTAGAGATCAAATTGCCAACATACGCTGGATCATGGAGAAAGCTAGGGAGTTCCAGAAAAACATCTACTTCTGCTACATTGACTATGCTAAAGCCTTTGATTGTGTGGATCATAACAAACTGTGGCAAGTTCTTAAAGAGATGGGAGTACCAGACCATCTTATTTGTCTCTTGAGAAACCTATATGTGGGTCAAGAAGCAACAGTGAGAACTGGACACGGAACCACTGATTGGTTCAAAATTGGGAAAGGAGTCCGGCAAGGCTGTATACTGTCGCCCTGCCTATTTAACTTATATGCAGAGCACATCATGAGAAAGGCAGGGCTAGATGAATCAAAAGTTGGAATTAAGATTGCTGGAAGAAATATCAACAACCTAAGATATGCAGATGATACCACTCTAATGGCAGAAAGTGAAGAAGAACTAAAGAGCCTCTTGTTGCGGGTGAAGAAGGAGAGTGCAAAACTTGGGTTGAAACTTAACATTAAGAAAACCAAGATCATGGCATCTGGCCCTCTCAATTCCTGGCAAATAGATGGGGAAGAAATGGAGGTAGTGACAGATTTTGTTTTCCTGGGCTCCAAGATCACTGCAGATGGGGACTGTAGCCAAGAAATTAAAAGACGCTTGCTCCTGGGAAGGAAAGCCATGGCAAATCTAGACAGCACACTAAAAAGCAGAGACATCACCCTGTCAACAAAAGTGCGTATAGTCAAGGCTATGGTCTTCCCAGTTGCAATGTATGGCAGTGAAAGTTGGACCATAAGAAAGGCTGAGCACCAAAGAATTGAGGCCTTTGAACTATGGTGCTGGAGAAGACTCCTGCGAGTCCCTTGGACTGCAAGGCGATCAAACCGGTCAGTCCTAGAGGAGATCAATCCTGACTGCTCTTTAGAAGGCCAGATCCTGAAGCTAAAACTCAAATACTTTGGCCACCTAATGAGAAGGAAGGACTCACTGGAGAAGAGCCTAATGCTGGGAAAGATCAAGGGCAATAGAAGAAGGGGACGACAGAGAATGAGGTGGCTGGATGGAGTCACAGAAGCAGTAGGCGTGAGCTTAAATGGACTCCAGAAGATGGTAGAAGACAGGAAGGCCTGGAGGAATGTTGTCCATAGGGTCGCGATGAGTCGGACACGACTTCGCAGCTAACAACAAAATTTGATTGCATGTACCACTTCAGTACGGAGAATTTTGAGTACCGTATTTCACGTTTCCATCAAACAATAAGTTAAAATCACTAGACATTATTTCAAAAACAAAATAATAGTGAAAAGAATTTCAAAGAAAATAAGGCCACCAAGGGCAGAATAAAAGATCTTTTGTTACAAAACTTAAGTTTTTTTTCTCCAACTCTCAACCAACATTCCTTGGTAATACTTTTGTCTTCACCTTCTAAGCCTTAGGCCGCAACCCTAAAATCATTTACCTGGGAAAATTTCCATGGAACTCAGAGAGATTCACTTTTGAGCAGATGAGGACATGACAAGGATAAACTCTTTCAGGCTTTTAATTGACTACAGTGGATTTTTCTTTCGTAGGGGAAAAATAAAATATTCTAATGGAGAATGAGTGCAGTAAGAATCCAATAGACTAAAAGCCTAAATCTGAATTGAAATGGGCAGTTCTGTCTTCACATTTTCAAGTAATGCACATGAGTTCTCTGCCTCATATATGTCACTCTTAAAAAGCTACTATGCTTTTTAGCTGAATGTTTGCAGAACAAAAAGTCTCATGAAAACTATTTGCCCTGGCACTAATTCATTTTTGCCAGCCTGAACCAATCCTGTGTGATACCGTTGCAGTATCAGATTTTCTCAGATGTGACAGTCTGAACGGCAGGAAGCAAACCTATGCAGATTCATCAGCTTGTGCTATTCCATTGAGACAGCAGTTTCAAAATCTATGTAATTATTGAAAAGTTGCAAACACACATATATGGATTTCTGAACTGCGCAATGCTTTCTAATTTTGATCTTTTGCTAGTTTTGATTTTAATGCATGAAAAAGTTCAGTTTGTAACAGTACTTAATGATGAAGGATCTATATCTTATGTTGCTTTATTACAACTGTGAGAAACACTAAGTACTGTATAACATTCAGTTGGGTGCAGTGAATGATCTAGCTCAGGGTTGAGCAACCCGTTTTTAGCTTGGAGACATTTTTTCAAGGGAAGATTAACTAAGCAATTCACCAACTGTAAGAAAATCCATCAATTGTTAGAATCTCACTAACCCTTCCCACAAAATTTAAGTGAAATATATGATGGCAAACTAAAAAAAAGAGAATTTAATTTGTAAAGTTAGAGTAGTAACAACATTTTAACTTGAATTAGCTCAAATGTTGGCTTATTGTAGTATGATTGTATTAGGCATGCTGCAGACAAAATCACATTTTTAACAAACCAATGAATAGTTAAAAATAGGACCTTGCTCCAAGCATTATTGCTGGATTAAAACCAGAGAAATGTTCCTATCTATAACAAGGAAGAAGTCATTATAGTCATTACTGACATTATACCTATATATAGATATAAGCCTTGACTGAGAGCAACAAAATGTTTTGGCTGTGATAAAATACTCCCACCTAATGTACACAGATGAGAAATGCAAGAAAAAGCTACTAAGCGCTTCTCTGACATACCTGTTTATCTAATTCCCTCCCCCCCACATTCTGCCTGAAGAATAGCAATTTTTCCCCATGACCAACTCAGGTATTTCTAGCATTTGTCAGCACAAAATGGAGTTCCCAAGGAAGAGATAATTTAATGGCTTTTACTTAAAGCATCCTAGTCAATTTCTCCCAACAATGTGTACAGGATTTCTTCAAGTTGCAAGCAAACTTGACTACGAGGGAGGTTCATGCCAGCCAATTCTTTCAGGGTATTTATTTATCAAAATTATATAGACACCCATCTCACAAGAAGCATCTCTGGGAAGCGTACAACAAAGATCTAAAATAATAAAACATGTTAAAATAATCATTATTAAAATGTTTTAAAAGCATATGGCACACATGAGGTTAGACTAGCAAGGGAACCAGCAAAAGATCTCACTGGTCCCTAGCCCCCCCAGCTTTGATGACAAAGCTAGATCTTTAGAGATCTCTGGAAAGTAAGTAAGGATGGAGCTGATCTTATTTGGGGAGGGATGGGGAGAAGGAGAATATTCTATAAGGCAGGTACCAAGACAGAAGGCCCACTTCCTGGGACCTGCCAAATGTAATTCTCTAATACAGGCATGTCAAACACAAAGCCCGGGGGCCAGATTCGGCCTGTGAAGT
Organism: Vipera ursinii; assembly: GCF_947247035.1. Taxonomy (NCBI): domain Eukaryota; kingdom Metazoa; phylum Chordata; class Lepidosauria; order Squamata; family Viperidae; genus Vipera; species Vipera ursinii. Next base: position 174,625,020 of record NC_139512.1, on the reverse strand, counting down.
GGTTTCATGCGGCCCGCGAAGCCATCCTGGAAACAGTGAGGGAACGGCCCCCACTGCCTTGGCCCTGGCCCAGAGACCCTCCTTCTGCCAGAGACCCTCAGATCTGTCCCACTCCTGCCCGGGCCCCCATAGGCACCCTTGATGCGAACGATGTAGAGCTGGCCATGCCCACCCAGTAGGCCATACGCACTCTAGCCACGCCCACCCAGTAGGCCACGCCCACCCAGCCCCCTGAGGGCAACCGTAATGCTGATGCGGCCCTTAATGAAATTGAGTTTGACACCCCTGCTCTAATAGATGGGACTTGCAGCGTGGCTCTTCTACTTGATCTAATGGGAGAAGGTGGTGTCATCAGGGAAAGGCGGTCCCTCAGATAACCCAGCCCTATGCCATGAAAGGCTTTAAAGGTCAAAAACAGCATCTTGAATTGGACCCGGAAGCAGATTGGCAACCAATGCAGCTCGCAGAGAAGACATCTTACATGTGCTGTTCTAGAAGCAGGTATGACTGACCACGCTATTGCATTTTGCACCTGCTGAATCTTTCGGATACTCTTCCAGGACATCCCCACATTATAGTAATCCAATCAGGAGGTAACTGGGGCATGAGTGACTGTGAGGAGAGCCCTCTGATCCAGGAATAGATGCAGCTGACACCTAACGTCGAACTGTGCAAAGCCCTGCCTTACCCATGACCACCACCTGCTCACTGAGCAGGAGTCATGAGACCAGGAGGCCCCTCAGATCGCTCATCAGGTCTGTTTGGAGCAATGCAAGCCAATCCAGCACCAAAGATAGTATTTTATTTATTACACTTCTATCCCGTCTTTACTACTTTATAAGTAACTCAAGGGGGAGAACATACATAATACTCTATGGAGATTCTCAGCCATCCAGGCCATGGTTGTTTAAAAAAAGCACCTTTGGGACATACATAATACTGCCTCCTCCTATTTTTCTCACAATAACAGTCCTGTGAGATGGTGGGGCTGAGAGAATGACTGGCCCAAAGTCACCCAGTTCTGGAATCGGCAGGCCTCAAAACCCAAAGCTATTCAGTCATTTCCAGGGTTCAGTTGAAACCTGTTGTTCCCATTCAGACCCCTACAGACATCAGGGTAAAACATTCACAGCATCGCTTAAGTCATTAGGGAAAGAGATATATAACTGATAAATATATAGGATCAGTATGCTGAAGATACCTCATTCTATGGGAATGGATGAGATTGCCCAGCAGCCTCATATAGGTATTGAATAGGAACGGAGAGCGGACCTAACCATGCGGCACCCAACATACAATAATAGGGGCTGAAGGTGGGATCTCTCTTTCCCAATCATCACCAACTGGAATCGACCTTGAAGAAAGGAGGCAAACCACTACAACAGGGCTGCTCATGCTCAACCCTGGTCACCCAAAAGCGCCATTTTGAACCCATACTCAGGTCTGAGTTCTGACCGAAAAGAATCCTGACAATCCACTTCATCCACATGTTTGGAAGTTCTCAACCAACTTCTCAACCACTTTCATCAGAACATGGAGGTTATCCTGGGTGAAAATTATCCAGTATTCTGGAGTCCAGCAATGGCTTCTTGAAGAGGGGGTAAACCAAGGCCTCTTTTAGAATTGGACCCTCTCACTCCAGCAAGAATTCACCACAAGAATCCACTCACACGATGCTCACCCCCCAAGCTTTTTTAACAAGCCAGGAAAGGCACTGATCTAAGGAGCAGGTGGCTGAGTTCACAATCCAACACACCCTGTCCACTTCCTCAATCCCAAGAGGTTTAAAGCATTTCCAGATAATCAGGCAAGAGTTCTCCTAGGCCTCTCCTCCAGACCTGCAACAATGCTGGCATTGAACCCCAAGCAAATTCAAGTGAACAGATGCTGAAAAAAATTCCTTTGCACAGCCTTGCAGGTGATTCTCCGACCACCCTATACATAAGAAGGCACATGTCACCTGAAACAGAGCCAACTATCCACAGATAGGGTGGCGAAATAGATGTTTTGCCACTCTTACTGCCACAAGCTAGGCCTTGATAATGGCTCTAAACCATGTTTGCTTAAGTTCGCCTTTTGTGAACATCAGGAATACTCTAGATCAGGGGTCTCCAATCCCCAGTCTGTGGACTGGCACCTGGCTGCAGCATGCCAGCAACCAGGCCGCGCAAACAAGCGAAGCCCCATCTTTGGGATGCAGGCAGCACACAAAACCACGCCCTCTCTGGTCCATGGAAAAATCTCTCTCCACATAACCGGTCCCTGGTGCCCAAAAGATTGGGGGCATCTGCTCTAGATGTCTCTTTTTCAAATTCTTCAACTCTGTGAGTGGGAGATATTGCATGGATGTGATCTGATCTAAAGCTCAGCTGTAGCCCATTCCAGGCAGTGACCAAGGCTTCAGATGGACTGTGCAGCAGGCCAACAGGAACAGCCCCCAACTCCTTCTGAAACTCATCCAGGCTCATCAGTCACTAGGGATGGAGGAATCAAATGGGTCAAGCCTCCCTGCAGTGGATAGTGGTGCTAGAGAACTCCATGGTCATTAGGGGTTGATTTGATCCTGACAAGGGAGACTCCAAGAACTGCCCCAATTTCAGAAGATACAGCCACTGCTCCCATAGGATCACCAGATCCAGTGTGCGACTACTGCCATTTACATTCTACCCTCATCCAATTCAGCTAGTATTTTTCTTCCTGATATTTTCCAATCTACAACTTTAGGCACTGGTTTCCCAACTATAAATAATTATATACAATATAAAGAATCAAAAGCATCGCTGCATATACTGAACTGTTTAAAATACCAATTAAATTACTTCAAATGGATCAATTGATGGGAACAACCAACTGGTCAAGAAGAAAAGAATCGGAAAGCTGAGACTGAACACTACTCTTTAGCTTGTTAAAATTCGTTTTAAAATTGACATTCTCTTGTACTTCTTTCATATGACGAAAGAACATAGCTACTGGAGAATGCATATTCAATCCAAGTTATTAATTTCAAGCAAGAATCAATTAATCAATCCCCAAATTGCATGGAGTATAGATGCTGCTTGCCTCACGTTCTGCATGTGCATCTCTTTCTACCCCTTCAACAACTCTTCTCATGTGTTTGTACATATAACTGTACACACCAGAGATAAAATACTTTTATATTCCAGGGATCTGATAAAGTGGGCTGTGATCCAGAAAAGATTAGCAGTCATAGATGTGTTAGCTTTTCAAGTGCCGCAAGTCTGTTGCTTTCTACCAGAAACTGCATTACAAGTTTTCAAAAGACACAGTAAAATAAAGCAGTAAAAAATAGGAGAAAAAGTCTTAAAGACAATTTCTAAGTCAATGTCACAAGATACAGGTGAGGTTCAATAATTATGTGTTATACTAGAGTACTTAACCACGCTGCTCACCACTGCTATTTTGACTCATAGTAGCTCTTCAAGGTTTCAGAGATCTTTCCCCTTATTTCCATTTTTTTTTCCTTTGGTTGAGAAGCCAGAGAATAAACTTGGGGTCTTCTGTATGCAAATCAGATATTCTATCCCGAGTCATTTTAATAGCACCATTAAGGCTGTAAATGTAGATATTCTATGGTGATATAGCCCAGATACCCTGTATTAGTATGTCTTCCAGAATGAATACATTCAGACTGGCGGCTTCTTATCTGTCACAACAGGGAAGTAAATGATGACAACTACTTCAGCAGATCATCTAGCGCAGACATGTCAAACTCACAACATCATGTGATGTGTCCGGCCTCCAGGCCGGCAGTTTGACACCCCTGATCTAGCGTGATCTGAATGTTCAAGGGGATCAATATGTATATCTCATGGAAAGCAGCTCATAATATCCAGGCACTATGCCTGCTGTTTACACAAGAGGTACAGTGATCCCTGTGGAAGTGGCTAACTGGATGGTCAATTGGCTGTTCTGCTATTCTTTCATTAACTGACACATTCCTAGATATATTTTCTTCAGTGTCCTGCTTTTCCAGTAAAATGTACAAGCAGGAGAGTTAAAATACGGTACCTCAAAATATTTTGCAATCTCAGATAATAAAATCACCTTATGCTAAAGTTTTAAATCATTTTAAATGTATAAAAGGAGCAATACTCAGATTGGTGAATGTTTCTTAGAACATTCACCTTGGGATTTTAGCTACTTAGTAGATGTCAATTTAGTCCTATATATTTTATATTATGAAGACTTACATTTAAGCTCTGGCAGTGTCACAAATCTGCCTCACATTGAAATTAAGTTCACCATACCATACAGTACCGTACTATACCACACCACACCACTATACCATACCATACCCGCCCCCCCCCAACACATCATATCACTATACCATATTTTGGACCTCAGCTAAAAGTTGCACATGGCTATTGTAGTTTTTACTTTCATTACCAAATATACAGAAAAAAAGCACCAAAGTAAAAACAGTACAAAACTTGATTCTGGTATAAATATGAGGTCTATTGAAACATCTTTACTTTCATTGCTGAATGATCCAGATAATATGTCCACTGAAAAGTAATTTAAGTATTCTAGTGTACTTGATCATTAAATCAAGACCTTGGCTGTTAAGTACTGTGTATCAACGGAGTCAGGTAAAAGTCTGATATTTGGAACGTCACTTCTTTTTCTCATTTTTTTGAGACCACCCATTTCACTGTCTGAAGATGGTTGAAGAAAAAGGATGCAATGTTCAGTTACGAACTATGGATTATCTTCTTCCAGAGCACATCAAGATGTTATCATACAAACCTAACATGTTCCCCATTACATTGGTCCAAACTGTGCTTTCAGCTCTGATGGGAAAGATATTATTTATATTATTCAGAGCAAGATGGTATTCAAGCAAAACTCACAAAATTAGTCCACTATGTATTGTGGCATACAAATCTTGAAATGTCTGTTGATATGTCAAAATATCACTAGTATATAACGGTCTCTGTTCTGTGAACTTATTCCAATAGGTTTGGGTGTTCAATCCAAGTAATCATCCAGTCTGGCTTCACACCCTGTGTGAATTCTCTTCGAAACCTTTAGAGAAAACAAAGTAAAATAATAAAGAGGCATAAGTCAAGCAAAAAACCCTTTGTGAGTGGCCTTTATATTACAATTACAAATGTAATATTAAAGTGGTGAACAAATATAATACTAAAAATAGATTTGGACTTGGCTGCCAAATCTCTCAGATAAGACTGCAATCTGACTTAAAATTGACAAAGCAAGACACATAGCAGAAGATTTCAAGAACATCTTAATAGTTGCATCTATTATTACTGCTATGTATAAATGAACATTAACGAAATCTGGAGGTTTATGCAAGTCATATAATTAGATTGAAAGCAGAAGGCACATTGAGCATACATCGGAACTAGAAGCCCTTAGGCTCTTCCAGTAATTAATGTTGGAAGCTTTATTATGTTGACATAGAATATGGACACAGAAAATGCTGTGCAAAAGTAATTATCCAAATTACTTGTTCTCATTGTCAACAATCATAACTGATACTTTTTATTTATTGCATCCCTTAATATAATAATTTTAAAAAGCAGAGATGACTAGATTAGACACAAACATCCAATTGGAATCAGAAAAAAGCTATAGGAATGAACCAAAATATTCCTGTCATTCTGACATTTCTTTAGTAGTTGTACACACTTACTGTACGTTGTCCTTCAAGAACCGTTTTCTGCTAGTGTCTTTTAATTATTTGAATCACCTGAGGGTTTTATCTCTTTTGGCTTTGATTGTTCTACGCAAAGTCCCTTAGATTTTCAAAACTGTCTCCAAAAACCATAAGAAAACATGATAACTTAAAACCTTGAGCTTAAAAATGGAAGCTAATATAACTAAGGACATTAATGCAACAAACAAACAAACACCCACTCCAATTGTGATCACTACAAAAAATTACAAGAGAATATTTTTAAATGATACAAGATTCTGAAGTTTATGTGTTTTAAGTATACCCAACAGAAAATTATCGGGGGAAAATGGAAATGACATAGACATGACATTCATTTTCATTTTTCATTTCTTAGAAATAAAAATCTACACAATCTTCTGCTTAAGAACCATTCTCTCTAAACATCTGCTTCCCATTTAAAGCTAAGGAGAAAAGTATTCTTAACTGCCTTATTAAAAGCCATCCTCATATTAGGATTTATGTGTGTGAATGTGGCTCTTGGCTTCCATCTCTCTTGAATAGGCACCGCCAACCACATGTTCTGCAGATGTGTTGGATATTTTTCATAAATTATGCAAGAAAGAGAATGTAAGAGAGAATCCCACAAAGTATAACTAGAGCCAGTGTAGAGCTACATCAATACAGTCCTCCAATATACAGTCAGGTCCAGAAATATTGGGACATCAACACAATTCTAACATCTTTGGCTCTATACACCACCACAATGGATTTGGAATGAAACAAACACAATGTGCTTTAACTGCAGACTGTCAGCTTTAATGTGAGGGTATTTACATCCAACTCAGGTGAACGGTGTAGGAATTACAACAGTTGGCATATGTGCTTCCCACTTGGTAAGGGACCAATAGTAATGGGACAGAATAATAATCATAAATCAAACTTTCCCTTTTTAATACTTGGTTGCCAATCCTTTGCAGACAATCACAGCCTGAAGTCTGGAACGCATAGACATCACCAGACGCTGGGTTTCATCCCTGGTGATGCTCTGCCAGGCATCTACTGCAACTATCTTCAGTTCCTGCTTGTTCTTGGGGCATTTTCCCTTCAGTTTTGTCTTCAGCAAGTGAAATGCATGCTCAATGGGATTCAGGTCAGGTGATTGACTTGGCCATTGCATAACATTCCACTTCTGTCCCTTCATAAACTCTTTGGTTGCTTTTGCAGTATGCTTTGGGTCATTGTCCATCTGCACTGTGAAGCGCCGTCCAATGAGTTCTGCAGCATTTGGCTGAATGTGAGCAGATAATATTGCCCGAAACACGTCAGACTTCATCCTGCTGCTTTTGTCAGCAGTCACATCATCAATAGATACAAGAGAACCAGTTCCACTGGCAGCCATATATGCCCACGCCATGACACTACCACCATGCTTCACTGATGAGCTGGTATGCTTAGGATCATGAGCAGTTCCTTTCCTTCTCCATACTCTTCTCTTCCCATCACTCTGGTACAAGTTGATCTTGGTCTCATCTGTCCATAGGATGTTGTTCCAGAACTGTGAAGGCTTTTTTAGATGTTGTTTGGCAAACTCTAATCTGGCCTTCCTGTTTTTGAGGCTCACCAATGGTTTACATCTTGTGGTGAACCCTCTGTATTCACTCTGGTGAAGTCTTCTCTTGATTGTTGACTTTGACACATATACACCTACCTCCTGGAGAGTGTTCTTGATCTGGCCAACTGTTGTGAAGGGTGTTTTCTTCACCAGGGAAAGAATTCTTCGGTCATCCACCATAGTTGTTTTCTGTGGTCTCCTGGGTCTTTTGGTGTTGCTGAGCTCACCGGTGCGTTCCTTCTTTTTGAGAATGTTCCAAACAGTTGTTTTGGCCACGCCTAATGTTCTTGCTATCTCTCTGATGGGTTTTTTTGTTTCTTCAGCCTAATGATGGCTTGCTTCACTGATAATGACAGCTCTTTGGATCTCATCTTGAGAGTTGACAGCAACAGATTCCAAATGCAAATAGCACACTTGAAATGAACTCTGGGCCTTTTATCTGGACATTGTAATTGGGGTAATGAGGGAATATCACACACCTGGCCATGGAACAGCTGAGAAGCCAATTGTCCCATTACTATTGGTCCCTTACCAAGTGGGAGGCACAGATGCAAACTGTTGTAATTCCTACACCGTTCAGCTGAGTTGGATGTAAATACCCTCACATTAAAGCTGACAGTCTGCAGTTAAAGCACATTGTGTTTGTTTCATTCCAAAGATATAGAACCAAAGATGTTAGAATTGTGTCGATGTCCCAATATTTCTGGACCTGACTGTACATGTTTATTTTTTTTCTCTAATGAAAAAATATGAAGAAAATGTTTTGCAGTTTGAAATCCTATATGCTAAAACTAGATATGAAGTGATATGTTTTTTCTTGAAAAGCATCTCGACAAATGTCTACATTTGATCCACCAAAATGGCTTTTAGCACTCCCCAAACTTGCTTCAAAGAGTGTTTGCTCCACACTTTTGCAAATATCTTTAGGAAGAAGCAGAAATCTTGCCTGCACAGCCTCTCTTCTGGTGGTGGATGAAAACAGTCACAAAAGACTGATTCTTGCAAGAATAACTTCTATTACTTTTACAATAGAAGACTGGAAAAAATATTTTCGGACATTACTTTAAAAGCAGCAAAAGTAATAGAAATGTGGCAATGTATTTATTTATTAAAATATTGTTATGCTGCTGCCCAATCAAATATTCTGGGCGGACTACAAACAATATAAAAGAGGTATCCTATAATCACTCCATTCAAAATCCTTTATTATATATTATCTTGTTACAGTATTAACTCTTCTTTCTTCATTTTAATAACCAAACCCATTTGTTTAGATACCTTTCAGGCTAAAATAAACTTATCAGAGAAATTGTCTGATAAGCAGAATTAATATATATATATACATAACTTCTCCTTTATAAGCTGATTATAAACCTTTGCCTTTCTGAAAGATCAACTTAATAATAGCTATTATTGGCTTCCTAGGCCATTTTGTTCATACTGTACTGCTTATGTTCTTTATTCCCTTCAACACTGACCTTCCAATAAATCCATTTTTTCCCCTTAAGTTACAGGCAGGGATATTGCTTAAGATGCAACAACATCATTTATATACTACAGAGCTAACCTTTTTAAAGTACACGGATTCAACTGAAGTTTCGCCACACCCAAAAAAAAACAAAACCACAGTCAGATAGGAAACCAACGACTGACTTACTCGTAGTTTGCTAATAAAAGATGTCTTCTTTTTGGTGTGCTTTCACCTCTAAGTGCAATCTGGAATACTTTGGCTCCTTCTGGAGTCTTATCAGGGATGTCAGCACTGCTCAGATACCAGAAGGACATCAGGATACTAACAAACTTCCTGCCTGTTTGTGGGGCAAGATACATTTGGAAATAGAGAAAGACATCTTATATGGAGCAACAGAAAAGGACATCTTTCTCTCTCTCTTTAAAACACACACACACACATACACACACACTTAATAATTGGTGAACAGTGTGTTTTCTGGGTTACATTTGTAAAACAATCATTAACAATTGATTTCTATAATCCACATAATGGTTTTAGTTGATTTCCTCTTTTCCCAAAATATCCTCTTTTGCAAACATTGAGTTAATACAATTCTTATTGTTTTGATAGATGACAATTCAGTATCTATTTTTCCCCAATATTCCTAAAAATAATAATCACAGTGAAAGGAAAGCCTTGTGGCTGCGAGGCTGGAGGTGCTGCTGGTGGTGGTGGGGGGTTGGCGCTGATCTACAACCTGCTTGTGTCCATCAAAGCCAGAATGCACTCAGCGTTAAATCCACGGGGAAGCCCCACCCCATCCCCTGGGTGCGCGTGCAAGGAGAGTCCGGCGTCCCTGCTGGCTGTCTTGCCCTGCAGGCTGACTTCAGCCAGGATGCCGGCACCAGCCGTCTCCTGTGCGCACACACGGGGGGCAGGACACAGTCGGCGGGGAAGCTCCTTGCTGGTTCCAGTGGATCTTAGGCTGCGTGCGTTCTGGCTTTTTTTTTTAGACAAGTTTTATTTTTTTAATATTTACATATACAAGTATTTGTGAAACAATATGGTGGTTGGGTAGTTAAAATAAGAAATAACCAGTTGTAAATAGTTATTGTAAATAGTTCAGGTTACATCAAAAGAGATGCCCTCTCTAATTCCCTTAGTTATTACATAGTCAGAATAGGCAAGTTAATACACTTCTAGTTGTAACCTAGTCAATCAACAAAACTTAAAATATATTTTCAGTAATACATATCAATATCCTGTTTTTAAATTTTATCTAATTGCAATAAGATATTCTAGAGTGGCCTATAGTATATAAGAAAAAGCTTAATTTTTGGGTAACCCACAATTCCCTATTTCAATAAAGGATAATTCTTTTGTCTACAAAACTTATATTGTTCATTACAAAGCATTCTTATGTTTTACCATTAAAGTCTAATTTTCATCTTAAGAAATCACCAGTTATTAGAAATATGTTTTTTGCCTTAACCATTCAACAATTATTAAAATACTATCTTTTATATATAAAATTCTAGGTTCTATACTATGTTTCAAAAGTAACCACTGAATATTCTATAAGTCATCTTGACCGTACATTGCTGGCAACGGAGAAAAAGCTCTGATACGTTGCGTGACGTCACACGATGTCGCGAGTTTGACATATCTGATCTAGGTATAGTCACAAATCAATTACTTTCTCCTACTAAGACCAACACAACCTAATTTTATGTATGTTTGCAGATATTAAATGGGAAGATTCATGACTTAGGTATGAATTAAGAGTTATTATTGTTTCTACTGTTTGCTATTCAAATGATTAATTCACCTTAAAAATAAAATTAGGAAAGATGTTTGTCCTGCTGGCCAACCTACAGGAAAGAAATTAGCTGTGTGCATTTCTTTTTTTAAATATTGAGTCAGACTCATTGTATTGCATCAAATCTCATACTGATAACTTGAAGTATAGTTGATGGTCAAAGGTATCAAAGGCTTTTCTCATCAATCTCTAATTAAACATTAGATATATATTTAACTAGTAAACTACGGATCTTCTTAAAGGGCCAAGCAAACTCATTGAGTTACTAGATTGTGTGCTGACATAAAGTCCATTCCATTCCATTGTTTTAGAACAGTGGTTCTCAAATATTTCAGGATCCCTTTACATTTTTTAAAATGATTGAGGACCCCAGAGAATTTCGGTTTGTGTGGGTTATGTCTACCATTAGTTACTGTAGTAGAATTTCAAACTGAAAAATTAAAAAAAATTTTTTGACTTCACGGGCTCTCTGAAAGGGTCTCAGGAACCTCCAGGGATTCCTAGATCACATTTTCAGTGCCATTAAAAAAATGATAATAACTACTTGATTTTACTTTGGCCCAAAAGATTGCCAGCACAATAAAATATATACAAAACCAGACACAAGTAAAAATAGCAGACAGGTGCTCAACATGAACAATATAATTAAATAGACAGAAAAGAAATTTTTAAGCACGATTTAAAAAGACTGAGGAATACTTCTGTGTTTTATGAGGAAAGTGAAATAAAATGGAGGCATACCGCTGTCATCATAGTAAATGCCCACATCTCCTGCTGCTGTGAACATGATTTCATCCATCTCTGCAGCCAGAGCTTTTTTGTGGTTTTCAGACAATGAAGAGAGCTTCTCTTTTAACACCTGAATCATCTGGATTGGAAATGGAATTGTTAACATTAGTGCTTATTAACTCCCTTACACCAACTCACTTAATCAGCCATAAAATAGTTATATAAGATAGTTATTGAAAACTATGCTGCCATTTCTCCCTTCCACTTCCAAAGTCAAGTATTTTTTAAACATCAAGTGTTGCTTTAAATAATTATTAAATATTCTGCTTATGGTTGATCTCCTTTGTGTGGATTCTGAGACTCCCATTTAATATAGAAACAAGTAATTGGGGGATGGAGCAATGAGTGGCTGTTGTAGACATAACTTAATGAGGGGAATAGTCTTTTATACAGGTAGTCCTCCACTTACAAGTATTTGTTTAATGACCATTCTAAGTTATAATGGCACTGGGAAAAATATTTATTTATTTATTTATTTTTATTGAAAAGTTTTATAGTACATTTTTAAAAACAAAACCCCTCCCCTACCCTCTCCCCAAACCTCCCCAACTCTCCCCTCCCCTCCCCGACTTCCCAGAGCTAAATACAGGGTATAAAAATACAAACAAACATAATCTAAAATATGCAAGCAACAATAAAATATTAAATTCTATCGCACTTTAACTCTTAATAAAATAACTACAAGCTAGTTATACATCATATAAATCCACTACTTATTCAAATGCTAAGTGAAACTTTTTAGTCCCATATTTATTCTGGATATAATCAATCCATCTTCTCCACTCCACAATATATCTCTGTTGCGATTGGTCTTTCAAATACACTGAAATCTTTGCCATTTCCGCCAAATTGGAAACTTTTAAAGTCCATTCTTCTATAGTCGGCAGTTCTTCCTTCTTCCAATATTGCGCTACTAAAAGTCTCGCTGCCGTAATTAAATTCAACATCAGCTTAGTGTTCCATGGTAGTATCTGTGATAATGCCCAGTAAAAACAATTGCGGACAAAACTTTATCTTTTGCTTGAAGATCTTCTGCATATTCCACCAAATTTTAATCCAAAATGCTTTAACCCTTTTACAAGTCCACCATATATGAAAATACGTTGCATCCTCACAGCCACACCTCCAACATTTGGGCTGGCAGTTCGGATACATGCTTGCTAATTTTTTAGGATCTAAATGCCACCTATAAAACATTTTATAAAAGTTCTCTCTTAAATTTTGGGCCTGTGTAAATTTTACATTTCTCACCCAGATCTTTTCCCAAGTATCCATTGTGATAACTTCTTGAAAATTCTGAGCCCATTTTATCATACAGTCTTTGACAAGTTCCGTCTCTGAATCAATTTCTATCAATGCAAGATATATCCTTTTTAATATGAGCTTGACCTTGATCTCTAATTTGCTTTACCAAATTTTCATCAGTCATCAAAAAACCAGTTTTCTGGTCCTCTTTCCACCTAGCCTGTAATTGCCCATACTGAAACCAGGAAAAAATATTTATGACTGGTTTCCACACTTACATTGCAGCATCCCCATGTTCATGTGATCAGAATTTGGGCACTTGGTAATTGGCATATTTTTATAGCAGTTGCACTATCCCAGGGTCATGCAATCACCCTTTGTGACCTTCTGACAAGCAAAATCAATGGGGAAGCCAGTTTCACTTACCGGTAATATGTTACTAACTTAACAATTCAACTCACTTCAAAGCTATCTTGGTTAGCAACAGAAATTCTGGGCACAATTGTAGTTGTAAGTCAAGGATGACCTGTGAATCCTTAAAGGCACCATTATCAAACATTTAAGAGTTCTATTAGACTTAGTTTACTTTCTGAAAGCCATTCAAAGAAGTTGCAGGTGGAAAACCAACGCCAGTAAGATCTGCTAAGCCAGGGGTCCCCAACCCCCGGTCTGTGGACCGGTACCGATCCATGGCATGCCAGCAATCGGTCCGCACAAACAAGCAAAGCTTCATCTGTGGGATGCAGGCAGCACACAAAATCATGCACTCTCCAGTCCATGGAAAAACCTTTCTCCACGGAACCCGTCTCTGGTGCCCAAAAGGTTGAGGACCTCTTTGCTAAGCATTCCACCACTGAGAGAAAGTCATGTCCACACCCTTTTGGAAAGCCTTGGATATTCAGACTATCCCTTCCTTACTAAAAGTTATTATATTAAAACTGTAAGCAGTTCTGTTTCTGGAAATAAGGTGGCATGAATGTTGTAATAATAAATTCTTTAATTAAACCAAACTTCTAGAAATGACAGCATAGCTGAAATAGCTAAACTATGAGAAAACCCAAGTTAAAATAAAGAGAATAAACAGTTACTGTGGTTAAATTACACCGAAGCACTAATGGGAAGACAGAACCTAATTGTTGCCTTTTTTAGAAAGTCAAATGTGAATTGGGAATGAAAAGTTATCAGTTTAGATGCAATCTGCTTACTCTACTTCAGGAACAGAATATAAGTATAAATCCAAACTGTTTCTTTCACTTTTAATTAACTTAAGGCAGTGTTCTCCATTCTCACAGTCTCCAAATAGACTGAACTTCAATGCTTACAATTTCTAGCCAAAATGGCTAAATTTATACTGCAAATGTAGAAGCTGACATCTAACAAATCCAGGAGCACTATGTTGTGAAAAACTGGCTAATGCCGCCCTCTGTAAAAGAAATGTTCAGTTCAAGGAATAGTGAGGAGAATCATGTTTTTCACATACGAGAGATATTAAATATTTTACCTCTTTTGATACAAGTTCTTCCAATACATCGTATTTACACTGAGAAATTAACCTTGAAACAACAGTAAAGGCCTAGAAAAAAGAAAAAAAATGCTACTTTAATTAAGACTTTGCAGGTCAGCTACATGAATGTACCTATAATGAAAACATTCTTTTTAGCCTTTCAACTGATAACAGTATTCTCAATCTGAAATGCAGAATTCGATAAAGATGCAGGTAATATTGACTTAGAATGCAACGCAGTCCTTTCTTTGTGCATATTTAAAAAAGTAAATAGTTTAGGCCAGGGGTAGGCAACCTCGGCTCTTTTATGACTCATGGAATTCAACTCCCAGAATTCCTGAGCCAGCCAAGCTGGCTCAGGAATTCTGGGAGTTGAAGTCCATGAGTCATAAAAGAGCCGAGGTTGCCTACCCCTGGTTTAGGCTCAATTAATGCGAAAGACAGAAGGGCAGGACCTTGTGATTTTACTAAACTAAAAACTGATGGGAGTAGAAAGAAGACGACACACACACACACACACACACACACACACACACACACAGGCAGAGCAAGAGGACAAGAGCGCTCCGCTACTGTACAGCCACAAACACCACCTCGTTAAGCAGCCATTGCTAAACCAACCCCAAAGCTTCCTCGGGAGAGGTGTTTAAAAAAAAAACTATAACAGAAAGGAGAGGAGAAAAAAAGCCGCCCTTCTTTTTTAGATATAACAACCCGAAATGCTCAAGAAACGACTCACGTGCTTCGCCCCTCGCATGAACTCCTGAATGCTGAAGTCGCGGTCAAAGTAGGTGCGGATGAGGAAGAAGTAGAGGCGAGTGCGGAGCCACCTCAAGGGGTTGGGGAAGCCCAAGAACACCGCCCGCTCCTCCGACCTGGAGTCACCGGGGCCGCTGCTATAAAAGCGCGCGGAGGGCGGCAGCAGCAGAAACGGGCAGCGGCCGGAGGGAGCCAGGAGTTGCCCGACCCCTCCGCGCCGGGGAGCCGAAGCGGAGGACCCTCTCGGGAGGGCGGGGAGCCCCCGCAGCTGCCAACAGCAGCAGCAGCAGCGCCTGCAGAGGACTCCCCGGGTCAGCCCCATAACTCCCCGCCTCGGCCCTCCCATCATGCCGCGGCGACGGAAGAGACGCGGGCGGGGGGGAATCGGAAGGCGGCGAACAGGCTTCCCTTGAGGCGAAGGAGCGGGCTTTGCGCCGCCTCTCGAGGAGGGTCTCGGGCCTGCAGGAGGGCGAGGGGGGGGGGAGACCTCGCTCCGCCCTTGAATTAGAGCAGAGGGTCTTCAAAACTTGGCCCTTTTATGACTTGTGGACTTCAACTCCCAGAATTCCTCAGTCACGCACACTGGCTGAGGAATTCTGGGAGTTGAAGTCCACAAGTCATAAAAAGGCCAAGTTTGAAGATCCCTGAATTAGAGCAAGAGCGAAACTCTCCTCGCGGTCTCTTTCCACCCCACCCCACCCCACCCCAACCGCCCGGCGGTGCTGGGCGCCTTCGGGGCATGATTGGGGTCTATTGGTTTTTGCGAGGCCTCGTTTCCAGCGGAGGGAAATCGCCGCCGGACCCAAAGGAGGAAGTGACCGAGCGGCGGTTGCTTAGATTTGAGCGGGGATAATGGAGAGACAGCGAGTCCCGCAGTACACCGGAGTGACTCGGGAGCGTTTTTTGCAAGACATCTATCCCCTGGTGGGTGAAACCCGGCGGTTCAAACGCTCCCTCCTTTTTTTAAAAAAAAAAAAACATGGCAAAGAAAGGCATGGTACAGAGAATCAGTATGGTGTAGTAAGGTGCTGGCCTAAAAACCGGGGTTCTAGGCCGGTCTCTCTTAGTGCAGTCCATCTCACAGGGTGGTTGTTATGGGAAAAATAGGCAAGAATAATTGCTATAAGTAAAAATTAAAAGGGATAAAAATTATTAATAAAAACAGTTCCTATATACAGTACTCGGATGGGTCCTTTGTTTCTTGGACTTCAGCAAAAGAATAACTTTCTAATCCTGCGTTTAATTCAGTACTTGCTGTGCTCGATGTGGTTAATATTTACATCATAAACCAGTATCGGGTGCACACAAGGCAAGACATATTTTCTTTCTCCAGATAAAATAGGAGATGGACATAATTAACTTTTTCTTTGTCAATTGTCATGTTTGGAATGTTGATTGCAGGTTAATTTTGGTAGCTTGTTAAATGCACTTTCAGAAAGTATCTGCCATAGTGGATGTTTTCAGATACAATATGCCAATTTACCAGAAATGAATATTCCCCAGCAGTTTGGCCTCCTAGAATGCTCCTTATCTTATTTTTCTGAGTTTTTTTTCCTGATAACAAGCACACTCCAACGTTAAATTGCAGCCAATCACTTTTATTTGTAAAAAAATCTTACATGTGTGGCACTCAGAACCATTGTTAGAAATTCTGATTATGTTTGATGTTGCTTTATTTTCCAACCTCATGCCTTCTAGAAATGTGCAGAATATTACAGATTTCAACCAATTCAACTGTTTTGAATTCAAAATATTCTGGTTCAAGTATGAAATAAGGTGGGTCAAGCATCATGAATGTGTTTTGAATGTGAAAACACTTTCAAACTTAACAATTTTTCAAAGACTTGAAAAGCCTTTTTTGCATTCAAAACAGCTTTTGACACTCAAAATGGGGTGTTTCAGATTTGAATCAGTTTGAATATACTTAAGAGATTTCTATTGTTTTGTTTTGTTTTTTTAAAAAATCCTTTTAAAAATCAAGGGGACAAGGGCAGGTATCCTTAGGCACATTGGCCCCAATAGTGCTTGTTGTATTTAGTCCCTTAACTAATGCTTAGAAGATAATGTGTTGAATTTGAAGGTTAGGTAGTTAGCATTGTTTGCAATTAGATCTATTATGGAAGTTTGCCATTTAATTTTGGACTTAGAATATATTTCATTCCATTAACTTTCTTTTAATATATTAATATGTGTATGCATTTTAAATAGTCAGTTTGAGTTTTGCCTTTAATATTTAGATTTGCTGCTATGTTCGTTTAAGTATTTTGTTTCCTGTCTCTTATAGATTTATTGAAAAACAAAATCTAAAGTATTGACTTGAACCTATAAGGTTCAGTGAACTGTGTCTAGATATATTATTTAGAAATCAGTTACAATTTGTGGGACTTGCTTCAAAGTAGTTGTACGAAGAATTAGACTGCAAAGCTTTATAAAATGTAGATTAATCCAGTACTGTGTTGTAGAGTGTTCATTACAGTACTGCTTATCCTGCCATGTGAATAAAGATTAATATGATGTATTTCACTAAAGCATGCTCTGTTAGAAAAATAATAAAAGTTAGAAATACAGAAGTTAATTGTACTGGTTACACAATTTTCAAAGCAAATGTATGCTTTTCTTAGGTTTGGATAGTTGGGAGTAATAGATAAATCATACCCTTTCATTTGTTTGTTTCTAATAGCAAAATGGTGGCATGTTATTCAATAACTTTTTTTCATTCTCAGAGAAAGCCTGCAGTACTGAAAGGAATAGATCTGGGCCCTTGTGTGACCAAATGGACAGTAGATTACCTTTGTCAAGCATCAGGAAAAAAAGAAGTAAAGGTTCATGTTTCTGCTGTGCCACAGATGAACTTCCTTAGTAAGAACTTTGTATATAGGTATTCTGTTCCAAGCTTTACTCTGTTTCTGTAAGTGGGAAGTGACAGCAACTCAGATGTTGCTGTTCTGGTTAGATGTAGACTTGTCACATGCCATGCTTAGCTCAAAACAGACTAGAGATGTGCTGAAGAAGAACCAGCAGCTATAGAACTATTTGCATTAGTAAATCTTATGGCTCACTTAGCTTTTCCAGACTTAGATAGTAGAGATTTCTGTACTGACTTTATGCTGTCAATCCAGCAACAGGTTTTCATGATGGCTATGGTTGGCAGGCTTTGTATATACCGTATATGTGAATTGTTGAATCTTTTTTCTAAGACCAAATTTTCACATTCTCCCACCTGACTCTTATATAAACTTGTTTAACTAATGAACCAAATGGGGTGATGTAATTTTAAAATTCAGTTAATCCAATTATTATTTGCCTACACTGTTTTCTATAGTTGCCTTCTTTGTGCCTCAGTTAGTGACCCATTGCAACTACAATCAGGTCACAGCGTACTCTAGCTTACAGTCAGACTTATCCTCATTAAAAAATGAAAGCAATTCTGTATACTACCACAAATGTGAACGGAAATCATAAGGTGATTTTGGATCAAATAGTTTGTTGGGAGCCAATATCTGTATGAGAAAATAATTGGAAACAAAGTCATTAGTTTCGACATGAAATGTATTTTACTGAGATTACAATGATAGTTTTCTATCATGTGGAAGCAGGGATCCAGCTGTCTCTTTGTATCTTAGGAATTGTTCTGTTCTAGAAATTTCCAGCTATTAAGCTGTGGAAGGGTAAATTATCTTCCCTAGTTCCCGATCTCCCCCTGTGCCTTAGCATCATCACCTGAATTTTTTGGGATGTCCACCAATCTTCTAGAAAGCATTTTGAGAGGCAGAGTAGTAGACAGAACAGGGAATTGTTGAGGATTCTTTTCCTAATTCTGCTAGAGGACATGCTTCCCTAGATAAAAAAAACCTTAATTGGTTAGAAGAATTGAATCCATTTATGTTTCTGGAAGTCCATTGATGCCCATGGCACTTAAATTCTAGTAAGGGTATATTAGGTATCAATGTTAAACAGCTGTTCTTAACTGTACCTTTGTTCAAAGAAGATGTTTTGAGATAGTTATTATTAAAAGTCAGTCTCATCTGTTTAAAACATTTTGATAACTTTATTCTGAATTTCAGAACACTGCCTTTTGATGTATTTGTAAAGAGAGCAGCTGAAATCAAGCATTCAGATTATTTTCTTTCTGAGGTAATGTATTATTTCCTTGCTAATAGTTTAGTTTGGCTGATTTTTTTTGGGGGGGGCAGGTTCTTTTTCAGTTATCAAATTACATGCACTTGGTAAGTCAATTAAATATTAATGTGCTTATTCATTGCAATTTATTTTCCATGTGTTTGTATTTTTAAGGATGAAAAGTATTATTTACGATCACTAGGAGATGATCCCCGAAAGGTGAGTACATTGTATAAGAAAAAAACTTATCCTAAAAATGTTATTTTCCTCTGAGCTATTTTGGATAGCCTTTATATAAATTTTGTCCTTTGTTTGTGCTTTTTTACTGTGTTTATTTAAAACAGAGAGTGGAGAATCATAAAGTTGATAGAGAAAAGGATTGATTAGTGTTACCACTGTTATTTCCTGGGACAGACAAGGAAATAGATGTTTTTGCAAAAAGAATTTTATCTTACCCTGCAACTCCCTGACTCGTGATTTGGAAAAAGTTTTGAAAAAACAGCATTTCGTTGTACTGTTCATTGAAGTTATGAGCCAAATGTTACCTTGTTTACCCATGTTAACTTCAGCAATTCAATATTAAAACTGCTCCTAACATATTCATATCTTTTCTATTCCTTTGTGAAATGGATGCCCCAATTTGTTCAGAATCTGGAAATAAATGTAGGATTTGAAGTGTTTCAAATGAAGCCAAAATATCTGTGCTTCTTGTGTATTATTTGAACTTGCTCAGTCCAAATATGGAGAAATTTGAAGGATGACCTGGAAATGGGCTTGTTCTAAATGCCTTATTAGTAGCCCAAGCTAATCAACTTGTCTTAAATAGAAGAGATTTTGCATTTCAGGAGAGAGGAAACTTTAGCAGGTTTACAGTTATAGACTAAGGTCCTTTTGTTTTTCTGTAACATCCTAACAATCATTTTGCTCTTCCAGGCGTTTCAGATGCAATTGGATTCCTACGTTGCGCTAAGCCATAGAATGGTTTGCTTTTGGCTTTATATGCTATGTGAACCTTGCTATTATGATTTCTAAATGCTGCTTTATAACTTAGCATAATATGTAACTCTAGTCAAGATCAATATTTTTGTTTCAGGATATTGCAGATCTGAGAAAGCAGTTTCCTTTATTGGCAGATGACATTCAAATTCCAGAATACTTTGATAAGGAACAGTTTTTCTCTACTGTCTTCCGGATAAGTTCAGAAGGTCTACAACTTTGGACACACTATGATGTAAATAATACATTCCTAAACTTTAATGAAAAGTATGCTATTTATTTTGACCTTTATGCAAAGAGGGGTTTGTGTTGTTTCCTTGAAAAATATTTAAAAGGAATGCTGTAGGTGTTAAACTGTCAGGACTTTCTTTTTTTCTTTTTTTCTTTTTTTATTTTATTCAAATACAAATAATACAAACATAATATGTATAAATCTAAATAAAAAAAGTATTAAAAATACAAATGCTACAGTGCACCCACCCCCCTGGAGACCATTTTTATTACCTACATTTCTTATCATATAACAAATAACAATATACAATTGTGCACTTATCCCCTCCAAAACAGCATATATTCTTGAGCAGGTTTATTCCCTTTGCCTTCCACAAAGACTGTTTTTATAAAATCATCCCATATTTCATTATAATTATTTATTTTAATCATACCTTTTTAAAATTTAATTTATGTTGTTAATTTATCATTTATTGCCACATTCCATATTTCATTATACTACTCATTTCTTTGAATAGCCCAATTCTATCTCCAATATTTAACCATCACTAATCTAGCTGCCATTATCAAACTTACAATCAATTCCTTTTTTGCTTCATTTATATCTTGTTTTTCTACCAGTAATAGTAATGTAATCCTCTGTGACATATCTAAATTTGCCTTCAAAAGTTCTCTAATTTCCCTAAACACCATGACCCATATCTTTTGTGTGCTATTAGATGTTTTGTGTGCTATTAGATGTTCCACCACACGTTTATATGTTCCAATCTTTTCTCGCACCTTCAACAAATATTTGTATATTTAACATCTATTTGATTTAATTTACTGTATGTGGTGTTACATACCACCTCCATATCACTTTATATTCATTTTCCTTAACTCTGGCATACTCTTATATATTCTTGTGTTCCAAATATTTTTTCAATCTTTATCGTTTATTTCTCCTAAATCTGTTTTCCAGATTAATTTTAAATCTTTTGCTGATCTTCTAGTTCAGTTGAATATTGTGTGTATTTTCCCAATTCTTCCTTTACTTATATATTCTTCATTTTCCTCACTTTCTTTTATAATAATTTCGAATTTTGCTAACTGTCTATCTTTCA
Organism: Vipera ursinii; assembly: GCF_947247035.1. Classification (NCBI taxonomy): domain Eukaryota; kingdom Metazoa; phylum Chordata; class Lepidosauria; order Squamata; family Viperidae; genus Vipera; species Vipera ursinii. The sequence goes on along the minus strand of NC_139512.1, from coordinate 174,603,731 downwards.
CCCCAAATTTTTCTTTCCATTTCTCTAATTGTATTAAATTCAACCAATTTAATTTAGTATCTGATAAAACATTCTTTAATTGTATTCTTTATCTTGTTCTTCCAGTCTTCCCATTTATATATCTGATTTTTTAAAAAGTTTTTAGTAATCCCTTCTTTCAATTCAATCTTAGGGAATTTCTCCATTTCTACCAACGGTGTTAAAGGAGAAATTCCTGGCATTAACCAATATCTCCATTTATTCCATAATTCTATCAAATTTTTTAAAAAAGGATTTTGAATTCTCTTAACATTTTTAATATCCTTTTTAAACCAATATGTTTCTATAGGATCACCTAGTTCCCTTAATTCCTTCAACTATATCGCTCCATAATAAATCTCTATTTACTGCTATAATATCTGGGACCACCCTTAATTGATTAACTACCCAATAATTTCTAAAATTTGGAAGACCTAGCCCACCCTTTTTAATGATTCATACTATAATGCTTTACTTATTCTTGCTGTCTTACCTCCATTACAATACACCTCCAAGCCATTTCTACTTTGTTCCTATAATTTCAGTTGGAGGAGTGATTGTTGATAGGAAATGATGAATGAGCAATGACACATGTGAAGGGAGTTTGATGCCAGGGTTTGGGAGCCATGAGCTTGAGTATTGGATAACTGAGGAGGTTTTTGTGATAGTTTTTGATGAATGAAAGAATTGTGACAAAATTTCTCTTATATCTGATTTAATTAGACATTTGGATTGATAGATAAAATGGCACCATATCTGCTCTGAAACTCTACTAGTGCTATCTATGAAACTACACACATTTGGGACAACTTTCTAGTTTCTTGTTTCTTAACATGGCGAAGCTTGTTGGAAGTATGTTTTGGATTGGATTATGAACATGTTCTGACCTAGCTAACTGCTTTCTCAAAAAAGATACTGTATAGCCCATCAGCTGTTTTATGAGCGTCCCTCAATGTATTAAGTCTAGCCAGGCATGTTGTGCTTCTCCAAATGGGATACAGGTAGTCTTAGTTTACTGACCATTGTTCAGCAGCCATTTGAAGTTACAATGGCACTGATGTTCTAGCTGTCCCAGCACCCCTGTAATTCTGTGATTGCAGTCAGGTGTTTGGCAACTGGCTCACACTTAGAGTTGCAGCATCAGGTGGTCTCATGATTACCATTTGCAGCCTTCCTTGCTGGCCTCCCACAAACAAGCTCAGTGGGGAAGCCAGCAGGGAAGGCCACAGGTTATTCCAGTGAGTCTCTTGCATCCTCTCCACCTGATAGCAGCCACCCCCAGCTGTGTTCATACTGTGCCTTGTAGATTACTCACCCTCTTCTCCTTGCCTGGCAACAGCTACCCTGGCCTCATGGCACACGTGTCATGCAGCCTACCTTACCACCCTGGTGGCCTGCTTGTGAGCTGCCTAGGACTTGCTTAATGACCTGAGGTCCTCACTTAACAATGGCAGTGGGCATTGCCGGGATTGCCATCCCTTAAATCATGCAGTCCCTGACATGACACTCTACAGTCACATCACAGTGATGGAAAGTCTGATCCCAATTACAGTTGTTAACTCAGTGCTGCACATGGAATATATTAATTTGCTTGAATTCTGTTTCTTTTCCTTGTAAATAAGTGAATATTTTTCCCCTCATTTCTCTACTATGGATCCTGTTTCTCTGACTGGTTACAAAGCCAGCTGAAAGGAGCATGGTAATCTATTAGTTCTCCAGGACAGATTTCTTTTAGTAATATATCCTCTTCAAATGTCTTATTATTCTCTGCCTGTGCTGTATAGTTAACAGCTAGAAAAAGGCTTTCTGTAACTTTGGACATGTGCCCAAAGATTTTGACTGAGTATCTTTCAGTCTATCTAAACAACAGCATGATGTGTACTTGGAGTATATTGTGGATTAGACTAATAAGCAGGACATTAACTTTTTTGTTTGAACATCTCCAGTGAGGCAGGGAGGACAGGAAATAATGCAATATTTTGCTGGTAATACTACAATCATTGTTAGTGTTTTTATATAATCTGTGAGTGTTTGTACACAGAGGTAAAGATATAAAGACAGACAGTGAGAGATGATTATTTTACCCTTATGTGAAAATTTGTCTTAATGCTAAGTGTTCTGTACATGCCTTTTATTAACAGAGGATCTCCTATTTATCCACATAAGAAAAGGGCAAGATACTAAAGGTTCATGATCTGACATACTTTTCAGAGTCACTGTAAATGACTGTGGTATTACCGCTAATATACCTCTAATTTAATATAGCTGCAGCAGTATTGAAAGTCTCACCACATGCTCAGTAATATTTACTATTTTTATATTTGCAGATAATGGATAACTTCTTAATTCAGGTGACGGGAAAGAAACAAGTTGTACTGTTCAGCCCCCGTGATGCACCATATTTATATTTATCAGGTGTGTTTGTGTGGGTTACTTAGCTTAAAAGCAGACACTACATAAAGAGTGAAGAACACTCCTGCTTTATCGGATCGCCTTTCCATTATTTGTAATGTTTCGGTTTCCACTTTGGTTGCCCAGATATCTCTAAGGTCCCTTGGAATAAGTGTCTCGTGTTCTTTGATCCAAAGTGACAGACAAGCTCAACTTTGTATTGCTTTTGAAACCTGGATCATTTTTAGTAGCTGTCAGTAGACTACCTTTCATACATTTGGCGTTGTCCCTTTTTATAACTATTAAAGGTAGTTATCTTCTATATCAGAGTTCTTCAACCTTTCTGGCTTTGTGGACTGGTGTGGTAGCTCACCTGCTACTTGCACACATTTCATAGCCCAGTTCCAAATGGGTAAAGGCCTGGTAGTGGCCTGGGGGTCGTTCTATACAGGGGTAGGCAACCTTGGCTGTTTTATGACTTGTGGACTTCAACTCCCAGAATTCCTGAGTCAGCACGGCTGGTTCAGGAATTCTGGGTATTGAAGTCCGCAAGTCATAAAAGAGGCAAGGTTGCCTACCCCTGTTCTATACCTTTGCCTTGCATTGTGTACAGTGCATTTGTTTAATCTTTAACATTATTAATAACAGTAGATGATTCAAAATTCTTTTATTTCTTGTGCATTTTAAGAATCCTTAAAAATCCCCTGAAAATCTGTCATTTTTCCCATTTGTAAACTTTACAGTTTTTCATAATCTTGGATATCCTTTTGTTTGTTCTCCAGAATAACCTTGATTTTTGACCATAATAATATAATAATAACTCTGTAAAGAGGCATTAAATTATTGGAACTTTTAATACTACCAGGTCTCTCCCACCCTGAGGTACCCCATCCCCCATTTGATGACCCACACATTGCGCTGGGGAGAGCAGAGATGGAGGGTTATAAAATGAGGTGCTTCACTTAGTGGCTGTCCTGACTCCTGACTGTAATGGGCAGGCTCCATTACAGTTGTAACTCAAAGGGATATTTGTGTTCTTTTTAAATAAACCCATCCTTTGGTGTTACTTATAAACTTTAAATAAACGTAAAATAAAAAGACAAAAAACAAATAAAACAACACAGCCCCTTCCACCCACTAAAATAGCTAACTAGAATAGGCAGTTGCTAATGAGATGCAAATCACTAAAGATCAGTTTTCAGTTGCTTCGTGCAGCACCATCTGCATTCTAGATGAGACTGAAGAGCAGACTTGCTGTTTCCTTAACTAGAGGTCCCCAACTTTTTGGGCACCAGAGACCGGTTCGGTGGAGAGAGGTTTTTCCGTGGACCGGAGAGTGTGTGGTTTTGTGTGCTGCCTACATCTTGCAGATGGGGCTTTGTTTGTGCGGACCGGTTGCTGGCATGCCGCAGCCTGTTACTGGTTCACGGACCCGGGGTTGGGGACCCCTGGCTTAAACCACATATATTTCCATAGTTAGCATTCACTGACTAAAGGAGAGCTACTCTGGAATGAAATACTGTGAGTAATGTCTTTGATCAGTAGTTTTTCTGAGATTCCAGGGAAAGGATGTCCCATTTGGTCTAATAAAGACTTAAGACTTAAATTGCACCACACTGTAGTTAAAATTGATTTAGTAGGATCTGATAGCTTAAAAGAACTAGAGAAATGGAAAAATCATCATTTTGGCAGCTTAGTACTCAACCTGAAGCACATACACACATACAAACAGTCTTCCTCTCCTGTATGTTTTACTCTCAAATGAGGGGGCTAAATATTATGCTGGTAGCATTGAGAGTAATACAGTTTAATAGAAGCATTGTCATTGATTGTTCATTGAAATTTTCATCAGGCACAAAGTCCGAGGTACTAGATGTGGATAAGCCAAACATGAAGAAATATCCTCTCTTTATCAAGGCTAGACGTTATGAATGTCAGCTGGATGCTGGAGATGTCTTATTCATTCCTGGTAAGAAAACCAACAACAAATTCAGCTGTTTTTTTAAAAAAAAACTATAGAAGGCTGTCTACTCTTTGGTCTGATTCAGCTTAGAATTTAGTCAGTCAGTTACAGGAGACTGTTTTTTATGACTGCATGTTTATGTGCAGCAAATTGTATTTAAAACCACAGTAAAAAGACAATTCTATCTCAGCCATGAATTATAGTGATCTGACTCATATATCATGATAAAACCATGGCTTTTGACATGGTTTTTCTCCTTAACATGTCTCCGTATTTGCATATCATGCTAAGCCAGAGTTCAAAAAATAAGTGAACAGACTTCCATTCTTATTTGTGAGAACCTATGTAACGAAGTACATAATACAAACTAATAAAAAGTCTAATTTTTAAATGGTATAAAATTGTATTTTTTAATAAGTCACTGATGAAAAAAACTAGAGAAAATCAATGTGGTCTTTAAGTTCTAAACAGCACAAAATTACATGGCCTTAATCTACATCCAGTGCAAAATTCACTTATGGTATCTGCAGCAAACAAGTTAATTCTTTTTCAATATACTTCAGGAGGGGAAAAGTGCAAGACAATAAGGAAAGGAGGAAGAAAATAAGAAAACTGTTACTTCCAACTTTCTTAGATAGTTACAAATATAAAAAACATTAACCTTTTGATTTAAAATTCAATAATAGACAATGGAATTGTTTTAAACAATTATAATGTTAAATCCCAAAATTAAAATAATGTTTCTTTCAGTTTCAAGCAAAAAGTCCAAAAGTGGGTTCCATATTGAAGCAAAATTATATTTAAAAAAATCTTTTCTTTAATCAAAGTAATTAATTTCCCCATCTCAGCCATCCATTAACTTTACTATTCATTATTACATTGTGGCAATCTGTACAGGCAGTCCTCACAACTGAGGGCAAAATTTCCATTCCTAAGAAAGATAGTTGAGTTTTGCCCCGTTTTACAACCTTTTCTTGCCACAGTTGATAATCACTGCAGGTAGTAACATGGTTGTTAAGTGAATCTGGCTTGCCCATTGACTTTGCTCATCAGAAGGTTGTAAAAGGTGATCACATGATCCCGAAACACTGCAACCGTCATAAACTCAGGCTAATTGCCAAGGGTCTAAATTTTGATCATGTGACCACGGGGACGCTGCAATGGCTGTAAGAGTCAAACAGTCACTTTTTTCAGTGCAATTGTAATTTTGAACAATCACTAAATGAACTGTCGTAAGTCAAGGACTACATGTAGGTCTTTCCATTTCTGTATGTACAAGAGTCTTTCCACTGTTATCATATATAAAAACTAAGTCCTGTGGTTTTTCCCAATAGGTTATCCATTAAACCTAAAAAAAACACCTTGGTTTCACTTGTACATTTGTTTAAAAATTCTGTGAATTAAAATACTTATTTGAAGCCAATAATTTGTAGCTTTCTTACATGTCCACTAAAGGACATATAAAAGATAAAAAGTGCCTTCAGAAGGATTACATTTCCAACATATGTTTGACACACTATTGTACATCTTTGACAATTTATCATGTATTAAATACTGACACATCATCTTGTAAAAAGTCTTGTTTCAAATTAGAGCTCAAAGTGTATTTTCAATCCCTTACTCCCCGTATTCTCCCAATGATCCAGCATTATATCTCTTTTCTCTCAATTAGTCATTCAGTCTTTAACATAATCATCTTGTACAATCATTTTCAATAAAAAGTCTATACATATTGGTAATAATTAGTACCCAAACCAAATTCAGTTTTGGCATTTTTAAAACCAAAACAATTCTTATGTACATTCAATCGTTCTATCAATTGAACATAACCAAAACAATGACAAGTGACACGGTGGCTCAGTGGGTTAGGACGCTGAGCTTGTCGATCAGATGGTCGGCAGTTCGGCGGGTCGAATCCCGAGTGCCGCGTAACAGTGAGCGCCTGTTACTCGTCCCAGCTTCTGCCAACCTAGCATTCGAAAGCACGTAAAAAATGCAAGTAGAAAAATAGGGACCACTCCGGTAGGAAGGTAACAGCGTTCCGTGCACCTTTGGCGTCTAGTCATGCTGGCCACATGACCACGGAGACGTCCTCGGACAAAGCTCTTCGGCTTTGAAACAGAGATGAGCACCGGCCCCTAGAGTTGGAAACGACTAGCACGCATGTGCGGGGGAACCTTTACCTTTAAAACAATGACAGTAAAACTCTCCTTTTCCAGTTCTTCTGTTGATTTTAATTTAAAGTCTTCAGAAAAAGTAAGTCTGCTTAAATCAACTAGTTGTGTGGCTATCATTTCTTTTCTATGAAAACCTTGGGGGTAGCAACCAAAAGGAGTTTTGGAAATGAATCTTGGATTATATCTATTGCAGACCTTCAATTGGGCATACCTGTTCACCGCCATGAGTCCTTCGGGAGAAGGGCGGTATACAAATTAAATTATTAAATTATTAAATTAAATTACCTAGAAAGTAATTTTGAAAATTTTTATTAACCTTAATTTTGTCATTACATAGATATGTCATCCAGATCTCAAATCATGTCCAACTCCAATAACTTCTTAAAAGCAAATTAATTCTAACATAAGAAAAAAAAAACAGAAATTGGGGAAGAAACAAGCAATACTGAAATGTTAGCAGATGCAAGATGTGTTGCCCAGGTGTCTGCTTATATTTATGGGACTGCCTTTAGAATACTAAAAAGGAATGTAGTAACATAATTAATACATGACTTAATCAAAGTTCATATACTCCATTTATTTAGGAATAAGGTCCTGTAGCGTTCTATGCGTAATGAGGGTGAGATTCTACTTGTGTCATAATTTAAGTATAAGATTAATTGTCCAAGAGGCAACATTTAATCTTATATAGCCAACCAAAATGCAACTGGGAGGTCACTCAGATTGCAGGAAGCTTCCCTTTCGATTTTCAATAGACGTGTTTTTGTATGGATAGGTTGAACCGTATCCTCATCTTATAAATAATACTATTCTGCATACTGGAAGAGGAAAACTGTTTCATCTGCAGTAGCCAAAATCATGGGCCAATAGTTTATGCCTTTTAATACATGTATTAGTCTGAAGAGATGCTGCTCCTCATTTTTACTCTGCACATTTAAATTGATGTCAGACCCATGACATGATTTAGATTCAAAAGAGACTGCAACAGTTAATTACATCCATTTTATTTATTAAAGTCTTCCAAATAATGTGAGAATTTGGAATACTTCCAAGGCTGTTCTTTCATCTTTTAGCATATTGGCTTGTGTACTACATGCACCAGCTGGATTGGTCTGTGGTCCTTTGGAGAGCAGATGTAACCTTTTCGTTATCAAATTTAGATTCTATTATGTTGGAGTGATGATCACTATAATTCAGTGGAATGCTCTTTGAACTAGAATAAAATGCCTCATGCATAAAGAATAACACTTCATTGTAGCTATCTGCTGATTTGAAAGGTCTCGGCATAACCACCACTAACAGGTCAATTTTTAATTCTTTCAAACTTCAATGAATCCATATCTGAACAGTTTGAACCCCAATGAGATTTGTGCATCTAGTACAGGTAATAATGATGATTAGTTACTAGATGAGTATCCTTAGAAGTCTCTTAGTCTCTTTAGACCTCAAACTGGTAAGCATACATGAAAGAAAGAAAAGGGAGTAGAAAAACACAATGTAGATTTTTTGAAGCTGGATGCACTTCAATCTAAATTAGTTCATTAGGTGAAATGGGAGTGGTGATTTTCATGAATCATCCTTTCTCAGCCCCTCCTCCCAATCCCAATTGTTTTGAACTACAGATAGACCTCCACTTATGACCACAGTTGAGCCTGGAATTTCAGTTGTTGAATGAAGCCGTTATTAAGTGATGATGCCATATGATCACTTTGCTCAACCATTGTGATCCCAACTCTTTCTGTTGTCATTAAATGGAGTGCTAGAGGGAAGGCTGAGTCCTCTTGGACATGGTGGAATGGGGAGAGGGCCAGGGCTTCCCAGCACATCTGAGAAGTTTGAGCCCTTACCTTACCAGGAAGAATATTCGTAAGAATGATGGCATTCTCTAGTGTTTTGCCAGATTTGAGGTTGGTTCCTCCAGTGTATCAAGGGATTTCCCCTCTGGAGAGATTTGCCTTCGGAAAACCCTTAGCGCACTGAAGGAACATATCTCAAATCTGTTAAAAAAGCTAGCGAGTGCAATAGTTCAGGGAGGCTCAGAACACTGATATTTGCTAGTGTTTGCCTCTTTCCTTTGGACAGGAAAAGACTAGCAAACACCAGCTTTCTGAAAGGCTCAGAAGGCTGCCATTGGCTAGTGTTTTTGCCAGATTTGAGGATTGTTTCTCCAGTGTGTGGGCGGATTTCCCCTTCCTGTATGGAGGAGAGATTCTGTGGCGTGCTTGGGGAATGGATCGCAAATCCAGCATTCCCCATGCTTACAGTCTTTCCTGCTGGCTTCCCCACTGACTTTCTGGGCAAGCCAGCAGAGACTATTGCAAATGGTTATCACAGGGCACTTGGCAAACAGTTGTAAATGCAGACCGATTTTGAGGCTGTCATAACTGCAAACAGTAGTTGAATGACCGGTCCTAAATCAAGGTTACAAGGTACTTTCAGAAGTTTTGGATGTGCAGCTGAAGAATCAGCAAAAAATAGTTCAATTTCATTCACTGGGATTTCTGGTTAGTATTTTCCCAGCTACAATTCACTACTACAAATTTCCTTAGATTTATTGGTCTAAATCTAACTTAAATTATAGTCCCAAGTATATTTTCAGAACAATTTTCAAATCTTCAAATTACAGAAACACGGTATATTTATATGAGTTAATATGTTTGCAAGATTGAAGCATCTTCCTGTAAAGCTGTCACTGTAAAACAATTTCTGACTGATAACTAGAAATTAAATACATTTTCAATATATATAGTAATATGTGTAAAATATATTTCACAACTCCCTCCCCTCTCTCCAGCCTTGTGGTTCCATAATGTGACTTCTGAGGAATTTGGAGTTGGAGTCAATGTTTTCTGGAAGCAGCTTCCTTCTGAATACTATGATAAAACAGATACATACGGAAACAAAGATCTCACTGCAGCCTCAAAAGCAATGCAGATTTTGGATAGAGCACTAAAAAACCTGGAAGAACTTCCTGAAGAATACAGAGACTTCTATGGTAGGAGAATGGCATTACACATCCAAGAAAAAACTTACAGCAGTAATTATGAATAAAAAACATTTTTGAATACTTAACAGTTGTTCTGAAAAATATGTATATTAAACTCTTGTGAACCAGTTAATAGGATGGCCACTGGTTTGCGTACCATATAAGCCAGAGTACACACACATACTGCTAAAATGTTGTATTATTTATGAACATAATAGACGGGTATGCTAAGGAGATAACAATAAGTCTATGCATCAATCTGTATTTGAAGAGATGATGTGCATATCTAATGATGTTGGCACATCCTTAAATGTGTTTTCTAAGAAGCTCAGAATTTTCAAGAATTTGCAGACATATCTAATGAGTTTGGAATTAACAAACTGTGAAGGTAGTACAACAATCTCTCCAGTGTTTATTTTTCTAATTTACTCTGTAGTTATACCCTGAGCAGGTATAAAAATCTTGTAAGAAATTTTTCTTGCAGAAATTACAACGTATGGTTTTCACTACTTTGCGACATATTGCTTTTCAGTAGAATAAGTACTTTACATTGCAAAGAGTTGTGCTTTCATCTGACACTCCTGTATCATAAATATGTAACAATCCAATAAAAAAACCCCACAGACTGTATTTTGAATGTAAAACATTTCATCTTTGTTAGTTATCTTGCCCTTTGTGTCTGACTGATGTGTCCATAAAGTATCAGTACAATCTAAGCTACTGATTGGAAGCAAAATGTGTAACTAGAAGATACATTATTTATTTTTTCATTCTTAGAAAACTAATTTAGAGTTTAAAAATAAATCTCTAAATTACATCTACTCAAAGATTAGAACTGAACAATGTACTCTGCAGTTTAGTAAACATCAAAATATTTTACTGATTTTTTTTTAAAAAAGCTATCTTTAATATTATACTACTTTCAATTTTCTTGTTCAATGGTCTTCCAATTCTTTATAGAAACAAAAGTAAGTATCTGAGCTCCATTCAGGAAAACAAAGTTCAATTTATGTCAGTATCTACTGTAAGAAAAACACAATGCTTATTTATAAAAGCAGCCTTCAAAAGTAAACAAAGTATGTCACATTGAAAATATTTATTAGTACAGAAAATTCAGCATCTTTATATTGTGACAGTTAATAAGCTGTACTGAAGGCATGCAGTATACTATTTCCCTTACTTCAGCTCCAAATCTTACTTAATCCTTGAGCAAATTTGGGAAACAGAACTCACTTGACTGCTAGACATCATTTCAGTAAATAGATATATCCTAATTGTAGATGGAATTAATTTTCTCCAGAATACTGTAAGACTCACCTAGTCATCTGGCATCTTCTAACTTTTATTGTGAAGCAATATGTGAATAGTGTCTATTAAAAGCTGGATATTTTAATAGCTGTAAACTATTAATTTGAAGATGACTAAATTACCAGCATTTTATTATTTTAAAAGTATGAACTAATATAATTCAAAGTACAACAATAACAATCTCATTGGAATGTGTGAAAAGCAAAAATCCCTGCATTTTGGCTGCAGAAACATTATGAGATTTGACCTACTTAACATCCTGGCTTTCCCTCTTCCATGCGCATATCCCTTGGAAATACTGAAGTGAGGGGCATAAATAAGAAGGAATTAGTGTACAATACCCCAAGTGCCCATAGTAAATTTCACATTTATACTGATGTGACATTTATACCATTTCACATTTATACTGATGTGACAAACCTACAGTCAAATCTGCTGCAGAGGGTTTAGAGGGTCAAACTGCCGGCCCACAGGCCGGATGCGTCATGCCGAAATCGCGCCCACCCCATTGCCAGCAATGGGGAAAACGTCACGATATGTCTCACGTGACATCGCGAGTTTAACATGCCTGGTTTAGACAACAAGAGGAGGAAAAATGGCTTCCACAGAACAAGCATATGATTAAATTCCACCCATTATAACCAAACATTAATTATATAGCTTACTCATGCTCAAAAGCTGTGTGGCTTATACACTGGATAGTAAGCAGGCAGTGCTTGCTCTCTTGCACATAAGGCTCTCCATTTGTATTGATTTCCTCTACCTTAACTTTCTATCCCATTTTAAAAAAATTACTCTTGAAAGGTGCCCTTCTTGCAAAACAGAATGGAATAATAATATGGAGAAATGTTATGGAGGAGGATATTCTGTGAAAATTAGATTATCAAACCGTTTGTTATAGCAAAAACAATTTGGACATAGCCTTTGATTTTTAACAAGTTTTTTCTAGCAATAATTCTAGTTTATTATCTTTCAACAATAAGTTTTAAGGCAGGAATCCCCAACTCTTGGGCTGTGGCCCACTACTGGGCCTTGAGCCATTTGGAATTGGGCCATGGAAAGGACAAGTGTGCGCGCACATCCCCACTTGCACAAGCAGTAGGTAAGTGCGTGCGTGCCCCATCTGTGCGGAACCATCCCCTCTCCCCTGACTGCAAAGCTGGAAAGGTTCAGGAATTCTGTTTCAAGGGATCCTATTGTGTCATAAATCCTTTAAAATTCAGATGAACTGTATATTCTCCAAATTCTATCTTCAGATAGTGTTCTGGTTTCTAGTAATTACGTTTTCAAACAATGTATAAAAATATTGATCAATTGCAGTGATGCATTAATGATACTTTATTTTTTAACTACAGAAACATCAAAATGTTTTACACTGTAGTGATCCTTCTCTCACCTAATTGCTGTTTTATAGAGAATGCTACTTGATGTTCCTGTTATAAATAATAACTGTATACGCTACTACCATTTTTCCAAAACTTAACAGTATTAATATAATGTAATTAGATGGCTTCATATTCAGCAAAGTAATAATTACAGTTGTTATAAAAGTTCTAACAGTCTCAAGTTACAAAAGCTCAACATTGTATTGAAAGTTAGTTGCTTCACCATTAATATGGAATGTTGAATCGTGAGAGAGTATACTTTTTTTGTCTCACAATGCTTAATTCTCTTCCAATGCTCCCCCAAAGGAAAACAAAAATACAACATCTGTAGATGCTTGCAACGGTTAGAAACTGCAGGGCACCTCTGTCACAACAGTACAGTAGTTATTCAGTTTATTCCCAAGGTTAACATATACTTATTGCAATGAAGATAAACACTGTCAAAATAACCAATTTACTGCATTGCTTCTGCTAAAAGTACTAAATAATGTTAAGAGTAGCTTTGACATTCTAATAATTATCCCATCTAAATAACAGGACTTTATTCAAAAACAAACCTTCAATTTCATCAAATTAAAAGAATTTGAAGATGGATCTTTTTTGTATCTAGGCTTGAAAGTTTTGGTCATTATGTAGACAATTACACAAACCCGTCCTTTAACATTAATCTGAATTAGTGTTTTTTTTTTGCTGTTAAATTGGTTTTCCCCATGGATAATACTGCCTTGCTCAGATCAAAAAGCTGTAAGTTTCTGGTAACCTGAGTTACAAGCTGTAGACTTGTAACATCAATATTCATCTTGGAAAGCATATACAATATTTCCTCTTCGAAGTGTTAAGAAAACACATTATTAAACTTGAAGTTTAAGATTATTTTGCAGATAACACTGGCATTATTATCAAAATACTTCATGCACTTTGAAGTGATTGTCCAAAGAAGGTGCTTCATCAGCAAAATGAAGTTGGCTATTTATATTTGCACCAAACTCCTCAAGAAGTTGTACAAATCTCTTGTGCTCTTTTCCAATCCATGTTCTCATTGTATCAAATACCTGATATGGTGTAACATGAGCATTAACTGAAATTCCAGTCTGTGAAAAGTCTTTCAGCACATGAGAGTACGTTACCCAAGTATTACTTCCTCCAGAATGACCACCATCCAGCCAGTACATAGCTTTTATATTTTGTATAAAAGCATCTATATCCTTGCCCTTTTTTGCTTCTTTCAGTTCGTGAAGTAATTGATTCAAGACAACACAACCTTTACTGAATCCTATTAATGTGAATGAAGCTCTATGAATAGCAGAAGGCTCATTAAAGCTCACAGACTTGCTAACAAGCTCACAGTGTTTCTCTGCTGCTGGGCAACCATTACTAGTGGCAAAAGTAGGCAATTCACAAGAAACTGCCTTTGTATTGTCGCTGAAATCATACATGCTTTTTTGAGACACCAAAAATTTTTGAGCAAGTTTAAATGCATTAGTTAGCAGGGCATGAAGGTGTCTGAAGGCTCCAAAGTCAGTACTATGTTCAGGTGCTCCAAACAAATTGCTTGCCACAAAATTATCATAGCAGCTGAACTTGTGCAAATGCATACGGGAACATTTTATAATCCAAATGTAACTGCCTGGAAAACGATGACCAAGAGTAATTGCAACATTTTCTAAGCACCATTGTTTCCACTGGAAGTTCTCTGAATGGCAAGCCATAATTTCATGATAGTTCTGAAATGAAATAAAGAGGCACTATTTTAGAGGAAACTATTGGAAAAAATGCAGGTCACATGCTTATTAACAAAGTAGAAATATATATTCTAATAACATTTGAGGAATGCATGCATTTGAAATGAATACAACTGTCCCTTTTAAGATTTTCCAGCCTACTATGCATTCATTCAATTTCTAGAGCCACCCATCTCAGACGATGACTCTGGGCGGCTTAAAAGTAAAAAAAAAATACAATTAAACCACTAAAGTATTTTAAAACAATCATATGATAAAAAATAATAATAAAAACATCCAAAATGAATATACATAGCAGCCGAGATACTTGGTGAGTGTAGCAATAAAGCCAGGAAATATAGCCCTTGACATCTTCAGCATCCCAGGCTTCAGAACATAGCCAGGTTTTTAGGGTCTTACAAAAGGCTAATTAGGGTTGAGATCATTCTAATCTCTGAAGGGAGGATTGTTCCATAGAGCAGGGGCTACTGCAGAAAAAGGCTATCATCTAGTCATCACCAGTTGACATTCTTTGGCGATGGGATCTGCAGCATGTCCATTCTGCTAGATCGAGTTGGATGGGTAGAGACTCTTGGAAGAAGATGATCCCTCAGGTAATCTGGTTCCAAGCCACGTAGGTCTTTAAAAGTGATGATCAGCACTCTGAATTGCACCCAGAAACATACTGGTAACCAATGCAGCTCATACAGGTAATAGGTACTATAAATCTTGTGCCATTTACCACCCGCATTCTAGACCAGTTGAAGTTTCCAAATGCCCTTCAGGAGCAGCCCCACATACAGCATGTTGCACTAGTCTAAATGAGAGATTACAAAGGTGTGAAGGCAGGGCCTTCTGGTCTAAGAATGGGTGCACCTGGTTTACCACCTGAAGGTATGCAAAGGCTCTCTTAGCCATGACTGCCATTTGCTCTTTAAGCAGGAGCTGTGAGTCTAGCAGGACTTCCAGATTGCACAATGGTTCTCTCTGGGGTAGTATATCCCCATCCAGAACTAAAGATGGAAGAGCCTTGTCTCTTGAAAGTCCAAATACAGCCACTTCATCTTGCTAGGATTGAGTTACAGCCCATTGATGTTAATGCCATCAACCCCTTTAAAGCTAAAATGACTTAGGATATCTTCCAGCACTTCAATTTGTTTCAAAATACCCTGGATTTTGAATGAATACACAACATCTTGCCTCAACACCAACTTAAAAATGGGGACAAATATCTTCTATTTCAATTTTCATCTTAGAAAGCTGAAACTCTCAATTTCTCTACCATGATAGATATAAAGATCCTTAGATCTTCCATTATGTCTTAACCTTTTCCGAACTAGGTATTATATGTTTTTAATTTCAGTTGGCTTAAACCTGATTAATTTTACTGGGCTGTAACTATAATAATGTTATTTTTTTTCCCCTTGCCATCAGTTTTTTCACAGGAAAAAAATCCCACAGTAAGGACAGAGGCAACAGCCTCATTCCTTTTACTATGCAAATAAGAATAAATAACGGCCATCGTAGGAAAACTTTTTGGTTTGAAAATGATACAAACAAGCTAGATCAACTCAAAAGTCAGTCAAGATCCATGGTGCTTTCAGTTAATATAAGATATGTGCAAGATATCTACAGACTCCATTAGAAGAAAAAAAACCCTCCGATATACATCCAATATATTTCTTGATTTCAGGAGCATCTACAATGGTACACCCATAAAGCTGTGAAATGGCAGACTTTTAATCGTGGCCTACAAAAGAGGTCATCTTCTGATGACACCCACCCGAGCCTTGGTGGAGCAGTGGGCTAATGCCTCCTTAAGTAACACCAGCTGCCTGCAATTAGTGCAGGTTCGCATCCCACCAGGCTCAAGGTTGACTCAGCCTTCCATCCTTCCGAGGTAGGTAAAATGAGGACCCAGATTGTTGGGGGCAATAAGCTGACTTTGTAATAATGCCGCTTGGGGTGTGTGTGTGTGTGAAAGCCCTAATAAGCAGGCATATACATAGAATGAAGGCTACTGCTAAGCTTGTAAGCCGCCCTGAGTCTTCGGAGAAGGGCGGGATATAAATGGAATAAAAATAAAAATAAATAAAAAAAATTAACACCGGCCAGCGTGTTCATAAATTCTTCTTCCTTTCAGTTTTAATTTTGTCAGCCAAGCACGAGTCAGGCTAGAACAGAAGCCCTAGGGGCAGGGGTAGGCAGGCAACCTTGGCTCTTTTATGACTCGTGGACTTCAACTCCCAGAATTCCTGAGCCAGCACAGCTGGCTCAGGAATTCTGGGAATTGAAGTCCACGAGTCATAAAAGAGCCAAGGTTGCCTACCCCTGCCCTAAGGGAGAAAGCCCTCGTCTCTATGCCCCAAAGCAACTTCCCTTCCACGGCATTTCTTGGGTTGCCTCACTCCTCCGCATCTTCGCCCAGAACCAGGCGACGCCGCTGAACCTCTCGGGGACTGCGGCGTTCACTCGCCTCCTTCACCCAGCCCTGGCTTGCTTCCACCTCACCCCACCCCACCCCACCCCGGTCTGCGTTCGCACGTGCGGCTGAGCCACCAAAGGAGAGCCACGGCCGGGCGTCTCCCAAGCCAGGAAGGCGCGTTTGCCTGCTGGCGGCGCCGTTTTCCTCGCGCGCTTTGCGGATCCGAAGGAAAGCCGCTGGCGGAGGGGCGGCGGCGGCGCCCGCCTCCTACCTGCACGTCGCCCGGGAAGTAGACGACGTGATGCTGAGCCTGCCCCGTGGCGGGGGCAGAAAGGGGCAGGTGCAGCAGCACGTCATTGGCTTTGAAGGGCTCGGCGCCCGGCACCTCCGACAGCCGCAGCAGCCTCGGCCGCGGCGAAGAAGGCGAGGGCAGGAAGAAGGCGCTCCCTCCTTCGTCAGAGCCCGCCCGGCTGCTGCCCGCGGCCCCCGACAGGTAGGCAGCCGGATTTCCACGGAGGCTCATAGTCCGTGTCAGGCAGAAAAAAACGGAGCCGAGAAGTCCCCTCACGGCCGAGGTTACAGGTGGACAACACCTGCTCATGGAGGCTCGAACGCTCTGGCCCCGCGCGACCAGCCGGGCCTCCGAGGTGTCTCCCAAACAAACGCGCCAACCAATCGACGGCCCCCGGCCTGCCCACACCTCCGAGGCGGCGTAGGGACGAGTGCGCAGGCGCCTAGGGGAGGCGAGAGGAGGCGCTTTTCCTGGCGGAAAGACGAAAGGGAGCCCTGATTGGTCGTTCCGAGTCGCTTCCGCGGGTTGGCTGCAAAAAAGAGAGCGGGAAATTGAAAGAGAAAAGAGGCGGAGCTGAAGGAGAGGCGGGGTCCTAGGAACAGAGGAGCGTGGATGAAAATGTTTCGGGAGGTCGATTATACTGTATCAGTGTGGTTGATTAATGCCTTCCTTATAAAAAAGCAAGGTTTTCTATAATGATCAGTAATTAACCTTCAAAGGTGGATGTTATCATCATTTGAAGTACTATTTATTTATTTATTTATTTATTTATTTATTTATTTATTTATTTATTAATTATTGGGACTTATATGCCGCCCTATCTCCCGAAGGACTCAGGGCGGCTAACAACAATAACATACAATAAATACATAAGTTAAGATAAAATTAAAATTAAAGGCCTCTGTACAATAAATTAAAATTAAAATAAATTAAAAATTAGAGTTAAAAAATTAAAAACATAATTAAAATCCCTGTCAGTCCAGGTCAGCCTGGTGGAACAGGAGTGTTTTGAGGCCACGGCGAAAGGATTGGAGGTTTTGGGCCATCCGAAGCTCAGGGGGGAGCTGGTTCCACAGGGCTGGCACTCCCACAGAGAAGGCCCTCCCCCTGGGGGTCGCCAGCTGACATTGCCTAGCTGACGGTACCCTGAGGAGGCCTTCTCTGTGTGAGTGTACTGGCCGATGGGAATTTGTTCCCGGCAGCAGATGGTCCTGCAAGTATCCCGGGCCTAAGCCATGTAGGGCTTTAAAGGTAAGTATCAGCACCTTAAATCTCACCCGGAGGGCAACCGGTAACCAATGCAGCTTACGCAGGAGGGGTGTAATATGGGAGTATTGGGGTGCTCCCATCACTACCCGTGCAGCCGCACTCTGCACCATCTGAAGCCTCCGGGTGGTCTTTAAGGGCAGCCCCGTGTAGAGAGCATTGCAGTAATCTATACGGGAGGTAACAAGTGCGTGGGTGACTGTGCGTAGGGCATCTCAGTCCAGAAAGGGGCGCAACTGGCGTACCAGGCGAATCTGGGCAAATGCCCCCCTAGCCACGACTCCAATATTAAAGTAGGATTTTTTCATATATTTGTGAATTGATGAACAATTTGAAATTGAGTTGGGGGGTGGGAGCACGAAGGGAGGCTCAGCTAATCTCAATGTATACATGGTTGTACTTTGACAATAAAGGTTCATTCATTCATTCATGAATTGATAAACTAAAGAGTTTAGGGACCCCTGCCATAAATGTATAAGAACCGTATTTGCTAATCAGTTTGTAACTGTCACTTGCTTTATAAATGATTATTTTTCATTTCACCATTCAGATCTTTCAAATGCTAACCTGGCTTACACATTTTATCAATCCATCGTAAGTAAAACCTAGCTTGCCAGCATGGAGCTCCATTCCAGGTGTCTTCTGAGCGAAAGTGGCCTTTAGTAAGAATAGACTCATTCCTCTGGTATTTAACTGAAGAGATAAGCGTCAACAGCTAAGTACTTAAAACAAACTATTGAGAAAGACAAAGCTGCCTACTCCAACCCATGCATATAAGGTATCATAAAAAAAATCTGAAGGGCAGTTGTAAGTCATTGTTTTTTTGATTGTTGCTGTAAGTTCCAATAGTCACTTGAATGGTTGTAAGTTGAGGACTACTTATACAGAATGGGAGCACTTTAGCTGATGTGAAAATAGAGTGTAACATTTTGTTGCAGTTCTTATTTCTCTCTTTCAGAACAACTTCAACCCCACCATTTTTGCCCTTTGTGATATTTATTTATTTATTCATTCATTTCCCACCTTTATTATTTTTATAAACTCAAGGAGGTGAACATCTAATACTCCTTCCTCTTCCTATTTTCCCCACAACAATAGCAATATTCTGTTGAAATTAGCATTCTTTTGCTGGTGCAATGAAGTTGAAATAGAATCCTTACTTAACTGACAAAAAGTATTAATTCTTACTATGAAATTTCTAATTCTGGAATTTCTAATTCTGCAATAAACTGATCACCACAAGATGGTGCTTTAGTTCTAGGATGAATGACAAATTCGCTAGTTATCGTTTGGTTACTTAACAGAACAGAATAACAGAGTTGGAAGGGTCCTTAGAGGTCTTTAGTACAGGGCTTTTCAACCTTTTCTCCCATTGTACCACTTTTAGGATATGGCAACATCCGAGTACCACCAGTTGCCTAGCAAGGTGTCAAAAACCTGATGACAAAAAAAGGAAAAAAGTGATGAAGTACAGGTAGTCCTCGACTTACAACAGTTTGCTTAGTGACTGTTTGAAGTTACAATGGCACTGAAAAAAGTGGCCCCCAAGCCACAGCCGAGCAAAACGCCTGCCTGCCTGCCCGGTGGCGCTCTGAGGTTTTCATTGTTGTGAGCATTTCTGTTGAGGATTGGCAGTGGGGGTGGGGTGGGGGTGTGTTTGGTTTTTATTGCCCCCCCATTTGCTGGGTGGTTGCAGCAGGTTTTGGTCACTTCACATGACCCTGGGACACTGTGACCGTCATAAATATGAATCAGTTGCCAAGCATCTGAATGTACATCACAAGACCCTGGAGATGCTGCAACATTCCAGCTGATCGGCGTTTCTTCTGGGCTCAGAAGCGCCAGGATCAGCACCGAGCTCCAGCTGGAGCCTGGCCCTTCCGCTGAGCCCTGACAGCCCCAAAGAAGCCAATGCACCACAGGTGGTACCCGTACCACTGGTTGAAAAGCCCTGTTCTAGTCCAACCCCCTGCTCAGGCAGGAAACCCTATACTATTTCAGACAAATGGTTATCCAACCTCTTCTTAAAATTTTATATTTAAGGTTCATATTTTACATTTTATTTGGCAGCCGTTGTTTCTGTGCTGGCTCCATTTTAAGATTTCAAGGTTAGTTTCTTTAAAACGTTTCACAGTAAATATACATATGAGCTGCAGAAAAAGTTCATGGAGAAAGGAGAATTGATTCTCCAAGGACAAAGTATACTGAGATCTGGTTTGATACATAAAATAGCATGAATACATTTAGCAGTGTTGTAGGAATTCATTTGCAGACATATTGCAGATATCTATCCAAAACAAAGCTAGTAGCCCCAGAATCCATTTTCAGCTCCAGGTTTAAGACCATAATCATATTTATCCAAGGAAGAAGAATATCTTTTGTTTGTGTTTATAATATTTATATTTTATCAGTCTTAGAATACATAGAATTAATACTTGCAATGCCTGAAGCTTGACTAGAAAGAGTCCAGATAATCTGCTTTCTTTAGGACCCTCTGAAGCTGTGAAAACCACTCTAAAAAGAGAAGGATGGAGATTGGAAAGAAATCATTCTGAACTGTTGCATCCAAGGATGTCCTCTTAGGAAGGGGACAGACAAACCCCTCTTTAAATGCAAATATTTCGTCCTGCAACGAGGAGTTCACCATATCTTGTATCCAAGCATGCATCACTTCCCAAGAGGCCTCCACCAGCCAGGAGAGACATGGATCTAAAGCACAGGTGGCAGAAATCACAGTCCCAAGAATGCTGCCCACTTCCTTAGGACCAATCAGATGAAACTCTTGCCAATAACCCAACAAGACCATGCCTCAAGTCAGTTCCTAAGACCTGCCCAGCCAGCCCAGTTCTAACTGATCAGCCAGTCTGGATCTGATCAACTTTATCAATAGATGCTTACAGAAGTCCTTCCAGTGTCCCTGTCCCAGTCCCTCTCTACCAAGAAGAGACATAGCCAGCTATGAGGGTTGAATTGAATTGAATTGAATTTATTGAATTTATATACCGCCCTTTTCCCATAGGACTCAGGGCAGTTTACAAAGTATTTAAAAACGTCCATACAATACAAAAGTTAAAAACAGTTAAAATAATTAAATTTAATCCCTGAACAAATATAAAACCCCATTTAAAAACTCTCAGTCCAGGCCAGAAAGCTCAAAGAGCCAGGTCTTCAGGTCCCGGCAGAATGACCGAAGGTCAGGGGCAGTCCTAAGCTCCACGGGCAGCTGGTTCCAGAGGGCAGGCGCACCCACTGAGAAGGCCCTCCCTCTGGGTGTTATCTGCCGGCAGTCTTTTACCGGCGGCACCCTGAGAAGGCCCTCCCTGTGGGAGCGCACAGGACGAAGGGAACTTGATGCCGGCAGCAGGTGTTCCCTTAAATATCCCGGACCCAAACCATTTAGGGCTTTATAGGTCATCACCAGCACCTTGAATCTCACCCGAAGGGCAACTGGAAGCCAATGCAGCTCGCGGAGTAGAGGTGTTACATGGGAGTATCAGGAAACCCCCATCACAACTGGATGCCAGCTGTGAGAACGATAAGAATGAAGAAATAGCCTGTTTGGCCATTCTTATTGACACATGGTAAAGCTTAATAAAGGTTTTTAAGCTGTGCTTGATCAGATTGGCTTTCTGTTTTCCTCCCGTGGTGCTGTGGGCATCTTCTAGTGTCATTTCATTCTGCAGAATTCCTCTGACCGCTAGAGGGCCCTCTAGGATCACAGAGAGGCTGCACAGGCATGATTCACTTGCTATTCTTGAAGAGTTTTTCTACCTTATTTTTTATTCTTATTCACATGTTATCAGGAGCATATTCTATTAGAAAAATGCTGGTTAGAACCTTAATGAATTTATGTCTGTCATTGGATCAGATCATGCATCAGAATCTCTATATAAGTCAGTAAAGAAATACAATTTATACATTCTTTTAGGCTTCATATTACCTCAAAGCAAACATGAGTAACTTTAATCATGATAAGTAGTAGCACATGGATAATGATAATATTATTGACAACAATGGAAGGGTAACTGTCTCAGAGGTTAAGGAAGGGGATAATTTTTGTATCCTTGAGAGTCGCTGTCAATTTACAAACAGTGTGAAAAATCATCAACTTGCCCTTTGAACGCAACTTTATTAAGTTAAATTTTTCAAGTACAGGGTGTAGTTAATTTGATCAGGAACCTCATTCTGCAAATTCCTGGCAGTTTTTGTATGTTGTGTGTTCCACCAGGGTGCTGGAAACCAGTTCTGGAGACCTGAGCCATCATGAAATTACCAATTACTGTAATAACCTGAGGACTACCAGTATTCTACTTGTGGCTATCTGCTATTCCTTAAACCGAATGCATTTTGTCCCATATTTATGTTATAGCCATGTGATCCTAGACAAAGATGGAGCTGCTTTAAGTAGATGCAAGGAAACCCCCACTGAAGAAGAAACAATAAATAAAATTTTATCCTGCGCCGAAATGGACAGGTTCACTGAATCAGAGTATTACGAAATTTGGAAAAATTTGTACGATTGGTTAGAGATAAGGAGGAACGCTGAGATGACTATCGATTGATTAGTTGATAACGTAAAGACTTCTTACTAGCACCTATATCAGGACACAATTGAAAGATATTTAAGTACAACGTTGACGACCGAAAGATGGTTTACCAGAAAATTTACAGATGTTATTTTGTCATACTCTGTCCCATCATAGAATGTATTTTAATTTTCTGTTTTTCTTTTTGTCACATAAGGTAAGAGCCTTGGTGGAGCAGTGGGCTAATGCCTCCTTAAGTAACACCAGCTGCCTGCAATTAGTGCAGGTTCGCATCCCACCAGGCTCAAGGTTGACTCAGCCTTCCATCCTTCCGAGGTAGGTAAAATGAGGACCCAGATTGTTGGGGGCAATTAAGCTGACTTTGTAATAATGCCGCTTGGGGGTGTGTGTGAAAGCCCTAATAAGCAGGCATATACATAGAATGAAGGCTACTGCTAAGCTTGTAAGCCGCCCTGAGTCTTCGGAGAAGGGCGGGATATAAATGGAATTAAAAAATAAATAAAATAATACTAATAGCAGTGGTGTAGCCAGGGAAGTTGAATCATGTCCACTTTTGTTTTTAAATGTACATTTAATAAAAAAAATTAAAAAAGTAGATGCAGGGAGATGCTACATTCAAAGTAGGAATAGCACTTTGACTTATATACCGCTTAACAGTGCTTTACAGCCCTCTCTAAGCGGTTTACAGAGGCAACCCCAACAATCTGGGTCCTCATTTTACTGACCTCAAAAGGAGGGAAGGCTGAGCCGGTGAGAATTGAACTGCTGGCAATCAGCAGAATTAGCCTGCAGTACTTGCATTCTAACCACTCTGCCACCACAGCTCTTTTCCATGGTACTTTTTCCTCCAAAATATTGCACGTACCCAATTACCAGCAGTTGATCTCTGAGGAGGACCCGAAAGAGAAGGAAGGCAATCACTTACTGCTTTAGAACCTTCAGATAGGTTCTCTATTCACACCATAGAGCAGGGGTGTCAAACTCAATTTCATTGAGGGCTGCATCAGCATTGCGGTTACCCTTGAGGGGCCGGGTGGGTGTGATCAGGGTGGGCATGGCTGGAGTGTGTGTGACCTACTGGGTGGGCATGGCCAGATCTACATTGTTCGCGTCAATGGTGCCTATGGGGGCCTGGGCAGGAGTGGGACAAATCTGAGGGTCTCTGGCAGAAGGAGATGGGACTGGGGCAAGTGCCGAGGCATGGTCCACTGGAGGAGCCTCACTGTTCCTCTCAGGCCATGCGGGGGGGGGAGGCTGGACGGTGATGTGGAGGTCAAATGCCCAGCCTAGCCCTCAAGCACCCGCAGCACTAAGCCCACCCCCACTTCCCCAAGGGGGTGCCCAGCTGCTGTGCTTGCTCTCCTTAGCCAGGTTGCTCATGATGGGTATGAGGGCAACGTCAAGAGGGAGGCCCACTTCCTCTCCATGTGAGGAGACCTGGCTTTGTTTCCAAAGCTTCCTTAGCAATAGGATGGGAGACCATCCAGGTTAGGCCAGGAGGAGGGGGCAAGGGGATGGTGAAAGGGCAGCAGGGAAGGACTAAGGCAGGATTTCCCTCAGACCCTCCCCTTCCTTCCTTCCTTCCTTCCTTCCTTCCTTCCTTCCTTCCTTCCTTCCTTCCTTCCTTCCTTCCTTCCTTCCTAAGAACAGAGTGATGGGAAAATATTTGAGATGAGGGAGGGAGAAAAACAGGCAAGAAATGCAGCTGGGGAAGTGTCATCCTTCATGAGGAATGAAGAAATGTACCATCGCCTGGAGGTGGCCAGCACATGGCCTTCTCCTCACAGCGCCAAGAGGCTGAGCCAGGTGGCACAAATCTGAAGAGAAGCACAACGCTGCCCAGCCCCTAGCCTGCCCGAAGTAGGCAGGGCCATGTGCTGGCCACTTCCAGGCGATGGTGCATTTCTTCATTCCTCACAAAGGGTGATACCTCCATAGCGTGTACCCAGGGGGCTGGGCCGATGCGGCAGGGGCCGGTCCCTCACTGTTTCCAGATGGCCTTGTGGAGCTAAGTCAGAATGCATTTCAGCATAGATGACCACCACAAAATTGTATATTGGCTCCTGGCCGGCCTAGGCCAGATGCAAGACAGCGGGGGGGCGTTCCCTCACTGTTTCCAAGATGGCTTCGCGGGCCACATGAAACCACTTCATGGGCTGGATCTGGCCCCCGGGCCTTGTGTTTGACATGTCTGCCATAGAGTAATCCTCCTCTCTCTCTCTCTCTCTCTCTCTCTCTCTCTCTCTCTCTCTCCCTCCTCTATGCTGCTGGAATTGGGTATGTCTAGTACAGGGGTGTCAAACTCAATTTCATTGAGGGCCGCATCAGCATTGCAGTTGCCCTCAAGGGGCCGGGTGGGTATGGCCAGGGTGGGCGTGGCCTACTGGGTGGGCATAGCTAGAGTGCGTATGGCCTACTGGGTGGGCGTGGCCAGCTCTACATCGTTGGCATCAAGGGTGCCTATGGGGGCCTGGGCAGGAGTGGGACAGATCTGAGGGTCTCTGGCAGGAGGAGGATCTCTGGGCCAGGGCCAAGGCAGTGGGGGCCGTTCCCTCACTGTTTCCAGGATGGCTTCACGGGCCGCATGAAACCACTTCGTGGGCCGGATCCGGCCCCCGGGCCTTGTGTTTGACATGTCTGGTCTAGTAGTTTAATAAAGAGAAGGACGAGGGGGGACATGATAGCAGTGTTCCAATATCTCAGGGGCTGCCACAAAGAGGAGGGACTCAAGCTATTCTCCAAAGTGCCCAAAGGCAGGACAAGAAGCAACGGATGGAAACTAATCAAGGAGAGAAACTTCCTGACAATTAGAACAATTAACCAGTGGAAAAACCTGCCTCCAGAAGCTGCGAATGCTCCAACACTGGAAGTTTTTAAGAAGAGACTGGACAGACATTTGTCCGAAATGGTATAGGGTTTCCTGCCTGAGCAGGGGGTTGGACTAGATGACCTCCAAGGTCCCTTCCAACTTGATGATGATGATGATGATGATGATGATGATGTGATTTTATTGACAAGTGTTGTTGCTACCTATTCCTTTATATTAGGAAAGTGAGAGATAAATAATTGTAATCAACACATACTGCACACCGAATGATTTCTCTGCCTATAAGAAGTGTAGGATCTGGCTTACCAGATGTTTCTGAATTAGAACTCTTGGCAGCTCCAGCCAACATGGCCAAGAGTGAGGGTGTCTGGGAGTTGTATTTCAACAGCATCTGGAGGACCTCAGATTCCCCACCCTTGAAATAAATGATACCCTATGTCCCTATCCAGCTCTCTGATTTTATGTTAGCTATATTTTTTGTCAGCAGTTTTGTGCTGTGTGCTTGTGAAGTTGCACCAAATTGCAGCCTTTCAGTTTGGGGAGAATTTTTGAATGTGGTTTGAATGATCTGTTACACAAGTGAAAGCCATTAATCTGTGAGTCACTAACTAGCATGTTTTAATACTTCAAGGCAACAGTGGTGTCTATATATTTTTCCCCTAGTATTTTTGTGAGGTTGGATATGAAGTTCAGTATGTAAGAATTTTTTTTTGTAAAAGGGAAATCCTGAGGCCTTTGAGCTTTATGAGTTGCCCTCTGGGCCCCATTTATGTTGGTGTGAACTTAAATGAAAGACCAGCAATACTTTTATTAGTTTCTTAGATAGAAGCTATACATCATAAAACAATGGTATTCTCTTAAAGACTGGTGCTGCAAAATCCCAGTTCTTGGTATAATTGTTCTTTTTGCTGGATTTTCAATAAATAGAATCTATTTTATCTTTCTACTCGGAGAACTATCTATATGTCCCAGTAAGAAGAGCACCAATATCTTGCCTGCCAGGCTAAGAGTTACAAAGATTTATGTATGTCTGCTGAGTAAGAGATGGCTATGTACTATTTGTAAGTCCTCCATTGCATGTCTTCTTAAAAGGAGAATATGTCAGCATTTCCATGTCCATAATTCTCCACCCCAATAGCTTTTGTTTTAAGTTATGTATTATATTAATTATTTTATTGAGTGCATTTGTATCTGGCCATCCTTCCAACATGGAACTCATGATGATGATGCATTTGTGGGGTTTCCCACTCAATTTCTATTCCTGATCAAATTCAAGCCTGCTTACCTTCAACCAGATGTCCTCAGACCATGCCTTAAAAAATCTAATCCAAGGCTTGTCAAAGCTCACCCACAAATCTCTAACATCCATGAACAAAGAATTTATTCTAACTCAAGTTGTGCAGAAACCTGAACTACCTAGAAAATCTTAGGACCATTTGTACTGCTACAAAATTTATTTCACATATTTAACAGAAATAGCAGAATAACAGGGTTGGAAGGGGCCTTGGAAGTCTTCTAGTTCATCCCCTGCTCAGGCAGGAAGATATTTACAATACCTTAACTATATATCCTAAAAAATATTTTTTATGTTGCTTAACTTGCCCTTGTAGTTTTCTATAATGAATTGTGAAAATTATGTTTTCACAAATTGTGGAAAACTCACCGAGATTTACCTAAGATTTTTCTTTCCCTGTGAACTATACTGATACAAGGAAATGTTTGTTCACGAGCTTTAACTCCTATTTCTAACTAATTTTACCTGAACTAAATTGAATTGAATTTAATATAATTTATTTCTGAATAAAGACAGTATTACTACATATCTTTGCAGTGTAGTTGTACTATAAATTTATACACTAATTATACTTATAGCATTCAACAATACTTTATTTTTCATAACATAAACTTAGAGAATGTCTTGAACTAAGTTATGTCTCTCATGCTTCTTTGATGGGAGTTTTATTAGCCTCGAGATAATTTATTTCAAACTTAAGACCAGGCATAACTCTTCAACATTTAGTGTATGTTTAAGCTGAATGTTTTTACTTGGCATCTGAACTAGAAAGCCACAACATTACAGAATACAGAATAACAGAGTTGGGATGGTCCAACCCCCTGCCCAAGCAGGAAACCTATACTATTCTGGACAAATAGTTGTCCAATCTCTTCTTAAAAACCTCCAGTGATGGAGAACCCACAACTTCTGAAGGCAAAGCTTTCCACTGATTAATTGTTCTCACTGTCAAAAAATTTCACCTTCTAGATTAGATCTCTCAGTAAGTTTCTTTCCATTACTTCTTGTCTTGCTCTCATGTGCTTTGGAGAATAGCTTGTCCCCCTCTTTTCTGTGACAGCCTCTCAAATATTGGAAGATTGCTATTATGTCATCCTTAGTCCTTTTTTTCATTAGACTAGACAACCCGGTTCCTGCAACCGTTCCTTATATGTTTTAGCCTCCAAACCTCTAGCCATCTTTGTTGCTCTTCTTTGCACTCTTTCTAGAGTCTCAACATCTTTTTTGCATTGTGGTGATCAAACTGGACACAGTATTCCAAGTATGGATTTCCTTTGTCCAGTCGTATCTGATTCTAGGGGGCGGTTGTTATGTCCGTTTCTTAGCCAAGGGAGCCAGCATTGTCTGAAGTACTTCCATGATCATGTGACCAGCATAACTATATGCCGAGGCACACAGAGCACTGTTACCTTTCCACCAGAGTGGTACTTATTTATCTACTCACATTTGCATGAGTAGTATAAGTACATACAAGCTTTTAGTGGAAATTATCAGTAGTTTTGATCAGTGATGTCATCAAAGTAAACAAAGCCACGTGCTGATTACATCACCAGGCCATGCCCATAAACGGAGGTGACGTGGGCAGCCCTCCTCCCCGGATGTGATGTGCATAATCCTCCCCCCCCACGTGGTACAGGACTCAGAAGGTCATAACCCTAGCCGGATATGACGTGTTGGCCTAACCCCATCAAAATAAGCATGGGTAACCGTAACAGATAAGGTGTGGTGCAAGGTCATAACCCTATTTTCAGATGGTGCTTGCTGAACCTAATCCCATCAAGAAACATGTGGCAGTCAAGCTTCTGTGTACTTGATTACATTAACCCTAGACTAATTGTATGGACATGCAAATCCAAAAGAAACACAGACACCTGTGATTTTGGGAAACAAAACCCTGCTTTTTAGGGGGGGATAATTAAAAAAAGGCTTTTTCTTTCTAATCATTCTAGCCTAATGATGCTTTTAATTTTTGTGGAGTTTTAAAAATCAATACCTCAAAAGCTGGGGGTGGGGAAAAAAAAAGGAGCACCTAAAAGGCGGCCAGGGTTTGCATTCAAACCAGGCAATTTTAAAAACATTTCCCCTGAATGTAGGGGGGAAAAAACCACAGACCTTTTAAAGCTCACAGCCGGTTTTTACCTTTGTAAAAATCTAAAGACATATATTTTGGCATTTGTAACCCCCTCGAATCCATATGTACACGTAACCGTTCATAGCACAGATTTAATAAATTTTATTCTAACCCTACAGCAAAAGACAAGGAATATTAGCAGGATTTTTTTAAATGAATAAATAAATAAATAAATAAATAAATAAATAAATAAATAAATAAATAAATAATGCTCACAAGAGGTGGACAGCCAGGAACGCTGCTCTGGGTATGCGTGTTTGAATCTGCTAGTAAAAAAAATGGGGTTAGGCCTTGTTCAGGACATGCCTGGGCATGTCATTCCCCGTGATTCTGGACAGGTGCAAAGCTCAAGGACGTGTCATAGCATGCGCGGGGGAGATTGTACAGGCAGGTCTGAACAGTTAGCAAATTAATTCGTCTTTTGAAGATGGCAGATACTGGTGGAGATTTGTTTGATGTAAATTTGACCCCCAAACCTCCCAAGCATAGACGTAGAATAAGAAAAGGACCTGAGCTATATGGCTTCGTGGAAGACAACAAACTTATAAAGCCTTGTTGTTGCAGATTATGTAAAACATCAAATGGTAAGTAAATATAAAAATTAAGAAAACAGTATTTTGATTAGTTGAAACAGCTAGACTAATTCTACCTTATTTCCTGTTTTAGAAATGGTGGAATCTCAAAATGTCAGCATGCCTCAGATTCTGAAAGCGTGTATCATTAAAATATTACACCATTGTTTAATGGTGTGTCTACAATCAGATGAAGACCATACGGATGGAACCAGTGAAACAGAGCTTATTAGCAGCTTATGCTTTAGACTTTCTATGCCTCATGTTCTCTGGGTCATCATCAGTATTTCTGACAAAGTGAATAACTTATATTTCACCAGGGATTCCCTTGGTGAGCTCAAGAAATTTATACATTGTATAGCGCTTATTGGTAATCCGCTGTCATTAATGTCAAAGATTGAAGCCGAATTGCCATTGTCTCTGAAGAGGTTCATATGTCAGAATGTAACAGAAATTGATTACAAGAAACTGTTAATGCTATGAAATTTATAATAAAATGTGCTTTACAAATCACATGAAAGTTGTATTATATTTTTTCTTGATATGGGGTGGACTGGTCAAAAGGGGTGAAGAACTCACCAGAATTAATTACAAGAAACTATTAACACTATGAAATTTACATTTGCTGATCTCCTGTGCTAGACACAGATATATAATCTAATCATTGTTCGTGTGATTCAGCTGGGGGGATTACCTGATTGGTGGGCGATGTGATTTTTGACATCGCCAGAGTGTACAAAAAGTAGGATTCATACTGACCCCAGACATGTTTGTCAGTTTCTGGCATATTCATACCTCTGGACCCCTGTGATCTGCCAAGAAGACCCTCTTTACAGAATGGATGCTACAAATGTAAGTAATTTTATTGCTAATTTTTGAAACATTGTTCCTCTTAGCTATAAAAAAATGTGTTTATAATATTCATGGCCTGTTTGTTTTCTTTTACTAGATGGAATTAACTGATTCCGAATGTGTAAGGGGGGCGGCTCTTGTAAGTAGTTTTATTGCTAAATTTTGAAACACTGCCCCCCTTAGATATAAAAAAGAATGTATTTATAATATTCATTGCCTGTTTGTTTTCTTTTACTAGATGGAATTAACTGATTCCGAATGTGTAAGGGGTGCGGATCTTGTAAGTAGTTTTATTGCTAAATTTTGAAACACTGTCCATCTTAGATATAAAAAAGAATGTGTTTATAATATTCTTGGCATGTTTGTTTTCTTTTACTAGATGGAACTGACTGATTCCGAATGTCTGGTGTTTTATAATGGTATTTGTTTTTCATACCTTCATACATTCAGATTCTTACAAACATTTCTGCAACATTTCTGACCATTGGGTTTTTCTTTTCCTTCAGAATGGGAAGATGATCAGCCATTTGCGTATCTCACTATACCCACAGAGCAGGAAGGACCCCAGCATGGCATGACCCCTCAACCATGCACAAGCCACACAGCACAAGAGTTAGGAGGTATAACATCTAGCATTTTATCCAACTACAAAACCATTAGTATTATTTTATAATCTAAAAAAAGGGGGTGCGTTTGTATTATATTATTAGGAATGTTGGTGATAACATTTTGTTTGTTTGATTAACCAGGACCATCTTGCGAAAAAAGCAAAAATGCATGGAGGTGAACTCCCCGCATCCCCAGCAGACAGTGATAGTAGTGAACCTACGCCTGTATCTCAACCAGAAGAGGAGATATATCATTCTATGCCCCAGCTACAAAGCCCTAACTCTGTAAACTCTCAGAATATGAACAATGTTTATCTGGATTTGGTGCAAGAGTGGGAGCATCCTATCCGAAATTTCATGGCTGTGGAATACTATCAGCGATATAGATTTGTTAATGTTGACCAAATTCGGTCTTTTGTACATGCTATATAGAGGCTATTCATAATGCTATACAGAATCTTTTGAATAATGTTGCTAGAGACATAGGTGCAAATGATTTTGTTCAACTCCGGTTGGATGCAGATGGGTTAAATCATCTTCTCTTTTCTCTGAGGAGGAATATGGATGGTTTAAATGTTGATGATTTTCTGACCAGTATTGAAAATCTGCTTCAAAGTAAGGTAGAGATATTGTTTGTGGGGGGGTGTGTGATTTACAATTAGTGGTTACCATTGTGAGGAACAATGAGGGGGGAAGGCTTAGGAAGTTAAGCACTGTGTTGCTCACCAAAGTACTGGAGAAAAAAAGATGGCACCTAGTAGATTTCAATGTGGAAGGCGCATTTCTGTGTTTTGCTAGCTGTTTGCTCTGGATCATTGGCAGGGGTGTTAGTAATGAAGAAATTATTACCAGGGCCAGGGAACTTCACATCAGACTGGGTATTTCCACAGAAAACATGGTTAACTTTTCTCAGATACACCTCTTTGAAAAAGATTTAGGGGTTACTATAAAGATCTTGTTTTATCTGCAGGACGGATGGAGATTTTTTGTTACAGGCCTCCCACAGCAAGAAAAAATAGTGTTTATATTGTTACAAGGCAATCATTACTATGCCATCAAAAATATCAAGGGTTTCCTGGGCGAACGCTATTTCTGTAAATTTTGCCACACCCACTATCACCATAAATTTAGTCATGGTTGTCAATATATCTGCAGAGCATGTCTCAAGCAAGAATGCCAGCAGGTAGAGAAGGAAAAGATGCGCTGCTATAGGTGCAAAGTGGTTTGTCGTTCTAAGGTATGTCTTGAAACTCACACACAGCTACGGAGGGAAACGTTGACTGTGAGAGTAAAGAATATTGTGAAATGTGTGGGGTTTACGTCTTTACTCCCCACATGAAATGCAAGGAACCCAAGTGTGGGCAGT
This sequence comes from Vipera ursinii, assembly GCF_947247035.1. Taxonomy (NCBI): domain Eukaryota; kingdom Metazoa; phylum Chordata; class Lepidosauria; order Squamata; family Viperidae; genus Vipera; species Vipera ursinii. Next base: position 174,571,602 of record NC_139512.1, on the reverse strand, counting down.
GTTCTGAGAAGGTTGAAAGTTTGGAATATCATTTATGTTTCCTAAAAGAGCTGGACCAGCCACGAATTGGCCAAAGGTACATTATTTATGATTTTGAATGCTGCCAAGAGACAGGCACACATATACCTAATTATGCATGCGCCAGGGATATGTTGAAGGATGATGATGATGAAGATGTTGTTAGGTGGGATTGTTATGGTGTTAGATGTCTGGATCAGTTTGTAAAGACACTTATAAATGATAAGTTTAAAGGATGCACTTTTATCGCTCACAATGCCAAAGGTTATGACGGGTACCTAGTACTGAGGCAGTTGATCCAGGAAAAGGTTAGGGTTCAGCTTATAAACCTGGGAGGGAAACTTCTGTGTATCACCCTGCTGGCTTACAAGATCCGGTTATTGATAGCCTCTCATTTTTGCCCCTTAAATTAAGTAAATTACCCAAAGCTATGGGGTTTCAAGGCTGCAAAGGATATTTCCCCCACTTGTTCAATACAATGGCCAATCAAGACTATGTTGGGCCGCTCCCTGAAACCAAGTATTATAGCCCTGAAACCATGATGCCCGGGGAGAGAGAAGAATTCCTGAAATGGCACGCTGCTAATACAGGTACTGTATTTAAACTAAAGAAAGCTCTGGCTCACTATTGCAGGCAGGATGTAGATATATTAAGAGAAGCATGTATTCGATTTAGGGATCAGGTAATGGAAATGACTGAGCATGAGTTCGTCAGGAGGGGCGGTGGGGATATTGTTGAGGAGATAGTAATTCGTTGCATTGACCCCTTCCAATATATCACATTGGCGTCTGTCTGTATGGCACAGTACTGGTTCATGTATTTGAACAACAACTCCATTGCTTTAGCTCCTATGGATAATTATCACAAGACACAGAAAAGGTATTCAGCACCTGCGATACAATGGTTGATGTACATAGAGCACACTGAGAACGTCAATATTCAGCATGCACTGAAGGGTGAGAAACAAGTAGGCAAATATTTTTTGGATGGTTTTGCTGTCATAAATGGCACACCCCCAGCTTTTGAATTTTATGGTTGTTTTTTTCATGGGTGCCCTGTCTGCTACTCTGAAAAAGAGTTCAACAAATTACTTGGATCAACATATGGCACCCTGCACAGCCGTACTAGGATTAAAGTAGAGTACCTCAGGGCCCAGGGTTATGTGGTGCGCTGCATCTGGGAACACGCATGGAGGGCCATGGTTGAGGATGACACCTCTTTGAAGCAGTTTCTGGTTGAGAATAAGCTCCCAACACCTTTGATACCTTGAGATGCTTTTTTTCGGTGGTAGAACAAATGCCACATGTCTTTACTACAAACCAAAACCTGGTGAGCAAATCTTATATTATGATTTCACCAGTTTGTACCCCTTTGTGAATAAGACCAAGGAGTACCCAATTGGCCATCCACATATTATCTACCAAGATTTTGGGGACATAAAACAATATTTTGGGTTAGCCAAAGTCAAAGTGTACCCGCCAAGGAATCTGTATTTTCCTGTCCTACCCCACAAATCAGGGGGCAAATTAATTTTTAGTTTGTGTGCAACCTGCACAGAAAAACTGCAAACCACCCCCTGTAAACACAGTGATGAGGAAAGAGCTCTGTCTGGGACATGGTGTACTGTTGAATTGAATGTAGCTTTAGAAAAAGGTTACAGAATTGTTGAAATCTATGAGATCTGGCATTTTGAAAGTACACCAAAGGGGCTATTTTCAGATTATATTAACACACATCTCAGACAGAAACAGGAGGCCAGCGGCTACCCTGACTGGTGCAAAGCAGAACAGGATAAAGAGCAATATATTCGCGATTATGAAAAGATGGAAGGTGTCCACTTACGCCGTGAACACATTGAGGTAAATCCTGCTAAAAGGCAGATTGCCAAACTCTTTTTAAACTCGCTGTGGGGCAAGTTTGGTCAGAGCACCAATCACCTGACAACCTCTGTGGTGACAAACCCTGGGGAATTATTCAAATATCTTTTTGTGCCCTATTATGATGTTTCCTTCTGTGAGTTTGTGGATAGTGAGACAGCCGTTGTGATGTGGAAAACTGCCAAGAACCATCCCACCAAAGCCTCATGTACTAACGTATTCATTGCCAGCTTTACAACAGCGTATGCACGGCTGGAATTATACAGGCTGCTGGATGGGATGGGCGATAGATGCCTGTATCATGACACCGATTCAGTCATTTTTGTAAGTAGAGAGGGGGCGTGGACTCCACCTTTGGGTGATTATTTAGGACAGCTGATAAGTGAGATTCCTCCAAACACTACGATAACAGAGTTTGTTGCGGCCGGTCCCAAAACGTATGCCTATGCTTTGTCCAACGGTGAAGCAGTGCTAAAGGTGAAGGGAATCACACTAAACTGCAGTAATAGCAAAAAGGTTAATTTTGACAGCTTGAAAGATTTTGTAGATGATTATTGTCTGTCTGGTGCAGAGAGAAAAAAAAAAGATCAGGATAGAACAGTTGGGGATTGTTAGGGTTAAGAAACAGTGGACCCTAGAAACGAGAGTCCTCCGTAAAACTCTAAAAGTAGTGTATAATAAAAGATTATTAAAGAACGAAGATTACTGTACGGTGCCTTAAGGCTATTAAGGATGGTGGAAAATATTGCACAATTTGTACACCCCTTCTCCTGTATTATAAGTGGTCTGTCCAATTCTGGCAAATCTTTTTTTATCAAACAAATGTTAGAACATGGTGATGTCGTGTTGTCTCAATTGCCTCAAAATATTGTATGGTTTTATAGCTGTTGGCAACCTCTGTACAAAGAACTGCTTAATAAATACCCTTATATTAAGTTTATGGAGGGGCTTCTGTCTTCTTTTGAAGATGATTTGTTTCTGCCAAATCAAATTACTCTAGCTGTGATAGATGATCTCATGACGTCGGCCAGTGAGAGCGATCAAATAGAGAAGGCTTTTACACAGTACGTTCATCACAGAAACCTGAGCATTATTCTCATACTACAAAACCTGTTTTTTTCAAGGTAAGAAAATGAGAACAATAGCTCTGAATTCCAAATATTTGGTTTTATTCAGCAACCCCCGTGATCAGATGCAAATTGTCACACTGGCCAGGCAGTTGGACCCCACTAACACAAAGTATTTTTTAGAAGTATTCCAAGATGCCACTCACAAACCACAAAGGTACCTTTTGGTAGATTTGGCAGCCACCACTCCAGAATCCTACAGGTTGAGAACAGGCCTCTTCCCACCTGATTGGCCTGCTGTTTACACAATGAAAAAGAAGTGTAAAAAGTAGTAGCCCGGCTGCCTTAGCACTAGTCCATTTAAGATGTCAGAGAGGGTACGTAGAAATTGGGGGCTTTTAAAAATCTTAGTAAAGGCCGAACCAAGACAGAGAAAAGCCATCTTATGCAATGCTAATAATGACCTGGTGGGGGCTATAGCAGAAATAGCTTTGAACACCCTAAAAGGAAACCTTCCTCTGAAACCTTCACAATTCCGGTCTCTAAAGAGAAAGAAAGGTGTCATTAAAAAGTTGAGTGATAGAAAGGTCTCACTCAAAAAGAAGAAGCAGGTCATATTTCAGTTGGGTGGTTTTATCGGTCCCTTACTAGGGGCAGCTATTCCGCTGTTGACTAGCCTGTTAGCTGGATAAACCATGGATCATGCCAAGAAAATGTATCTGGTATCGCATCATCAGATGGAGCAACTACAGGGCAGGCCCCCTACTATGGGGGCTACAGCCACTAACCGGTTGGATGCTGAGATGTGTTCCATTCTTCAGAGAGCTGATTTGTGTGAGGATGACAAGATTAAGCTCTACAGTTCTGCATTGCAGAGGTATCTAAGACTAACCAGGCAAAATGAGTCTGAAAAGAACAGACTGAATCTCATTTACCCACCGGAAGAACCTCGGCCACTTCCAACATTACCAGAACAGCCACCACAGCCATCTCCACAGGACACAGCGATGGCCGAGATCCTAAGCGGTGTGAGCACCCATTACAGGAAAAATGTGGAACTTTTGCTGAACAAAATGAAACAGCATCAGGACGTTTTAACCTGGGATGATCACAGTACCTTTTTATACAAAGGGGTCCCTATTCCTGGTACTAATATTTTAGACTTGGTGAAAGGAGCCTCGCAGCACCGAGCCCCTACTGAGAAGCGGAAACCTAAAGGCTGGGATGACTTTATGAATGCTATGGCTGAGGTGAATGTTCCGGCCTCTGTGTTGGGGTCTACAGCTGTTAAAGAGCAAATAGAAAAGTTGAAAGATTCTCTGGTTGTTAAGGATGAAACTGCTACTAGCCCCGATTCTGTTATGACAGCCCCTTTTGGGGCTCAGAAGCCTCTGTTTACCAGTGCCCCTTCTAGCCCTTGGACATTAAACCCTAGAAGTAGGCTCAGGTTTGGTGACTGGCTCAATTTGTAAAATGAATAAAAACACAGTGAAACAAGTAAAAACGTTTAAGTCTTTTTCTTTATTTTACAGTAAGGCAGGCATGTCTGCATGCACTGGTGACGGTTACAGGTTCCAAGTTCCCTTCCCACCTTTATAGTTTTTACAAACAGCTTTACCATTTGATCATTTTTAATATTGACATTGGAGTACATCTTTAAAATATTTTCATAGTCTACTCCTTTAGTCCGGTTCAGTAGAAAAAACGCACAGTGTTGCCTGCAGTTTACAGCGCTGGGGTGCTGCAGTTGGCGTTGGTGAAATGTGTACTTCTCAGCTTGCTGCTCTAAAAACATCCCTATGGAGCCAGGAAAGTCAGGGCTATCCAGTGGTCTTCCATAAGAATCAAAAAATTCGCCATATCCGGGAGATGGGAAGTAGAGGGCCAGTCAGTGTTCACCAGGCAGAGTGTGAGGGTGGGTATTTACAATTAATCCAAAAGGTCTTTTGGAGATTTGTCTCTGGGGTAGCAGGTCACAAGGATAGACCCCTAGAAAGGGTTTATTTCCAGAGAACAAGTGGCAGAATTGCAGTGTGTCCATACTCACATATAAGCAAAGAGCACATTCCTTGTGTGACTTATTTTAATAAGGCTTTCAAAGATTGCATAGAGAATCATGTTGACGGTGTTGGGGAGGGGTTGTGCAAATCTAATTTCGGCTCTGAGGTTACTGTTCCTGATCAAAGAATAGTGCTCAGAGCACCCCTGATCACGACTCAAGTCCAAACAATTCAAAGTATACCCTCGGTTAAACTCTTCCCTACTGATTAACAGCGACCTGTCTTTCATTCCTTTGCCTGTGGCCTGCACCATCTGCATGTACTCTCTCACAAAAAGACCGTGCTCATAATCAGGCTGAAGAGGCTTTGCAGGAATCTGCTCGCCATCACAATGCAAGGCGCAAAAATTGACATTGCAGTGTTGATAATTGAACGGATTTCTTTCATAATCCCTACTAAAAGATGTATTGTCCACAAACCCAATCACTAATTGTTTAGGTAGCTGACCCAGAAATAGATTTTCCTGATTACACACAAGGCTACCTGCAGGAATGCTGTAAACCTTCATCCCCACTCGATCAATGGGGTATTTGGCATTGGAGGAGAGCAAAGCTTCTGCATGACCAAGGTGCACTCCTGGGGTTACTTTTACATGTTTTACAAAGAGAGAAGCTGCCAAGAGTTGCACTTTGTAATTCTCGTTGCCATCCTTCATCACGCAAAATTTATTTCTGCTTCTTGTGTTTGACTTTCACATCAACAGCGTTAATTAGCAGTCTGTCTTGAAAAAACAGATCGCTATGCAGAGGCCCTAGCAGGTCCCATTTACAACTACCGGCCGTGTGTCTTGCTCTCGCTTTGAAACCGGAGTTCCCAGCGGCTGTCAGTAGAGTACTCTCCATGAGGTCTGAGTCATCTTTGTAAAAACCGCCAGCTGTAAATTGAGTACCCAGTGCATCACCACCAAAGTTCAGAATCAGTTCAATCATGGCCCGGTAAGAATAGCAATGATGGCTCTGTGTATCTCGCATATATTCTGCCAAAATATATGTATTTAGATTTTTACAAAGGTAAAAACTGGCTGTGGGCTTTAAAAGGTCTGTGGTTTTTCCCCCCCTACATTCAGGGAAATGTTCAACATCTCCTGTTCAACATCTACATGAAACCGCTGGGTGAGATCATTCGTTGTTTTGGAGTTGGGTATCATCAGTACGCCAATGATACCCAGCTTTTTATTTCGACCCCAAACCACCCCAGTGATGCCCTCGACGTGATGTCCCGTTGTCTGGAGGCGGTTCGGGTCTGGATGGGGAGGAACAGACTTCAACTCAACCCCGACAAGACTGAGTGGCTGTGCATACCGGCATACCGGGATATTCAGAATATTCCATCTCTTTCTATGGGGGGGGAACTATTACCCCCCCGTAGATAGGGCTCGCAACTTGGGAGTCCTCCTAGATTCACGGCTCACTTTGGAAGATCACATGGTGGCCGTGACTAGGGGGGCCTTCGCCCAGGTTCGCCTGGTCCACCAGTTGCGGCCCTATCTAGACCGGGATGCCCTATGTACGGTCATTCATGCGCTCGTGACCTCTCGTCTGGACTACTGCAACGCTCTCTACATGGGACTGCCCTTGAGGACCACCTGGAGGCTCCAACTGGTACAGAATGCAGCCGCAAGAGTTGTGTTGGGAGTCTCCTGATACTCCCATGTTACACCTCTGCTCCGTGAGCTGCATTGGTTACCAGTTGTCTTCCGGGTGAGATTCAAGGTACTGGTAATGGTGTTTAAGGCCCTACATGGCATGGGGCCGGAGTACCTTAGGGAGCACCTGCTGCCGGCATCAACTTCCCTCCGCCCTGTGCGCTCCCACAGAGAGGGCATCCTCAGGGTGCCACCGATCAGAGAATGTTGGTTGGTGGCCCCCAGGGGGAGGTCCTTCTCTGTGGACGCCCCGGGACTATGGAATCGGTTGCCGGTTGAGCTCCGGATGGCGCCCGACCTTCGCTCCTTCCGTCGCGAGCTGAAGACACATTTATTTGAACAAGCCGGCTTGGCCTGATGGGGGATGGGTTGGGTTTTTTATTGTCATTTTTAATATATGTACTGTTTTTAGCTTGGGCATATGTTTAATATTTTTTAACTTTTGTATTTTTGTATTTTTTATATCTCTGCCCTGTTCACCGCCCTGAGTCCTTCGGGAGAAGGGCGGTATATAAATAAAATTATTGTTATTATTATTATTATTATTATTATTATTATTATTATTATTATTATTATTATTATTATTATTATTATGTTTTTGAAATTGCCTAGTTTAAATGCAAACCCTGGCTGCCTTTTAGGTGCTTTTTTTCCCCCCCACCCCCAGCTTTTGAGGTATTGATTTTTAAAACTCCACAAAAATTAAAAGAATCATTAGGCTAGAATGATTAGAAATAAAAAGCCTTTTTTAATTAACCCCCCCCAAAGCAGGGTTTTGTTTCCCAAAATCACAGGTGTCTGTGTTTCTTTTGGATTTGCATGTCCATACAATTAGTCTAGGGTTAATGTAATCAAGTACACAGAAGCTTGACTGCCACATGTTTCTTGATGAGATTAGGTTCAGCAAGCACCATCTGAAAATAGGGTTGCTTGCACCACACCTTGCACCACACCTTATCTGTTAGGGTTACCTATGCTTATTTTGATGGGGTTAGGCCAACACGTCGTATCCGGCTAGGGTTATGACCTTGTGAGTCCTGTACCACGTGGGGGAGGATTATGCACATCACATCCGGGGAGGAGGGCTGCGCAGGTCACTTCCGTTTATGGGCATGGCCTGGTGACGTAATCAGCACGTGGCTTTGTTTACTTTGATGACGTCACTGATCAAAACTACTGATAATTTCCACTAAAAGTTTGTATGTACTTATACTTCTCATGCAAATGTGAGTAGATAAATAAGTACCACTCTGGTGGAAAGGTAACAGTGCTCTGTGTGCCTCGGCATATAGTTATGCTGGTCACATGATCATGGAAGTACTTTAGACAATGCTGGCTCCCTTGGCTAAGAAACGGACATAACAACCACCCCCTAGAATCATATATGACTGGACAAAGGAAATCCATACTTGGAATACTGTGTCCAGTTTGATCACCACAATGCAAAAAAGATATTGAGACTCTAGAAAGAGTGCAGAGAAGAATACTTATACTACTTGCATGCTTTTTACAATACTTCAAGTGATCTTGATATTTTTCCTTTGTTGATGTAGCCTAGGACTGCATTGGCTTTTTTGGCAGCTGTAGCTCACTGCTGACTCATACTTAAGTGGTTGTCCACTAGGACTTCAAGATCTCTTTCACAGTTACTGCTATTGAGTCAGGTACCACCTATTCTATATCTGTGCATTTGGTTTTTCTTGCCTAAGTGTAAAACCTTACTTTTTTGCCACTCAGTTGCATTTTGTTGGTTAGGGCCCAGTGTTCAAATCGGTCAAAATCTTTTTAAAGTGTTGCCTATTCTCCCTAACTTGGTGTGGTCATCAATTTTGATGTGCTCTCCTCCTGTTCCCTCATCTAAATTGTTTGTGAAGATGTTGAAGAGTACTGGGACTAAGACAGAATCTTGGGATACCCCACTGATACCTTCCTCCATGTACATGTAGTTCCACTGAGGACTACCCACTGAGTGTGGTTTGTCGGCCAGTTAAAAATCCATCTGGTGGTGATGCTGTCTCCCATATGTTTCTGTCTTACCTAGAAGTAGGTTGTGGTGTTGAATGCCTTACTGAAGTCCAAGCGGTTCACTAGTCCACTAATTTAGTCACTTCGTCAAAGAATGAAATAAGATTTGCTCGGTATGATCTGTTTTTCACAACACAAAGTTGGTTTCTTATGATAACTTTACTTGCTTCTAGGTTTGCAGATCTGTTGCTTGATTATCTCTTTCAGGATCATCCCAGATATTGATGTCAGGCTGATTGGTCTGTAATTTCCTGGATCCGTTTTTCCCCCCTTTTCTGAAGATGGGAACCATGTCAACTCTTTTCCAGTCCTCTTGTGGTTCTCTGCTCTTCCAGGATCTTTGAAGATATGGTTCAATGGTTCTGTCAACTGCCAGCTCCTTCAGAATTCTGGGATGTAATCTATCTGGCCCTGGTTATTAGAACTCAACTAGGGTAGACAGGTGTGGTTTTACTCAATTGTTTGTTTGTAAAATTTATTAGCCTCCCATCTTACCACACAGTAACACAGGGCAACTTACAATACTAAAAGATAAAACTGTATAAAATCTAATGATATAAATAAAATACTATAAAAACCAACCTAGCTAAAAAGAAAGGAAGGGAGGGAGTGTGGTGAGAAGGGGAGAGGGTGGGATCTGTTATTAATCAATCCCAATGTGAAAACCCTCTTTTGGAGCCCTAAGCCAACTGGCAGAACCAGGTCTTTAAACTCTTATGGCAGGTAAGGAGGGTTAGAGACAACCTCACTTGGGGTGTGTGGGTGTGTGTAAGATGTTTCCAAGGGGAGACGCAACAGCAGAGAGGGCTCTTTTCCTGGACCTCACCAGCCAAAATACTCTGGCCGATGGGGCCCGCAGTATGCCTCCTCTGCTGGCATAGATGGAGTGTGCCAATCCTAGTAGATTAGGATCTTACCATTTTCTTGCCTATTTTGACTTGTATTCCTAGTCTGTCTTTTATGGATCTGCTTTTGGCAGATTGGGCTATTTTGTCCTTTTGCGTGAAGACAGATGCAAAGAATGAATTTAGTGGTTCCGCTTTCTCTCTGCTGCCCATCACTTCCTTGCCATCTTTTCCCATTAGTCGACCAATCATTTCCTTGACTTTTTTCTTGCTTTTTACCTGTTGAAAGTAATATTTTTAAAATTATTTTTGACATTGTGTTGCAGGTCTTAATTCGTTCTGAGCCTTAGCTTTCCTGACTTCATCTTTGCAGATTTGTGCTGTATGCTGTACTCTGCCTTCGCTATGTGTCCCTCTTTCCATTTCTTATACATGTCCTTTTTGTCTTTCAGATTAACAGACAGTCCTTTATACAGCCATGCAGGTTTCTTCTTGGATCTCTTTATTTTTCTTTTCAGCAGTATTGTGCTAGACCAGGGTTGTCAAACTCGCAACGTCACGTGACACGTCGCAATGTATCGTGACTTTTTTGCCATTGCTGGCAATGGGGTGGGCGCGTTTTCGCTATGATGCATCTGGCCTGCGGGCCGAGAGTTTGACACCCCTGTGCTAGACTGTGGTTTTATAATCTCATTTTTCAGAGTTTCCAAAGTTTCTTGAGTTGTTTTCCCCTTTAAGATTTTCATCCATGAATCCTCCCCAAACTCCCTCTACGTTTATTGAAGACAGCTCTCTTAAAATCCAAGACACTAGTTTGACTTTGTTCTATTGCTTGTTAGCATTATATTGAATTTCAATATGGCATGGTCACTCTCCCTTAAAGTTCCTGTAACTCCTTCTATCATTTCATCTCTGGTGGTAAGAATTAAGTCCAGTATAGCTGACCCTCTAGTTCCCTTCTCTGCCTTTTTTAGTCTTTTTCTCCCTCTAGATATTGATTGATTCCAAACAACTTAATATAGTTTTTGGTTATAACTATAACAGATCCATCAAAGTGATATCTATTCCATTTGACTGCCTGAAAACAAGAAATATAAAATATTTTGAAATATGTTTAATTCCTTTGTAGAGAGTGTTTTAAGAAATTCTGGCTGTAGTCTTATTTATGATTTTCTGAACGTAAAGGTCTCCCCCAGTTCTGAGTTAAAATGCCACACGCTCATATTTAAATAAGCAGAAAGCTCTATTGGTGTGAAATTTGCTGCCCCCATTGGCATCCCCTATTCGATTCAGAGCCAAATAGTGGTGTCCTGATTGCATAGCTGCAACATGTAATAAACAAAGTGAATGGTTGAATCCTTCAGCCTGGCTACCTTCAGTTGTCAGCATATCATGAGCCACCAGGAGAAACATTCCCCAAATGCAAGGCTTTTTTTTCCTCATAGAACGCTCAGAACGGAGTTCTGGCACCTTTTTTGGATGGAACCTTGTAGGGTAGGCAAAGCGGGTTGTATGACATGTGTGAGTTCTGGCACCTTTTTCTTTTACAAAAAAAGCACTGCCCAAATGTAACCCAGCAGAAGGAACTGGGGGTGGGGGTGGAAGGGCTGTTTGAATAAAGGGCTCTCTTGTTCCTAATTTCCATGTTCCTCTTCCTACCCTTCATTGTCTCATAGCTTGACTTGAATAAACATTAACAAATTAAATCAGAATTATGAAGAAAACTAAGCAGTACAGTAATGCAGTATGGTAAGTTTGGTTTTTCTCTTTTCTTTAAATAAGCAACAAATGACAGCTTTGGATTTGGATTTGAAGGAAAAGTGGATACGATGGTGTCATTTGACAATTTCAGTATTTTAGCTCTGTGCTAAACTTGCAGGGGACATGGAGTTGAAGTACTTAGAGAGTTATGGCTGAGCAGTCAGTCTGATGCTACTGCATAGTAATGACTGCATCCATGCCTTTAAGGAGGCAAAAGCAAAATGATGATAGACAAGTTGGCTAGCCTGAACAGCCAATAAGTGAATCTTTGATTTCAGCTACTAGTAGTCACTGACCACTGCCAACCTACTTGGGAGGATTAGCGTAACAAATGCTGCACATCAGGAGAGGACTCTTGTAGGCCAGGGGTGTCAAACAGGCAGCCTGCAGGCTGGATACGTCAGGTGCGGACCACGCCCGCCCCAGCTCCGCAAAGGCAAAAAACGTCGCGGTGCGTCACAATACGTCACGCGACAGGATTTAGTTTGACACCCCTTATTGTGTAGTGGGTCCGACGCAAGAGAGACGCCAGCCGGTGTGTGAGTTCAGCTCTTTATTGGAAGGGGAAGTGAACTGAGGAATGAGGGCTACCTGGCCTCCTTATATACCTGGCCAGGTAAGCTAACAGCCAATGGGGTTGGCCCTAGGTTTCCCGCCGAAAATGTCCAGGCCACGCCCCCTGATGGCTGTTGCTATGCAGATGCCTGCATACATAACACCCCTGTTGTAGGCTGTCACCTCAACAGGAACTACAACCTTATCTGAAATTAATCAGGTTTGGAACTGGTGAGTGCTTGATTAGGAGAACACTATTATTAATGAACACTCTCAAAGAAGGCAGTGACATACCACTTTTCTACTGTTAGTGAGAAAAGTAAATAGTTTCCATTTGCAACTAAAGTGAGAGTTTTATATCTTTTTTAATCCATTGTGAACTTTATGAAGATCTGTGTTTTCCTTTCAGATTTATATGAGGAAGCATATTATTCCTTTTTTTGTTAGAAAACTACAATATATTATTACTGCTATCTGTAAAGATGTTTTGCCTCTATGAATATGCTTGCAGAATGCATTCATGCTTGGGTCTGGGGCCCATCCTCCACTGATTGATGATGATTTGGAAGAATACGGAACAACCGCTTAAAGGAAGAAGATTTTTGAACATCCAAATTTTCACCCATCATGTAAGACTGTCAACTGATGGTCATTAGTTTAGTTTAGTTTAGTTTAGTTTTATTAAATTTTTATACCGCCCTTCTCCCGAAGGACTCAGGGCGGTGAACAGGGCATATAATAAAAATACAAAAATACAAAAGTTAAAATAGAATTAAATTAATGCCCAAAATAAAACAATAAAATATACAAATATTTTAAACCCTAAATTAACTCCCCATCAGGCCAGGCCAGCTTGTTCGAATAAGTGGGTCTTTAACCCGCGCCGGAAGGAGTGGAGATCCGGTGCCATCCGGAGCTCAACCGGCAGTTGATTCCACAGAGCCGGGGCGCCCACAGAGAAGGCCCTCCCCCTGGGGGCCACCAGCCGGCATTCTCTGACCGGAGGCACCCTGAGGAGGCCCTCTCTGTGGGAACGCACAGGGCGGAGGGGAGTTGACGCCGGCAGCAGGTGGTCCCCGAGGTATTCCGGACCCATGCCATTACAATCTTATGTATTTATTAGATATTTTAATCCTGCCTTTATTATTTTTCATAAATAACAAGGCAAGGAATATACCTAAATATTCCTTCCTCCTCCTATTTTCCCCAAAACAACAATCTCGTGAGGTGGGTTGGGCAGAAAGAAAGTTACTGACCCAAAGTCAGCCAGCCAGCTAGCTTTCATGCTTGCTGAATTACAACTTGCAGCAGCTGCAGAAAGCATGCCCATGCTTTCCTCCAATTGTATTACTTATTACTTATTTTCTGTGTTAGTGTGACTTTCAGTAGTGCATGTGCTGAAAATCTTTCAGGCATATATAATAATGTGTAACCGCAAAATAATATAATAATAAAAGCAAATGCTGGTTGCATTGACAGAATAATGATAGAGTGACAGTCTGGAGTAGTAATTGTTCTGTTCCAACCTGCATTAGTCAAATGACACTAGAATATCGTCTCCAGTTCTTAGCACTGCCTATAGGAAGAGGTTAGATCAATGTGAGCATGTTCAGCAAAGAACAATCAATATGATAAAAGAGTTTTGGAAGGAAAAGCCTTTGAAGAATGATTGGGTATCTTTAACCTGATGAAGAACAGATCACAGTGTGATCCAATAACTGTCTTTAAGGATTTTGAATTCTGTTCCGTAAAAATTGGGGCAAAGTTATTCAGAAATGTTTCCGAAAAAAGAGCAAGAAACAGTGGATTTAAATTAAAAGAAGCCAGTTTAGCTTGGACTGCGGAGAAAAACATTTTAAAAATAGGAATTACTATTCAACAATAGATCAGACACCCTTGGAAGATGTAGACCAGACATGTCAAACACAAGGCCCGGGGGCCTGATCTGGCCCACGAAGTGGTTTCATGTGGCCCGCGAAGCCATCCTGGAAACAGTGAGGGAACGGCCCCCACTGCCTTGGCCCTGGCCCAGAGACCCTCCTCCTGCCAGAGACCCCCAGATCTGTCCCACTCCTGCCCAGGCCCCCATAGGCACCCTTGATGCCAATGATGTAGAGCTGGCCACGCCCACCCAGTAGGCCATATGCACTAGCCACGCCCACCCAGTAGACCACGCCCACCCTGGCCACACCCACCCAGCCCCCTGAGGGCAACCGCAATGCTGATGCGGCCCTCCATGAAATTGAGTTTGACACCCCTGATGTAGACTCTCCTTTGCTTGAGGTGTTTAAATTTTAGGTGATCTGTCAGGAAAGTAAGAGTGGATTCCTGCCCTGGACAGGGGGTTGAATTTGGTGATTTCTAAGGTTCCTTCCAACTCTAATCCAACTGTGATTCTTTCTTCAGCCATAGAGAGTGCTTGTTTCTTTCTGCCCCTAGATTTAGACAGTTTCTTTGGGGTCAGGTTGACCTACCAGGGAAATAAAGTCTTGTTCAAAAAAGCAACAGAGTTGGGATGTTTTAACCAGACAGTTTTCAAAGCAGCAAATATTAAATCTGATGTGGGATTGGCAGTATCTTCAGGTATGGCTTAGCAAGTTTGAAATGCAACCGTGGATGATGATAATGCTTATTGGATTGTTGCTGTTCTATGTATGAGTTTTAATTCTTTGCACTGGAATTGAATTTAAACATGTATGGGTTATAGTCTTTTTCTTTGGCTTAATTTGTACATTGTGTAGCGAGTTGACCTACAGTATCTCTCTGTCTCTCTTAATAAAACTAAAAAGGCGGATCACTGAGACTAAATTTTTTTATTTAAAACTTAGATCGATGCAGCTGGTTGTGGGAGGGTGGGGGCTGAACAGACCCATAACGCGTGTATTGTCTAAACCAGACATGTCAAACACAAGGCCCGGGGGCCGGATCCGGCCCACGAAGTGGTTTCATGCGGCCCACGAAGCCATCCTGGAAACAGTGAGGGAACGGCCCCCACTGCCTTGGCCCTGGCCCAGAGACCCTCCTCCTGCCAGAGACCCTCAGATCTGTCCCACTCCTGCCCAGGCCCCCATAGGCACCCTTGATGCCAACGATGTAGAGCTGGCCATGCCCACCCAGTAGGCTATACGCACTCTAGCCACGCCCACCCAGTAGGCCACGCCCACCCTGGCCATACCCACCCGGCCCCTTGAGGGCAACTGCAATGCTGATGCGGCCCTCAATGAAATTGAGTTTGACACCCCTGGTCTAAACTGTTAGCTTCCCAAGAACTATAAAAATGAGCTCCTCAATCCTGGCTTATACTTTGATAATGTCAGCAGCTGCTGACAAAAGCTAAGTTTTAAATAAATTTTTTTAGTCTTGGTGATCTGCCTTTTTAGTTTTATTATGAATACACTTGAGACTTGCATTTTTAAAATAATTATGTCTGTGTGTGTGTGTGTGTGTGTGTGTTTATATGTATATGTATATACATAAACACACATATACATACACACACAAACGTATGTATGTATGTATAAAAGAATACAGCAGTATTTTCTGGTCTGATCTTTTGTCCATTGTTTAAGAATAGTATTCCTAAATTGGAACCATTCTGCATAAAACAAAACTGTCTGCATATTTCTGTTTAATAAAAATACTTATTTTGATTCATTTTTAAATTCCTCTTGCTATAGGCATAAACCTGCCACAAAAATTCTTTAACCAGAGCTTAACAATGCAGTTCATAGTAATTTCTTGAAGCGCTGTCACACATATTCTGCATTTGCACTTGCAAAAAAAGGAATAAATGCCAGATGTTAATTAATACGTTTGTTTTACTTTGCTTCTATCTCAGTAACCTGGCCTTTAAGAGCTCCAATTATTTTCTCTTCACTCTCTTTGTTTCTCTCCAAGGTCTGGGTCATGAACCATAAAGATAATGAGTCAGAATTTCAAGGATGAGGGAAAAAAACCTTGAAGCCATAGAATAGTATTAAATGTTTTCAACTAACTTTGAGTGAGCTGGCTGTATGCTCAGTTTTCTGCATTAATAGGAACCAAGCTGTATTTGCCATCTTACTTCCATGACTTTGGAAATTGCAAAATAAATATGAATATAAAGTTTCTGGAAGCTGAATTCAAGTCTTATTGAATCCATGGACACATTTGTATTATATGTTTACCATTTGCCTTGTGGGATGGTTTTTGATTTCTCACTCTAGCCTTGAATTTCCTCTGATTTCCCATCATCAAGCATCAGGACTACAATTTAAACTACCATATATCAAAACCAGCATTATAAGTCAGCAGATACTATTTGAAAAATAATGCCAATTATCATAAAGAAGGAAGCCTTTCCTCTTTAATAATTTGGCTCACCCAAATAGTCACCTGACAACTGAGCTTTTTCTTGTCTTACTGTCATCCACTATGCAACCAAAGGCAGTGATGGGATTCAAATACGTGAACAACCGGTTTTCTGTGTGGATGCCGCTTCCGGAAGTCTGTTCTGGGCCTGGGCAACAAAAAATTAGCTTCTGGTCCTGCTGAACCTGTGCGAACGGCTGAACCCCACCACTGGACCAAAGGGCATATTCTACTACTTGCCATGAAGAAGTAAAGTCATACATAAGCAGGTGGAAAGAGTTGATCAATCAGAGTCTCCCACCATGCAACACACTTTTCCTAATATTTTCTAGATGTGCTGAACTTATTACATGGACCACTATGAAGCACAATGTAGCCAGTTTTGTCCTCTTTGGGATTCCTCAGATGTGGTGTTTTCTATGGGGTTCAAACCCTCTACTGTGAATTGAACTCATTCATCTTTGTATTTTAAATTACTATTTATGCTGCAGTAACTTTAGGAATTATGAAGGTTCTGTTGCCCAGCTATTACAGCAGGGGTGTCAAACTCAATTTCATTGAGGGCTGCATGAGCGTTGCGGTTGCCCTCAGGGGGCTGGGTGGGTATGGCCAGGCTAGAGTGCGTATGGCCTACTGGGTGGGCGTGGCCAGCTCTACATCGTTCGCATCAAGGGTGCCTATGGGGGCCTGGGCAGGAGTGGGACAGATCTGAGGGTCTCTGGGCCAGGGCCAAGGCAGTGGGGGCTGTTCCCTCACTATTTCCAGGATTTAATTTAATTTAATTTAATTTAATAACATTTATATACCGCCCTTCTCCCTGAGGACTCAGGGCGGTTCACAGGGCAGAATAAAATAGCAAATACAAACATTAAAAGGAGATTAAACAATTGCCCTAATTAAAACAATAGAGGTACAATTCTAAAAAACCCCGAGATAAAATTAAAAGACCAAAAATAAAACAACCCCACCGATCCCCATCAGGCTAGGCCAGCTTGTACAAACAAAAATGTCTTGAGATCGCGACGAAAGGAGCGAAGGTCGGGCGCCATCCGGAGCTCTACCGGTAGCTGATTCCACAGCTCCGGAGCGCCCACAGAGAAGGATCTCCCCCTGGGGGCCACCAATCGACATTCTCTGATCGGTGGCACCCTGAGGAGGCCCTCTCTGTGGGAACGCACAGGGCGCAGGGAGCTTGATGCCGGCAGCAGATGTTCCCTGAGGTACTCCGGCCCCATGCCATGGAGTGCTTTAAACACCGTTACCAGTACCTTGAATCTCACCCGGAAGACAACTGGCAACCAATGCAGCTCACGGAGCAGAGGTGTAACGTGGGAGTATCGGGAAACTCCCAACACCACTCTCGCGGCTGCATTCTGTACCAGTTGGAGCTTCCGGGTGGTCCTCAAGGGCAGCCCCATGTAGAGAGCGTTGCAGTAGTCCAGACGAGAGGACACGAGCGCATGAGTGACCGTGCACAAATCATCCCGGCTAAGATAGGGCCGCAACTGGCGCACCAGGCGAACCTGGGCGAAGGCCCCCCTAGTCACAGCTCCTATGTGATCTTCTAAGGTGAGCCGTGAATCTAGGAGGACTCCCAAGTTGCGAGCCCTATCTACGGGGGGTAATAGTTCACCCCCCATAGCCAGAGGTGGAATGTCCGAATAAACCCGGGATGAAGATATGCAAAGCCACTCAGTCTTGTCGGGGTTGAGTTGAAGTCTGTTCCTCCCCATCCAGACCCGAACCGCCTCCAGGCAACGGGACATCACGTTGAGGGCATCACTGGGGTGGTTTGGGGTAGAAAAGAAAAGCTGGGTATCATCAGCGTACTGATGATACCCAACTCCAAAGCCACGAATGATCTCACCCAGCGGCTTCATGTAGATGTTGAACAGGAGAGGCGAGAGGACCGACCCCTGAGGAACTCCACAAATGAGAGACCTCGCGGTCGACCTCTGCCCCCCTGCCAACACCGACTGCGAACGTCCCAAGAGATAGGAGGAGAACCACTGTAAAACTGTGCCTCCCACTCCCAGTCCCCTGAGACGCCGCAGCAAGATACCATGGTCGATGGTATCGAAAGCCGCCGAGAGGTCTAATAGGACTAGAACAGAGGAATGCCCTCTGTCCCGAGCCCTCCAGAGATCATTCACCAGCGCGACCAATGCCGTCTCCGTGCTGTGCCCAGGCCTGAAACCCGATTGGTAAGGGTCTAGATAATCCGCTTCATCCAGGACCAGAGGGAGCTGATGCGCCACCACACTCTCAACAACCTTCGCAAGAAAGCGGAGGTTGGAGACAGGACGAAAGTTGTTCAATACAGCTGGGTCCAGGGCAGGCTTCTTGAGGAGAGGCCTCACCACCGCCTCCTTCAAGACGGCGGGGAAGATACCCTCACTCAAAGAAGCCGATATAACTGCCTGGAACCAGCTGCGTGTCCTCTCCCAGGCTGCATAGACCAGCCAGGAAGGGCACGGGTCCAATAAACATGTGGTGGTGCTCAGCCTCCCCATGATCCTGTCCACTTCCTCCGGAGTCACAGAATCAAACTCCTCCCAGGTGATATCGACAAGACCACCCGTGTCCTGATCGTCAGACTCTGCCCAGTCAGAGTCCAGACCGGTCCGAATCCGAGCGATTTTGTCCGACAGATGTTGGTTAAACTCCTCGGCACGACCCTGCAAGGGATCCTCTCTCACCTCCTGATTTAGGAGGGAGCGAGTCACCCTAAACAGGGCGGCCGGGCGATTATCTGCGGACGCAATAAGGGTGGCGAAGTGGTTAGACCTCGCCTCCCTTATTGCAGCGAGATAAGACCTAATGTAGGCTCTTAGGATGGCTTCGTGGGCCACATGAAACCACTTCGCAGGCCAAATCCGGCCCCCGGGCCTTGTGTTTGACATGTCTGTATTACAGGAAGGGATATATAGAAGCTCTCAGAATGATATGTGCAATCCACCTTTCCTTAAACTCTCAGAGAGACAGATATGGAGAATGAAATAACATACCGTATGTTATTTTTTTCTTTGCTGTGAGAACATAAGGGAAAGGATTGTATATACCATTCTGAGAGCTTCTGTAATTCCAGGCAACCTTTTTGATATGAACAAGAATAGAGTTATATTCAAAAAGATCTGCAACATTGGCTTTCAAATTTGTGTAATGAATCTATGGCAGACATAGCATTTTAACTTAGACCATTACACTAGTTAATGATTTCTACCAGGAATGTAAGTTCTCATTTTTCAGACCATTTTTCCAATGTTCAACATGAACTAAGCTTCAGCCAATCCAAGATAAAGTGGCAATGAATTTTGGGCCCTTCTAATTCCAGGACGGGAGACTTTCCATCCCTGGCTCTTTGGGATAGAAGGTGGCAAGTACACAATTTGGGGGTTCTGCTGGTTGCTGTGGCCAGGAAAGCTTTGTACAGCTTTGTCTTGTGTGCTAATTACACCTATTCTGAAACCAAGAGGCTCTGTTTAGTTTCATTCATATCTTGGTCACCGTCAACTGATTGGAATACTGCAATGTGCTGTACAATACGTGGAGCTGTCCTTAGAGGCCATTAGAAATTACAATTGGGCCAGGATGCAGTGATATGGGTAGTTATGACTGTACCTTGTAACACCACTCCTCTGCAAGCTACATTAGCTCCAAATAGAGTTCCTGGTACAATTCAACCATCTGGTTATTACCTATTGGACCTTATATGTCACCCAGCACCAGGTTCTTGTAGGACCACTCTGCCCAAATGTATCTTCCTGTCCTACTCATTCTAACAGGGAGAGCCTTTGATTGGGACCAAGAGGACATCTCTTCTCCATTGTGATATTTGTTCTCTGGAATGATCTCCCCTTCCTTCCAATATATGTTTGACTCTCATCCTTTAGAAAGGAATTAAAAATCCCACTTTTTTGTCAGGGGCTAGAAAATGGGAGTCACTGTATGGAGAAAGATAATAATTGCAAGTTCCTGATCACCTGGTTTGTATATTTTAATGGAAGTGATCCATTTTAATTTATTTGTTTTTTTTTGTAACTATCCAGAGTTGCAGTGTGCAATTTCAGCAGCCATATAAATTTAATAAAGAAATAAAAACCTAAGTTTTATTTGGGGGATGAATAAAATAGGGGAGGCAGAGTGTCTTTTAAATGGCAATTTGATTCTATAAAGCAGTTGGAAAGGCTTTGTACCCTAAAGCATGATATAAATAATTATTCACCCTTTTTTGGAAAATGTTTTGAAAGAGAAAAACATTAAAGCTTACATATGCTTTCATTTCCAACTTGTTTGTTTGTTTTGGTTATCAGCAAGCAGAGAATGCCCAGAATCCATTAACTTCCATCTTTCAATGCATCTTATACCTCCAAATTCAACATTATCTATACTGTATATGTATGTTTCTTTGCATCATTGCTTGTAGAGACTGTGATAGCAGTTCAAGCAATAACCACTGGCTTGCATGATTAGAAATCTGTGGAGAACAAGATTTAACAACACCTGTCTTGAAGGGCTGACATCAATCTTGAAAGCCTCAAGACTGATTCTTTCTTCCCTCTCCTATACACACTCTTATACCAGGTGGGGCTATTGTGTAGTGGGTCCGACGCAAGGAAGAGATGCCAGCCAGTGTGTGAGTTCAGCTCTTTATTGAAAGGGGGGTAGCGAACTGGGGAATGAGGGCTACCTGGCCTCCTTAAATACCTAGCCAGGTAAGCGGACAGCCAATGGGGTTGGCCCTAGGTTTCCCGCCGAAACTGGGTTTCCCGCCAAAACCGTTCAGGCCAACGCCCCCTGGTGGCTGTTGCTATGCAGGTGCCTGCATACATAACAGGGGCAGTCATGAATTTCTTTCATGCCCCATCTTTAAGGACTGGCTGAAGTTTATGTAACTGGTCATGCATTCTTTCTTCAAGGCTATCTCCTACTCTACAGTGTGTTTACTCCATTGTTTTTATTATTCTTCCTTATTTCAACACTCAATTCATGCCTTAACTCTCAACAAAACAAAACATTGGTAATGGGACAATGGCAAATACTTGTCTCAAAGATAAAACCTCACTTATATAGAGAACCTGAAAGCCTCATTAAATGCGCAATAGCTCCTTTGTCTATGAAGATCCAGGTCACAGTTGTCCCAAAAGTGCTATTTTCCAAAAGCCAGCTGGACTTATTTTTTTTCTTGAAGACATTTCGCTTCTCCAGCTGAAGAAGCTTCTTGGATGAGAAGTGAAACGTCTTCATGGAAAAAAAAAAACGAAGTCCAGTTGCCTTTTGTAAAAAAATGCACTTTTGGAACAACAGCTCCTTTGGTTGCACCCATCAAAATGAAAAGGGCCCAAAAACAATATTTACCATTGTAGGAACAATCTTTTTTAAGTCCAAACCAAAAAAATCCCATCCAATTAATGAATAAGTTAATTGGATATGCAGTGGTACTTCAAAATCAAAATTCTCTGCCATTTAAGAGCAATGTTTTGTTTTGAAATGACAAGTGTCTGCCATTTAAAACGGTTGCTATGAAATCAAGTTACACATCCATTTCTACAGCACAAAACCACTTAAATCCACCTAGACCATAGACTGCGTCTTCAGACAGCATCAGTAGGGTGCTTTTTCCAGCTACTACAACTGGGGATCATTGTTCTCTTCCTTGTAACAACGCTGTATACCGTACCATTATGGCTGTTCCGCAAATCCTGACTGAAAGTCACTATGATGCAAACAAAGTCTGTCCAGGAAAAGCCTGCCACGTGGTAATCCTAGCTTAACTGCAAACCAAATGGAGCTTTTGATGCATTAAATTAAACATTTCACATCCAATTTAGAAAAGCATTTTTATAAATATTCCTTTAGATGTTAAATATCTACTGTTGCATCTTACAGTTTAGGTAGTTTAGGGCAGTTACAACTAATATTCTCTGGATGCTGCATTTGTGATGCATTTTTCAATTGTGAGGTGCTGTAACCTTTTGAATCATTCTTATGGAAAGATGTTTGTATCAGTAGAACAAACAAAGCAGGACGGTAACATAAATAAGGAACACAAATATGTTTGAACTCTTATGGTCGATGGATTCCCAATCGATCAGGTTTTGGCACTGGGATATGTGGGATGTGTGCCAATTAATTACGTTAAGAGTGTGACTGAAAATTATCAATTGATTGACTGGGTCATTGGCTCAAAATGATGCCTGTGTCAGTATGTAGTTGAAAGCCAGAACTGGAGGTCATTTTTTTGTTGAAGGTTTGTGCTGTAAGTCATCCACGGTATAAATGAGGAAAGTCAGAGATAAGGTCAGTCTGTGTACAAATGGAAGGAAACCATTTTTGATATCTAAAATTAGTGTGGCCATGCTGTTGTATTTTCAATTCCACTAATTGCATGTCATAGCTGATGCTGGGTCATTTTTTTTCTTCATGGCTTAAGCCCTGCTCAAGAGTTTGGGAATCATGCAGCTCATATTACATATGAGATGCTCAAGAGTGATGTTGCTTGTGGCTGAGCTGTTACAAATGGTTCCAGGTTTAGGTAAAATCTAAAATCTTTTTGTGCCCTGATGCAATTACAGATGTGCCCCAATAGCAATTGGTTCCATGGCTGTTGATTTCTTATAAATGTCTGTGATCTGTATTTGCAAATCTCAGTATTTTGACATCCTTTCTGTATGAGTATAATTTTTATTAAGAATTTAAATTACAATACTAAAACCTAATCCAAACCAAACTTGGAGAAAGAGAAGAGAATGGAAAGAAAGAATAACATATGCAGGAAAAAGAAAAACAAAGAAGAAAAGAACACAATAAAGAAAAAGAAAAATATTTATAGTGACTCCCAACCTTCATCACAAGTATAAACAAATTTAATAACACTTCACTTCCTATAACTTTAAACAGATATCTCTTCTTCCTTTATCCTACCCTTTATCTGTAAGCAAATCCATAAAACATGAACTTTTAAATCCTGTTGTCAACAAAAAGTCCATAAAGGATTGCAGAAAATTGAAAAAAGAAAGTCTTATTTTAAGCTTGACCAGTAAAACAGCCTTATATTCCTTGCTTTTATTTCTAAGTCTTAATCTTTAATATAATCAGATATTGTCATTGGATTGATTTTTTTCCTTCAATTTATCTTTATCCCATCACACAAATTTCTTTAAGGCTTTAAAGAAGCCTCTTTTTTAGACCCAATAAGAAATTTTTTTCCAGATCATTCCCTTGGTTTATCATTTGTATTTCCCTTTTAATTTTTAAAACTTTATCCAGTTTCTTTTGTATATCCAGTAAATCTTTGAGGAAGATGGGCAGTACTATAGAAATGTGATTAAACAAAGAAAAAATAAAAACAGTTTCCAGACTGTTTTCTTGGCCTCTCATTTGTAGTTCTACTTTGAGGACATGTCTAACAAAATTTGCCACACATCTGTTATCACCTCATTGACATTTTGGACATAGTCTATCCATAGAAGCAGACATCATTACTGACAGTGTTGATACTGTATATTGTGTAGTGGGTCTGACGCAAGAGAGACGCCAGCCGGTGTGTGAGTTCAGCTCTTTATTGGAAGGGGAAGTGAACTGAGGAATGAGGGCTACCTGGCCTCCTTATATACCTGGCCAGGTAAGCTAACAGCCAATGGGGTTGGCCCTAGGTTTCCCGCCAAAACTGTCCAGGCCACGCCCCCTGATGGCTGTTGCTATGCAGATGCCTGCATACATAACACCCCTCCCCCCTTAGAGAAGACCCACATAACAACAACATGCAACTACTATAACTATGGGTATATATATAAAAAAACAGTGGTGTCCTTGTGTGAGGGTCACTTGCACACATAGTCCGACAGGTAGGCTGGTGTACTGTGTGGACGGGTGGATCGTCTGGGTGTGGTTGGCCCCTGGGCTTGGACCGTGGGTTCCTGAGGCCTTTGTGCAGGGCTGCAAGGAGCCGGCATCAGGAAGTCCTCCTCCTCTGGTCCCTGCCCTGTGACCCCTGGAGTCCCTGCCCTCAGCTGGGTTGACCCCTCCTGGAGTGTGGTCCTCCTGTTGACCGTGTCGGCGCCGGTCTCATTGGGGCGCTGGTCCCTTTTCTCGAATTGTGACCGTGCGGCCACCTTGGAGCGCCGGGGCCTGAAATGTGCGTTGAGCCTGGCCACGAGGTCTCGGTACGCGACGGTGTTGATGGCCTCCTGGGGGAACAGGTTCGCGGCGACTTCCAGCAGCGCTGGTCCCCCAAGGCAAAGCAGGGCGGCCGCCTTTGCACCGTCCTCCGATATCTGATTGAACCGCATGTACAGTTCAACGTGAGCCAGGTAACGGGTCCAGGTTTCGGGGCGTCGGGTCTCAAATTCGCGGGGTTGTCCAGCTCTAGCCATGGCGGCAGTTGGTCGTGGATGTGGCGCTTGGCGTTGCCGGTTCGGCTGGCAGTCGTGGGGGGAAGAAGGAAAAATGCCTTTCCCTTCAGCTCACGGAGCGTTTCCCCAGTGACTTCAGCTCTTGGTCGGCAGCAATCCCATCCTCGTCGCCACTATTGTGTAGTGGGTCCGACGCAAGAGAGACGCCAGCTGGTGTGTGAGTTCAGCTCTTTATTGGAAGGGGAAGTGAACTGAGGAATGAGGGCTACCTGGCCTCCTTATATACCTGGCCAGGTAAGCTAACAGCCAATGGGGTTGGCCCTAGGTTTCTCGCCGAAACTGTCCAGACCACGCCCCCTGATGGCTGTTGCTATGCAGATGCCTGCATACATAACACTGTAGATCCGGGGTCTTCAAACTTGGCCCTTTTATGACTTGTGGACTTCAACTCCCAGAATTCCTCAGCCAGGCATGCCTGGCTGAGGAATTCTGAAAATTGAAGTCCACAAGTCATAAAAGGGCCAAGTCTGAAGACCCCTGCTGTAGATGCTATTTCTGGTTCCATTCTTCAGAATTTCTCTTTGATATCTCCAGGGTTATAACGTTTTGTGTCATTTTGTAGCTTTTTTGTTTATTTAAAATTCCTTAAGTTCTTAAGTTTGTAATGAATTATTTTTGTTTAGAGCTGAACATAAATTCACCTGGTGAAGGCTTTTCAAACTTGTCATTCCAAAGGCTTCTAACAGCTTCAAGACAGTTAATAGGCAATTTCCAAAACTGATTAGAAAGTGAGGTTGTTGAACTTAGTGTCCTTTAAAAGACTTCCATGGTTGTGAACAAAACAACTAATCTTGTCATCCCCTGGCTTTCAGGGCTGTGGAAAATTGTTGTCTTACGGTCTCCTCATGAGGAATAGCTGTCCAGAGCACATGCAGGTAATCTCTACTCTATCCTATTCTTATATTTTTAATGTATCCTTCTTAAGCCACTGACAGAACAACTGTGATGTTGTATGATTCCCTTTCAGTCTCTTTCCAAAATGCCCAAGGAGTGTTTTAGTTTTCCAATTTTCTAATTTTCTTTCAACTGGATGCTTTTTATAGTCATGTTTTAGATTCCATTTCTGCAAATGACACTTCTTTCTGAATGTACGTTCAATAAAAAGTCTTTATTTGTCCTGTTGCAAATATTTTTTCCTCTACAGTTTATTTTAACTTTAAAAGTTCTCTCCCACCAGTTTTTCCTGGAAGATATAATCTGTTGACTTCACTATAGGGTTGTAAGGCATTCTTCATAGTCACCAGTTTTCTGGTTTGCTGGTCAAAATTATCAAAGTATATTTAAGTCCAGCTGATTATTTCTGCAGTATATCAAATTATTGCTACTGTCTATAAATTGATGGCTGTTGTTATGTATGGGGGTCCTAGCAACAGCTCGACAATTACACCAGGTGGCGCTGTAACCATTACCGGATTGGCTGGTTAGCTTTTGGCGGGAGATTCGGATGAATGGATTGGCCGAAAGTGTACTTGGCAAGGTATATAAGGGGTACAGATAACCCCCTTTGTTCAGTCCGGTGCTACCCACAATAAAGAGCTGATGCTGTACTCTTCTGCCTGCTGTCTGCCATGCGGTCCAGAACCCACTACACAATAGCTGTGATTGTATTTTTACCAGTAGGTTGCATTTTGGCATATTCCTTAATCACTTGCAGTATTCTGAGCTATAAGCCAAGTGGTAGAAATACAACTAGAGCCATCAACTCATAGGCAGTATTATTTTATTGTTGTTATTGCTATTATTTCATCTGTACATATAGCATTCTATAAACGTAAGAGAATAGGGCCGGGTCCTAGGAAATTTTTAATATAAATTCTTATATAGGAGGTAAGATTTGCTTGGTGTTGTGTCTGTAAATAGTTGCAAACATGTAAATAGCAGGTTGCAAAAGTAAGTTCTTGAAGCGGGAGATTCTGGTGCAACCATTGGTTAAAGTGCAAAGAAGCGGGAAAATAGCGATTGATGATTGGTTACAGTTTAAACAGTTCTACTATAAAAGCTTGAAACATTTGACAGTTGTCAGTTGACTTATGTGTATTGAATAAACTCTTTTCATTGTGAACCACTCTGAGTCATTGTCTACCTGAACCAAACACTTACAGTAGCACAAAGGAAATACCTAGGCTAGTCACAATACTTATCATTCTACAATATAAACCTAGACATTACAGCAGACTGTCAACAGCTTGGAGAGCTTAGTTGTAGAGCCAGTGTAGACTACTGGTTAAGGTATGGGATTAGGAGTGCGGAGACCCAAATTGTAGTCCATCCTCAGCCATGGAGAGGTGTGTGTGTGTGTGTGTGTGTGTGTGTGTTTGTGTGTGACTTTGAATTCTCTCTGTCCCTAACCTAATCCAAGGGCTGCTTTTGTGAGGAAAAACAGCAGGGAGCCTTATGTATGTCATCTTGATCTCCTACAAAAAAAAAGGTAGGATACAAATTTAATAAACAAACAGCCAGGAAGCTCATATGCGAAAAGCTATGGTTACTTGCAGTCTGAGATAGTTGAAGATGAGAGGACTTTTTGAAGCTGCTGAGGATCATAGCATTTCCTTGCTTAGAGCAATAGCAATAGTACTTAGACTTATAGAGAGAAAGGGGAGGGGTCCTATTACTTATTAAAACAAGTTTCGGAGTCCAAAGGAATAGCCCAAGCTCTTGCATTTTTTCCTTTACTTTATTGTTCTTTGCTTTTTGAAGTATAAGCCACTCAGAGTCATCTGAAGTCTGCTGGCCTGTAAATTTGATTAGATGGAGAAAATCTATCAATATGGTCGCTAAGAGTTGACAATGACTTAATGGCACATAGTCAATCAGTCATTAATAAATTATTTATTTAATAGCTGAAGGCTTTTTACTGTATCAGCATAATTTTATATCGGTCTACTCAGCTATGAGCATGTACTAAGTGGAATGCGTAGAATGATTGCCTACTTGTTAAAAAGAATGGACTAAATATGTGTCTTCCTGGGAAGAAAAACCCACAATCTTGGCCTCTGTGGTGATCTGCTTGACTTCAACAGAACCACAACAAGGTTTCCAATGCTAAGGTCAGAAACAAACTGACTCAGAGGCCCATTTTAGAGGAATGGAAATCATTTAAGAGAAGAAATTCATGAAATAGAATCAAGGTCTAGGTGTCCCTGAAAAAAAACACCCAGACTTTTTGAGAGTAACATTTTTTTTGTGATAACAGGAAACAATTTATTAAGAAGCTCTTCCAATGCCTTAAGTATAATTTCCCACCATTCTCCATTCTTATTCTCACCATGTGAGTGGAGGAACGTTAGGGAGGCAATGAGATTTGCTTTGATGCTTTTTGCCATTGAAAAGATTTCCAAATGAACTGTATACTAGAGTGCATGTATGGAGGATTCGAATCCAAAGCACCTTTGTCACTTTGGACCTGCATATTGCACACCTCTTCTGTGCTTGCTTTCAGAAGAGTTCAGTAAAGGACCTTGCATGAATGTAGTTCTGATCATGAAGCAGCACCCTCTCTTCAAGCCTCTTCCTGAGTCCAGAAAAGTAATAGGGCTGCTTTAATGAAGAGCAGAGAGGTTCTGTGTTTGTGCAAGGTAGAATCATAGAATTGTAGATCTGGAAGGAACCACAGGGATCGTCTAGAGTCGCTTCGAATTGTGAGATGGGTGGCAAATAAATTTGATGATGATATCATCATCATCATCATCATCATCATCATCATCATCATCATCATCATCATCTAATTACCACTCTGCAATATGCAAGGAAACCATTTAGGTCAGGACAAGCTCTTCTTCAAATACTCCAGATATACTGTAGAAACACCACCCCCCATAGATTACCATGAGAAACTTTTCCTTAATCAACATCTAGTTTTGTTGCAATTTATGCCCCTTATTTCTAGTTCCTTGTTTCTAAGGAACTAGGGGGAGGGCGTTCTCTGTGGGTGCGCCAGACCTGTGGAACCGCTTGCCGGTCGAGCTCCGGATGGCCCCCGACCTTTGCTCCTTCCGGCGGGATCTAAAAACTTATTTATTTGAGCAATCCGGCCTGGTTTGATGGGTTAAGGGTTGGGTTTTTAACATGGTTTTAATTACTGTTTATATCGGGCATAATATTTAATTTGTTTTTTAACTTTTGTACTTCGTTTTTAATATTTATTGCCCTGTACACCGCCCTGAGTCCTTCGGGAGAAGGGTGGTATAAAAATTTAATAAATATAAATATAAATATAATAAATATAATTGGGCCATGAAAAATATTTTTCAACTACTTTTTTTTATAATACTTGAACATGGTTGTCATGTCTCCCCTTAATTTTCTTTTCTCCAGGCTAGTCTGAAGCAATTATTCCAAATCATTTTGCAAGTATGCATTGCACAGCCTTCATTTTCTTCTGTTTCCTCAGACTTTATGATTGGGTTGACCCACCAACAGGAGTGGCTTTCCCTCTCTTAGATTTCAGGATTTCTTGAATTATTTAGTCAATTTAAAAAAGAGGCTAGAAAATGCAAAAAACCAAAACAAACAAAGAAACCCTAGTATAGAGTAATAGGTGTGCTTCAAAACCAGTGAGAAATTCCAGTTCAGCTTGATGTGAAAAGATCTTCTTTCTGCCTTTCATCTGAAGTGGAAGTGACCTTATAAACAAGCAGTATACTTTATATTTTGATAATAATAAATACTAGCAAAGATTTACTATGCCTAATGATGTAAGTGTGCATGATATCTGATCTGAGTACTTTTGCAGAGAACTTTAAACTGGCTTTTCAAGCTATTTCAAGGGCTTACGTTATGAACAAACTTATCTGTAACATGTGTCTTGGTAGGTTCAATCTGTTTTCCCAGGCTCTTTCTGGGACGGGATTAGCAAGTGATGGGATTCTGGAGCTGATAGCATAGAAGAATCTTTTTTGGAGGAGAATCAGTTGTAAATGTTTTTGTTTTATCTTTTTACAAAATGTGAAACATGTGCAAAAAGATTAGTGATTAATGTTGCTTCAAATATATTTAATTGTACATGCTGATCTAGATGTCTGGCACCAATTATCTAACTAATGAGAAAGCAGTACAACATAGACTAATTGGCCAGCATCTTTGGCTCAAAACAATGCAATATTAATTGTGCAGCATTGTGTTCAAAATCATGAGATGTTCCTGTCAAAGATGTTTCACGCACAGAATTACGATTTTTTCAACAGCCAAAGCACTAGGTACCTTTCCAAGTCATCTTGGAAATTAAAGAGAAAACAGCAGTATGCCTGATGGTTGTATTCGAGAGGAGGGGAAGGAGTTAACCAAGGCTTATCTTGGTACAAATGAGAGCCTGCACACTAGATGGCCATGGTTGCTCTCTCAACGACAGCATGAAGGTGATCATGTGACTACCTCTATCACTCTCAAAGGACCCAACATATATACCATGTAGAACAGGTATGTCAAACTTGTGAGTCATGTGATGCCGTGCAATGTATTGTGACTTTTCCCCCATTGCCGGCAATGGGGTGGGCACGGTTTCGGCGTGACGCATCCAGCCTGCGGGCCGGCAGTTTGACATGCCTGATGTAGAACTCCAGTGTATTTGAAATGAGTATTGTTCTTAGGAGGATATTTGTTCAGATTCACAGAGGGTATTGTTCAGTTCCTTTCAGAACTTCCTAGAAAATACAGGCTTTGAGTTCACATTTCAGAAAAGATGAAATTGTCCTACAAACATGGAGCAAATCTGAAGGATATGCTCAATGTTTAGAGAAGGAAAGAAAACAAGGAGAAATCCCATTATGTAGTTGTGTCATGGGTCAGGACTCAGATGCAGACTCTTGACTTTGAAGAAGAGACTCCAGCAGAACCTGTGGAATGTCAGCCTCAGGAGACACAAAGCCAAGAGTCATCTGTGATTGATAAACACAGGCGCCACCTGAACAGCTGAAGCAGTCAGATGATGATGATGATGTAAGGACTTCAAGCCTCTGCACCCAGTGAGTAGAGCAGAAAGCAGAACAAAGATATTCTGTGAGGCTCCTTGCCAAGTGAGGGAGTAAATTCTTGACTAAAGACAACTCACTACAGTCTGATTTAAGAGGCAGTCTGGAACTGTGATTCTTCATTGATATCAACAATCTAATTTTTTGCTCTTGTCTTGCAAGAGCAAGAGATTAGACTCCCAAGAAAAAGGGGAGAGAATCTGCACATAGCTGCAAATCTGTGAAAATCTCTTTCAGTTCTTATCCCAGAATCACGTGCCATCCAGTCAAGGTCAGGTCTTGCAATCTCATGACCATAGCTGGGACATAAAGTCATAATACCAAGTTTTGATTAAAATCTTGGATTTGTTATTTCTTGGGAGCTTCTGCACTTAACCTAGCATTGGGTACTGTGGAAACTGGCTACCCTTGGTATATCTGCTGTTGATATTAAGGAATTCCTGACAGCTTGTAAGTGATTTCGGTATTGTCTTGCTTGCTATGTATGCTTTTTATGCTATGCTCTTAGATGTTTGCTTGCATTAATAATAAAGCTTAAAATCTCTTTATTCGCTGAAGTGCTCTCTGTCTCTGGATCCAAAAGAACCAATTGTCTGGGCACTTAATCACTGCCCTCACACTTGATAAAACAGTTTGTGAGTGTATAATTGAAACCAGAGGCAAGGCAGGTTAGGTGTATCCTCATGCTGGAATGCTGAATGTAATTAAGCATATATATATATATGCTGTTGGAGAGTGTGAAGTTTGGGTACTTCTCAATTCTTTAGGATTTTAAAAAAATGAAGCATGAAATTCAATGGAAGATATTACAGGTGATTTGGTAGCATTTGTAAGTCAATAGGAAATATACCTGGCTGTTTGTATTGAATAATGATACATTGTCAGTATCTGAACTGTGCAATGGAAATACACCTTGCACTGGTTAGTAAATCTATGACTTTTGCTGTGTCTGTTGATTGATTATCCGAATGCAGCTGTATTTTTTTCAATTAGTATTTGCCAAAGATAGATCCATACATTGAATGTTATGCATATTTCTGCTTGTAGAGCTACTGTGCTTAAAAGTGCAGATAAATGAACATCAACAATAGGACTGCAGAGACTATTACATGGAAGACATTTGGAGACACCATTGAAAACCAGGGGTCTGGAGGGCAAAAGAATTGAAATATTCTAACACTAGAAATAATTGGCTGGATATTCTGAATAGGAATGTCCAGCACTGCTAGTTGTGTACATTTAAAAGTGTATACCAAACCATAGCAATGCTAGTTGGGCAACTTCTAGCTGTGCCTGGAAAGTGCAAAGTGCATCTCAGGTGGGGGGAAATGCTAAAGAGCCAAAGTTTGGGATAGGCAATTGAAGGTGGCTTGGCTGCTCCTAAGCTGTCAAAGTCAAGTATCTGTAAACAAGATAGACAAATGTGCTCCTAAGCCATTTTGACATAGGATTATTCACTTTTGACATGTTATGAACATTACAGGAAATTTAGTGTCCATCTGGACAGCTGGCTTTTGCCAAATGCCACAACTACCAGCTGCAAAATATACAAGCTAGAAGCCATCCAGCTGCCACATGCTTAGCCGGTGCCAAGAAGGAGCAATCTGCCAACACTTCCTTGCTTAGTGTGCAGCCGGCACTGAGAGAGCTGTTCCGTAAAAAGAAATTGGCAAGAGCCTGGGATGCCCCAAAAGGTCCTTAATTCATCCTGCTCCTTGTGTCTTGACCCCTTACAATGACATGGACCGGACGGACAAAAAGGAGAGAAGCATGACGTTAGGGAGAAAGGACATCATGAGGCAACCACGAATAGGAAACTGGGAGCGTGATGGGAATGGCAGGGAGCATCTTGAACTTTGAACATCTTCACAAGTATTGCAGGATCTTATTTGGAGTGACTTTCATTAGTCAGCTGCATTGCCGATGGACTGATATGTGTGTGTGTGTGTGAATGTGTACACGTAGATATAGATGTAGCCCCAGGAACATGTAGACATACATGTGGTCACACATGAAATTGTTGTTGGCCGTGTTCTTTCTGGGACTGCACAACCTTTCAGATTCAGATTCCAGAAAGTGCTTCAAAACATATTGGAACAGAAAGTAGCACCTGTCTGTAACACCTTGAAGCAGCTGGGTTTTTTTTCTGAGAAAGTACAGCTGCTTGAATGTGTTGCAGACAGGTGCTGCGTTCGCACTTCTGCACGTTCCAAAGCAGTTTTTGGCGATAGGTCCAAACACTGCACTGTCCTATTTCTTTAAATGGAGACTAAGCTATACTCTCCAATGTCATTTTTTAAAAGCCCCTGACCATTTTTTGTGGCTATCAGAGCTCACTAAAATTGCATTGCCAAAATTCAGAGGTTAACTGCAAACAATCTTTTTTTGAAATAACAAAAAAAAGTAAACCTAAAAGGCAAAGGAAGGAAGAAAGGACGGAAGGAAGGAAGGAAGGAAGGAAGGAAGGAAGGAAGGAAGGAAGAAAGGAAGGAAGGAAGGAAGGAAGGAAGGAAGGAAGGAAGGAAGGAAGGAAGGAAGGAAGGAAGGAAGGAAGGAAGGAATTAATTAGTGGACCTTACTACTATCAGTGGTCAATTAAGAAAAAAGGTACCTTTCTCAACATATTAAAATGTTGTCCATTCCTATTTTAAATGCATATTATGGAAGGAAGGAAGTCTTTAAAAATATATTGTGTGGACATCACTCTGGCATTTCGGCATTGATAAGAGACTCATATGAGACCAGGGTCCTGATAATTGTATGCTAGCCAATTACTTTAATGGAAAGTGAAGTTCATTATTTCTTCTAAAAATAAATACAAAAAATCTTCAGGAACATAGAAAAACAACAAGATGTCTATAAAGGACAATATTTGTAGCTTAGGGTTGAAATGACAGGTCCTTGGTGCTCTCTGAGCTGACTTTCATTACCCAAACTAGGTAACATCATCAGTTCTGATGAGGTTATGATATTCAGATCCCTGAACAGTTGTAAGCGTGTTTCTGACTTCTAAGTGGTGAAGAGGTTGTCCTTTATAATGTGTCTGCAGGGTCATTTAACCTGATCCAAAATACAACACCCAAGCTTGGACAGAGAGTGCACAGTTGAAGCCTCATGCCCTTCAGTTCAATTGCCAGAGCCATGCGAGATGAATGGGAGTCCATTAAGTGGCTGTTCAGGTTTCTCAATCACACTTTTCTTTGTTGCCTGGCCAGAGTAAAAAGGTCATTGGGAAGGGGTAGCAGACACCAAAGCTGAGAAAGAGAGGGACTGGCAGGAATTGTTCTGTACCAGCCTACTACCGGCCCTGCAGAAAAGGCAGGGACAACCCCTTTACAAAAAGGCAAGAGGCTGGAACTAAGCCTGCCAAATTTATTGACATAAAACAGAGCCAAACAAAAACACGAACCATGAAACAGGAGCTATTCAAACTGTTGCCTTCAGCAAACCAGCCCTCCCACACATTCCCCTTTTAAACAGTTCAAGGCGTGGCTTCTCTCTGCCTCCTTCCGAGGTGCCCCATTGCCTTCCTCTGTTTACTCCTGATTGACTGCCTCCTGCGTCCTTGAATAGGGCCAGCTGTGGGTCATCTTCATCCACGCTGTCAGGCTCACACAGCTGGGTCTGTGTAGTGACCAGATGGGAGGGGCCTGGCTGAGGGCTCTGCGAAGCCTCCGGGCTGTTCTCTGCAGGCTCTCCAACACCCCCCTCCTCCTCCTCTGAATCGTCCGACCCAACTGCCGAACCCACAGGCTGACCCTGAATCACAACAGGAATTAGGACTCGGTGAAAGATTCTGAGAGAAGGAATGGGACTAAGGAGGGTTTTTTCCCCTTGTGGTTTTGTTTTCGTTTCACAGCTCTGTAAGAGAAGCATCTTTTTTTTTTTTTAAAAAAAAAGCTTATTAATAATTCTTACACAGAATGCAGTAAAAGACTAATCAAAAGAAAGAAAGAAGGAAAGAAAGAAAGAATGAGAGGAAGGAAGAAGAAAGTACAAGAGATAAAAAAAAGAAAGAACCCTAAAGTTTAGAAATATATGAAAGTCTTTTAAACTTTTTTCAACAGATCTTACAATCTTTTTTGCCCTCCTCCCTCTTCAATGTGATACAAATCCCTTCAGTTCTTCATTTAATCCGCATCGTTCTTAGTCTTTCAATCCAGAAATCACTGTTTCATTTGTTTCATCTTTCGGCAAAAAGTCCATATAAGGTTTCCAGTCTTTCAGAAACGTTTTTGAGGTCTTTTCTCTGACCAGATAAATTGGTTTTTCTACTTCTTCAAATTCTGACATGTCCACAATCCATTCCCCTACTGTGAGAATTTCATGACTGAAAATTGGTAAAGAATCTTTTGAAGGTAGAATAGAGCCATGCTGGCAGGGGAATCGTGAGCTGTGGTCCAGTGGTTGAAAGGGGAAAGGGAAGATGCATTAAATACACAGGCTCCCTGTATGAGTGGTAGGCTTTTTACTCTCAGCAGAACATTGGGGGTTGGCGAGGAAGGGGGGGGTGTTAGGAAATTCAACGGCCCAGGATCCCTTGTTTGGCAAAGAGCCCTGGATCCTGAATGTATTCAGTTAATGCTTCTGCTAATATAGCCGCTTGTCTTGCAGGGAAAGTAAATATTGGGTGGTTTGAGCATGGAATTCTCTAGAGCCTGTTTATGTTGCTTGCAATATGCCTGAGCCTATGAAACAGATTAAACTCCGGATATTGCCTTGCACATCTCACTTCCCTAGTGGCAGAAAATACTAGAACAGGTTTACCAGCCAGTTTCCTTGGAAGAGGACCTCAGTGGAGATATGAGATGTACCGGTGATTTTTCCCCCCCTTAACATTTGCATTTATATGGAATAAGAGGGGAAAACGTCTGAGGTCAAGGATGATGTTTTCTCAAGCAACCTCAGCAACCTACAAAACCTCCATCCCCTCCATTACTTCTTACCACCCAATTCTCCAAACTGAACTTTCCATCTCTATCACTCTATCATTTATCACTATCACAACTAAGGACAGGAGGGAAAGGACAATGGATAGAAACAGCCACAAAAGAAAAGAGGACAGAAATTAGATTGAAAATAAATACCTTGATTATTATCCAAATTGTTCTATTTTATGTAAACAAAGCCCCAGCATTGATTAGTGCCCCTTCCCCCTCAAAATTAGGAACCTTAGCCTGAGTGTTCATCTTTTCACAGGGAAAATGCCTCATTAACAGGTTATGATCAAAAGTTAGACTAATGGAGAAATCCCAGCACATATGTACTCTCCTGGAATTGGGATGGAGACTTGAAGAGGGGCTCCTTGGCCAGTGAAGGGACTGAAAACTCGGTTGCCTCACAGGCAAAAGTTGTTTCCTCAAAAGATTTTTCATGAGAACAAACTTGCTAATAAACAGATTTGTTTCATTTTTGAGGCTTTCATTAGAGGAGAGCCAGGATTCCCAGAGGCCTTGGCAGTGCTTTTTTTGTGAAAGAAAAAGGTGCCGGAACTCACACATGTCATACAACCCGCCTTGCCTACCCTACAAGGTTCCATCCAAAAAAGGTGCCGGAACTCCGTTCTGAGCGTTCTATGAGAAAAAAAGCCCTGGGCCTTGGGATGGGAAACAAGATTCCATTTTGCCTGGAATCCCCGTGGGAGTTTTGCCAGAAGGCCTGCTCTTGTCCAATAGCAATAGGGATTGGCTACCCTATGTTATCAGGACTTTGGAGGATGTGATATTAAGGTGAATGTGTGGCTACCATTCAAATTGGACTACTAGTAGGGGGCTTGCACAGGCATACACCAATTGCAAAGAAATGGCTGAGCCACCTGCAGAGAACCTCCAGCTCTCGCTCAAAACATCTCTAGTGGAAGAACAGCCAGTTTGGAAATAAAGCCTATGATCTAGATAGCTGCTGCAATTCTAGGCTCTGAGGTTCAATAAAAGTGGCAAAAAATGTCTGAAACTGGCAAACTAAATAAATAGATAAATAAATTACAAATCCTGGTCACGTGACCAGGGGGATGCTGCAACCAGTTATAAAGGTGAGCTGGGGTCAAAGAGGCCATCTATGTCAAAATTGAACAGCCCTCTCTCAACGGAGGGGGAGGGATACAACGTCATCTCTCTCCAGGCTACAACATGGTCCTTTCGGCAATTCCAAGAAGGCTCCACACCCATTTGCACCACTCAGGTGACCCTGAGGACACAGATAAGCCTCCAGGTAGCATTAAACCCTCGTTAAAAGAATGCAAATGACCAGCTGCCTGCAAGGAGTATAAATCTTTCCATTCCCCACTATCCAGTCAGAGCTGAAGAAACTTCTTGGATGAGAAGCGAAACGTCTTCAAAGAAAAACCAGGAAAGTCCAGTTGCCTTGTGAAAAAAAGTATCTTTGGGATACTGCCCTGGGAATTCCTTGGTCTTGTAATCTGAACTATCCAGCATTAGTGCAGACATTTCAATGTGTCCTTTGGGCTCCAAACTGTATCCAACAGTCACAAACAGCCCTAGTCTTCATAGAGCCCTGATATGACGGAATCTCTTCCTCTCTGAGGGCCTTTGCTTCATTAATCACCACAGAGCAATTACTGTATTGAGTGGTTCTTTTTATGTCTCCATGGGTGGTCGTGCACCCTGATCTTGGGGGAGATGTCAACAGCAGGCTACCCTTGTTCTAAGTGGTACTCTAATAACCAGACAGCCAAACACATTTCTTATCTTGTGGATATCCTCTTCTCTTTGGAAAGCAGTTTCTTGGCAAGGTTCTACCTCAATAAATGCTTCAGGATTTAAATATTAAGTGCTTTCATCCAGACAGGCCCCCCTCTCTCCTGCCTCTTCTTGCTTGCTCTCTCTCTCTCTCTCTCTTGCCATCAGCCAGCACCTTCACCCCTCTCCAGCATGACTGCTATGCTCTGATTAAGTGCCCATTAGCATCACGGTGGGCTTTCCAGGACTGTGTCAATTAGAATGATAGACACCATGATTAATTTGCATCCTGGAGGAAGTAGATAATGCCTTTTTAAAAGTGACTTTTAATTAGGGAAAAATAAATAGCAAAATGGCCCTTAATGGCTTATTTTGAGAATATGGAGCTGTAACTTGGCCAGCTGCAGAGACTTTGTTCTTGCAAGCCAAAGAGGAAGTCTGATGGATTACAAGTGGAGGGCAAAGGAATCTGACCCTGGTGGGCTTCAGGGCTCCAACTGCCTTCAGCGTCCTGACTTCAGAGAAAGTTTTTAATCACCAGCTCCTGGAAATGGGAGGAGCCCAGACAATTAAGATAATTTGCAGTGGTTTTGCTATTCTTTTATCCGTGACCCTGTCGCCACGTTATTCAATCATGTTTCATCTTTTAATGTGTTGTTACAATCTTCTTTGGGATTGTAAGGATTGTAACCCTGTAAGGCAGGTAATACAAAATGAAAATTGAAATTGCAAGAGAAAAAATAAATTCTGTTTCCCCTCCAATTCCTGACCAAATTATAAATACACTCTCTCCCCCCCAACAAACAAAGTACTAATAATATTTCACAGTTAAGCTATAGGTCATAATTACCTGGGACAGAGAAAATATCTCTTGGATTTCTAGTTCTTATGTCTGATGGCATCATTTCAATTTGTAAACATACCGAGTTTAACCAAAATTCTTTAGCTCAATGAAATGCCATGTTTCACTTTTAATTAAAAATGTAAAGCACCTTGTAAGAGGTTATCATTTAATTTTGGTGGTACAAAGCAGAGCTCTTCAAAGTAAAAAAAGCCCCAGCTTGGTTCTTTTTCCTGTTCTCTGATCTATTCATTTATTTAATCCATGTATACAGACATCCTGCTTGACACACAAATGTGCAAGTCACATAATTTCCATTATAGTCAAGTGTCACAGGCAACAATATTAGTGGAAACTCTTGTTTTTGCCACATTCTGTTGCTGGACCAGAACTTGTCCATTACATGGTATTTTATCATGAGAAAATCATTCCACCTTGGGGGAGAAAAACAAATCTTTTAAAGGTGCTCTGCCTTCCTCATTCTCAACACTTAAACCAAGGAAAGTTTTTACAAAAGAATAGTCTCCACTGAACCAGGTCTATTGTCCAGGTCAAGTTCATCGTCAGGAAAAAGGAGTCTTTTTTCCACTCCATCTCAACACACATTTAAAGCAGTGACACTATTTGCATTATAGATGCAAAGATTCCTTCTGTATCTAATAGTAAATTGGTAAGAGGTGAACTTTGGATGTGTGATTTGGGAGGCATTGTGTTGTATGTGGTATTAACATTGTTGCAGTTCCTTCAGCCAAAAAATATCCAGTATGGGACTACAATATCCAGAATGTTCGGAAGGGGGCAGCATTATACCTCAAATTAAACCGAATTAAAAAGGTGTCCCTTTTTATTACGCTGATAAGTGTAGGAAGGATAGTCTTCCATCTAGGCAGGAAAGACTCCAAAACACTTCGCTAAATAACATTTCCTGAACACAAATCTTATGGTTTGGGGTTGTTAAAACCAGAATTTATCCTCAATCTTGACATAGTAAATCCATAATCTGGAATTACAGCTGTTTTCATGGTGTCATGTAATATTATCTTCAGGCCACGCACGGCAAACTTCAACTGGGCTTCGTATTCCAAATTGGTGGGGTTAGTGACTCCAGGACTGCAGTAACACCAGCCTTAATGGGCTGGGATTAAACAGAGTGCCTGGTTTAAAATTGAAATAGAAATCATATTGAACTAAAGCTGGTAAAAATTAGTTTGGTCCGAACCTGACTTCTCTTAGCTAGTGTTTCAGTTTCTGCCTCTAAAAACCTGACTGCACTGCTGCCATCAGAGGAAATCTCTGTTGATAGTCAGCCACAAGGCGAGCTCAGTGATTGAATCACTGGATCAGAATTACAAAGACTTTTCTTGCACCGTGAGGCACACTAACTCTGTTGGAGCAGTGAGGGCAGGGCTTAAACAGAGCCGCTTGTTGCCCCAGGTAGCAGGAGAACTGCCGAAATTAGTTGAGGCCATTGTTTCAATTGTTTTCTTCGAGGGGAGTGGGGAAGAGAAATTTGTGACCACCCACCTTTAATTAATGCTTGCTTCTCTTACTGTTTATCAACGACCTACACATATCCTAGAATTGGCCCAGACATAGCTCATATTTGTCTAATTAGTAAAAGCAGAGCCAGCCAAATGACTGGGTTTAGTCAAGAGGCTATGTAACTCCCCCCCCCCAAATCTCTATGTTATATATCTCATGACTGCCAAAATGTTTGTTTTTACTTTGATCCGTACTGAGCTCCATCACGCGTCACAGACCGGAATGTTAGGCAGAATTTAGCCATTTGAAGAAGAGTTTCTAGTCCTTATGACTGGGATGCTTAACATTTTGTGGCTGAGAAATGTATGTTTTTTTGATTGGCTACCAGAATCTGTTTTCCCAAAGGTGGTGGGTAATTGTATTTCAAATTATGTGTAATCTGTTTGGTAAAGGGGTGCAGCATTTGAGATTCAAGCACAGTAGGCTTTTTCAGAGCAAGGGGGCTTGTGTGGCTGCCCCTTGCAGTTGCGTCAGGATCCCAAGAACAAATGCAGCTGCTTAAAAACCTGAGATGAGACATGACATGTTCATGCTGTTCAGTATTCAATCTCCAAAACACTTTTTTGCCTTTGAATCTAAAGCACTGCAAAATTGAAGGATTGCTCCTTTGTGTATGTAATGACTTCTCCGGTCTGTCATATTCAATACTTCAAATACTTCAAGTACACAGACTCATAGGAGTCTGAATTGTACACTGCTCTTCTGTGAGCAAAAAGTGTTCCAGAGTCTTAGCATCCGCGTGATATGCCTGCATTTGCCAGCTTTCCCAGGATGTATTTGGGGCACACAAGGAGGCAACAGGCAATTTGCATCCCCTCTGAGTGCAGCTTCTATTACACACCACCTCTAGGAAAACCATGGCATCCTTCAACTGCAGCGATGGTCCTGCTGTCTTCTGAGGTGGACTTCAAGTTGTGCTCTTCCAACTTGCTCTTTAGAAATACCAAGTGCCCCTCAAACTATTTCTTGACTGGAAATCTTGTTCCCAACAGCACTTGAAGAGATGGAATCTTTTCTCTTCATTGTTTCTCTGCCACAAAAGAAGTGAATGCTTCTAAAGCAAGCAGAAATTTTTCTGCACACATTTTTGCTCCCCTGATTCTTGCACTTACACTCCAGGAAAAGTTTCTTCTTCATCTAGTCATCTCATGGCGAAACATAGAGTGTGCCAGAAGGTGGACTCTTATTGATCAGTGCATTTTAGTGCAAAAATATGAGAGAACACAACAGGAATAGCAAGGAACCAACCGGATTTACAAGAAAGGTGATAAAGTGCAAATGCAAGTGTGGTTTGTGGAATGTCAGTGTGTGGTGTCTGAAGCTGAGGTTTCAGAGCTTAGCCTGATGCTCCTCAGCTTCATTCAGAAGCAAATCCATTTAAATCTCTGCCTACAACAATCTATTCCCGATTTTACCAGCCCACAAGTAAAAGCAGCAGAGTCTTTTGTTCCTCTCACAGATTTACACTAACTTCAAACAATGTGCTCTTATAGAACTGGAGCCCCAACCATATTCAAAGGGCATCCCTAAAGAAAAGGGATAGTTTCATTTGCTCAAAACTACGTAAATTAAGGGAAATATACATTAATCCATATGATATTCAGAGGGGCATCGTTTTAGAAATGGGTACTGTATACCAAAAGGGACGCGGTGGCTCAGTGGGTTAGGACGCTGAGCTTGTCGATCAGAAGGTCGGCAGTTTGGCAGGTCGAATCTCGAGTGCCGCGTAGCAGAGTGAGCGCCTGTTACTCGTCCCAGCTTCTGCCAACCTAGCAGTTTGAAAGCACGTAAAAATGCAAGTAGAAAAATAGGGACCACTGCGGTGGGAAGGTAACAGCGTTCCGTGCGCCTTTGGCGTCTAGTCATGCCGGCCACATGACCACGGAGACGTCCTCGGACAAGCGCTGGCTCTTCGGCTTTGAAACGGAGATGAGCACCGGCCCCTAGAGTCGGAAACGACTAGCATGCATGTGCGGGGGAACCTTTACCTTTACCTTTACCTTTACTGTATACCAAGAAAATTATGAATGAAAACACACAACTTAGAAAGGTGTGCAGAAAGGTGATAAGAGAGAAGGTGCCGTAAACCAATGTGGAAATGGTTTGAAATGAATTTTTAGAACCTGACCAAAAGGGAAGTTGTGGGGAAGATGAAACGGGGAGCAGGAGAGATCCAGAGGTCTGACAGAAAGCAAGGAGGAAGAAGATTCCTTCTCCCCCCCCCCCCCCAACGTGGATCTAGCACCATCATCCCTCTTCAGTCCCCTGCACTGCTGGCAGAAGCTCTGGGCTACTGGAGCCTCCATTTCTAGACAGAGAGAAAGACCGCTCCATTTCAGAGACCCACAATAAGCTCAGTTTTAAGTAAATACATAATAATAATAAATGTTCTTTAAAAAAGAAAAGCCTCTGTGCCAAAAGGATGGGTGTGTTTTTTCCTACAGCTGGCAAAATATTACATTTATGAAGTACCTTATGATTTATATGAGGGCAAAACTCATATAGGTTGTAGGTTTTTGCTTGAGCTTTACCAGTCTTTTCAACCAGGAACATTAGTTTCCATGTACAGCAAAAGACAGCCAATATGCCTAGTTTTGCATATTGCTTTATAACATCTTAAAATACTAAAGTACTATTTTGTACTATATTCTTAAATAATATGAAACAATATCTTTTAAAGATATTTCTGCTGTATTTGTTGTCATGCTTTTCCCCCCATCAGATTGTGCAACATTCAAATCTCCCCCTCCCCCAAATGTCCATTCACTGGATAAAATATATTACTACATTTAAGAATGGCTAATCTTGTACTGTAAAGGAACTGGTTTGGTTATATATTTAAAATAATAGCAGATTGGTATTTATTTTCTAGAATAAAATCTGATATCAACAATTAACAGGAAAAATACTTATAACATTTCAAGTGAAGAAAGGAGAAAATACATCAAATTCTGCAATGGAAGTTAATCCCTAACTGTACATACTTTACATACTTACCTAAAAACAAGAGCTCACATAGCGATGTTAGATCAGTTCCAGACACATATCTGGGCCACTCTCAATACTGTATAATGACCTTGTGACCTTCATTGGTATCATCAATGCTTTCACATGACCAAAAATGTTGCTTTTGCTGGATGAGCCCAACCTGCATGCCTATACTTGCATTAGCAGTGCCAGATTTCACTACCTACCATTCCTGCGTAAAGAAAAGATTTCAATACTGATTCAGTCAGCAATTATAGATAGAAAAGGCAGTGACAGACTTCTAAAATGTTAGTGAGAAACTATTTCAAATTGGCAATCTTGGATCCCCTGCAACATGCCAGGGATGCATCCACCTGGCAGTTCCATCCATCTTGGAAAACAGAGCTGATTAACCCCCTAAGTCAGGGGTAGGCAACCTCGGGTCTTTTATGACTCATGGACTTCAACTCCCAGAATTCCTGAGCCAGCCATGCTGGCTCAGGAATTCTGGGAGTTGCAGTCCATGAGTCATAAAAGACCTGAGGTTGCCTACCCCTGTCCTAAGTCAATCAGCTTGGCTCCTGCCAAGGGCCTCTTGCATTAGGTGCTCACCCACCGGCTGGAGCATTGATTAGAGCAAAAATGGGCAGGTGGGTGTGGCCAGTGAACATAACTGTGCTGTGCAAAACAGTTTATTTATTTATTATTTATTATTAATTTAATTTGTATACCGCCCTTCTCCTGAAGGACTCAGGGCGGTGAACAGGGCAATACATAATAAAAACAAGATACAAAAATTAAAAATTATTAAAAAGTAATTAAACAGCGATGCCCGTAATAAATTAATACAGATTAAAAGTTAAGACCAATTTATAAAACCCAACCCCATCCCATCAGGTCAGGCTGGCTTGTTCAAAAAGGTGGGTTTTAAGATTGCGCTGGAAGGAGCGGAGATCAGGCGCCGTCCGGAGCTCGACCGGAAGATGGTTCCATAAATCCGGTGCACCCACAGAGAACGCCCTCCCCCTGGGGGCCACCAGGCAGCATTCTTTGACCGGTGGCACCCTGAGGAGGCCCTCTCTGTGGGAGCGTACTGGGCGGAGGGAAGTTGTCGCCGGCCGCAGGTGCTCCCCAAGGTATTCCGGACCCATGCCATGTAGGGCTTTGTAGGTCATTACTAACACCTTGAACCTCACCCGGAAGACAACTGGAAGCCAATGCAGCTTGCGGAGCAAAGGTGTGACATGGGAGTGATGAGAGAAATGGGGCGCCTTCAAAAAACAATATTGAAATGAGAATATCTTTCAACAGGCTAACAAGATCTTGAATCCTCACAGCCCAGGAGTTGCTGATTACAATCCAGTTCATTAATTATAAGAGCTTGGGAGTTCTTATTCTATTTATTGTTTTATTTATTTGCTGATTGGATTTTTTCTTGGAAGTAAACCAGCTCGAAGCACTTTACAGCTGAAACAAAATAACTATACACATGGGACAGAAATAGATGAGAGGCAGTTTGGTTTAATGGTTTATGGCAACCAGGCTAGCAAACTGGGAAACTCTGAGTT
Source organism: Vipera ursinii (assembly GCF_947247035.1). Classification (NCBI taxonomy): domain Eukaryota; kingdom Metazoa; phylum Chordata; class Lepidosauria; order Squamata; family Viperidae; genus Vipera; species Vipera ursinii. Next base: position 174,527,400 of record NC_139512.1, on the reverse strand, counting down.
CTAGTCCTGCCTTAGGCACGAAGCCAGCTGGGTGACTTTGGGCTAGTCCCTCTCACTCAGCCCTAGGAAACAGGCAATGGCAAGCCATTCCTGTAAACTTTTTGCAAGAAAACTGCAGGCAGTGCAGGCAGTTACCAGGAGTCAATATTATTGAAGGGATGGTGGAGGAGAGGAAAGGAAATAGAAGAAATAGTGGAAATTCTTGCTCTTGAAAGGGTGGTAAAAGGGATCCTTGCAGTTTTTGTAAATGCTGAACAAGTGGGGCCCAGGGAGTGTCACCAGTGCTTAGGAGTAATGCAGGAAAAGCCCCTTTGGGTGCATCAGAGAAGTGTATGAGTGTTATTGCATTTTGGAAGGGTAGCTCTTGCAAATGTTAGCAGTGGGACTGGATTAAAGCTGCAGAGGCAGCTGCTCCAGCTGTTTAGGGCTTTAAAGGTTAATATCAGCACCTTAATTTATGCTTGGAAAGCGATTGGCAATTTTAGGGTTACATATTGTATATTTCCTTGCATTTATTTGATTATATGATGGAATGCTACATGTGGTGAGTCATGGCCTTTGGCTTTTATCATAAAAGTAACCCACAGAATAAAACACAGCTTATTCTAGTTAGGTGCCATTCTATCTTCAGTTTCTATCTGATAGTTCTAAAGTCACTTTTCAAGCCTTCAAATCCTCTAACGATTTTTGTTGATTTCACCCGTTAAGTCAGCGCTTCATTACTCTGGTATTATGAGTTGTGAACAATTAAGGAGAGAAAGAAATTCCTACATGCCACCCCCACCCCCCAGTTCTGCATCCATTGTGAATGTGGCCTAATTTGACAGATGGTTCTTATTATACCGATTGAGAGAGAAAGCAGCTGAGGAAGAGGTCGGCTCAAGGGGTTAATCTGATGTGGTGGTTAAAAGACTGGCCTTGGCAGAAGGAGAAAGTTGTCCCTGCTTTAAATCACACCTAAGTCATGAAACCACACAAACACAGAGACAAACAGAGAGACAGAGAGAGAGACAGACAGACAGACAGACAGACAGACAGACAGAAAATGAGGCTGCTCTTTGCTTAAGGAGCAAGGTCTTGTTCTCTCCATGGTGTATAGTCTCATCCAGGGGTCTTCAAACTCGGCCCTTTTATGACTCGTGGACTTCAACTCCCAGAATTCCTCAGCCAGGCATGCTGGCTGAGGAATTCTGGGAGTTGAAGTCCACGAGTCATAAAAGGGCCGAGTTTGAAGACCTCTGGTCTCATCCATAGGATGTTTTTTTCTGAGACATTAGCTTGCTGGGAAAAAGTTCTGGAAGAAAAAAAAAGGGGGGGAGGGCACATGTAGGGAGTGGGTTTTTATACCCTCTGGAGCCTTTTGAGGTTATTTCCTGTTCCTGTTTGAAGCTTTTTATTTCCTGTGTCATGGATTTTGACCTGAGTCCCTTTGGCATCTGTGGGTTAATCCTATTATGTCTTTAGAATTTGGGTGGGGTATGTAGATTTTAGGAGTCTTTGTCTTCTTAATCTTCCAGCTCCAACCTTTCTGGATTATTTACATCTGCATTTGTACTGAGCAGGTTTCTGCTTGGGGGAGGGAGACTTGGGGCTATTAAGAAAAACTGGGCATACTTTTTTTTGCCTCTTTAAGATCATTTGAGGAAATATATTTTTCTGCCCTTTTAATATTTCCTTCTCTGGGAGGCTGACTTCCCACAGTGTTGTATGCTTATTGCAGTGTGTGAAAGGAATGTCCTATAATCCCTTTACTAGTTTCCCAATCAACATAATGCTACTAACTCCCCTGATGATATTGCTCTTTTCATACAATCTGGGGTTAATCTACCCCTAAGTGATGTAAATCTGAGCCTCCGCTTTGGGGTCATTTTTGGATCATAAGGCAGCATATAGTGAGGATGAGCATATTAGGGATCTAATCCATCCATTGCATAGAGCCCTACTTGCTCAACCTGATGCCTTGTTTCAGTTACAATATTATTGTCAATGCTGGAAACATTGGATGTTTTTGCTCTGACAATATAAGAGGCAGCCTTTTGCTTTAAACTGCTTCGCTTTGAATCACTGAAGGGGGGGGGAATGTCAACCGGATGTTTTTATAAGATAAGAAATAGCACGGCTACAGAAAGGAAGTGAAACTTCATATGTTAAACTAATTGGATAATGTGATTTATGATGTGTAATTAAGGGAGAGAATTGTACATGATACAATATGCTTAGGGGAGGAGATTTCAGATTCTGGCATCCATCCATGAGTGTCGATGCTTCGTTCTCATTATTATAGACTTTTAGAAAAACAGTGCCTGAATGTTGTTTGAACTGTCTCATTAATTGGAGCCATGACAATTATCCTAGAAGAATTAGGATGAGGCCTAAATGTTTTTAAGGCCTAAAGGCAGGTTTTTAAGGCAGGTTTTCACTGAAATTAGGCAGTGCTGTACAGTTTTTAAAAATGTTGCTAAACCTCACTTGGGTGAGATTCTTGCTTGACAGTTCTTCCCCCGTAGCATAGTAAATAGGTATTCTTCAGTGTTTCAAAAATATCTAATAAAATTGTCTATTCCTCCTCACCCCCATTCAATAATATTTGACGAAAAGACCCAACTTTTCAAAACTAACTGACATTGAGTAAAAGGAGCTAGAACAGTAAAATGTTTTGATTTTGCAGATCTCAAGATGGATAATTTCACCTTGAATTATATATCAAAATCCCCTGTTTCAGCATAAAAGCTGCCTATGTGCACATTTAATGAATGAGGCCCTTTATGCCTGCAGAGAGAAGCTAGATTTACACATTCCATTAAATACGATCTTCACAGGCCAATTAGTGAGTAATTTCACCCTGACTTGTAATATAGCCTAGTTTATGGTCAATAATAGTAACATGTATGTAAACCATGCTTTTAAGTAATAAACATTATGTGCTTCTGGATTTTCAGTAATGCAATGGATTGCACTTCCCCGACTGAACAAAATTGGGGATGTCAGTGAAATGTTTTGATGTGAAACTGAGCACAACCTGCTTGTTTTTGCATATCCTCTGTTCTTTTAATATTTCATATGGCTACTGCTTTCAAAAAAGGCAGACAGGCTGGTCTTATGTTTTGTTCTTCTGTGTAAGATACTGCCCCATTTCTGCATCAACTGGCCATTTGTCCTACTGGCGAAGAAGTAGATTTAACATCCATGCTTCCTCATCAACTTGCAGCAAGTTGAGTTCCAGCAATATTTGTTCCTTTCCAAATTTCTTACGAAAATTTTTGGATCACTGAAGCTAAATGCAAGGCACATGAATGTGAATATATATTGTGGGAACATGCTCTCACACAAACCTTTCTCTAGAAAGAACATTTGACTGTGAATGTGTATACTGGCATCCTTAGAGCTTTTATTAAGTACCCCTGAAGGCTGATTCTTTCCAGATGCCTTGGATTACTGATTCCAACACTCAGGGATGTCCATGCATTATTAGGTATGATATATTTCAGCAACAAATCTTGGGCACAAAAGGAAGAGGGCTGATCTAGACAGAAGGGCAAATTAGATGATACAGTAAGTGGTATTTATGTTTCCTTCTTTCCTTCTGGCCTACTTTTCTGTCTCTGTAGCTGCTGCTTGTTTGTTCTGTGAAACTGGGAAGTTATTATGACAGCAAACCAACTTTAAAAGAGCTGCACAAATGCTTCAGTGTACAAAGCATCTCTCTACCATTTAAGCTGTTTCTCCAGGCTTACATGATTGCCTCTGCATGTGTGTATGCACCAACACTGTATGTCAAGCATGCACTGCACGGAAACAGCAGGAATATTTTACAAAGCAGCTTCATGGAGAAAGATGGAGGCTGTTTGAAGAGAGATGCAATACACCTCTTTCAAAACATTTTGTGTGCTTGCTTGTTTGTGCCTTCAAGTCAGTTTGACTCCTGCTGGCTTCCTGAACTAGTCCTTACAGTATTCTGGCAACATTTTTGGAAGTGGTTTGCCCTTGTCTTCTTCCCTGAGAGTGTGTGTGCTGTCACCCAGCTGGGTGGGACTAGAATTCCCAGTCTATTAGTTTCTAGCCTTATGTCTTAAACCAGGGTTTCCCAACCTACGGTCCGTGGACTGGTACCGGGCCACAGCATGCCAGCAACCGGTCTGCACAAACAACCAAGGCCCCATTCATGGGATGCAAGCAGCACACAAAATCATGCAGCCTCCGGTCCCTGGTGCCCAAAAGGTTGGGGACCTCTGCCTTAAATTATTGCACCAAACTGGATGATGGCATCTGGCCAACTTTTGCTAAGCAGGATGGAATTTGGTTGCTCCTTGAATGGAGTTCTTGAGGAAATCCCACAGATATAGTCTAGTATGTGAATTTGAAAACATTTACTAACTAGAGTAAGGTAATGGTATTTCCCTACCATTTTTTCTTGTCCCCCTTGACAAGAAAACATCTCCATGGAATTATTAGGAGCTAAACATGACTCAAGGGAGATTTTACTTTCCTTTGGTAGGAAATTAGGTCAGAATTTATTACACTTTGGAAATTGTAAAATTTAATTCAATCATTTTATATGATTATATAATAAATCATGTATTATTTATAATTAGTAAACTTAGTTCTGCGCTAGAAATCAACCGTGTAAGACATACTTGGCTCTTTGAGCTGTCTGGCCCAGACTGAGGGGTTTTAATTTTAATTGGGTTTTAGTTTTAAATTTCGGGGACTTGAATTAATTAATTGTTTTAACTGATTTTAATTTTTGTATGTTATGCTTTTAATTTTCCCTGTAAACCGCCCTGAGTCCTACGGGAATAGGGCGGTATATAAATTTAATAAAATAAAAATAAATAAACATAAATATTATTTACGATGATTTGTAAGGATTTTTGTTTTGTTGTATATAGGACAGAGCTATGTCCACAGTTATTGCTTTAAAAATAAAAAAAATAAAAAGAAGCAAACTGCATGGAAGCTGAGTTGTTTTATAGTGGTGTATATTTAACTGTAAACCATTAAGAAATGTCTCTCTTAAGAGATGACAGTAGGTAAAAATAATACATCACAAACTATGCAAGAAAGTCCTGAATAAATGCTGTCTTTTTTCATTTTTTTGTGTCCTGGAAGCCAAAAGCCTTCCTACCCTCATATACAGTTGCCTTTTCATTTAAGAAGGAAATGACACCATTATGCTGCATACATGGGTTTCTCTGATTTCTTTTACGTTTCTAGAAAACATGACCCAAAGAAAGAAATTCGATTATCTACCAGGTTGAAACAAGGCATTGCTTTTACCACAGCTGTATAACTAACTTATGTCTAATTGTTGAAGTCTTCAGAAGAGTCGGAGTTTTTATTGTCTTGCTTGCCACACAATGGGCTGGGCAAGTGGAAGAGTTCTAAGTTTTCAAAGGCGAGAGTTTTTGAGTGTCTGCCAGCACAGATCTATTTTAACAAACAAGCTGCAGGGTACTTATTAGTTGGCTGTGGTTTGCAAGCCATGAAGCCTCTGGAGTCTGGTCCCCTGATCAAATAGTGGATTTCTGTATATCACTGAGGGCATTAGATGAAAAGTGAAGCAAACTGCATATAAATATGGGTTTTGGTTACGCTGTTGTAAATGACTTTCTGCTTGGAACTCTAGCAGACAAAATATTAAACATTAGTCAGACCAATGCTTGTTTCAGATTGCTTCATTTCAGATTTCCTGGTGGGGTATAGAGTGTCTAACAACTTCATGATCAAGTGCAAAATAGCTGAAGTGTTACAGTATCACAGATAATAGGCTCTGATTCTCAACTTGGAATAATTACACAATATTTGCTCTGTAAATAATGAAGACACTCTTGATACACATACATCAATGCATGCAACTGTAAACATTTCAGAGTGGTTCCAGAACATGTAGCGGGTACAAGGACTGCCGAGTACTATTTGACCAATCTGATCCACATGTTTCTGCTTTCTCTTGCAATGACAGACGAGGGCTGGGGTCCCCAACCCCTGGTCCGTGGATCAACACTGGTCCACTGCATGCCAGAAACTGGGCCATGCAAACAAACGAAATCCTATCCACAGGATGCAGGCAGCACATGAAACCATGCTCCCTCTGGTCTGTGGAAAAACCTCTCTTCAATGAACCGGTCCCTGGTGTCCAAAAGGTTGGAGGCCACTGACCTAGAGCATGTGAAGGGGAGGAAAACATTGTGAGTGGCAACTCTGCTGTGATCCAGGATCTGCTCTGCTTGTGATTCTAAATGCTCTGGCTGGATCCGAGTAATATTCAACAATCCATCACTGTCCTTTTCAACATTCAGGTTTGTAGAAATGCTTGGAATTTTCTAGAAGGCGTAGGAATTACTCTATTCTCAGCCCAGTTCCTTCTTACAGGTGAATTTTCAAATCTCTTACCTGTCTCCTCCAAATTTCAGATTAGCGAGAATTCCTAACAACATAGTCTCTCAAAGTATCAGCCATGTTTGGTTGAAAAAAACTAATGAGATCTTAGAGTGCTAGAGCATCAGAACCAGTTCTAATATTGGACAGAGTGAGGAGGCTACTTCAAAAGTGACCCATGGCAAGAAAAAGGGGTTGAGAATACTTTGGAAAGGGTCAAATTAATGATATCTTGCATCCCTTAACCCCCCCCCCCCATGGTTAATGCAAATCTGCTCCTAGTATTCAAATAAGATTAAAGCCTGATTTGTGTCAGACAGGAGAATGTGTTGGGCAAGCTGTGGCCCCATAACGTGTTTCAAAACCATATAATAAAGTAGCCATGCAGAAACTTAGCATAACTGAATCCTTTTAACAATAGGGGATACTGCCATTTAATTCTACATCTGCTCTGAGCTGCAAAGTGTGGCATAAATACCACAGTTAAAAGATCTGGGCATGCTTTCAAAATGATTTGGAAGAAATGGCTAGCATCTTGTGGAAGTATTTCTGCTATTCCTTAAAGCAGCCACATGCTTTTTCAGTCTCACAAGGAACCCCGAATAAAGATATGGCTGCTTTAAAAAGTAGCAGAAAAGTATGAGGTCTGAAGCATTTCCCCAAAATCATTTTTGTAGTATTCAGTAATTGAATTGAATTGAATTTACCATCCAGCTCCAAAATTAGTGGCTAACAATATGAGAAAGAGAATAAAATGACAATTCAAAAAGGCAACACCAAAAGGAGGAAATAGGAAAATGACAAGATAAAGAACAAAATCCAGCCAACATCCTCCCCCCCCCATATACATATCAACAAAACTCATAGAGAGCCCCAACCACTTTAATTCAGAGGCTGGGAGAGCAGCTGTAATTTCTCTTACCTGCTTTGCCCGTTGATATAGATGACTTTTCCCTTAACTGTATGTCAATGGCTAGCCTGACCAAAGGAATATAGGAACTGTAGATCAGTACATTTAGAAAGCATAAGTTGTTCTGGCTCCCAGAACTAAAATGCTTTGTAGTTCCAGATTCCAGACAGTTTAACTCAATGAAAATAATTTTAAAACAAATATTTATTGTCCAGGAACTTTAAGGAAAGACTTACATTTTGCAGTAAAGACATCTGGTCATGGAAACATATTAATGTTCATATTTGTTTTTTCCCCCGTAGTGTTTTAAAGGAATGGTTTCCTCCATCTCAGCTAAGCATTGCTGAGCATTGTTACGGATGCTATTCGAAGCGTGTACGATGGCTGATTAAAACAAAGGCTTTTACAACCTGGCACGTAGCCAGGATGTCCTGCAACAAACTTTGAAGCTCCTCCCACTGACTAGATAAGATAAAGTCCTAACTAACAACTAGACTACATTTTCCAGAAGCCATCTCTTAAGGAAACAGCGTTTAACCCTTTGAATGCTAAATGTTCTTACATACAGTTCTCTTAATGATACAGCATTAACCCTGAAAATGCTAAATACTCTAACACAGTTCTTAATTCCTAAACTAGCTGTAATAATGGACCAGCTGACTATATAAGACTGGGGAAAAGATTATATAGATTTCCATAATATTCCATGGCCAATTCTAGAGCTTATGCTTTTATCTTTTCTGTTATTCATCTACTTACTTATCAACTTTTCTTCTGCACCAACATTGGTTCAAGAGTTTAAAAGCAAGTATCAGTCTTAACCTTTGGCTGCAAAGTGAAACTCTTAGCCTAAATGTTCACATAGTGTATGGTTACTATAGCTGTAAAAATAATTAAACAGGAAGATATTACTTCACAGCTGTTAAAGCAGCATTTTGGTTTCTTAAATGCTTTAAAGTATCCACTCATTAAAATGACTGTAACTGTTAAAACCATGGCTTTATTTTACCAGGCTGGTGCAAAAATCTGAAGAAAACAACAACAGGGAACTGCTGGGAGCTGCTCTACTAGTTCCTGTGGTCCAAAAAAAGTTGTCTAAATAATTTCAGAAGTATGCATAAGATAAAATAATTATTATAACACTGTATTATTTAATTACTCACTTTATTAATGCAAATCTAGCTTTTGCAACCCAGTTCCTCCTATAAAGGTTTAAGGCAGTGCAATGACAGGGAGAAGAATGGGATGGAGTTCATTGCCATGTTTAGTAGATAGTTTGACCATCAGAACAGAGTTACTGCATATCCAAAGGGCTTTCTCTATGCAGCGATAACAGTCTTTTTTTATGGCATTCAAAGATATGGAGTGGACATCTAGAGCCTTATCTTTACTCTGATATCCATTCCATTGCCACATTTGGTAGATATCTTGAATATCTATAAATGGTTCAGTGTTGTTACCCTTATTTCGAGGGCCATCCCCAAAAGTCTGCAAACAGTTCTCTCCAAATAAATTTGATGTATCATAGCATGCATTTAATTCAATATACTTTTAGCTGATTTCTCTTCCTGAGTTATCCGTTCATACTCAGACATCAGTTGTTACTAATTAGCTTGTAACTCAAAAATCCTTTGACAAATTGTTTATAGGACTGAATTTCATGCTTTGAGTTGCTCAGAGATAACTCACTGTGACTACTGCTACAAGTGTTTGTTATTTGTGGCAAATGGCTGCTTTCAAAAAAGAAAAAGAAAAAAAAACTATGGATTTTTTGTGTGTGCCAACCATGGATTCAATGTATATCAGTTGATAGGATTTTGGAGATGCTTGAATGGTTTGTATGCTCTCCAAAGAATTGATGAACAAAATTATCCTCATAATTCAGAAATTACAGGACATGAACATGTTTGAAGGTCAACTGCTACTGATAATTCTCTGTGTGGCTTACCTTATTTCAGCTTTTTAGATAACAAAAGACAGACTCCAAGCATTTTCAGAATAAGGGAAATGCAAGTCACTGCTTTTACTATTGTTATAAATATTAGAAATAATTTCTTGAACCCAAGGAAGAATTCGTGGGATCAGATTTCTAACTTTTGGTGTTCCCATTTTGTTCTGTTCTTTAGTTTTTAAATGCAAATTCATGGAAAAAAAGAAGGAAAGATTCCAACAAATACTATTGCTTCAGTGTGTATGAACTGAAAAGAAACATTTTAATCTGCATACACAAGAAAGATGCATTAAATAGTTCCATTTTTAGAAGACAAGGAGAAGTGATGGAAATGACTTGTAAAAGACCAGCGTTTTAATGGAACACTTTCAGAGGGAATCCTAATGAAGGGAGGGTTATTAAGGTCAAATCCAGCAACTTCAGAGTGATTCCAGAGCTTATTAGGGGCACAAAGACCTGCCAGATGCTACTCTGGATTTTTACTTTGGGGCTAGGGGTGAGCAGCCTGTACCTCCCGATATACCCTGTCAAGTGGCATTATGTGGCAAGGTTACCTATCATTTTTAGGCCGGGAGAAATAAACCTATTAACTTTGATTAAAAAACAAAACAAAAGGGAAAAAAATACCTTCCTCCCAATTCCTTGATCTTATACATCTTTGCTAGGCTGTCCCCCAAAGCATGGTTCCAGGACAGGTTTACTTCAAGTAACCCAGTTCGTACATTTCCATTCTCGGAAATCAGAGCGTTCACATCTTCTTTTCAGCTAGGTATTTAAGCATCTTCTTGGGAAAAAGAGGAAATTAAATGCTACGACTCCATTGCTATTATGGAAGCAAAGTTCACTTTCAACGTGACTCAGTTTCTCAGGTGATCTCATAAAAGCATAATTATCCTTACGATGCTGGAGAATGGAGATTTAAATATAGACTGTTGTATCTGAACCACTGGAGGACTCTTTCGACCCATGACCTGGGTAATAGGGGAGGGCACATTAAAGCAGTTTCAAGCCAGCTTCCCTGTGGCAGTTATGCTTTTATGATCCAAAGATAGCATCACACAGTAGTAGAAAGTTGAAGCGACTCGATCAAAATACCCTTCCTACATCTTCCCAGAGCTGTAATGCATTTTCTAAATCATATCCTGGAAGTAGAAAATCTAGGATTTAAAATTACTGGGGGGGGGAAAAGGGTTAATACTAATATGAAAAGGCACAGAGTTTTTTTCAGGTTCAGGAGGTGGGTCCTGGAATCTACCCTCTGTAGCTGTCTTCCAAAATCAGTAACATTGATAGGGAGTTATGAGCCATCATTTCACGTTCCCTACAAGCCCGTGGGCTGAAAATGGCTGCTCAGAGGTCTGTAGCATAGATGGTCCAGGGCAGGGCATGAAAACCACAGACCTTGGCAGCAGCCCAGGAGGAAATCAGGGGTAAAATGCTGAATCGCCACCTGGCTAATCTTGAGAAGGACAAATCTTTAGCAGGGAAGTGCAGCAGCTGGTGTTTGGCACAGAATGAAGTTAAAATTGCAAAAAGGTCTCTGGTTTTTGCTTTGTTTGTGACTTCGGTGCTAAATTTGCATTTTTTAAAAAAAAAAGTTGATCGTGTAATTGCAGGCAGCAATTACAGTAATCACAAAACATTACAAGTACAATTACTTAAGAACAAAATCCTGTAAATAAGCTGGAGGTTTACGAACCCTTGCAGATTGCCAGGGGGTGCCAGGCAACTCCCAGTCTACCAGCTTGCCCGCCGGGCTGGATAGACCAGGACTCTTGAGTCCATGAGAGTCAGGCTGACTCGAATCCCTCTGGCTGGCCATTCCAGGTTGGCCCAAGCCAAAGTCCCTTGCTGGAGCAGAGTTAGCACAGAGGCTGTATTGGTCAGGTTGACTTTCCCCATTGGGGTTCATGTTGCACTCCCGGGCTTTGCCCATCTACGACCACCTCCCTGTTGCTCTGACTGTTAGGATCCTCAGAGCATGTGAATTGCCCAGCTTGGCTGCTGGTTTCTGGCTCTGGGAGCAGACCTGTGGTGAGGTCCTCGTTTTGTGGCCATTCTGGGAACCACTTCCACAGCTGATCAATATGGCGGCGAATGACTCGCCTGCCATCCAGAATACTTCGTATGAGAGTTGGCCTGAGATTTTAGCGATTTTGCCTGGCACCCACAAGTTCCCATGCCCATAGTTCCGGGCCCACACCCCATCACCCACTTGCAACCCCCTTGGAGGCCTTGGGTGAGAGGCGTCTGCTGCCACACAGTCTGGGTGCAGTCTGTCCAGTTTAGTGATGAGCTTCCTTCCCCAGCGAAGCTCTGCTGAGCTCTTGCCTGTTGCTGTGCAAGGCATAGTATGCTGTCAAAGCAAAAAATCAGCCAGCCTGTGGTGCCAATCCCCAGTCACTATGCGCTTCAGTGACTCCTTTGTAGTGCACACCATCTGTTCGGCCTGCCCATTACTTGAAGGGTGAAATGGAGCTGATGTAGCATGCCTAATGAGGTTAATCCTCAAGAAGGCTTGAAACTCTGCCGCTGTGAACTGGGCCCCATTATCGGACACTATGACGTCCGGCAGCCCATGTGTTGCAAAAAGTTTCCTAAGCACCTGGATGGTCCTAGCAGTAGTCATACTTGGGATTGGAATAACTTCCAGCCATTTAAAGTGACTGTTGACCACTATAAAAAATAGCTGTCCCTGAAAGGGCCCAGCGAAGTTGATGTGAATCCTCGACCAAGGAGTGTGTTTCCTCCCATCTGTGGACAGGAGCATGTGGCATTTCTGGCCTGGACTGTTGACATGTGTAACACCCGTGTACTTGAGCCTCGATAGCCTTATCTGACCCAGGCCACCATAGGTAGCTTTCTGCCAATGCCTTCATCCGGACAATGCCCAGATGTCCCTCATGTAGTGATTACAGTACTCTGTCTCTTAATGAAGTGGGGACAATGACCCTGCTCCCCCATAAAATACAACCCTTGTGAGCTGAAAGCTTGTATCTATGTGTGAAGTAGCTCTGGAAATCGGGTCCAGGATTGTTTTCCAGCCATCCTGTGTGAATCCAGGATAGCACCCTGCTTAAAACCTTGTCTGCAGCAGTTTCTGCAGCCACATCCCCTGCATGGAGGGGAAACTCAGGCAAATCCTGAATGGACAAAATGCGAGCTGCTGGAGCCAGATCTGGCTCGATCTGTGGCAATGGCAACCGGCTGAGGTCATCTGCATGGCTCATGTCTTTGCCAGGTTTGTGAACCAGCCTGAAGCTGTAGGCTGACAAGAAAATGGACCATCTTAACATTCTAGGGGACAAAATGTGGGGTGTCTGTCTGTCTGTAGTGAATAACCCCAATAGTGTCTTATGGTCTGTAAAGACCATGAATTCCTTACCATACAAGTAATCATGGAATTTCTTCACCCCAGCCACAATGGCCAAGGCCTCTTTGTCAATTTGCGCGTAATTGCACTCAGCAGAGGACAATGTCCTAGAGTAATAGGCGATTGGGACTTGAGTCCCATCTCTTTCCAAGTGGCTTAAAACAGCCCCTACCCCATAAGGGGATGCGTCACATGCAAGGCATACTGGTAATGACCCTTTAAAGTGAGTGAACACTGAATTGGAGGACAGTAGTGACTTTACTGCCTTAAAACTGCTTTCATCGACCTTGGTCCATTTCCATGGAGTGTTTTTATCCAAGATCCAGTGTAACGGCTCTGCCACTGCGGCCTTGTTAGGAAGGAATGCATTGTAAAAATTTAGGAGGCCCAGGAATGCCTGAAGCTCTCCCTTTGTCCTGGGGCTAGGTGCCAGCTGAATGGCCATTGGCATTGATACGGAAACCCAGGAACTCAGTTGAGGGGACCCCTATGCTACACTTATTCCTTTTAAGTTTGAGGCCCGCTTCACGGAACTGTTGCAGAACAGCCTTGAGCCTCCTTCCAAGCACCTCAGTGGACTCACCGGTGATAAGCACATTGTCGAAGTAGGGGCAGACCCCCAGAATGCCCTTGAGCATATGCTCCATAACACTTTGAAAAATGCCAGGGGCTACACTAACCCCGAATTGGAGGCGCTTTACTTTAAAAGCCCCCCTGTGTGTTACAATAGTCTGTGCAATGGCTGTGGCTTCGTCCACAGGTAGCTGTTGATAGGCCTGTGCCAAATCTAACTTTGCGAAAACCGTACCCCCTTGCAGTGATGCCAGGATTAATCATGCACTTGTAATCAGTGCAAATCCTGACCTCCCTGTTGGCTTTTAGTGGCGTGACAATTGGGGTTTCCCATTCACCCCCATCTACAGGCTGTAGTACCCCCTGTTCAACTAGCTTGTCCAGTTCAGCATCTATCTTGTGTTTAAGTGCAAATGGCACTCTACGGGGTTTGATACTGATAGGCATTATTTTTATTTTTATTTATTTTAATTCCATTTATATCCCGCCCTTCTCCGAAGACTCAGGGCGGCTTACAAGCTTAGCAGTAGCCTTCATTCTATGTATATGCCTGCTTATTAGGGCTTTCACACACACCCCAAGCGGCATTATTACAAAGTCAGCTTAATTGCCCCCAACAATCTGGGTCCTCATTTTACCTACCTCGGAAGGATGGAAGGCTGAGTCAACCTTGAGCCTGGTGGGATGCGAACCTGCACTAATTGCAGGCAGCTGCAGGATCAAGTTTAAAGGCTATCAGAGGGCCCTTGTACGTTCCAAGGCTAGTGTCAAAATCATCTGCAAACTCCTCGCATACTGACGCTAAGTTCGCTGTTTGTGTCCGGTTGATTCTGGTGACCTGGATGCCTAATGCATCAAACCAATCAAGTCCTATCAGGCTCGTTTGCTGATCCTCCACAACAATAATGTCCAGAGGCCCTGAAAACTACTTGAATTTGACGGCCAGTGTGGCCTTGCCTTTGACGGCGACTCGAGCATTTTAAAAGTCAGTCAGAATAATGTCGGATGGCCTAAGCTTGGCCCACCTCTTGCTGTGGTTGCAGACAAAACGGAATGTGTCTAGTGAAATGATGGACGTGGCTGATCCCGTGTCCAGTTCCATCCTGCAAGGGATGCCTTGCAACTTGAGCTGAAGTTGAAATTTTGGCTTAATGGGGCGGCGAGCTCCCATGCAGCAAACGCTCTGGCAGCTGGAGCAAAACCCTACACTAAGTTGTCCTGGGACCCCGGTACCTCTCCTGATCAGAATGTCCGATTGGCGGTCCAATTGGCGATCCTTCTGGTGACCTCTGCAGACTGAAGCAATGTGGCCAGTCTTCCCGCAGGCCTGACACGTGACTGTCCGGAACCTGCAGTCCAAGCGGTGGTGGCAGCTGCCACAACCCTGACATCGAGAGAAGGGACATGCCTACTAAGTAGTCCCTTGTTGTTGTTGGTCATTGCGCCGTTGTTGGTTGTTGTGCCGTTGAAGTTTGTCCACTTCATGGCTCTGTCGGAGTCTTCTGTGTGTTCGGTGTCCTCATGGTGGATGGCCTCCTCGTGCTGTGTGCTTTTGGCGGGCTGCATGGCTTTCACGGCCCTGCTGGCGGCTTCATCCCCCATAATCTCCTTCAATGCATCTTGGAGTGATAAAGTCTCTTTGGTGAAGAGCTTCTGTTGCAGCTCTCTGTTTCAAAGGCCACAGACAAGTTGGTCTTGAAGCCTCTCTTCTAGATTGGTGAACTGGCACAGGTGTGAAGCTTGCCTCAAAGCCGCGATGAATTTGGAAGCTGTTTCACCTGGCTGCTGAACCCTCTTTTTGAATGCATGCCTCCAACCTATTACCCAAAACTTGGGCTGGAAATGGTCACCGAGCTGTTTCTTCAAGTCTGTAAATGTTACGGAGTCCAGCTGTGTTAATGCGACCAAATTCTCCGCGATGTCGAATGTTGCTGGGCTGCAAACGCACAGGAGCATTGCAGCCTTCAGGCCATCTTCAGTGACTTGGTTGGCGCGGAGGTAGTTCTCGACCCTCAAAATGTATGAAGACCATCTCTCCGGGTGAGTTACATCAAATTCTTCCAGCTTTCTGACCTTCACCATCTCGGAAAGTCTTCGTGGCTGGGGCTCATCATCTTCCTTGTCCTGCTCCTTCAAAGGCCCAGGGACTGGTCCGCAGGGCTCGTGGTTGCTAGCGTGGCTGTGCTAGGCAGACCGTTGGAGGGGGATTCACTTTCCCTGCCAGGTGTTTGCTGGCCTCACCCCCCAGTGACTCTCAGCTCTTCGGAAGGAGCAGGATCCCATCCTCATTGCCAGTATTGTGTACTGGGGTCTTTTCTTGAAGGAAGAGACGAGGCAAGTGAGTTCAGGCAGGAACATGCTTTTATTGAAATGCAGGAACTGAACTGGGAAACAGGGCTGCGAATGCAGCTATTTATACCCTGGCCTCTAGGTGGCAGCCAATAGGTTTAAAGCAACCTATTGCCGCCCTAGAGGCAACCAATAGCAGCCCTGGAGACAGGCTGTCTGAGGAGCTGGGGGCCGTTAGCCAGCTTCTTGCTTAAGCAACCTTCCAGCATTCAAAACCCATGTGGTACACTCAGTAAAACAAGGCCCAATACATTACACTTAGTTCCCTTCCTCATGCATCAAGGATCAAGTGTGATGTCGGCTGCACAAACTAAAATTCCATCCTGGGGCGGAGGGGGTGATATTCACTTGAACCCTCACTATGCTTTATTAGACATCCAGAACTTAGATAATGTTCTTTTTGTGAAAGAAAAATCTATTTTATTTTGAGTCATCGGGGAAATCACATGGAATAAAATAATTTTTTTAGCGCAGTGTGGTTAGAACTCAAAACATATTTCCCCTTAGAGGATCTGCATGTGGGTGGGGTGAGGAGATGGCATTTCAATGCTCTGTTTATGGGAGAAACTCCATCCACAGCTCTATTAAAACAGAGAAACCATTGGTGCCCCAGAAGTCAGAAGAACTACTTAAATAAAGAGTGTATTGTCAGGGAATAATACTGTATCATATGAAATCTTTATTGCATGGTGGATATTCAAAACATCCCAGAGAGATGGTTTCCCTGGGATATTCACCAAGAGATATTTCTAAATTCCTTCCATTAGCAGAAAAACATTCACTTCTTTGGAGGCAGGGAACGTGTTTTTCTATCAAAAAACCCCCAGTTGCTGGCTTTTATTAATGTTATGATTCTTCTTGGATTCACTTGTTAATTATGATGAATATTTTAATTCATTTTATGAATACTACACATTGCTTCTTACACCCGTATTCAGGTGCTTTGATCTTTTTGCAAGAAATTTCAATCAGTTAGCTTTGGGTGGTGTAGCACTACCTCAGACAAACCTGGTTCACAACTTGGGGGCTCTCCTGGACTCACAACTCCTGCTCAGAGCAGATGGCAGTTGTGGCTAGGAGAGCCTTTGCACAACTTTGGGTTGTGTGCCAGTTTCAGCCTTTTCTGGATCAGGAGTCCCTGAACTCAGTCATTCAAGCCCTGGGCATCTCACGGTTGGACTACCTCAATGCGCTCTACATGGGGTTACCTTTGAAGAGCATTTGGAAGCTTCAACTGGTGCTGAGTGCCATGGCCCGAGCAGTCTTTGGGGCCCCTAGAATGGCCCATGATACACCGCTGTTCTGCAAGTTGCAGCAGCTGCCAGCTTACTTCTGGATGCAATTCAAGGTGTTGGTTATTACCTATACAATCCTGTATGCCATGGATCCAGGTAACTTGAGGAACTGTTTCACTCCTTTGGGACAGGCCCGCCCACCCCTGCTGGCAGATGAGGCATGCTGCAGGTCCCGTCAGGGTCCACGAGAAGAGCCTTCTCTGCCATGTCCCTGACTCTTTGGAACATCTTGCCCCCTGTGGTGAGATTGTTCCCACCCTCCTAACTTTCTGCAAGAGCCTTGCCAGTTAGGTTGGGACCCCAGTGGGGGAGGACACATTGGAGGTGGTTGAGTAACTCATAGCAGCTTCCCCTCCCCGCTCTGTACATTCTGATCCTTTCTTCCCCATCTATTAGTTTTAGTTATAATTTGTGTTTTTATTATGATTTTTTATTTACATTTGTATATATATTTGTGGTTTTGTTTTGTTGTTGTAAGTTGACCAGAGGCACATTGCCGTAAGATGGGCAGCAAACAAATTTAACAAATAATTTAATAAATAGAATAAAATCAAGAAATTGAGTAGAGATTTCTTGGAAAAAAATTACGTTTCTCATACTTACTTATTTAATTGACAGTATTAACAGTCCACTCCAGCCTGTGGTTAGCTAACAAACCAAGTTAATGTAGTGGAATATATAATTTTATATATTTTATATATTATAATATATAAATAATAATATAATAATCCTAAGAAAAAGCAACAAAGAAAAAAAATATATAAGCCCAAACCATTCTGACAGCAATCCATAATCTATGGCAGGGGTAGGCAACCTTGGCTCTTTTATGACTCGTGGACAGCTGGCTCAGGAATTCTGGGAGTTGAAGTCCACGAGTCATAAAAGAGCCTAGGTTGCCTACCCCTGATATGGGAACCAAAGCTGTGTTGGAACAGTATCGGTTTCACTGGTTTTCTAAACAGAAGTGGTACAGGGATTGGGTGGGCATTGGCAGGGAGAGTAATCCAGGGGGTGGGGGCTGCCACTGAGAAATGTTATCACTCAGTCCCTGCCAAGGCACTTCTCAGAGGACTCAGATGTTTCTGCAGGATGTCAAATTCCATTCTGATGCAACATTATCTGATAGATTCTGGTGCTGCATCGTATAGGGATTTTAAATAATAACCAGCATTTTGAATTGAATTTTGCCTATCAGTATTTATTTATTTATTCATTTATTGTATTTTTGTTCTGCCTGTCTTCAAAAGGACTTCCTATAGAGAGTTGTTGGTAACAGATTCTAGATTCATGTTACTTATTTTAAACAACAGCAACAGTCAGATGTTATGATGCTGCCATTCTCTTCGGCTAAAAAATTATTGGAGTTTAACAACAAAGAGATCTGCACATGGGGAAACAAAGGCACTTCATCAACAAGATTAAGGTGGACAGTGGATTCTAAAGTGGAGATTGTGAAGTCTAAAATGGTGGTAGTCTCGTCAGCACCCTCACAGGGGTATCCGGGTGAGCTGATGTTAGCCGAGTATTGAAGAAACCTCATAGCTCAAATTAAGAACAGTGCTGTAAACTTTTAAAAAACCTAATTGAAGTAAATATGTTGAAATGATTAAAAGGCACACACCATTTTTCAAGATAAAAGTTTATTATAGTTTTAAAAGGAAGCTCTTTAATTTGAAATGGAAAGTTTACGAAGCTACAGGATAAACCTCAGCTAGAAAAAAAAATAACAGTTTTCAGATGTTGCAAATAGCAGTTGTTAACCCCAAATGATCCTGCCACAACACTATTTTACTCTGCCCATAGCATGGGAAGGTTGAACACCCGCTGTGCTTTATGGAAGTGGCAGGGATGGCCCTGCCTATCAGTGTCGTCTGTTAAATAATCCTTTGCCTGATCTGTCAATCGGAAGTAGAAGGTTTAATCAAAGGAAATCTTGTCTGCATTGTGATATGTGTGACGATCTTGAAGCTGACCATCTACTTCAGCCTTTCCCCCCCAAAAGGGCTGTTCTGAGAAGAGATTCAAAAATTATAGAATATAGGAGTCCCCACCATTTGGAAGTGGGGAAAGGGTTAACAGTAAGTTAACAAAACTACAGGTGTCATTGAGTTGGGAGGGGGGAACCTCTCCTCTTTGTTTCCATGCCATTTTCCCCAATTAAAATTGCCCCAAAACTGCTGTTTACCACAGAAAAGAAAATGTATCAAGTTAATGCACCTTTCTGTATGATTTACCAGTGGGCTGAGACATCTTTGAGGCTGGGATGATTTTCTGCAGAGCTGCTTCGTGACGGATATTCTAGACTGAATCTTTTCATAAATGTCTGTCTCAGTTCAGCTGTATCAATTCTTAGAACAATGATCAAGAAGTCCTACTAATTCAACATTTCTTCTCAAAAGAGTTAATTATGAATGTTTGAATTCCTTGGGATTGGGACAGAACGCCAATGAGTTAGGGCTCCACATTTTGCTAACTTATCAGAACAAGAGCATAAGCTAGGAATTCATCATGTCAAAGGTTATTCAAAAGTTTTATCAAAAACATGATACAGATTTCAAAAGATTGTACAGTGGTACTTATCACACATATGGAAGGGGTCACTTATTTCAACATAGTCTCGTAAAAACACCTTTTTATATGTGCTAAAACAGTGAGTATTCGACATTTTAGTTCTAGGACCATTTTACATCCTTAAAAATGATTAAGAATCTCAAAGAGCTTTGGTTTATTTATTTATTTTATTATTCTATTTTAATTCCATTTATATCCCGCCCTTCTCCGAAGACTCAGGGCGGCTTACAAGCTTAGCAGTAGCCTTCATTCTATGTATATGCCTGCTTATTAGGGCTTTCACACACACCCCCAAGCGGCATTATTACAAAGTCAGCTTATTGCCCCCAACAATCTGGGTCCTCATTTTACCTACCTCGGAAGGATGGAAGGCTGAGTCAACCTTGAGCCTGGTGGGACTCGAACCTGCACTAATTGCAGGCAGCTGGTGTTACTTAAGGAGGCATTAGCCCACTGCTCCACCAAGGCTCTTCAGATGGGTTATATCTATTAATATGCACTCTTTTAGAAATTAAATCTGAGGAAATATTTAGTTTATATTTTTATATTTATTTGACTTCTTGGATCCTTTGAAAGGGTCTCAGAGACTCCCAGACTACACTTTGAGAGCTGCTATAAGACAGCTATTCAAGACAACATTTCTAAACATTTTACAAAATACAGGGATTGCTGACATTTCTAGAACTAATTATGGTAACACCATTGTTTCTCTTTTGACTGCAGGTAAGGGAGTTACATGTTTAAATATTGTCCCATCCTCAAAAAAATATATGAAAATTTCCAAAAAATGTAGGGAAAGTGGTAGGTTTAGGATGGATGGGTATTAAAACCTGTGGGATAGGACGTGAAATAAGGGATTGGCTTGTTTGCTTTCAAATGCTCAGTTTCCCAGTTGCAATCTGAAATGTTTATTCCATCTTCTGAATATTCTGGCCCCCTGTTCATGTATATTGTATGGTATACATGTGCATTTTCATCCCTTTAACAAACTGGAAACATATCTCCACTGTTGGTGCACTCTTCTGTTAAAATATCAATAGCAAAAAAATTCTGCATATCCCCAGAGGAATGAATGGACCCCACATGGAATGAATGGCTGAGCCATAGAAAAGTGTTTCTGGTGACAGGTAATGCAGGAGTTGTGCAGTAATTGAAGTCTGGCTTCCCAAGCCCAACTGGATTGGCAGAGACTTTACAAACAAACACACTTATGAGAACAAATGTGACCATGCATCATGCCTTCTCTTCATTTAACATACGAACTAGGTTTATTTGGATGAATTGCCACTGAATTGTAATGATACTGAGTGGTTCTGCCTGCTTGTGTGGCCAAGGCTATCAATGAAAATTTAGGGAAGCCTAGAAGAATGTGCTTTTGTTCACAATCACAACCGCAATGAGCAGAATGGCAATCCTTCATGTTTATTCCCATCAGCGCAATCTGATAGCATTGAATCAAAATGGTCTAAACAAAGAGCCATTGAACCCTTCACAATAGAGTCAACGTGGCTCTGATAAAGCCCAACATGGATTCCTCAGTGCAGACAACATGTCGCGACCCTTAATTTGTTTGTCAGATCCCAAATGTGAAATTTTCAACAATGGCAATTTTCCCTCATGGCAGAATAAAAGCAGAAGTACTGTAGTCTTTACGTTAACATTTAATCTAGAAATTGTGTTTGGTTCCCTCTCCAATTAAAGCAGTGATTTGAGGTATTTTGACTGAGCCACACATTAGTCAGGACTTTCAGAAGCTGAGGGATCAGCCTGGCCAGGAGGGGCCAGCTCTAGTTGTCTTTCAACAGAACACCCAGTGGCTGCTCCTTGCACTTCCCTGGCCTTTGAGGAAGTCTGCAAAACTCAAGAGATTTGGGGTTTGCTTGGCTATCCTGCTGGTTGATCTGATGAACAAACTCTCTCTTTCCTTCCCTCCATCCCTCCCTCCCTCCCTGCCTCCCTCCCTCCCTGTGTGTGTGTGTTTGTGTGTGTGTGTGTTTGGCAAAGTTTCCCCTTGCAAATAATAGCCAGTCTTTAGAAAGTATTTATAATGTTTTATCAGGAATATTAACATTCCAAACATATCCAAGTTTTCACAAAGCAGAAAGAGTGGTTGATTACCCCCAGGGTGGAACTACCCTCTTGCCTTCCAGGTTCAAGAGATCTGAAGTGGCTAGGGAAATTGCTTGTACTGAAGAACCCTAAAGAACATAAAGAAAACCCAGGCAAGGTCAGCAACAAAGTGGGTTTGTTTTCTGTACTGAAGCGAACAGCAGCATTCTGCTGATATCATTGTAAGACCTGAGTTCAAATCCCAGCGCAGCCAAGAAACTCTTAGAATAACCTACCTGATTGGTTGTGATAACTTCTACGCGGACAATTTTCCCCAAACACTTTTTCCTTGGTGGTGCACCACCTCCTCCTTATTGAGTTTCCTAAAACAGAAACTCTTTCAGCTTTGAAAGAGATTGTTTGGAGAATGTTAGGTTTTTAAACATTTATTATTATCGTTGGTTGCCCAGTCAGCCATATCTTTAGACTGGATTTGGTATTTTTATTTTATTTATTTATTTTAATTCCATTTATATCCCGCCCTTCTCCGAAGACTCAGGGCGGCTTACAAGCTTAGCAGTAGCCTTCATTCTATGTATATGCCTGCTTATTAGGGCTTTCACACACACACACTCAAGCGGCATTATTTCAAAGTCAGCTTAATTGCCCCCAACAATCTGGGTCCTCATTTTACCTACCTCGGAAGGATGGAAGGCTGAGTCAACCTTGAGCCTGGTGGGACTCGAACCTGCACTAATTGCAGGCAGCTGGTGTTACTTAAGGAGGCATTAGCCCACTGCTCCACCAAGGCTCTTGTCCACCTATTGAATCCTTGTCCTGAGACTGTTGTTTAGTGGTGCTAAAGGTATTATTGCAGGATGTAAGCTGGTTCGAGCAAAGCTGCGTTTTGCAATTGAGTGAGGAGAAATTTGTCAGTGCCAATGGTGTTCAAGTGGTTCTCCAATCGTTTTGGGATTGGACCCAAGGCATCCATTAGTATTGGTACAACCTTTGCTTTCTTTTTTTTTGTGGTCTAAAGCAGGGGTGGGGAATTCCACGCTGGCTGAGGAATTCTGGGAGTTGAAGTCCACAAGTCACGAAGGGGCCAAGCTTGAAGACCCCCCGATCTACGATAATATGGCCAGATGTTTTTATTCTTCTGACGATATATACCGGTACTGCCAGTACTGTAAATCTACAAGGCTCAGCCTTTACTGCCAAAGACATTTGTGGCTACTGCATTTGAATCCAGGTTGCAGAATCTGCTCTCTTCCTTTCTTCGGCTCTTCCTCCCGGTTAAAGTATTTGTATTAATGTTAGCAGGGAAATATCTTCATTTGCAGGATCGTTTTGGGATTGGACCCAAGGCATCCATTAGTATTGGTACAACCTTTGCTTTCTTTTGCCACAGTCATGCTCCTCCTATGCAGGTCTTTGTATTTTGTTATCTTCTTCAGTACCTTCTGTTTTGCTCTGTTGTCTCTAGGGACTGCCACATCTTCCATCCAGACTTTTTTTGTCTTTCTTTTTTGTTAAGTCTGGGGTGTTATGTGGCAGGTGCTTGTCTGTTTGAATTCTAAAGTTCCAGAGCACATTAACTTCTTCATTTTCTATTATTTGGTCTGTTTTGTGGTCTGACCAGCTCTTGCTCGCAAGGCAAATGGTATTTCTTGCAGATTCTTCCAATCCACCATTGTTGCTACTTTGTTATGCTATTGTTTACAGCCCATCTGTGTGATCATCTTGCAACAGCTAACTAGGTGGTCCGCAGTTTCTTCATCTTTTTTGCAAAGGCAGCATTTGCTGTCTGTTGCTGTCTTCTCAGTTCTGACTTTGAATGCATTTGCTCCTCAGGCTTGGTCTTATGCAGAATTAGCTCTCTGTCTCTTTCTTCGACTTTCTGCTTTTAACCATTGCCAGTTGTTGTTATCTGTTTTACCTGCTATTTTTTTTTAAAAAAAAATATTAGTGGCCATGCAGTGCTTTTTTTGTAAAAGAAAAAGGTGCCGGAACTCACAAATGTCATACAACCCGCCTTGCCTACCCTACAAGGTTCCATCCAAAAAAGGTGCCGGAACTCCGTTCTGAGCGTTCTATGAGAAAAAAAGGCCTGGTGGCTATGTAATACTTTGTCTTGACACATCTCTTTTATATTCTTCATTTGGTCTTACTTTTATGCCAGTTTATTATGTCCAGTACTTATTAAGTCTTTTGGTACATTAGATTCAGCATATCTTCTTCACTGTCCTTCAGATATTCTTCCAATGCCCTTTTTTCTTCTTCAGATGTCTGTTGTGCTTACAACATTCCACATCCACCTATTTTCCTTGGTAAGTAGAGTCTCTCAGTTTTGCTGCATAAATGAAGGACATGATTCATTGTAATTGTTGTTCTGGTCTTCCTATCCAGGGCTTTTAGTTCTGCTTGAGTCCAGTCTATTATTCCAGCTGTGTAGCTAATGAATGGACTTGCCCAGGTGTCCATTGCTTTGATGGGATTTTCTTCACTGAGCTTGGACTTTTAAGATGTTCTTCACTCTCATGATGCATTCACTTCAAACTTCTAAGTTTGCTTGATGTTGTTAGCTTAAAGGACGCCTGGTTTTTTGTAGTAATCGTCTTTATCCAGACTCTTGATGTTATTTCCATACAGCATCTTGATTCCTTCAGTCTTCACTGTATTTCCCCTGTTGATTTTATGTCACTGAGTGCTGTTTTGGAGTGGAGTGGCATAGAAATTGAATGAATGAATGAATGAATGAATGAATGAATGAATGAATAAGTGCTTGGGTCCAGGTTATTTGAGCCCCCCCCCTTTCCTCAGTTATATCTACCTAGCCCAGCAGAACAGGGAGGCAGTGTTTGTTGAGGGTGCCATCTGTTAGGGAAATATATCTGGTGGGGCCAAGAAAAAGGCCCTTCTCTGTAGTAATTCCCTATGGAATATCATTCCCCTTGTTACTTTTCCAGAAGGCTCTGGAGACATGGTTGTGTCTGCAGGCCTGGGAACTCCAAGCTGATAGGGAACTAATCAAGCGGTTGGCTGATATGATTGTATGTGTTGTTGCCATGGGTGTGTGTGTGTGGGGGGGAAGAGGTGGGATTGTATAGGCTTTATGATTTGGATTTTTTAAGTGTTGTAAGCTACCTGGAGTCCCTAGATGTGATCCAGGAGGATATATAAAGTGGTTTAATAAATAAATAAATAAAATACATAGTATATTGGTATTTGTAGAGTTGTTCCTTGTACTCTATAGAAAATCTGTGCCTTTGGTACATTATTGGACTTTAACTTCCACATCAGCTTTAGCCCATAGTCCAGAATGGAGGGGCGCTATATTCCAAATGTATCTGAAGAAGTATAGGGCCACCCTTCCTAGAGAGCCAGTGTGGTCTAGTGGTTACAGTGCTGGACAAAAGTGGGGAGACCATAAGTTCTAGTCTTCCCTTGAGACCAGAAGTCTTGAGCCAGTCACTGCCTTTCAAACAAAACTGCCATGAAGCATTATGACAAGTAGACTAAAGCACAAACCCCTTGTTGAGTAATTCTTTGATCATTTTGCCATACAAATTAAACAAATGCAGAGCAAACGAGTGGATTCTGCAACCAAGTGTGACAAATGGAAGGGGGGGGGGGAAGCCCTGTCTCAGCTTGTCATTCTCTGGTAGAACCCTGATATGCTCTTGATGGATAAATACACTTTTCCTAAGGCAACACAGGAAGATTGTTTTGCTATTATATGGGTGTACAAGCAGACCATGAGAAGTTCTCTGGTGAAGACTACATGCAGACAAAGATGGTTGAATGGATGAAACCGTGTCCTGACCAACAATGTTAGAATCAGAAGGATGGAGTTAGTTGATCTTGCTCCTTTCATCACAGTTCTATGGCAGGGCAAATAAGTAAGGCACAGTCTTATTTTCCCAACAAACTTGTGAGTAAATTCCAAAACAGATCAAGACTAAGAGGTCTTGGCAAACACATACATGTGTGTGTGTGTACATGTGAGCACATATGCTCTCTCTCTCTCTCTCTCTCTCTCTCTCTCTCTCTCTCTCTCTCTCTCTCTCACACACACACACACACACACACACACACACACACACTGATCCTTGGCAGAAAGCATGTGGATTTTCTACCTACCATACATGATCAGAACTATAATCTCATTAAGAAATCATTGGGTACACAGATGGAGAAATTTGAGATGTAAAGAAACATTGGATATGAAAAGACTTCAGGCTTTTGTGTTGGAGGCTTTTTGTGTTTCTAGCTTACATGATGAGCATGAATGATTTTGATTAACTGTACGAGTGAGAGAGAGAGAGAAAATCACAGCCTGGTTAACATATTCTCAGTCTGAGCAGCTTTGCCTGAGTTGCCTAATGCAGTTTTCTGTGCATGTAATTTTCTATAATCTGATCATTCTGCATACTTTTCAGAAACACCGCTGACATGGAGGTTGCTGCATTAATGTTGGAAGAAAGTCCTGGTCTGCTACATATTTGAGTGTGTGACTGAAACAATGCTACTGACAATGTACGATTATTTTGCAACAGGCTTCCTTTACAACAATTAATTCCTAGCTATAAATTGAAGAACGGTAAAGAAAAATCTCAGTTAAATGATTTGGGATGGGTAGGGTAAGATATTTTTTATTTGAAAGGAGAACATAGTATTCTAGATATAGTTTTGTTAACAATTAGGGTAAAGAATAGTTTATAAAAAAATGGGAAGGGGGAGTTGGAAGAAGCTGCAGCTTTTCTTTGTTGAATTCCCTCCTCCTGTTCTACACTAAGTTTCAAACCATGTTGGTGTGGTGACATCATCCCATGCATTATGGCTTGACCCTGCCAGTGGAAGACAGCCAAGAATGTTGAACAGAGAGTAAAAGGGGATTGTAGAATACAACCATGTGGCTCAGTAATGCTCTCTAGGGCTTGCCTCCATCATCCACACCTTACTGGCTCTGGCCTCCTATCTCTACACGTTAGTTAAAACCAAAGCACCCAGGGAAACTATTCAATCTGAATAAGTTATTTCCTCCTATGTCCAAGGTACATATTGCCTTTTCCTCTGGGCATCCTGGGGAGCCTGATTGAAATGAAACCTTCAAAAATAGAGATTGCCCAACCTCCTTTAGTTAGAACCACAATATGTAAACAATCTGGCAAAACAGAATGCCATACACCAATGATCTAAACTAATCTCCACAGTTCAAACCCAAAATCTTTTGTTCAAAGAAGGATATGCAGCTCTTGCTTTCAGCTTTACAATCTGTCTGTCCATGTTTTCTTCTAATTCCTCAAGATGCTAGATAGTTCCATGACTCCTCTGTGGCCAACTCAGTTCCAAGTAATGGGACAATAACAGCAATTGCTAAACTGCAACACCCATATGTTTCTTTGACTTATCTTCTAAATATTCTATAGCTTAGTAACCTTCAGCTTTCTAGGACATATTCTTTGCACAGCACAAATGGTAGAACCATAGAACAAATGGTCTAGGCTAGAGTCTCCTGCTTGAGCTGAGGGTTGGACTAGAAGACCTCCAAGGTCCCTTCAGACCCTATGACTCTATGTTCTTTTTCACCTCTGAGTTTTTCTTGGATGGTGACTCTGTCCTTACAAAGCTAAGCCAAGCAGTTCACATATGCCACAGTAGCTTTATCCCTTCAGTACCTAACTTGTAATGTTGAGTGGTGAAGTCTGGAGTAAAACTCTTCTTATGTGTACAGCAGTAGTCATAGATTGGGGAGAACATCCAAGCCATACACTCCAACTGTTTATCTAAACTTTATTTTGAAAAAAGTTGGATAGGGTGGGGATCTGAAGGTATCAAAAGAAGTACCTGTAGATACAGGGATGCTCATTCCAAAAACTTCAGTTGAAGGGTAATGATGAATTTATAAATTTTGCCGAGTGATGACATAGGTCCTTGGAGAAGTCAAATTTGCTTAATATACTTGTAAACATTTTTGTAGGGTGTGGGGTGGATGGGAATGTCTTATACCTGATAGTAAAATTTTGAATCAGCTGTACATTCTTTTGAAGTACACCCCCACCTCCCACTGAAGTCTGGAATGGACAATGGGAACGAGTTTTCTTCAATGCTTAATGAACAGAGGGATTTCTTTGTTGAGGCTTTCTTTACTACTGAATTAAAGTGTTCTCCATCCATCACTGAATCTTTAGAAAACCAAAATGGCATCAAGTTTGACATCCCATTTGTTAGTCCCAATCCTGCCTCCAGCTGTTGCATTCACTAAATAAAAGTCAAATGGGTTTTATATGCTTGAGTCTGCCCTTGGATCATGTTAGAATAAGGACAGAACTGCTCCATTAATGCAGATAAAGCCAAGGAAAGCAAGTCTGTCCTACTCATGGAAACAAAAGGAAAACAATCACATGAGGTCAAGTTGTGGTCTATAATGAGGGGCAAGTGAGGACATGGCTTAAGGAAAAGTTGCTATTCAAAGACACTGAAGGGAAGCTCTCACAGATGCATCTGTGCACAACAGGTAAAATCCAATTCCCCATATATTTATATTTATGCTACAAAGGCCAGTTGTGTTCATAAAACCCAGCAGCTCAGATTAGAGCAGAAATAAAGCTGTTAATTGTAAATCCTCACATGTTAATGTATTGTATGCAAAGTTTAGTATTTGCACAATATTTTCAAGTGCTTAAAATACTTAAAGACACATTACCTCACTAATCCATTTTCTTCTCTATGGAAATTCTCTTTTTGTTTAAAATTTTACAGTTTTTATTTCTTTATAATATAAAATACAAAAGATCAAAAGCAAAATAATAGGGAAAATAAGGGAGGGGAAGGGGAAAGGAGAAGTGTAGAAGAGAGGGGACAAACAAAAGAAAAAAAAGTGTTGACTTCTGACTCCCTCCGATGCAATAGAATAAAACAGTAACATCAAACCTCAACTTTTTACTTTAACATAATAGTATAAACTAGCCCAGACATGTCAAACACAAGGCCCGGGGGCCAGATCCAGCCCACGAAGTGGTTTCATCCGGCCCGCGAAGCCATCCTGGAAAGAGTGAGGGAACGGCCCCCACTGCCTTGGCCCTGGCCCAGAGACCCTCCTCCTGCCAGAGACCCTCAGATCTGTCCCACTCCTGCCCAGACCCCCATAGGCACCCTTGATGCGAACGATGTAGAGCTGGCCACACCCACCCAGTAGACCATACGCACTCTGACCACGCCCACCCAGTAGGCCACACCCACCCAGGCCACACCCACCCGGCCCCTTGGGGGCAACTGCAATGCTGATGCGGCCCTCGATGAAATTGAGTTTGACACCCCTGAACTAGCCATTTCTGTAACAAATCTGTCTAATCAGTAAAACTCAATCTATGGAGATCCTCAATAGTGCTTTTAGGTACTGTTTCAAAAGGCAACTGGACTTTCTTTGTTTTTGCTTGAAGGCATTTCACTTCTCATCCAAGAAGCTTCTTCAATTCTGACTGAATGGTGGAGAATGGAAGGATTTATATTCCTTGCAGACATCATTAGAGTGCTAAAGATCAGATGACTGCAAGGGATATGAATCCTTCCATTCTCTACTATTCATTCAGAACTGAAGAAGCTTCTTGGATGAGAAGCGAAATGTCTTCAAGCAAAAACAAAGTCCGGTTGCCTTTTGAAAAAGCAACTTTGGGAAAATCCATTTTCTTGTAGCCCTGTAAATTAGGATATAATTGTCCAACTTGGATTGCAATTCAGATGCAACATGAGAGTGAGGACTGAGAAAGAGAAAGTAATGTTGGTGGCTGAGAAATTTCCACTTGGCAACCTGTGCATGGATCACAATAGCATTCCCTTATTAGGCACAGCTCCTCTTCTCTGTGGCCTCCAGCAAGAAGAAAGTGAAAGTAGCTTATTCATTTCAGATAGTTCTTGTCTTTCACAGTGGACCTGCAGAATTCCTCTGATCTAACTGAACCACTCTTCTCCTGATGCCGGTTCCTTGCTTCTCCTATCTGAATTAACTTTGTAACAGGCTGCAAGATGGGCAACAATTTCTGGCTTTTTTTTTTATTGTTAATCTCACCACTTTTTAAATACTTTTGGCAGCTGACAAGGGTAATGTGAAGAGTGCCGGTGATCCTTTCTGGCATGCTTAGCTGAGTTGAACATGTTTGGGAATCAGAACAGAAATAAACAGTTTGGCGGGACACAGGCTTCCTATGAGACTTTTGGCCAAAATCAGACTTAGGCTGTATTATGTCAGTATGACAGGATCCTTCTCTCAAGCCTAGATGTCGTTTGGCTTGTTTAGAAAGTTTGAAAGCTATCTGTGCTTTGAGTTAGAAACCCTGAGATTGGGTCTGTACAGACTTTGGAAAAAATTGGGAAGAAGGGCTTCTAATCTGGTACAAGGGCAGTGGAATAACCTCTCCCTCCCACCATTTTTTTGTTTTGTTTTCCTAATTATTTTCATTTCTAAAGAGGAAAGGGGCCTAAACTATATTCTAAAAAAAGTCCTCATCCCCTGAAAAAAGCCTTGTCTTTGTTTTGCAATTATATTCCATCCTTTCTGTTATGGAGCCACTCAGCAGTTGCTATTACTATCTTTTTTTCAAAGAGCAATTTCCTTACATTGCAACCAAATTTTGGGACTGTAGTCCACCAAATGTCATTTGAGCTCTGAAATAAAATGAGAATTAATGCCTCACACTGTCTAGAAGAAAATTTTATTTAGGTTTCCAAATGGTCACTGAAACAACACTGTTGCTTTCTTACAGCACAGCCCCCCCCCGACACACAGTATCTGGTTTAGCTTAACTAGATCACTGTTCTTCAAATTTTCTTCAGATCTTCACAGAATCCTTGCTACCTGTAGGACCTATAGGAAACATCAAAAACATGTTTCTTGATACACCCTTAGATCATAAACTGTACTACATGATAATTTTGTTGGAATGAACAACTGCCCCACGTATGCTGAAAACACATTTAGTAGTCTTTCATAGTTGCTCTCATTGCTGAGAATTATTGGCTATGGTAACCAAGCTGTCTTTCAGGTATCTTGACCTCCCTAATGATGTTCTTATTGAAAGAATACCTGAAAAGATTTCAAGAATCATGGGAGTAGTTTCAAAAGTTCTCTTCAGACGGGTCACGCTGAAGCCAAAATACTTTTTCCTTTAAAATCCTTTGTGACAGTCTGCTCCTTGCAGATGTCACAACTGTAGCCTTCAAGAACTACTTGAAGTGAAATGATAGTTGAGTCCTTCCAATCTATTTATTTCTTGTCTACGCTACAGAAAGAGCCTGATGTTGGGGATGGAAATGTTGAATTGGGGTTAATTATTTGTTCAATTAATTGTGAATATTTCTCATATGTAGGTGTGCAGTTCAACCAGAATTCCCAGCCTAGATGGGACACCGAGAGATATAGTTCGGTATACATACACACACACACACACACACACACACACACACACAGAGAGAGAGAGAGAGAGAGAGAGAGAGAGAGAGAGAGAGAGAGAGAGAGAGAGAGAGAGAGAGAGAGAGTTACATGGAGATAGCTAGGGACACACAGAGAAAGAGAGATGTAAAAAAAAAGAGAGGGACAGAGAGAGAAAGATAGATATCCATTCTCTCATGCATACACATTTCACAAGGAGCTGTAGCCAATTCCTGATGTTTAAACTTGTATATGCTGTATATGTACAAAAATCAGTAAGGATATAAACAAACAGTATATGAAATCGCTTCAGGCCAACCAATGCCACAGCCAATAGAAATGACCTGTCCACCCTGAAAAGCTGGGCTTGCCAGAATGCCTGAGGGACACTTACACAAATAGAAATGTTGAAATGTCAAAGGAGTAAATGAAGGCCCTCTTCCTAGTGCCTGTCGATCAGATCTTTACCTTGCTGCTTTTTTTTTAAAAAAAAGCTTTAAAACTGATACTCCAAATGTGATTACACTTCGTGCGCTTGAGACGTTGAGAAGCCAACAAGGCTTTCAAGTGGCTTTTCTGTTAACATAATGATCCACATAAGCAGCTCCCTTGGCTAAGTTTTTCTCTGCAAAGGCTTTTGTGAAAAAAGGACGAGATTCCAGCAGGTTCCTCTTTTCTTTTCTCGGTTTATACGTTCAGGCATAAAATGATGTGCAAACGGTGGAGGATTAATTTTACAGCTGGTAAGTAGATTAACATTGCTCGTGATAATGAGCACTGTTTCAATATATACACATTCATACACACACACACACACAAACACACTAATTGTAACCAAGCCCTGGAAAGGTTCAGCTTCTTCATTAAGAGACTGAAAACAACAACGTTTCAAGTTTCATTAAAATCAGATGTAAATGCCTGTGTTCCAAGATCACTTGGAAAGAAACAGGGACGTTTAAGCTGTAGAATGCTAGCTGAGAAAGAGCTGGGCTAATAGGCACTGAATTGATACTGAAAGCATCCAACCTTAGTATCATTTGCCTTTCAACGTAACTTTTTTCAGTTATTGTACAGGTTGGTTGGAAGGAGGAGGAGCTGCTACTCAGCTACTTGATGTAGTGAGTGTCAGGATGCCATGGAAGGTGGCTGAAATGCCACACTGCTTTATGCTTTTGAGCATGAGCATAAAGGAAATGTGGGAGGTGTCCTATCTTCACCCCTGAAACCCACCTCGAATCTGAAAGATCACTCAACATAAAGGACAAACATTTGGCCAGTTTGAGCATTATCATCTCAAGATGCTGAGGGGCCACAAATGAGGTGCCAGGCACCCTTCCCTCTATTAAGATAATAACAGGTGGCCGTGTCCACTGAAAATAGCTGTATTCTCATTCAGTGGATTGTCTGAGGCACAATGGAACTTTAAAGTATTTAATATAGGCTGGATCTGGAATTGGCTGAATTGTCCCAAATTTTCAAAAAACCTAAGTTTTACTAAAGATTGAATTTACAACCATTACCCTAAGACAAGTGGTAACTGACTGCCTACACTGGACCACAAACCTATTTTAGTCTAGCCTGTGTGGGTAATTTACACCCCAGGGTGTTGCATGATCCCAGAAAATTGGGTTAACTTGTAAAGCAGATTAAGATAAACTTGGAAAAATGTGTTGTGCAAATAAGCCACTATCTCTTAGGGCCAACGTCTTCTGAGTCGCTATTTTACTGTCCATCCCATCCCATCAAACGTCATCTCCTGCAGACATTGCCCCTAGAACATAAAGAGAGGTAACACTGTTCTAAATACTCCCATACAAGCAAGGGTAGGAATACAGTTATGGAATCTTCATAGTTTTGGTAATCCTGAGCATTGCCTTATTTGGAAAGCTATTGTATAAGCAAGAAGACAAGCAATAACTCTGTTAGATGTGCTGAAGTGATGCCTCTTATGCACTGATGGAGTAACTTAACAATTCCATCTAATTTAAGCTTTGAACCCACATCCACACCATCTGGAACCACTAAGTTTATGTTTACATAATGTTGGGAACACTCATGGTTTACTTTCTGGAACCCTTCTAATTAATGTGTATTTTCTTTGAGGAGCTGAACTGATTATGGGCTGGGTGTGTTTGCTGACCCTAGCATTCAAGAGAGACTACCTGATTGCTTGTTATTTGCTACTGTCCTATGTGGTAGACAGCCAACAGACAAAAGAAGAGATTGGAGCTACAATTTGCAGAACACCTGGTTTATGTGAAAATAATCAAGATCCCATAAATAAATAAATGCTGGTACTGTAGCATCTCCCTTTTCCTCCCTTCCTTTTCCCCAGGAGTTTTTGTACTAGTGAGATGGACAGAAACCGTACGTGGAAATAGAGTATTTTAGAAGATGCATATTCAAACAATGAACAAGACAGTAGGCAGTTCACTCTTTTCTAGGCTGTTCACAATACCTGCCAGCTTGATTTCTCTCGCTTGAAGAGATTACTGTAAAGGTGGATGTTCCTATTATAAAAAAAGTCCTAGTGAAAAGTATAGGTTTCCCAAGATTAGTGTGTGGAATGCAATACTGGAGAGTGTGAAGCATTTGTCAGAATAATGAATAATCATTATCTGTCTGTCTGTCTGTCTGTCTGTCTGTCTGTCTGTCTGTCTGTCTGTCTATCTATATTTTATCTATCATCTATCTATATCATTTATGAATAACATGGGGAAAGGGGAGAAATGCACAAAACCACATTCATCAGAAAAAAAGAAGTGAAGTGGCAGTGCAGAGAGATTTAGTTTTAGATTTTATTAAATTTATATACCGCCCTTTCCCGAAGGACTCAGGGCGGTTTACAGGGCATTTTAAAATCACATCAATATAAAATACAAAGTTAAAAGAGAATTAAAAGATTAAATTATCCCTGAAAATAAAACCCCAGTTAAAATTCTCAGCCTGGGTCAGAGAGCTCAAAGAGTCAAGTCTTCAGGTCCCGGCGGAATGAGCGTAGGTCATTAGAGAGAACTACTGCTATGAAAATTTACATTTGTCATTTAGTTTGCTGCACACTCCTTCCCACACCCTCCTTTTTCTCAGTTGCCCTCTGCCCTGCTTCTTCTACACACCATCCACATTGTCTATTGTTGCCGAGCATCTCTTCCTGGGCAGCCAAGGGCAGAAGATAAGCTTCCAGGAACACTTAGAAGCCCCTCCTCCCCAACCACCAGATCAACCTTCCCAAGAAACCTATGTGAAGAAAATGTCCTCACACTCCTCGCAAGGAAGCCAACACTTTAATGAAGGGAAAAGGGAACTGCACTTATAACACAACAACTGAGGGGCACTGAGTAATGGAGCAGAAGAACCAGGAGGGAAACATGCACAAGGAAATCAGGGTACAGTCCTGATATGGAGGGCACACAGTCAGGACCAGGTGATCTTGGAACGCAGGACAGCAGAATCTTCCCAGTACACCTGTATTCCTGTACACATGCCTGACACACACGCCATATTTCCAAATGAAATTTGCCAGACAGAAGAGGATAATGACTGCCTCCCAGTTGTTTGCCAAACAGCTAGGGGTTGGTTGGATCAGGGAATCATCTATTAGCTGCAAAATAGGTAATAACTCTGCAGCCAGGTCATCCTCTGTATTAAAGAAGACGTGCACGGGTTATTGTTGCCCAGAGTTGTTTTGTTACAAGGTGGGTGTCAAATACATTCAATAAACACATAATAAATAAATTAATCAGATTGTAATGCCATATAGGAGGCAAATTTCCTGCATTGCCTTTAACTGTAATTACAAATTGGAAAGAACTTGCCTCCCTTTGCCATCGATGTAGAAAACAAAATCTACTTCTGAAAAAGTGTTTGATTATGTTACATGAAACACACTTCCCATTCGAAAAACTTTAGCAGTATAACCTAGTGTTGGGGTGCATCTACCAAAAGTTGCTGCACAGAAGGATGTGTGGCTCTCTTAAGCTTCACTGTTTCTGTTGTGTAGCCGGTTCTTTGCAGGCATGAGCGAGACAGAAGGTTCAAAGAAGCAACATGCTTTATTGAAGGTCAGAACAAACAGAAGCAACAAGGTAGCTGCTGCGCAGTTATTTATACGGTTGGCCGATAGGCGGCAACCAATAGGTTTGAAGCTAAGGTTTCCCGCCCAAAGACCTACTTAGCCGGCTGGAGACAACCAGTGTGGGCCGGCTAGCAACTTTTACAAGTATACAGGTGAACTAGCATTAGAAATTGAATTCAAACAATTAGCAAACAGTGCAACTCCAGCAAACGCTTACAACATATATAAAACCCAATACATTACAGCTTCCATTTAGTTTTTGTGGAAGGAAGAAACAGCTTAGTCTTCATCTTGATTCAAATAACTGACTGTGAAAAAAGAAAATAAACAACAGGAAAAACTGTGTGCATATTTTCTGGGAATAAGAATGGTGATATTCACTTAAATTTCATGTACTAATTATATCAAAAGTAACATGTAGGAGTAGCACCTAGGAGTAGATGCTAGTTCTAAGAGTCCTTTAAAGAGCTGGAAGCAGGACATGGAAATTTTCATTATTACAGTGAAATGTTTCCTAGCAGAATGAGGAAATACATGAAGCGGTTCTGTACATTAGGGAAAGAAGCACAAATATTCATGGAGATAGTGAATGAAATAAGGTAACACCTGAGTGCACAAACCAGTTGTGTTATCTTCCATTCCTAGTAGAAAGCACGACCTATCCTTTATAGCAAAATCTCTGCTGCAAGGCTAGCCTTGGAGATTTTCCTTGATGCTTTCAAATGGAAGAATGTTTGAAACTAAGTTATGATTATGGCAACACAATTGGCAAATGGGAATGCTTCCTGTTTCCCATACCTTCAGCAATAGCAGGATCCTAAGTCAATGGGCTGTTCAGCTCTGGTCCAGCACTTTGGCAAGGCATTCTGTGCAAGAAATAGATTTAATTCTTTTTCAATCCTCTTTAGTGTAAAATGGAGGCTTCCCCTAATTTTTTTTAACTTGATTCAAAATAATATTGAACTGAAGGCAAAATGCAAAACGGTGATAATTCTGGAGCTCCACAGTTTGCAAATGAGGAAGAATTTCAGAGATATTGTAGATAATTCTGTTTGGAATTATCTGCTGCTGTTCTTCACAAACTTGCTAAGAGCCATTGACAGGCTGACAGAGGATAACTCAGCTTGATAGCCAAAAGTTACTTTATCTTCAGTTTCTCACCGCCACTGGAAAAGATTACTCTCACCACCATATTGGAGATGATTATGTGGGCTTCCTTTCTTTGTTTTGACTATGTCCCCCTGACTTTAGCTCCACTCACATTGAGAGACAGCTCCTGAGATTTCCCAACTCTAGATGGGAAATCAGTCTTTGACCTGGAAAAATATCCCCACTGATGACCCTAAGCTGCGTTTTCTTCACTGCAGGGAAAGAATGCATCCCAAAGTGTCATTGTTTTAGAATCTCAAATAGTATGGAGAATTATTGAAAAAAGAAGGTTAGATTTGTATAAGACCAATGGTATTTCTTAGCTGCCTTAAGATAATAGTCTTCTTAAGATGGTTTACTTTACACCACAATGAAATGCAATTCAAATTAGGATGCTTTACAGAAACATCTATGTGGTTTTCTTGGCAGCTGCATGGGGGTGTTTTCCCATTGTTTTCCTCTGACATTTTCTTCAACTTCTCAGTCTCATGGGGAGCCAAATTTTAGGTCAAGGACTAGGTCCAAGTTCTACTAAGTCTGACTAAGCAAGCTAATTTGCTTAGCTTCAGAATCCAAGGAGATCAGGCGGATACTGCTACCTACTGATCGTCAAGATCAGCTTTTCAATGTTAAGCTTGAGTGCATCCATTTTTGGGGGGCAATAAATGGACACGGTTTGCCATTACTTTATTCAGAGCTGAAGTAAAATGTTGTTGTTGTTGTTAGCTGCGAAGTCGTGTCCAACCCATCGCGACCCCATGGACAATGTTCCTCCAGGCCTTCCTGTCCTACGAAGTAAAATAAAATGGAATAATATTCAGAAGCACATTAGATATCACAAAATATGTTTTATTTATTTATTTATTTATTTATTTATTTATTTATTTATTTATTTATTTATTTATTTATTTATTCAATTTATATACCACCCTTCTCCCGTAGGACTCAGGACGGTTCACAAGGTATTTTAAAAAACAGATACAATTACAAAAATCTTAAAATCAATTAAAAGAATTATATAAACCTTGCAATAAAACCCCAGTTAAAAACAGTTAAAATCCCAATTAATATGCTCAGACCAGGCCAGAGAGCTCAAAGAGCCAGGTCTTCAGGTCCCGGCAGAATGAACGAAGGTCAGGGGCAGCCCTAAGCTCTACAGGCAGCTGATTCCAAAGGGCAGGCGCACCCACAGAGAAGGCCCTCCCCCTGGGTATTGTCCGCCAACAGTCTTTTACCGGTGGTACCCTGAGAAGACCCTCCCTGTGGGAGCGCACAGGATGAAGGGAGCTTGATGCCGGCAGCAGGTGTTCCCTCAATTAAACAGCAAGAACAAGAAAATGTTGACATCCCTTTTAAAGCAGTCCCAGATGGAAACAACCATGTATCTCTTGGGCCTTGGTCACCAATCAGAAGACTACCCCTCTGTTGTGATGAACAAGTGAGTAAGATCACTTCAGCTGATGCTCAAACTCAGACTGAAATATTGGTTGTAGCTCCCCTTTCAAAAAAAAAAAAAAACCTAGCTTCAAAGTGGAGAATCGACTTTGGCCTGTAGGTTGAACATGAATCCAGGCAAATGGATTAGATTCAGCCACGTGGCCAGTCTGCAGCATGGTTTCCCACAGTTACATATAGCTATCCATACACAAAATACATATGCACATTTACCTCGCTTTCTGAAACGTGTTCCCCTCGCCCACATATTCATACATACAATACCTTTACATATGTACCCATACACAAACCTGTCAAAATCCAGCACATCTTTCTGTATGACCTTTTTTCTACTCCTGTGATAGTGAACTTATCCACAACTTTTTGGGTGACATGCCAGCATTCACCAATATCTGACAACAACCAATCTTGAAGGCACACCTCATTCTTGTGATTTTTTTTTGAAGGTTGTGGAGGCTACATAATAAGGAGGTGTGCTTTCACCCAGCCTCTGGGCCCTCAAGAGGTTGGACAAGAGGACTGTGCTCTTGCGCCGCCTCTGGAGCCTTTGAAAATTGCACAAGAACGGGGAGTGCTTTTTTGTGGTTTTTGGAGGCTGTGGAAGAACATTCTCCAAAGCTGCTTCAAGAATCAGAGCTTCATGCATCATAGAGCTGCCTCAATTTATCTGTGTTTTTTTAAAATAAATGACTATGTTTCTCTTTTGTTCAAGGGTGGGGTGACAGAGTTAAGTTAGGCATTTTCTGAATTTTTGACATATTGAGCCCAAAAGGTTCACTATCACTGTCTTAATCCCAGTCCAAATAGGCTTTAAACCAGACATGTCAAACACAAGGCCCGGGGGCCAGATCCGGCCCGCAAAGTGGTTTCATGCAGCCCGCGAAGCCATCCTGGAAACAGTGAGGGAACGGCCCCCACTGCCTTGGCCCTGGCCCAGAGACCCTCCTTCTGCCAGAGACCCTCAGATCTGTCCCACTCCTGCCCAGGGCCCCATAGGCCCCCTTGATGCGAACGATGTAGAGCTGGCCATGCCCACCCAGTAGGCCATATGCACTCTAGCCACGCCCACCCATTAGGCCACGCCCACCCGGCCCCTTGAGGGCAACCGCAATGCTGATGCGGCCCTCAATGAAATTGAGTTTGACACCCCTGCTTTAAACAAACAAACAAAACATGCATCTCATTACAAGACATTGAAAATGTATTTCTTATCAACCTTTGATCAGAGAAATATTTCAGTCTGGTACTTGGATGGAGGATCCATTATATTTAGATTAATCATCAAAAGATCATTCTAGCTCTTGTTTGGATTTTATAGTTCACTGTCTCAATAGCGCCTATTTAAACAGCAACAGCAGCACAAATCTTTGTTGCTATTAGAAATACTCTGCCTGGATATTTTAGGAAGCAATTCATCACTTCTCAATTTTGTTGAAAGAGAAGCGGAGACTTTTGTTTTTGTTTTTTTTCTCTGTAGCCAATTAGACACATCTACACACATCAAAGGTTCTAGCCATCTGAGAGTGAGAGTGAGTTAATGGGCTTTGCAGACAGGCATGCGCAAGTCTGAAAGGCGGTTGAGATATTAATACAAACATTTTTGCTTACATTGTCTGGTAATGGTGACCTTTCCTGTTTTTGCAATTTTATTCCTGCTCCAAAAAAGTAGCATTTTTAATAACTTTATAGGGATTCATTGATTAATAATATATTCAGCCTAACCTTCATTTGTTGGTTAGAAAGAATCCTGAGTTGGTTTAGAAGTTATTTGCACCTCCACCCCATCACCCAACAACATACTCCCTTCTCCTCCCTAAAGACATATCAACAATAGTGGTGGAGAGCTGAGCAAAGAATACATACTTGCATAAATGGATCAGGATTAGCATATAATCATTTTGAAATTATTATGCTTATTATTACTAGAAGCTCCAGATGCTAGGCTTTATCATGTGTAGCTGGTTTGATTTGAAACTGTTTTAACGGTTCTTCTTTTTGCCCTCTTATTTACTATTATCAAGAGATAATGTAGTGAAATGTAAATTAAAAATAACTCTGATTAAAAGTAACTCTGGTTTGAGTTGAAGCTGCTTTAAGGGTTCCTCTTTTTGCCCTCTTATTTACTGTTATTTGCTTTAGCTCAAGAGATAACGTAGTGCAATGTAAATTAAAAATAATTCTGAGCATGTTCAGTATGATATTTTTTGTTATTTTCTGTAAGTTTTCTAAGTGTTTATGTGTTTTTGTAGTTCATGGTAGCACTGATAAAATGAGACAAAAATATGACTGAGGGAAAATAGATGATTATGTGTTTCAGAAAACGTCATTAGCTAAAATTTCCTAAGCATCTAATATCTGAGAAACAAATCACTATTACTGATTTCCTGTTTAATATACAGCAGTAAGAATTGAATTAAAGGTCTCTTAGTTTGCTCATTCAAAACATTTCCTTGAACGCTCAGAGTTCAGGCTGATTTTAAATTAAAAGGAGGGCAGAGTCAGATAAAATAATAGGAGAAAAGATCCTAATGGTAGAAGCAAATCAAGAGTGACCAGAGGGGCAAGCTCCTCCGGGCTGGGTAGGTTCAAGCAAAGCTACCTTTGGGGAATACTTTTAAGCTGGATTGCTGCACTAAGCATGCAGTGTATGAATTATTTCCTTCCAACTCTTCGCTTTCTGTTGGAATGCAAGCATGGTTGAGATCACCAGCGCTCTCAGCTGACACCTTGTAGGTGCGCTGTTGAAGGATTTCTACAACCTTTATGGCACAAGGGACATTAAGTGGATGGGGACAATTGCTGGTATACTGTACAGTATGTTTTTGTGTTGGGGAGGGAGCAGAAATAGTCCCCCTTGAAATTTCATAGGGATCTTCTTTTCATTGGATGCTTCTTTTCGTGGGCCTCGTCCATAATAGAGACTGTCATTTCCAGACAATAAATATTTGGGTCTTTGCAAAAGGAGAGCTTTATAATAAAAATAGATATACAGAGAAATAAAACAAGACATATTAAATTGAACTGAGATATAAAGATGTGGGCATTTGTGTGTTTCATGCCTCATAGAATTTATAGTAAAACTGTGTAGATCCAGGCAATGCTGTAGTTTTTTCTAAGAGTTTCCCTCTTTTTTCCCCCTTCCTTTTCCAGAAGGTTCAACCCTTGCATGCATTTATATAAATGTTTGGTGCATTCTACTTTAATTATTAGATAATAATTCCAATAATAATAGATAATAATTCCACCCTTATTATCTCACTAAGAAGGCAGAAGGCAAGGAATGCTGTGTTATAGCACTGAAAATGTTCCCCATCACTTTTTCCTGAATACCCACAGTAACTTTCAGAAAGGCACTGATGGGCTACTTGCTTCCCCAATACAGACTTTTCTCATACTCTCTTTTCTCAGAGAATTCAACTTCCTTGATGCCTCTGATCTTTCAAACAAAGAATGAGGACTCTTCGTAGCAATTATAAATTCTTGGGGTGGAGCCAGAAAGGAGCCGACATCAGACTGCCTCAAAAAGCTCAAGGCTCAAGTAGGTCCCAGCATCTCCTATGGGGTTTGGTTCTCCTATGGGTAGTAATGAGTTATTTGCCAGTTTCCTCCCAGAAAGTTCTCTCATCTGGTGATAGCTGTCTCTGAGTTATTCTCTCCTTCTCCGTCTCTCTCTTTCTACTTCAACACATCTGCTTCAGGGATGATGTATTCAAATGTCTGACTCCTGTAGAGAAGTTGCCGCCAGTACACATGGCAAGTGGTGACGTCGGGCTTTCCCTTACAGGGGCAGAAAGACAGACACGCTTCCGAATGGACACCAGAGGGAGTCTGGGAAGCTAAAAGAAATAAAAAGAGTTGGGGTGATGAGCTGGACAATTTTTCATTTCAGTTCGCTGCCCTGTTAGCTGCTCCTCCCGAGCAACGCAGGCATAGTATTGAACAGTCATTGTGATCTGTCTTCTAAATCTTTCTGTTTTGAAAAATCAATTTAGAGCTGAAGTCTCTCTGTCTCTGTCTGCTTTCCCCCTTGGTATCAGGCTGCCATGCACACACATGTACATATTGCCATACCTAGACCACTTCTTTTCCTTTCCTTCTTGGGAAGCATGTTCAGTTTCAGCTTAAATGTTCGTGACAGCTTACTGCAAGTTCGTGCACATGATTTTGTTGCCATGTTGCAAAGTCTACGGAGGCCAGGACAGACACCCAGACAAACGGTTGGATTCATTGCTGTTCAATACAAAGAGGCATTCAGAAGGGGAAGCAATTGGAGGCCTCAGCTTAACATGATTTCCTTTCTCTTATTTCCTTAAATTTTTTCGAGCTAGGTGCAATTCATGCTTTATCCCTGACCCCTGCCCATCTGGCTCTCCACAGTAGATCCCTTCTG
This sequence comes from Vipera ursinii, assembly GCF_947247035.1. NCBI lineage: Eukaryota > Metazoa > Chordata > Lepidosauria > Squamata > Viperidae > Vipera > Vipera ursinii. The sequence continues at coordinate 174,485,452 of NC_139512.1, read as the reverse complement.
TTCAGCTGCAACGTTTTAAAGATATTAATCCTTGGGAGAAAGGCCTGCAGGAAATCGGGTCAGCAGAAACGTAGGAAAGTGATATCAAAAGTAAACTTGCTTGACAAATTAAGATTCAGGATGTTGGACTTAGTTTGATAAAAAGCGGTTTTCTTTCATTTTTTTTAATGGCCACAAATGATGAGATTTATGTGCTTGTTTGTTTATTTGGATTCATACTCTGTTTTTCCTTCCTTCTTAGAGCACAAAGTGGTCTATGATGGTCCCTCTTCCTATTTTCCCCAACAACAGCCTGTGAAGCAAATCTGGCTATTTTGAACTTTTGCTATAGTGGCTGTGACTCTTCAGAGGGAAAGCATACCTTTCTGTATGAAAAAGGTAAAGATTGTTCTAAAAACACAGCTGTGACTTCAGTGGGACTTAATTCTATGAAATCATGGTCCAGTTTTCACAAATACAAAATGTGATCAAAAGTAAGTACAGGACAAATGTGGGCAAATGGTGAATAATTTGCAATGATAGAATTATCTTTTCCCATCTTTTGAAGCAAGCAAGCAAGCAAGCAAGCAAGCAAGCAAGCAAGCAAGCAAGCAAGCAAGCAGTAAGACCAAGCTGTTATCTGTTTGATGGAAATGCTTTCTCCACTTTTCCTGGCTGCCTTGATAACAATATCAGATGCCCATCTTCACTGGTTTAAAGCAGAAGGGTAACCTGTTCATCATATTAATGGACAATTTTTTTAAAAAATACCCACATAAAAGAGGAGGAAATAAGTTCTGCTTTTCAAACTTTAACTATTATCTCTTGCATTCTCGATGGAAGCTGGAAATTATGAACACAGGATTTTGTCAGATCCATCTCTGAAAATAGATTGCAGCAGGCATTCCCTCAAAGATTTCTAGCGTTGTTCTTAAGATACAGGATGGACACAGAGAAATCAATTTAACTCCCTATTCCACAAAGGAAATCATATCAAGCCAGCTACTGGTTCCATTATCACCTGTCCCACAGAATTGTGATGATAAAATAAAGAGAATCCCGTCTTGTGCAGCACTCTGAGCATCGCTCCCCAATGAAAAATATTTTTTTTGGAAATATAAAACCCAACTATTTTTACGACTTGCTTCCATCCTTTTTTTTTTTCCGGCTCCAAAGATGGCGGACGTGCTGGGGAGAGCTCCGTAACCCCCCAGTGGTAAGGCGTCCCCCCAGGAGCCCCCCAGGGATGTCATCAGACCCTGGGGTGGGGTCAGAAGTTTGGGCAGCTGAGTTGGGCAATGTGCCGCCCGCTGCCTCCCTGCATCAGCTGTAGGGGTGCCGGGACATCTCCCCCCCACCGCCTGGGCCGTTGGCGGCCGTTTTAAATGGGGCCAACATCTTCGCTCTGCCTCAGACGCCTGATCTACTCCGGGCGGCGTCGGCGTCTCCGAAGGATCAAAGGAGACGCCGCAGATCATCTGTGAGGCGGAGGCGGCAACGGCGAGGACAACAGCGGCGGTGAGAGCGAGAGAGAGATCATCTCCCCAGGGGGCTTAAAACAGCGGTGGCGGTGGCGGCGTGGCATCTCCGGCCCGCCCCGTGAGCCGCTGCAGCTGTACAGCCTCTGAAGTGAGACCGACGCCTCCGCACTACCACGGCTCCCTGATCCGCTCCCGGGCAGCGTCGTCGTCTCCGAGGATCAGAGGAGGCGCCGCGGATCAGCTGGGCGGCGGGGGCGGTGGCAACGGAGACGACGGCGGCCGGGACTGCTTCTCCAGGCCCAGTCGATCACCTTCACAGGGGCCTTGACAGCGGCGGTAGCGCTGGCGGCGTGGCGTCTCCGGCCCGCCCCCTGAGCCGCTGCTGCCGTTGCAACCATCCTGAGCGAAGCCGGAGTTGCTGTTCTACCTCGGCCGCCTAACCTGCTCCTGGATAGCGGCGGCGTCTCCGAGGGATCAAAGGAGACGCCGCGGACCAGCTGTACGACGGAAGCGGCGGCGGCGAAGACGCGGGTGGTGAGACAGCTTTGTTTTGGGCCCCGGTCGACCGTCCTCCGAGGGGCCTTGACAGCGGCGCTAGCAGCAGCGGTGTGGCGTCTACGCCCCCCCCTGAACCGCTGCGGTCATCTTGAGTGGGGTCGGTGCCTTGTTCTTCTTCGACCACCTTGGGCTGCTCCTAGGCGGCGGTGCCTCCGAAAGATCCACACTAAAGGAGACGCTGGGCAATGGACGCGGTGTAGCGTCTCCGGCCTGCACCCTGAACCATTTGCAGCTGTCCCGTATGGGTGCCGACGACTCCTCTATGCCCTGGCCCCCACAACCGTTCTCCTGGGTGGCGTCGGCGTCTCCAAGGGATCAAAGGAGACGCCGCGGACCAACTGTATGGCGGAAGCAGCGGCAATGATGGCGAGGGCGGCAATGACAGCCTCTCCGGGCCCCGGTCGACCGTTTTTGCCCAGGAGCCTTTGACAGCGGCGGTAGCGGCGGCGGCGAGGCATCTACAGCCCACACCCTGAGCCACCTTCTACGAGGCACCTTGATCGGAGACGGCAACAGCAGCGACATGACACCAGGGACTCCCATACCTCTGGGAGGTCACGCTCCGGACGGTCCCCAACCAATAGGGGCCTATGGGGCTGCGGCCGGGAACAACGCCCAGAGTATCAGGGAGGAATCTGTTTGGGCGGCTGAACCACCAAAGCCGACGCCAGTTAATGAATCCCTCCACCTTGCCTTCTGCCCACTCTCAACCATCCTTGCCCACTCTCTCCCCACAGGACATGACGGGCCTGGGTGCAAGCCACGGTGGCAGAGTGGCTTGGCCTTACACCTGCAACCCCATAGAGGTGGGAGCTCTATGGGGTATGCTTCACCCAGAGTACGTTCTGGACCACCCCCGGAACCAGAGTCACAACCCATCGTGAGAGGATGAGGAGTGGCCTGCTTCTGGGGTTCGCCCGGCCAAGTGGCAGTGGCAGGGTGACGGTCCAGAAACCCACCTACCCGGCTCGACCCTCCTGCAAATTCACCATCCAGGGGACTGCCTTCCCGGAACCCCTTGTGACTATGCTCCTTCAATACTCCAGCACAGTACTGCACGCCCTCAGGGGTTCCCCCCTCTCCTGGGCGTGACCCGCCTGCACTACACCCAATCTCGATGACGGGCCCGACCACTGGGCCTCTGAGAGATGGCCGGGCAGGGTCAGGGGCCTCCAGCATAAGCCCAACAAGAGGCCCCTGATTAAGTTCTTAGTTAAGTTTTTTGTGGGGTTAGGGAGGGGGGTGGGAGAAGATTATGGTTGCTCGGGAAAGGCACGCCTTCCAGCCACCATAACGCAGGCCAGGCCTACGACCATTCGCGACGGTGTAAAACGAGGTCCAGTCGCCGATAATACCCAGTGGCGTACGGACAAACAGCCCATTCCAAGGATGGTGGGGAACGGCAGAAGGTGCACAAACAGAGGGCCGTATCGTCACCGGGAGTGTCATCTCCGCTCTGTACAAGCGGTGAGACGCTCCGACCCTCTGTACTTCCCCGGAGGACCCGGGAGCGAAGGCGTGCAGCCTCCTATGCTAAGGCTGGTCTACCTGAATGCCAGGTCCGTAGCTAACAAAGCTCACCTTGTTCGTGACCTAGTGCAGAGCGAGCATGCGGACCTGGCTTGCATCACGGAAACCTGGCTGGGCCCAGAGGGTGGTGTCCCCCTGGTTGACCTCTGCCCGCCGGGTTTCCAGGTGCTGCACCAGCCTCGGACGCATGGGAGGGGCGGGGGAGTGGCAGTTATCATCAGGGAGTCCCTTAGCCTGCGAGAGACCACCGTCCCTCAGATGGTCGGGTGTGAGTCTCTCCTACTGAGATACGGCCCGGGGGCGCAGTTGGGCCTGCTGCTGGCATACCTACCACCTAATCGTGCAGCGGCAGCCCTGCCCGAGCTACTCGATGTCCTCTCAGGGTTGGTGGTTGAATTCCCAAGACTCATGGTCTTGGGCGACTTTAACCTACCGTCCCTGGGAGGATCGTCCGATCTGGCTCGGGAGTTCATGGCTTCCATGGCGGCCATGGACCTGTCGCAAATAATTTCTGGGCCGACTCATGAGAGAGGCCACACCCCAGACTTGGTGTTCTTGTCTGGACGGTGGCGTGATGATATTGGTGGGGGTGCCACGACTGTTACGCCCCTGTCATGGACCGATCACCACCTCCTGTGGCTAGACTTCCCCTTTGCCACCCCCCACCGTGGGTGCACGGTGCCAGCCAGATGATACCGCCCTAGGCGCCTAATGGACCCTGATAGGTTCCAGGCAGCGCTTGGGGACGCACATGCACTCCCTGCTCACAGCTTGGCGGATGCCTTAGTGGAAGCCTGGGAAAAGGCAGCCACGGAGGCTCTGGACCGAGTTGTACCCTTGCGGCCTCTGACCCGGCGCAGATCCCAGCGAGCCCCATGGTTCACCGCGGAGCTCCGGGAGATGAAGCGCCGGAGACGGGGCCTAGAGAGCCGTTGGAGATCCAGTCGATCCGAATCCGACTGATTGCGATTAAGAATCCTCACCAGGTCTTATCTCGCTGCGATAAGGGTGGCAAAATCCAACTACTTTTCCACCCTCATCGCGTCCGCAGATAATCGCCCGGTTGCCTTGTTCAGGGTGACTCGCTCCCTACTGAACCAAGAGGTGAGGGAGGAACCCTTGCAGGGTCGAGCCGAGGAATTCGGTCAATATCTGCTGGATAAAATTGCTCGGATTCGAACCGGCCTGGACTCCAACTGGGCTGAGCTGGAAGAACAAGACATGGACAGTCTTGTCGACATCATCTGGGAGGAATTTGATCCTGTGACTCCTAAGGAAGTGGACAGGATTATGAGGAGGTTGAGCTCCTCCACATGCTTACTGGACCCGTGCCCTTCCTGGCTGGCTTATGCAGCTCGAGAGGGGACACGAGGCTGGTTCCTGGCGGTCATCTCTGCTTCTCTGAGTGAGGGTCACTTCCCCACCGCCTTGAAGGAGGCGGTGGTGAGACCTCTCCTCAAGAAGCCCACCTTGGACCCATCCTCTTTGAATAACTTTCGTCCAGTCTCCAATCTTCGCTTCCTTGCGAAGGTTGTTGAGAGCGTGGTGGCGCACCAACTTCCTCAGATCCTGGATGAAGCGGTTTATCTAGACCCGAACCAATCGGGCTTCAGGCCGGGCTACAGCACGGAGACGGCATTGGTCGCTCTGGAGAGCCCGGGACAGGGGCCATTCCTCTGTCCTAGTCTTATTAGACCTCTCGGTGGCTTTCGATACCATCGACCATGGTATCTTGCTGCGGCGCCTCAGGGGACTGGGAGTGGGAGGCACGGTTCTGCGTTGGTTCTCCTCCTTTCTCCAGGGTCGCTCGCAGTCGGTGCTGGCAGGGGGACAGAGGTCGACCCCGAGGCCTCTCGCTTGCGGAGTCCCCCAGGGTGTTGTGATTCAGGGCCAGCCTGTGGGTCCGGCAGCCGGCTCGGATGCCTCGGATGACTCAGACGAGGGGGAGAAGGAGGGTGTGGAAGACGAACTGGCTGATGATGGCTTGGAGGCTTCGCAGAGCCCCCAGCCAGGGCCCTCTTCTCAGCTGCACGAGCCCGATAGTGCGGAGGATGATGACCCACAGCTGGCCCTGTTCAAGGACGCCCGACGCAGGAGGCAGTCAAGCAGGAACAAGCAGAGAAAGGCTGTGGGGCTCCTCGGAAGGAGGCACAGGGAGGCCACGCCCTGAACTCTAAATAAAAGGAGTGTTTGGGGAAGGGCTGGTTGCTGAAAGCAACCGTTCCGTTTGAGGATCAAAGTTCCGGTTTCTTGTTTCATGTTCTGTTGTTTTGCTTGTGAATTAAACTTGGCAGACGCTTTCCAGCCTCAGACGCTCTCCAGTCTCTACTGTTTGTACAGGGGTTTGCCTTACCGCAAGGCCGGTAGCAGGCTGGTTCAGAACACAGGGGTCGGTCCTCTCGCCTCTCCTGTTCAACATCTACATGAAACCGCTGGGTGAGATCATTCGCAGCTTTGGAGTAGGGTACCATCAGTATGCTGATGACACCCAGCTTTTCATCTCAACTCCAAACAACATCAGTGATGCCCTCGACGTAATGTCCCGCTGCCTGAAAGCGGTCCGGGAATGGATGGGGAGGAACAGGCTTCAACTGAACCCAGACAAGACTGAATGGCTGTACGTACCGGCAAGCCAGGATACTCAGAACATCCCATCCCTTAACATCGGGGACAAGTTACTACCCCCTGTTGATAGGGCCCGCAACCTGGGTGTCCTCCTAGACTCGCAGCTCTCCCTGGAAGATCACATAGGAGCTGTGACCAAGGGGGCCTTCTCCTGGGTTCGACTAGTTCGCCAACTACGGCCTTATCTGGACCTGGATGCCTTACGTACAGTCACCCATGCCCTTGTGACCTCTCGCCTAGACTACTGTAACGCTCTCTACATGGGGCTGCCCTTGAGATCCACTCGGAAGCTTCAACTGGTGCAAAGTGCAGCGGCACGGACACTCTTGGGAGCCTCCCGATACTCCCATATCACACCTCTCCTCCGTGCGCTGCACTGGCTTCCGGTTGCCTTCCGTGTGAAGTTCAAGGTGCTAACAATGACATACAGAGCCCTACATGGCATGGGTCTGGACTACCTACGGGAGCACCTTCTGCCAATGTCAGCACCCCACCGTCCTGTGCACTCCCACAGAGAGGGCCTCCTCAGGGTGCCACCGCTCAAGGAATGTCGGCTGGTGGCCCCCAGGGGGAGGGCATTCTCAGTGGGTGCGCCAGCCCTCTGGAACTGCTTGCCAACCGAAATCCGGATGGCCCCCGACCTCCGCACCTTCCGACGCGACTTAAAAACTTACCTGTTCCAGTAGTCCGGCCTGGCCTGATAGCTCTAATTGGGTTCCCAGTTTGTTTTTACTATTGTTTTTCACTATTGTTCAATCTGTATACCTACCTTACTCTGTACACCGCCCCGAGTCCCTCGGGAGAAGGGCGGTTTATAAAAACAAACAAACAAATAAATAAATAAATAAATATAGGCAGCCTTTATATTATGAAATTCCGATTCAGTTAAAATGGCTTTATTTCATTTTTTAGTCAAAGTTGGAAAGTGGTTAAAAAAAAGACCATAGATATTATTCAGTATACTCTGAAAGTAACCCCTTCTTGGAGATAGCTAAGCTAAGCTAATCTTGTGATCTGCTTCCGGTGTGTGTGTGTGTGTGTGTGTGTGTGTGTGTGTGTGTGTGTATAAATTAGGAAGTTTGCTGTTAGAGAGTGTGACCATCTAGAGTCACTGGCCCACCCCAGAATAGACTAATTGGCTGAAAATAATTTGGAGGGACTATCCAGCTAATTTATTTCATATTGACGGATTAGGGACTGTTGTTTACACCAAATTCCCCTCCCCTGCCCCGTCTCCTCGAAAGATAATTTATAGCAGGAAAGTGCACTGGAGAAAGTCTTGCTATGCCACCGGATGGGTCCTTTGATTTTCTTTTTTTCCCCCTTTAAGGTGGCAAAGGCAGGAGTCATTTGAATGCCAGTGAAGGGATTCTGAATGAATAGAAAAGAGCAGACGGCTCCACTTATTCCTGAAATTAGATGCAATCATATCTGTGAATCACAGAGCAGCAAATCACAGTAATTGACATTACAATGCATTATCCCATTGCACTACCTAACTGCAGTGTACCACCCCAGCAGAACTACTCCTCTGTGACCTGGACTGTTATTTACCTAAGGCTCCAAGCCAGACCAAAGCGATAAAAGTACAAAAAGAAATGCTTTCTGCTGCAGAATAAGAGCACATTAGAATTGGAGTCAAGCCCCAGCTAATGTGAGACTAGCATCTTCTTTCTCACCGTCTGCCTAATTAGAGATCATGGATGGTTTTGTTATTGTGCTAAAAATACATTGGCTTTGTTTAAATCAGCTATTTCATTATCAGCATGACTTTTGCACGAGCATTAGCAAGGAAGAAGGGGCAGTTTAAAGAGAGGCTGCATCCTTTAGTTAATGCTTAAAAGTAAATTCAATTTTCCCCCTGCTGTGCACTGGCCCACTTAATGTTGATCTACTGAGGCACTTGAGGCAATTTGAGAAGACCCTGGACTGCTATCTACCCTGTGGTGTTAATAAACGATACGGAGTTCCTTCTCTTCTCAAAGCAATGGGGTGTACTGGAAAGGCTTTCTATGGCTATTTCCCCCCCCCTCCACATGAAGAACAGCCCTGAGGTTTTATAGTTTCCTTGTGCAAATTGCTTTAATTGATCACTTAGAAGTCGAGAAGGAATAGATAAGGGTAGGAGGCAGACAGGGACAATCTAATGAAGAATCAGGTTGGAACTGATCTCAAGACAGACAGAGCTACTCGGGTGCCTTTGCTTAGTCTCTACTTCTAGCCCCTAAACTGGAAATAAAAAACAATGGAATGTATTTTATAAATAAAAAGTCCCAAATTCAGATCTGGAATGTCTTGTTGCAAAATTCTCTGGAAGAGATGACCAGATTTAACCATATTGGTTTTGCTATGGTGCCCAGATAGAGGTCTGTTTTATCGTGTTATCATGCTTGCCTGTAATTTAATCCCTCCCAAATCCCTGTGTTCCTTTGATTAATTGATTGATTACGTACCATCAGTCATTCCCATTTTTTCAGAGCACTTTCCACAGCTTGATGTGATCAGCACAATCAAAGGCCTTTCCCACTTTTCAATAATACACTGAGGTGTTTTTTGTGCCTTCCCCCAAATAAGCTCCTTTAATAAATACAGTTTTGTAAGCTGTTCCATTCTTATGAAGCTTTACAAAACTGCAGAGTGTGGGATTCTAAATGAAAAATCTATCCCTCTTCTTGTATAGCAAATGTGGGCAACATCTGATGGCTGATGATCACATCAGATTTCACTTGCTGAAGTCTGGAGTTGGTGGACCTATAATGTCAAATGGACTCAGCTATATCATGCTCAAGAGTAAGACTCAGATTTTTTTTTAAAAAAAAAAGGTTGAGGGAGGAGACCAGTTAGTCTCACTCTTTAAAAAAAAGGACTTGCACTGCAGATTTTCTCTGTTTATTCTTGTACCATGATGGGAAACCAAGTGAATTTTCAGTAAAAAATATCATTAATGTTCAACAGGTTTGGAGACTTAACATGTTCCCTCCCTCTCTGTGAGTTATAGAAAAAACATACAGATGCCATGGAGATATCTAACCAAGGAGGGCTGGTGCAATAATTTTTTACAGGTAGTTCTTGACTTAAGACTGTTTAACAATGGTTTAAAGTTATAGTGGCCTCGAAAAAAATGACTTATGATCTATAGCCACACTTTTGACTGTTCTAGCACCCTTGCAGTCATGTGATCACAACTGATATTTGATCATACTTAGCAACTGGCTCTCATTTACAAGTGGTTACAACATTCTGTGGTCATGCGATTGCCATTTGTGACCTTTTTTTTTTTGCTGATTTCCAACATCGGGGAGCCTGGATTTGCTTCATATGATGATGACAACTAAATGATCCAAGACCTGGAGACTAAAATTCGGGAGAAGGGTGGTATATAAATCAAATAAATAAATAAATAATAAATAAAATATACAAAGAATGGCTGCAGGACTTGGGTTTGGCTAGTCTAAAGAAAAGAAGAAACAGGGGTGACATGATAGCATTATTCCAGTATTTGAGGGGCTGCCACAAAGAAGGGGGAGTCAGGTTGTTCACCAGAGTACCAGAGGGAAGGCTGAGAAACAAGGGTTGGAAACTGATCAAAGAGAGAAGCAACCTGGAATTAAGGAGAAACTTCCTAACAGTGAGGACGGTTAACCAGTGGAACAGCTTGCCTCCAGAAATTGTGGGCACTCCATCACTGGAGGTTTTTAAGAAGAGACTCAACAGTCACTTGTCTGAAATGGTATAGGTTCTTCTGTTCGAGCAGGAGGCTGGACTAGAAGACCTCCAAGATCCATTACAGCTCTATTCTATTCTATTCTATTCTATTCTATTCTATTCTATTCTATTCTATTCTATTCTATTCTATTCTATTCTATTCTATTCTACTCTACTCTACTCTACTCTACTCTACTCTACTCTACTCTACTCTACTCTATTCTATTCTATTCTATTCTATTCTATTCTATTCTATTCTATTCTATTCTAAATAACTATGTGATTTGCATAACAACTGCCATGAAAATGGTCATTTCTCCTAAATAGAGACTGAGAAATGTATGAGAGAACTCAATCTAGGAGGCATTTGGGAAGGTTTCACTATCACTTCCCTTTTCCAATTATCATTGACAGATGCCACCCACACACATCGTATTCATGTTAATCAGCAGGCAAATCTGTGAACATAGTTTGTAAATATGCATAACAAACGGATACTTCTAGATGTATATTTGAAATTGTACAAATGCATAAGATTTTCCATCCGCTGGGGTTCATGGCTGTCATGTCTGGGGTTTTTTTGTTGCAAATTTTAGATTCTAATTCCATTTGAATTACGTTAATTGCAATATTTTCTGTAAAAAGAAGAATGGAATGTGTATATCACACATATCAGTTTTGGCACTAATCAAATTATGGCTCTTTAGAATGAATTGCATTTGCTCTTGTTTTTGCTTCAGCACCACCCAAAAGCATGGAAGAACATCCTCCAAACGGCAGTGCAGTGCTGTTCTGGAGAATTGTACCATTTCATCTTTTCATCCAGTTGCTCAGTAGTGCCTGCAACTGTTGTTTCAAATAGGTAGCCAATTATTAGATAGAAAGCAATTGGGTTACTCAGGATCAAAAATATTAGATTCTGTAGAATGGTGTTGGGGCATAAAAGGCTGAGATTAAGCAAACCAGAGTTTGGATGCTCCCTTTGTGGGAACCTACTTTCAAGCCCTAGACAACTTGTGATTCGTGATGGAAGAACAACAGGATGCACTTGTACTAAAGAAATGAAACCCCTGTAAGAAGTACCCATAAACTAGTTTCAACACAAAATAAGGCTACAACTGCAACAATGTGTAAATGCTGTATCCTTCCTTTCAAATGATAAAGAGCAGGCAAAAAACCGTAGTTCACCAAATGCTTTTTCTTTTAAGTAATGATATCCAGACACAGCCCTGCCATGGGGTACTTTTGTCCAGTCTGTGGATGGCATGATTTCGCTGTGAGTTTTGTTACAGGCAGCATTAGCTCTAAAATCCAAGAATATTGTAGTTTGGAACGCTTAGTCCCACTGCATTGTTGTGGCCAATGTATAATAGAAGAAGCTAGTGAATGGGTTTGTGGCTTCAACAGCAAGTCTAAAAAGGAGGTTTTTTAAAAAAATTGTATTTGTAGTAAGCAGCCACAGATAATCTTGTTTATTGCTGTCAGCCCAGGAACGGTACTGACTTGTAATCTGTCAAAGTGTGCAGATTAGGTGAGACTTCTGGATTGGAAGTCACTTTCTAATTCTGACTTCTGATATGATGAAATGGTCTAATTTATGAAAATAAACTGGTCCAAAATGCATCCTGGACAAAGGATACTTTAGCAGAGTTCTCAACTGTGTCTGACAAACATACTACGTTGTTTTTTATGTTGTTACATGAGGGTATTCACTGCTGTACAGTATTCCATCCTGCCATTGAGCGAGGCAGTACATCTTCCAGTTCCCTCCCTCTCCTCTCTTCTCTCACGCCCCCTCCTTCATTTTTGGAACTAAATGCCATTTTTTCATGTGACTTACAGCAACTTCTAAAGTTATCCAACCATTGTGCCAAAATACAGAAATGAGAACAGGTTTTGATATGGCCTCAAAAAGCGTTAGGTGATGCCAGAAGATTGTACGTGTCTACTGAGGAAATGGCCTTTGGAACCTCACCAAAGGTCACACCAGCTTCCTTCTTTATCTTAGAATACATATTGCAAATCTAAGCTGACAATAGATATAACACCTCAGTTGTCAGTAAGAAAGACAAAAAACTCTGGATAGCAGATGTGGCAGTATCTGGAGACAGCAGAAGAGAAGAGGAAAAACTGGAGTAAATCACAAATTACAAAGACTTGCAAAAAGAAATAGAATGACTGTGGCAAAATAAAGCCAAGTTACTACTAATAGTAATCGACACCTTGGGTGCAATCCCAAAACAACTGGAGCACCACTTGAATATCATCCTCACTGACAAAATCACCATCAGTTAATGAAAAGGCAGCTTTAAGTTGGAACAGCTTACATCCCATGACAATACCTTTAACATCATCAAACAAGAACATCTGCCTATCCCAGGTCCTTGAGAAGGACTCAATTGGTGAACAAAAATGCCAAATCCAGTCTAAACATCTGGATGACTGTGCAACAAACCATGAATTCTTAACAGATTTTAAAAATTAAATTTTAAAAATTAATTTTTAAACATTTTAAAAATTACCAACTAAGTCTTTGTTGTAGGATCAAAGTATCATCTTCTCATAACTAGCTTTAAAAGGGTTTCTTTTAGTTAAAGAAAACATATATTGTATCTGATTTTTAGGAGATAGTGTAAAGCATATCTTAGAAGCTTAGAATCCCAGGAGAATTAGACTCCTGGATGATACACATAAATTTTCAGTATTAGTATTATTGAGTGTGAAAGAAAGCAGTCAATATGGTTCAAATTAAGTGTTCAGTTCATGTGTTGCTTATGGAATTTATTTCTTGGATTATAATTTATTATTTTAAACCTTCTGCTTATGTAATTATTAAAGGGCTTATTTTACCAGTAATTAAGCTGCAACATGGAACTTGTCAAATATGTCTTTTACTGCCTTTTGTTTTTAATTTAGTGTTGGACCCCAGCATGTCTGGATTTCCTAACAAATGAAAGGAATTTATTTAACTGAGGTTGCCCAATCAATGGTTTCAAATTTTAAGGATAGTTAGATATGTTTCTTATGATAAAAAAAAAACTTGCTTAGTTCAGGAAAAGATTGGTTCTTGTCTTTTTCATGCTGGGGAATATAATAAATTTGAAGGAACTTAAATATAATACCTAATCAATGATGTTATTACAATGGTGGATCAGGTTATTAAAGGTGGCAAAATATTGTAATGTTTTATTTTGTTATAGTTGAAAAACCTGTAATCCTACAATCTATGAAGAACATTGAATGCATTGAATTTTGACTATTTTTTTAAAAAATGAGAGCATGTGTTCCTGAGAGAATGCTGGTGACCAAGCCTGTAAATGTTGGCTTAACAAAATTCCCAGCTGTCAGATTTTAAAAGAGAGGCAAGACCAGACAATATGATTCCATATGACTTAGCTTTAATTCATTGTTTACAAAATATATCAGACCTTTTGAAAGGAAATTATATGATGTATTAACCTGAGATGATAGATAGATAGATAGATAGATAGATAGATAGATAGATAGATAGATAGATAGATAGATAGATAGAGAAATGGAAGAGATGGAGAGATTTTTTTTAAAAAATATATTTTTTAAAAAATGACAATTACATTCTAATAAAACTAAGATTCTTCTGCAACCAGAAACCTCTTAGCAACTTAGGAGCATGCACATGCCTGCAATTGTTATACTTATCAAATACTTAGCAAACGTATTGTGACAGTATAGGATATGACAGCACAGTGCACAAAGCTCTTTAGAGACAGCTGTCCTGTTCCTGCTGTAGTGCCATGACTGGTGAATGTTCTTCTTACTGGTTGATGATCTGCTGAAGAGAGAGAGAGCAGCAAAGCCAGAAGGTGCAACAGCCACTTGGCCTATCCTATACTGCACTTGCACATCCAGCATGACTCCACTCAGTTACTTGGAAAAGGCAGGACAGAGGCAACCTAGGGGACAGCAATGGAAACAACCCATTTCATGTCGGTGCAGCTTTCTAATAGTTCTCTAGAACTGGTTGGTAGCACTTGAACTCAGTAGAATGAAGCCTCATTTGAAACGGACCAATGTCTGAGACCAAGACGGTGACAATTACTCCCCAGGATTACTACTATAGTTAAATTCAGCACGGTGGCGGTACTGCAAATATTGTTAGGGTCTCACCATAGAAAAGTTTTGCAACAGTTAAGGAGCAGCTCTGGGCTATGGTGACTGCATGACATTTGCTGATCTTAAGAGATGAGCTGCATCTCTTCTGTCTCTTGCTGTGGTTAATTTGGAGCCAGAGCAAAGCTGGTTTTTCCCTTCTATGGGGACAAGGCTTTGTTGAGCTTGCAAACTCTTTCTTTCCATTCTGGTGAAAATGTTTGCCTTGCCCTGCTTTCTGGCTCAGGGCAATCGTTCCTCTGAACCCTCCCTGAGGTTCTTTGGAAACACTACTTGCGATGTATCTCAGCTACTCTATCCAGTACAGTATAACACGCAGCAATGATTAAAAATACTATGGGGGGAAAAAGACTGGTTACAAAAGAACATAACAATAGAGATGTCTGCAAGCAGCAAGGGTTGCATGTTGCAAACTCCATCCCTTTTAAACTTATGTCATGACACTGCACAAATATGTCAGGGGCAGAGCTGCTTTGCGAACTACATTCTATCGTTTTGACAAACTCTGCTTGCCAGGAATGCTCTTGTGTAACATATTTTTCTTTTCACAAGAGGTTTTTTTCAAATACAGCAGAAATTGTGCCTTTGCTGCCAGCTTTCGCTTATAGGAAGTTTTTTAATTTTTAATTTTACAGTGGATCAAAGAAAAACACAGATGATGAATGGGATGGGTGGTCAGCCATTTGTTCTGTTTGCTTTTTGTGTGGAATGGGATTGAGGAAAGTTTTGTTGTTGCAGAACTTGCAGTTGAGAGTGAGACATTGGGATCTTTATACTTTCTGACTAATCAGCTGAAAATTGAGCAGTCATTGAATCATGGTGCTTCTTATGCGTTTATTTATTTATTTATTTTATTGGATTTGTATACCGCCCTATTCCTGTAGGACTCAGGGCGGTTTACAGGGCAGTTAAAACCATGAATACAAAAAAATAAAAACAAATAAAACAATTAAATTAAATTCAAGCCCCAAGAGTAAATCTAAAACCCAGTTAAATTAACAACCCCACAGTCTGGACCAAACAGATCGAAGAGCCAAGTTTTCAGGTCCCGGCGAAATGAGCAAAGGTCGGGGGCAGTCCTAAGTTCTGTGGGTAATTGGTTCCATAGGGCAGGCGCACCCACAGAGAATGCCCTTCCCCTGGGAATAACCCGCCAGCATTCATTAACCGGTGGTACCCTGAGAAGGCCCTCCCTGTGGGGGCGCACAGGACGATGGGAAGATGATGCCGGCAGCAGGTGTTCCCTTAGATAGTCCGGACCCAAGCCATTTAGGGCTTTACAGGTCATTACCAGCACCTTGAATCTCACCCGGAGGGCAACCGGAAGCCAATGCAGCTCACTGAGAAGAGGTGTTACACAGGAGTATCGGGAAGCTCCCATCAAAACTCGCGCGGCTGAATTCTGCACCAGTTGAAGCCTTCGGGTGGTCCTCAAGGGCAGCCCCATGTAGAGGGCATTGCAGTAGTCTAACCGGGAGGTCACGAGTGCATGAGTGACTGTACGTAGAGCATCTCGGTCCAGATAGGGATGCAACTGGCGCACCAGGCAAATCTGGGCAAAAGCCCCCCTGTGCACAGCTCCTATATGATCTTCCAAACTGAGCCATGAATCCAGGAGGACTCCCAAGTTGCGAGCCCTATCAACGGGGGGGGGGGGGTAATACCTCATCCCCTATTGTTAATGATGGAGAAGGCTGGTCAGCCCGAGATGCCGGTGTTCTCAATCTTTGAAGGTCAACCTAAATGAAGACCATCACAGATCCTCAATTATCCTGCTGTGTGAAAGCATAAGGGGTGAAAATAGATTTCTTCACA
This sequence comes from Vipera ursinii, assembly GCF_947247035.1. Lineage (NCBI taxonomy): Eukaryota > Metazoa > Chordata > Lepidosauria > Squamata > Viperidae > Vipera > Vipera ursinii. The sequence goes on along the minus strand of NC_139512.1, from coordinate 174,469,610 downwards.
GTCAGCATCCTAGATTGAAAAGCTAATTCCAGCAACTCCAATCCAGGGAATCCACTTCTGGTGCATATAACTCTTGATCACACAATACTTAAGATCTACTTCTACAATATATGGTGTTTCGTATCTCAGTTACAGGTAGTCCTCAACTTACAATCACAATTAGTCCCTGAACGTGATATTGATACTATCCCTCTGTTGATGCAGCCTATGACTGCATTGGCTTTTTTGGCAGCTGCAGCACACTGCTGGCTCATACTTAAGTGGTGGTCCACTAGGACACCTAGATCCTTCTCACAGTTACTGTTGTTGAGCCAGGTACTGCCTATTCTATACATTTGTTTTTTCCTGCCTAAGCGTAGGATCTTACCTTTCTCACCACTGAACTTCATCTTTGTTGAATAGGGCCCAATGCTCAAATCTGTCAAGATTCTTCTGAATCTTGAGTCTATCTTCCCATATGGTAACAATTCCCCCCTCCCCCCAGCTTGGTGTGATCTTCAAATTTAATGAGTTCCCCTTCTATCTCCTCATCTGTATCATTTATGAAGATGTTGAAGAATACTTGGCCAAAGACCGAAGCTTGGTTCCCTCCATGTAGATGTAGTTCTACTGAGGACTACCCTCTGAGTGTGGCTGGTCAGCCAATTGTGAGTCCACCTGGCAATGGTACTATTTATTCCATGTTGTGTCTTACCAAAAACTAGGTTGTGGTCTACTTTGTCAAATGCTATGCTGAAATCCAAATATACCCATGTCCACAGCATTTCGCTGATCCACTCATTTAGTTCCTATATCAAAGAATGCATCATATTTTTAAAACAGAAATATTTTTCACTTAGCCAACTAGAATTTCGGGGCAGCTTTTAGAAAGATGACTTTTCTGTTATACTGAGAAAAATAACAGAACCTTAATATCTCTGGCGATTCTCGGTCGTCCAAATTATGGTTGTCCCAAAGGTGCTTTCTTTCAACAGGCAACTGGACTTTCTTGTTTTGCGAGGAGGCATTTCCCTTCTCATCCAAGAGGCTTCTTCAGTTTTGTTCCGTTCAGCGAAACAGAACTAAAGAAGCTTCTTGGATGAGAAGCGAAACATCTTCTAGCAAAACAAGAAAGTCCAGTTGGCTTTTGAAAGAAAGCACCTTTGCGACAACAGAATCTTAAGGAATCTGGAGGAAAAAGTGTTCAGTGTCAGACTTTAGTTAGAGAACCCATGAAACCGATGGAGCAGTAGGCATAGGTAGAATCAGACACTTCTAGTAATCATGGATGAATACGGATTGGGAATTTTAGAGGTTTATGGTCCCAACACATCTGGGGGGCATCCGGCTGAGGAAAACTTTACTACCAAGATAACAATACCGTAGCAACCCCTATTTGGGTATTCTAGGCAATCCCATGCATTTCTGCTCTTCAGTTAAGCAGCCGCTTATCAGAAATGCTTTCTGTGCTGTCAATAACTTCCCTCCATTGAACTCCTAACCTCTAAGTGAAAGGTGATCCCCACAAATTATTCTGCCATTCTCATTACAGTATGTTGGTACAGTTTCCCTTTTGTTGTTGTCTATCAAACACTATAGAAATCTCTGGCATAAATGATTACTGAGTTTTATATACAGTATATAATAGGGAAGTGTTCCGTGCGCCTTTGGCGTCTAGTCATGCTGGCCACATGACCATGGAGATGTCCTTGGACAAACGCTGGCTCTTCGGCTTTGAAACGGAGATGAGCACCGGCCCCTAGAGTTGGATGTGCGGGGAAAACTTTACCTTTACCTAAAGTTTTCCCTTTTCTCTATAAAGGAAAGCAATTTGCTTAATGCCTGAAGATTATGTAGTGTAATATTTTACTGTTTACTGATATCGCCAGAAATGGAAGGGCTTTCTTTTAATCTGAGCAGTTTTGTAGGGTTTCAACTATCTGTGTTGCGGAAATCAGCACCTGTCTTTACTATCAGTGGACTCTGTAATTTTAGTTTTTCCTTTTTCTTCAAGAACATTTGGGAGAAGAGATTGCCCAATATCACCAAACCTGCAAAAAATAATAAATCCCAGTATGATTTCTTCCTGGGTGACTTGCAAAGTCACTGCCACCTACCAGTCTATGCCTGACGTCCTGTGTAATAAGTTAATAGAGCAATAATAGCTGATGAAGTGGAAGAGTGTGGGGGAAGGCGAGGGGGGAGAGAAGCACCGATGCTCAGAATGCAATGAGATGCCCTGATCATGTTATATTATCCCATTAAAGCACAAAGCTGCTTGCCCTGTCCTTTTCATCCCATCTAGGTGGGGGAAGAAGGGCTGGAGTGGGGATCATGGAATTCTATCGCTCACTGCAGCTCTCAGAATATTATAAGCGTTAGCTTAATTTGCAATAAACCCAAGCAGTTAAAATCCTTAAAACAACCTAAGCTGGAAAGGCAGTTTTAGACATATATGACAATAGTGGAGTTCAGAAATTTCAGAGTGGGGATTACTTTAACCATTGTCACAAAGGTCCAACTTCTTTTTCACATACACACAAACACCCCCCCAAGATAAATTTGGGCATAGATTTCTGGCCTGAACATGACATTTCTAGGAACTACATGACTTCTGCTCTTCTCAGCTTCCACATGTAGAAGATGTTATCAACAATAGAGAGCTTCCTAACCACCATCCAACATAGAGGTTTACAAACAAATGAGGACATTTATGTCTTAAAACTAGCAAACAAGAATTAAGCTTGCTTTTCTTGTTTGACATCAGAGTGAGAATTAAATTTGAAATATTTTAAAAAGAAATAATTTAAATTCTGAAATAAATTCCCTTTTTCTTTTCTCTGGACAGAAATTAGGATAGATATGTGTTTCATTTTTCAAAGGAAAATTAGTTCAGAAGTTACCATCGTGCAGCAGACTGAGTTGAGATTATATTATCATAATCTTCCAACAAATCATACTGAGCCACTGAAAGGACCTCATCCATCAACAGAACATACCTCTCCATTTCCCAAACTCTTCTGCATCCTCAAATTTGCTCTGAATAGGAGCAACCTTGAGGAGTGTGCAAACATATTGGAAAGCAGAGTGAGATATCTTCTTACATTAGTGAATAATCCATTCCTGTGATACTGGATGAAGCTCTACAGCAAAATGTATAGTGTTTTTTTAATTAAATATTAGACATTATTTTTGAATAGCATACAGTATTTTATGTGCCAAATTTGGGCAAATTGTGTCCTGTTGTGGGGTGAGTAATTTCCTCTTCTTGGGTTTCTCTAACTGATGTAAAGGAAAGAATGGCTCTGTGAACTCAATAGGGGTCCAGTGCCTCCTGGAGCCTCTTGTCATTCAACAACATATACTATTTACAGCAAGAAGCAGCATATAAGGACAAGTGCTTCCTTCCAAATCCCATCCCTCTTTTGTATTAATGAAAAACTATAACATCAGTTTAACAATATCCGATGAACACAACCAATAGACAATATTTTAAAAGAATAAAAATGAAATGATGAAAAGTGTAATAAATGTGGAGTAGTTCTGATGCACTGACATGCATGCCAACTTCTCAGATTTTTGGAGAGGAATTGGTGTAATGCAGAATATGCTGTTGATTGTACAGTAATACATCACTGTGGTCAATGAACAAGATACAGTAAGGCATTCCTGCTGATTTCAGCTGTAACGTTAGGCAGAAAGAGACATCTGCCTTAGGAAAATGATCTTGATGGTTGAAGAAAACAGCAAGTTGTTACTGTTGAAGGGAGGTCTTCTATAAGGAGGGTGACTTACTATGTGAAGATTTTCCTTTTTTTTAGATGTTACAACAGCTGGATCAGCCTTGATATCCTGCACTTTGCTAGGATAGAGATGGCATCCGCTATTCCATCTTTAGTAGGTCCTGAACAAGTTCCTGAAAGAAATTAGAAAAAGTCTTTCCTATACAAAGAACGTGTTGGAGAAAATGTAGACCATCTTACCGGTAATCATGGAAAAATGAACTCAACATGAGTTATCTACAATATTAGGCTGCTACAATTTGCTATTAGCTTCTTGACATTTCTAAATGATAGAGAATGGTAGATGGGAATGACTTTGGAAAACAGGGGAAAAGATGTAGCCTGGAGAATGGTCAGATAAGAAGTAGCCAAACCCACAGCAGAAATGTGGATGTGGCAAACATCTCAGAAGGGACCCTCCCTAGTTTTGGGGGGAATGTAAAGGTGACAGGGGAGAAGTGTACTTTCAGACTTGCAAAATTCTGTTAATTTAACCTTAAAATAAAGTAGAATTGCAGTAGTTCATCTGGACATGCTTTCTGTCTGGACTATCTCAGAAGACTGACAAGAATTCACAAATATTATTCCTATAGGAGAAGAACAGGCAGACCTGGGGAGGGGGGGAGTTAAATGCATCATCAATTTAGAGTTGCCACAAAAGATCCAAGCCCAGCCCTCCCCTTGAATTCCATTGGCCTTTATCTAGCTCCAATTGAACTTTAGTTGACCAGATTCTTGTGTAGAGGCTTGAATAAATCTTCTATGCTGCAACCTTACGAATGGTCCTGATTTTTTGCACCTGACAGTTCCATAGAAAAGTGTGTTTACTGATCCCTACAATTATAAGAGCAGTGTGTGCTGTCATATAGATATTTTCTAGGGGAGGTAAATAGAAATTGCCTTTTCTAAGAAGAAAGAAGAGTTGCTGACCTATAGATGTTTGAGCTCTAAGCATAGAAGAGCAGGCAGAGATGGGGGTCAGAGTTAAGTGCATCATCAACTTAGAATCATTATGTTCTCATACATGATCCATGTCCAACCCCTCTTGAATTCTGTTGACCCTTATCTGGTGCCAATTTAGTACTGAACTTTAGTTGACTAGATTCTTGCATATAGACTTGAGCAATAAATATTTTGAACTGCAACTTAACATAAGGACCTCATCCTTTGCACCTGACGCTAAGACTCTAATTCCCTGCACAGATAAAAGTCAATGGCTCTTATTTTCATGGAAGATATTTCTACGTCTCTGTAAGATCTTTCCTTATTTGCACTAATAATGACAAAAGCATGGTCAGGCTACATCACTTTTCTGCCACATTGCCATTCTGTTCCTTTCATCTTCAGCACAGGCTGAAGCCATCCTTGGATGTCCTGCAGTTACATTAGCTCTCCCTCCTTATTTTGACAGTGTCTAAGGACAGCCTCAAGGTGACTGTCAGTGTTAGAGACAATTTCATGTTGCACAGTTTCTGCCAATTCAAAGATGGGTATAGAGGACCAACTTAAACATAGGGAAAGCCCTGTGTAAAGAGCTTAGATGAGGATGTTAGCTAAAAGACATTGGGAATCAGGCAGCATGCAAGTTTAATCAATTAATACAATAAAATAATATAATAAAATATGTTTGAATAGTTTATGATAGAGACTCTACATGATTATCCATATATTCATGCTTTATACAAACTTCTGAACACAGGTGCAGAGCAAACTATTTGGGGAATCATAGTGAATGCTTGGAAGAAGAAATTTCATCTACCGTACTTGGGCAAAAAATAGTGATCTGCTTCACCAGGTAATGCACATCTTGCTTGCTTCATGGCTTTTTCCCCATGGAAGGCATTACATAACATATTTCCACAAGAAATTTGTGCATAAAGTAGATAACAATGGTTTCTTTTTCTTTTTCATGGGGGTGGGTGGGTGGTGGTATCAAAAAAATGCTCACCAAGTATGACAGCATGATTCTCCTGAAATATGCAGATTCTCCTTTGACTGTCTTTTGAATGGGCTGTTATCTTGGTGCAGCTCTATCTTCACAATGAAAAATATCTCCTTCTAAAGTATATAATTACCCTTTGTCACTTGTAAATTTCCTCTGGTTTCAGAGCTCATTTAATAATGCCAAAGAGAAGTTAACAATAACGGATTCCTGCCAATTTAGCACCTTGTACATAATGTACCTATAATGATAGTTTGATTGCCTGTGCCCATTATTTCCAGCTTCTGTCTATTTTCTATTACTACACAGAGAGCCATTCTGCTTGCTGGAAGATGAATACAAGAGATGAATACAGATGTTAGCCTATAGAAATTGTTACCCACAAAATGGCGTTCACATTAGTCTGAATCTTGATTTCAGTTGGGGCTAATAAACATAAAGTTCTCCATCTCAAAGGCATCATGGCAAATCAGAAGCATGTTCTGAATAAGAGCTAACCAAGCCCTTCATTCTTGACTGTGCCTTTGAAGTATCCTGTTGGGATGGTCCATCTTGGGGCTGAAATAGTATCTCTGGAGAGGTGTGTGGGGGAATAGATGTTCCAGTCCACAATATCTAACATCTGGATTTCAGCCTTGTTGGTTGAATCAGCCATCATTTGTTGATCTGAATAGCAGAAACTAGCAAGAATCCTGTGCTGGAAACTCCAGCAGTGTGGACTGGGAAATCCCAGGAAAAAAAAGATATTTTACTAAAAGAAAGGCATGCTTGTATATAGTGTCCAATGCCCACTGACTGAATAGTAGCCATACTTCTTAGCAAAACCTATCTTGTAATGCCAAGTAACCTGGTGTTCTTTGAAATGTGTGGATAAATTTCTGCTAACAATTCATGTTTCTGACCAGTTCAGTCTTTTCTGCCAGCCATATCTGATTATACTTACTTGTATATCTGATTTTGTAATCTAAAGCTCTTTGGGTTTCAATCTGCTTGCTTTTTTTCCACTCAGGTTGCCATTGCTCAAACTAAAGTTTGCAAGAATATGTAGATAAAGTCTGTACTAACACCCTTCCCCATCTCTCTCTCTCTCTCTCTCTCTCTCTCTCTCTCTCTCTCTCTCTCTCTCTCTCTCTCTCTCTCTCTCTCTCTCTCCCCCTCACACACACACACACATTAAATATAGAACATTGTAGACTACTCCTTGCAATGACAGAATTTAACAATGTAGAAAAGAGATGCTTCTTTGAGAGCCTCTGAAATTCCTGTACTATATTCTATTCTATTCTATTCTATTCTATTCTATTCTATTCTATTCTATTCTATTCTATTCTATTCTATTCTATTCTATTCTATTCTATTCTATTCTATTCTATTCTATTCTATTCTATTCTATTCTATTCTACTCTGTTCTGTTCTGTTCTGTTCATTATTTCTGAAGACGTCAGAATAAAGCCCTTTGAAATGTTTATGCTGAAAAAGATCATAGTTTAGGACAATCCCTTTAATTGCAAGAAGGATTTTTTCTTTCTTTTTTGTGACTTTAATTCAGTTTAGCTCTTGACAACTACCTGGAGAAGTTCCTGCAATTTTCTAGGCCAGATTTCAGAAGTGGTTGGCCTGTATCTGTTTCCCAGGGCTGAGAGTGGCCCAAGGTCATCCCCTGGCTTTGTGCTTAATTCATGATTTGTACTTTTTAAGTATGCCCTTGAGAACTGGCTAGGATCATTGCCCAGAGTCTTGCAAATTGATGGTATGTATTTAAAGATAAAACATTAAAAGAAATTGAATTAGCTAGTCTATACACACCTACATAAAGTAATTAATTTTTAGGCAACATTTTGAGAAGCATTGCTTATGTTCTCCTATTTTATTGCACATTGTTGTGAGTGAGCGCAATACAGATTAGATAAAACATTGCCTTTGCATTTCTTATAACCAGTTTGAAATCTTTTTCTAACTAATTAAAAAAATACTACAACAACCGCATAATGTTTAGGATGGTTTTTTTAATGTCATACTAGAGAATAATTGTATCATAATCTAGAAAGAATGGCCAAACTGGCAAACATTGTAAATATGATATGATTTGCACGTAGATTGAGGACTAAAAGATGTCAGTCTTGGTTATCTTAATTATGAACTAGAAACAAGCCAAGACAAAGCAGAAAAGGCCAAGTCAGAATTACCATAGCACTATGGTAGGAGAAAGATGATGCACCACTATGAAAAACAAGAACTTCATTGTGGAAGAATTTACTCATATATTTGATGGAATGATAATATACGTTTGACTGGAACTATGTAAACATTGTATTATTTGTTAAACTATTTTTACTTTTTCAAATTATCTTGAACACTTGCAAATATATATATATATATATATATATATATATATATATATATATATATATATATATATATATATATATATATATATATATATATATATATATATATATATATATATCTGTGTGTGTGTGTGTGTGTGTGTTTTTGCAGAAGTGACCCTTGGAGAAAAAGAAGCTGAGATAAGCAGCTTCTCTTTGCCCTGATATCCTCTTGAATTTTTGAAAAAGAATTGCTAAACTTTGTCATGGTGTTAACTATATTTGTTACAATCTCAAAACTGTGTGCTAATTCTGGTTGGATTAAATCATTGAATGGATGATATTGTGGTTGGATTTAGCAACTGACTTGAGACTTTAGAAACGGAAGAATTTTTCTGACATCACTAATGGAAAAGAATATATGCTGGGGTGACCTATAGCACAGCAAAACTGATTTGTGCTCGTTAGAGCTGAATTTGTTCATTTCCTTTGCTCCCAGAATTCATACAAGTGCCGTCTACTAAATTGACTGCATCCTCAAATTAATTATAAGATTTCCTCCTGACCCTATGCAGACCAGGAATGGAGGTAGGGAGCTTTAGACCTTAGAATATCTTTCTGGTTTTGTGGTTTCCATGAACTGTAATAGAGATCAATGGAAGAAAATAGACAAAGTATCTTGCCATTTGCAATATTGAATAAACAATAATTCAGTTCGTCTGTATCTTAGACATCTCTCTGAAAGGGACATAGATTGGTACTCAGGCCTCTAGACCAGGGGTGTCAAACTCAATTTCATTGAGGGCCGCATCAGCATTGCAGTTGCCCTCAGGGGGCTGGGTGGGTGTGGCCTGGGTGGGCGTGGCCTACTGGGTGGGCGTGGCTAGAGTGCGTATGGCCTACTGGGTGGGCGTGGCCAGCTCTACATCATTCGCATCAAGGGTGCCTATGGGGGCCTGGGCAGCAGTGGGACAGATCTGAGGGTCTCTGGCAGGAGGAGGGTCTCTGGGCCAAGGCAGTGGGGGCCGTTCCCTCACTTTTCCCAGGATGGCTTCGCGGGCCGCATGAAACCACTTCGCGGGCCGGATCTGGCCCCCGGGCCTTGTGTTTGACATATCTGCTCTAGACTGTTGTTCTAGCTGATCTGTGATAATTATTTTTCCTAAAATAGTTACATAATTAAAGTAAAATAAAAAAGTATAACTATTCAAATCAGAACTCAGTATCCAAACAAAATAACTAGTTAGACACTGAACTTGGTTCCAAGTATAAACTCAAGATTTTCCATTGAATTTCAGTAAGATAAGGGCCTAAACGTATGTATTTATACACATGCACACTTTCATACACTTATATCCTAACAAAAATCTCCATTTTCTGAGAATAAACCCTGATGTGGCCAAATTGACATTGTTCAGGCACAAAGAAATTGGTATTGGCAGACAAGAGGAATCCTGAGGATTTTTTTAAAAAGCAAAATACAATTGAAGGGGTAAAACACCTCAGAGAATCACTTCATTATCACCCCCTCCAAAATAACCCAGGCCCATGAGACCTGAACATACTGAGCAGCTAGGAATGCTGAATGACTATTAGTGGTGAAAAACAGACAATAATAGAAGGGAGAACAGAAGAGAGTATTTAGAGAGTGTGGCTGGTTGCCTAGAATTCTGAACAGGAGCTTCCCCAATTGAACGATTCTGTTGCAAAGCCTACTTCTATAAAAATATAATCTGTTCCCTTGAAGATGCAGTTTAGGGCTACCAGATCTGAACAACTGCTAGAGAGCAGCAAGGAGATATAGAAAACTCATAATTCCTTGCTGCAATTTAGTGGTTGTTCAGAAGTGATAGTCCTTGTGCAAAATTTAGAATCCTAATCAAACTCCATCTATGTGGCATACATTCTTCCTGCCTTTGCTTCTAACGTATTGTCAGAATCGCCTTCAGTTTCACCCATTAAATACCTTAAATAACTAATTATTGTTACTGTAACTAATAAACAATAAACTAAAACTAATAAAAAGTATGAAAATATCATCAAAATATTTCAGGTCATCCAGATTTTTAAAAGTTGTAAAAGTATGATAAGAGAAATATCTCAGAATGTCTCCCAGATGTACCTCTCTAGAGCAGGGGTGTCAAACTTGCAACATTACATGACGTGTTGTGATGTATCGCGACTTTTTTGCCATTGCTGGCAATGGGGTGGGTCTGGTTTCGCTAGGATGCATCCGGCCTGCAGGCCGACAGTTTGACGCCCTGCTCTAGAGAATGTGTTCCAAATGTGGGTGCTACCACTGAGAAGGCCCTCATCTCATTAAGCACCCGCTATGTTCTATTCTGTTGATAATCTGAATTGGTTTAAATGACAGCTTCAGTCGTAAGCAGAAAACTAAACAGAAGAGATGTCATTTCATTTTTTTTATATATATTTTGTTCAGAATGACACCCACATATCTCTAGGACATATCTTCAAATTGAATCAATCAAATCTTTATTACGATCATAGACTAGCATAAGAAGGCAGGGATAGAAACAAACAATTAATAAAATGTGCTTCTCTTCCTATAGAAAAATAGGAGAAAGTCAAAGTTACTTATTTATTTATCAGACTCATATGTGCCCATCTCATCTACAGGTGATGTTGCAGTTAGTGTTACACCCACTTTTCAATTTAATGCTGGACTTTGCTTTTAACTCCTCTCTCCTCATGCTGCTCTTTGCACATTTTCTCCAAATTCAGGTAATAGTGATTAGCTGGGTTAGCACAGTACTTTCTATGTTATTAAGGTAACCGTGGCTATTAATGTAATTACACTGAAACATATAGAATCATTTAGGTAATATTATATATTATAATAGTTACTTATATGAATATCATAGCAGTTTTCTCTGCTAACTATCTGGATTTGCACAATACATAGAGACACAGACTAATTTCCTAGCTTGGGTTTTGGCAACATATACATAGTTGGCTATTTTGTGTTTCCATATCTCACATGACATAGGCATTGTAAACCCAAGTAAAGAAAGCTAATAATATACTGTACATTTATAGGGCTGTGTTGAGCTCCTTCAGAATGTAAAGCAGCTGCATAAAACTATAAAAAAATTATAGCAGCTTCAGTAAGCTGAAAAGCAGTGCCTACTGTATGCCCCTGCTGGTGACACAACCTTATCATTTTATACATGTCTGCCCAAGAGTTCAAAGGGACTCCCAGGTAAGTGACTGCATTTTCAGATTACAACATGATTTGTGTGTAAGATTCACTGGAAACAGATAGCAGTGTAAATGCTGAGCTCCCACTGATGTCATTAAAATTTTAATTCACTCCTGATTACATCTGCTAATAGCAATAAGGCTCATTCAACCCAATCCTATCAACATTTGCTCAGAAGTCATCTCTTTAAGGATCAATATAGTTTTACTTCCTGATGTGTCATTAAGAGGTAAAGACATTGTAACTTTTTTTTTTGCTAAAGCTCTTTATGTATCTTGAGAGAATTATGCTATGCTACTGGGCTGGTTCCCCCAATGTGGACTTCTATTGATACTTTAGAATATACACCCATCTCCCAAACAGCAAGACATGCTGTTATGGGATAATGGACGGTGTAGATCAGAAAGGCTGTTACTGTGTATTGCTCTCTTTAGGTAAAAGTAGTGTTCGGTTGGGTAGCATGGTGGGAAGAAGTTCTGACAGACTTTAAAGGTGTGAATGATTTAGTTTTTTGCTGCATCATTTACCTTTCATATAATTTTTCATAATATTCCTTCATACAATTACTAATTTTCCCAGGCTACTGGTGTTTAAACAAAGGGCTTGTTCACTGCCAGCCATATTCAATTTCAGTCTTATTCTGTGTTGACAATAATCATAAATGAGTAGCAATTATGATTTTATTTGCTGTTGGAAGGGCTGAGAGTTAAACATTCAACTTCACTGAGAGCAAAGGGAAAACAAAGCAATTCACCAGCATATAGGCTCCTCTCCACAGCTGTATCTTCTAAAGACTTACCCCATCTTAGTTAGTCTTCCAACTCATACTTGGCTATTTCCAAGAGTTCAATGCAGATGGAAGTAGAGAAATCATGCTGATTGATCAGAGGTGGCTATGATCTTTGTAAAGTCCCCCTGGAGTCTCCTAAAAATTTGATCTAGAAAGAAATGCATTTCTCCAGAATAACAGAGAAAAGATGCTGATAATTGTGACGGAGGAAATCAGCTTTTCCTGCCTCTCTCCCCTTTCCACTGTTGGGAATGGACTGATCAGAATTCTATTGGGGTTCAGTTTATCAGTAAAATTCTAATTTCCAGTGCAGTATCTTTGATATAAGGGACACGGTGGCTCAGTGGGTTAGGATGCTGAGCTTGTCGATCAGAAGGTCGGCAGTTTGGCGGGTCGAATCCTGAGTGCCATGTAACAGAGTGAGCGCCTGTTACTCGTCCCAGCTTCTGCCAACCTAGCAGTTCAAAAGCACGTAAAAATGCAGGTAGAAAAATATGGACCACTACGGTGGGAAGGTAACAGCGTTCCGTGTGCCTTTGGCGTCTAGTCATGCCGGCCACATGACCATGTGTCGTCCTCGGACAAGCACTGGCTCTTCGGCTTTGAAACGGAGATGAGCACGGGCCCCTAGAGTTGGAAACGACTAGCATGCATGTGCAGGGGAACCTTTACCTTTACCTTTATCTTTCATATACTGTACTTTTTTACTTTTACATTTAACCAACTGATTTATTAGGAAACCTGGTTAATTGATGGAGAACTTTGGTTAAAACAAGTGTTATCATAGACCATTGATTAATTTTCTGTCTTGTTAGGACTGAGGAGGCCAGGTATACTGGAGAATGGAGTTCAAGAATAATGGGAAGTACTTTGAGTTCCTTCATGGCTCCAGGTTAAAATGAACTGAAGGCGATGCCCATCCTTTGTGCCTTGGCAAGGCCATTCACATACCTTCCTTGCCCTGGCTCAAAAATGTCCATGTGAAAGACATATCTGCACAATGATACCTGTGTGTTATAGCCAGCCTGTTGCTGAGGTGAACTGAAGCTGGAATGAGGTGTTCTAGCCTGAAAGTAGCTTTTCGATTGGAAATCATAAGAATGAAACAAAATTCAAATCAATCTATAGTTCTAATTATCCTTGCTGAATAAGGAGAAGAGAATATACATCAGATGTTTGTCTGTGTGTATACAGGTAAATATTTTTTATTCATTATATATTATTTTCCATCTCTGAACCCAGAACTCATCAGAAGTATAGCAATAAAATATCTTAATATAGCAAAGGTTCCAGACTAGTCTGTCCATCAATGGTAGCCAATGAGGTCTGTTGAGGTGTTCCGCAGAAAAGTTCCAGAATAGTTTAAATATCTGTATTTTCACAAGTAGTTGAGGTGGATAATACTGAATTCATCTAGTACCTTTATCATACACAGGGATGTGGTTATTGATGTTTCCCCTGAGCAATAATTAGATAAATGGCTCTTTTAAGTGGTTTGTATTGTTCATATTTCAGTATTAGATTTGATAGCAGTTTGGAAACTAAATATTTTTTTCCTTCCTTCTTCCTAGATGATGCAAGATTCTCCACTTTTACCTCCCTCCGGTGCAAATATGTCCCCCCACCTGAAAGACCAAGTTTTAACTCTTTTTACAAAACTTTGATCACAAAATGCTGATATATTCTGTTCTAAAGAAAGACAAGATTCACAGTACATGGAATAAAACATCAATCCAGTTTGTACTTTGATTTGATTTTAACTACAGAAATAGGGTGTTGAGCTCTAGTTGTCTAAGCTGGAGATGGAAGAAGACTGAGAACGATTTCATACTTTGAACTTGGCTTCCCAACCAAATGTGTTTCAACTGCAACTCCCAGAAATCTCAGCTGGTGTGGTCTTCCCTTTTCCTACCTTCTTTCCAATTTCTGTTTTTAACCTAGGATCTGGCAGCAGAGAGGGAAAAAATGAAAACAGTGCAGCAATACCAAGGTTATGGTACAAAAATCAAGATGGCAGCAAAAAGATGCAGAATTCTCATTCTTGCTGACTTCTAGTGGCCACCAGGGTTTTTGCTACATAGATCTGGTAGCCCTATACCAGAGTATATAGTCCTATAGTTACACTGTCTTTTTGGCTAACAACTTGGAAATCCTGGATACTGCCACTGCAGCATAGCCAAAAAACTTCATACCAGAGAAGGAAGTCATTTTATTTTCATTTTATCCTGCAGTTCTTAAGAGTTACACCAGTGGGTGCCATTCCTTTTCAATTACGTGATGGAGCCTTATGTTTGTTCATTAGAGGTCATCATTGCAGCTTACAAAGTAAGCAGAATAAAACCCAAAGGATTACCTTTGGCTCACATGGCCTATGTAAACAAGGCAAAATAAAGTACTAACTATAAGCTAAAGAATTGAATGTATGCTTTAATAGGCTTAAAAGAGGCAATAAAGTGTTCAATCGATTTAAGGATAGGCTAGGTTTATATTGATCTCCCCTCTCCAGAGAGAGAATAAAAGTAGACTTCAGAAGGAGGGTGAGTAAGGTGGAGGAAATGGAACTGACATCATTCCCAGTCTGTTTTTCCCTCTGAATCATTAAGATCTGTTTGTTTGCCTTATTCTTCCTCAATAGACAAGAACCTGTGACCCAAACACCTGCCAAATACAATCAACAAAAGCTGTACATAGGACCAAAATGCAGGGTGCTCATCTGTGTCGGTGCATGTCTGTTGGAAACCACCCTCCGAGTATCTGCTTCTGGTTTAGTGATTAAAATCACAGGAACCCTGAGAAAATAAAGGAAGGGAGAACTGGCAAGCCATCGATAAATAGGTCCAACAAGTCTATTGGACAATCTTTGCAAATCTCTTTCTGACTTGTCTTTTCCATTTCAGTGTGAATGTGCTTACTTTTCTTCTGTCCTGAAAAATAAGTCCTCGACTGGCCAGATTTGGAAGAGGGAAAGGTGTTTGGTCCTGGTTGATGGTGGGGTCTACGCAGATTGGTTAGCTTCAGCAAATATGCTTTTTTATTTTTTTTATTTTAATCCCATTTATATCCCGCCCTTCTCCGAAGACTCAGGGCGGCTTACAATTTAAGCACAAACCAATGTGCTTAGCAATAGCCTTCATTCTATGTATATGCCTGCTTATTAGGGCTTTCACACACACCCCAAGCGGCATTATTACAAAGTCAGCTTATTGCCCCCAACAATCTGGGTCCTCATGTTGCATCTTATGACTTCCCAGAACACATTTCTAAATCTCTTCCTTTTCACTCACCCAGACAGGAATGCTTTACTCCCACAATCCCTCCTTGCCCCAGGCCCTGGACCTTTAACATTGGCAAAGGCAGCAAGAAAATGTTGAGAACAATTTGAAGGTGTTTCATCCATGAAAATATACCATATCTTTGTTTCTCCTGCTCATCACAGAGCCTCGCCTGTATGCCTTGGTGCAACTGGCAAGGACCTTTGAACACTGTATATTTATTATGTTTGGAACCCATTTCATGACTTCACTGGACATTTCATAGGCATAACTTATTTCTACCCTATAAAATGATAATGTGCACTTACAATAAATGTTAATTATTGAATCAGCCCCCAAACCCCGAGAAATGCAAAATGAAGCAAAATACAATGTTCGCCAATTATACCTAAAAGAAGGTAAAAGTGGATACAAGTAATGCTGGAAGGCTTTCATAATTATGCTTTAAATTATATTAATATGCTATAATGCACAGTTTATTTGTAGTTTGCCTTTGCCTGTTTCCTAGGTCCAAGAGAGGGGGAACTGGTGGCTTAGATGGCTTTATCCCCAAGCCAGGACTAGCGCTCAGGGGGACTCCCAGTTTCTAGCCTAATGCCGTCACCGCCACCACACCAATCTGGGTCTCTTAACATAATGCACACTGTAGCTTAATGCAATGTAATTACAATTGCACATGTACAAGTGAAATAATTTTGTATAAAATGTATAAGATGTTTGTTCTGCTTCAAAAAATATTTAGGGCCTTTGGCTCAAAGGGCAGCCTGGCTGAGAAATTTCATATAGATTATTGGGCAGGAACTCCTGTCCAGAAGGAGCTCCCCATGGTCTCCAACAGGAATCCTTCCTGTGACCTCCAAGAGCTCCTACTAATGCTATCTTATGCCTTGGGATTTCAGCCCCAGTAGGATTTCTATACACAACTGTTTCAGAGATATGAATCCTGAAACTGCAACCCCATTTTTCTGGCACACTTCTAGATCTGTGAGGGTAGAAACAACTGTTTTTTTTAAAAATGCTCATATACAAGGAAGGTTGCTACTTAGGCTACTTCAGTGCGTGTGTCCTTATACAGCTTTCCCCCAACTGGGGACTTGCATGCTGGCTGGGGACTGGGAAAATTTTAGTCTAAGAGCTTTCTAGGCTATGGAAAGTGACGAAATGAAGTTGTGTGATAGAGGACTCCTCATCTAGACATGCAGTGGAAACCAAATATGTTTTTAATATCTCTTTCAAAAAGTATCACTTTTTGGTGTAAATCTCTGTCAGCTGAAGTCACGTTTTGAGTCTATCCCAGCTAAAGATCAAAACCCAATTTTGAAAAGAAAGCCAGCCCATACTGGTTTGAGGCCATATTTTTAAATAACGCACTTGGCCTATTTCTATGCAATAAAAAAAATACTCATTTGGACTGTCAAATACACATACCTAACTAAATAAACCCTGGAAAATACCCTTTGAATAGTGCTAGCCACCTGCTTTAAACTGATACCACACCCTGCAATGGCAGAATTCCTGGACTTCTAATACAAAATCTGGACTTTGAATGAATTAAATGTTTTCCTCCTTCCAACACCCCCACCCTAGGCAATTGATGAGCATCTCTGTAGCTTTCCGCAATCTGGTGCCATACAAACTCTTGTACTTCCATCATCCCTAGCCTGCATGGCTGAGGGCAGGGGTGGGTAAAAATAATGAGAGCCAAGTCCAGCATCAGGATGTGAGAGGCTGCCTTTTCGTGAGAATAATGCCCACTGCCTTTCTTCTTGCCTCAAAATGTGTGGATTTTCCAAGCTGCTTTCATAAATGTCCCCCAAGTCCAGTCATCTTTCACCCAAAGTAGTTCTGTTTATGACAGCATTCACAGCCATGAAAAGGGAGGTCTAGATCTAGGTTTTCACTGTTTCTCCTCTTAAGTCTTTAACACAGCAAGGCACACAAAAATCTAGCAGATAAACAAAGTTTCCTGTGCCTGAAGGTGAGGAAAACACCACACTGAGAAGACAACAAAGCTCTGGCCAAATCCTTTCCTCCTGCAGCTTCTTTCTCTTGACCACAAGCTGTAGCAAGCTTTGCGCGCGCGCACACACACACAAATACACTTTACGGCACATTGCAGGACAGAAAGAACAAGCCAGAGCAAACTGACTGAGTTCATTCTGAGGGCCTGTAGCTAGTTGCACTTCAATCAAATTGTAGAAATGGTTGAAACCTGAAGTTAATCTCACCATAGAATTGATTCATCGGCTTCTGGAAAGAGTGCCATTTGCTGTATCACAGAACCTCCCTATAGCCAGGAAAGAGGGCTCTGTGACCGAGATCCAGGTAGCAACGGCATGCTGCCTGAATCTCCATTTTTTAAAATTTCCATACCTGAATATTTTATTTTATTTCTACACTTGAGGACACTTTGGCAAATGCCATGATCTGATGCCCTCAATCATGGCAGAAGCATCTTCCTATCTGTTAGTCTCATTCAGACCTCGCCTGGCCTGATGGGGGATGGGGGGGTTATTGTTATTTTAATATTTGCATTTACTGTTTTTAGTGGGCATATATTTAATCCTTTTTAACTTTTGTATCTCTGTATTTTTTATGCTTGCCCTGTTCACCGCCCTGAGTCCTCCGGGAGAAGGGCGGTATATAAATAAAATTATCATTATTATTATTATTATTATTATTATTATTATTATTATTATTATTATTATTATTATTATTATTATTATTATTATTATTCTTTCTTGCTGCTGCTGCTGCTGTTGTTGCTTCACTACAAACCGTTAAAAAGCTATCAATTGAGAAATGCCAAAGTAAAAATATGAGGATAGTTCTGGGTTTCTGTCCAGGGCTGGCTTCATTTCATTCCCCCCCCCCTCCTGCCTACTTCCTTTCTGTGTTTTACCTTCTGTTAACAGACATGTCTTTAGGATCACTGAATCTGCCTGGTCTTCACGGGACAGGGTTTAGGGATATTTTTACTTCTTTAACAATGTTTTCTTAAATCTATCTGCTACTAATGCAAAACAGGTGATTCCTCTGAACTGATCCCTCCGTGCAGTTGCTTACAGGCTCTGTTGTGGTTACAGCGCTGTTGACACTGATCCATGGAGTCAGAGACTGGAAGGAATTGTCCCGCTGCTATAAGAACTAGGTGCCAGCAGTTGCTGCTTGGTAACTGACCAGTATGAGTCATATTATTTATTTATTAATTTTATTAATTTTATTTGTATACCGCCCTTCTCCCGAAGGACTCAGGGCGGTGAACAGGACAGTACATGTTAAAAGACAAAATACAAAAATTAAAAGAGATTAAACAAAATGCTCACAACTCGTACAATAGGTTAAAACACAATTAAAAATATGTGCAGAGTCCAATATGAAGGCTAGTTTGACACTGGTTGCCTAATTGGGAGGAAAATGCTTGAGAGGCACATTGGAAGTCCACTATAATCCCAAGAACATCTGGTTGGATTGCTGTGTGTAAATAAAAAATATGCTTTTATATTAAAAGGGTGAAAGGCAGATTTTCATTGTGTACTCCCTGGATTTTAAAAATGTGCAAAACTTCAAAAATATGAACAACTTCATATCCAAAGCTGACTACCAACAGCACAAAGCTGGAAGATTTGTGGACTCTTTTTTTATTTTTCTTTCCAGGTAAGTAAAACTCTGGATTCTGTTTCTGCGGGCAAGAATGCTAGGATCTTGTTTTGTGTTTGCTGTACTGGTTAATGACTGCAATAAATTTATCTAATTTGTGTGTGTGTGTTATTAGGAGAAATATTTTGCCCTTATTTGCTGGCAAATAATGATGCAGATGGAGAAAAGAAAAGAAATTGGTTCAACAAGATATATTTCCCTCCTTTGAAACTGATATTTCCTAAATTGGCCCCAGGCCAGAATAGGAGGCATCTTATAAATGCCTTCATAAATAGGGGTGAAATGGGATGGGTGGCAAAAACATTTAATAATTAAAATAAATAAATGTCATTTTTTTGTTTGGGTTTTAAAAATAACTAAATAGGAAGTTAGGAAGAAGCTGAATATTCTATTATTTATTCCAGCTTATTACCTGCGCAACTCCAATGAACTTGAGTCAGAGTCAGTGCTTTTTTTGTAAAAGAAAAAGGTGCCGGAACTCACACATGTCATACAACCCGCCTTGCCTACCCTACAAGGTTCCATCCAAAAAAGGTGCCGGAACTCCGTTCTGAGTGTTCTATGACAAAAAAAGCCCTGGTCAGACTAATGACCTATCTAGATCTGTGATACTAACACTGGCTTTGAAAATGCAGTGTTTCCTGCTTTATCTGGAGACATCAAATATTGAATCTGGGGCCTTCCACATACAAAAGCCAGAGGTTTGGCACTGAGCTATAGCTCTCCCCCTTCTGCTGGACAAAGTGAAAACATAATTTTCTCTCCCTTGCACAGATTCTTATATGCCCACTGCCTGACCATGAAAGATAGGCACTTGCTTAAATTTTATTCTAAACAATGCTTTGAATATCTGCAGGATTGCAAGGATCAGAAATATGTTTTCTATTTACAAAAACTGAGTAGGCGCACAAGCACCTACCTACCTACCTAACTACCTTCTTTCTTATAGGGGCAAATGGAACTAAAGTGATTTTGCTACAAATCTGATCCTGCCTGTCCTAAAGCCTATACTTTCTCTACCAACCATGATGATGTTGATGATATTGTTATATACCCTCTATATAACTTATTTTACTATTTATGGAAAAGAGGCTTGCCTTTAAAAGCTAACCTGCATTTGCTACATTCATGAAACAGTATTGTTGGTTTTTTTTTCCAGGGGCACTTGCAATATTGCTAGTTTTGGCTACCTCAACATTATACCAAAAATACTGCAGATGGGCAGGCTGTTTCTTCTAGAAGTTGCCAAATACATTCATGTATGCATGAAGGGCATCCTGTTCTGAATTTTTCAAAAATACAAGTATCCTATAGCCTTTTGGAATCAGGACCACGTCAAAAGAAATATGGACACAGCTTCTGGCTGAACTTTTGCCTGGCCCATTTGTCCATATGAGCAATCCATTTAAACTGGATCCAGCAATCCAGTTTAAATGCCTGCCCTCATTGCATGTGCCCTTCCAAGGACATCAGTCAAATATTATGCTTATGCGATACAGTTAGGCCAGGGGTAGGCAACCTCGGCTCTTTTATGACTCATGGACTTCAACTCCCAGAATTCCTGAGTCAGCTATGCTGACTCAGGAATTCTGGGAGTTGAAGTCCATGAGTCATAAAAGAGCCGAGGTTGCCTACCCCTGAGTTAGGCAAATAACCTCTGGCTTGAACAGGAATATTAACATATGATCTCCCATATAGATGTCAGAAATGGAAGTTTCAACATAGCTGCAGATGGGATAAAATATACCCTTTGGCAAATGGATCAGGCCTAGACAGAAAACCAATAAAAACTCGTAGTTTTTCAATTTCCCCCCCTACTTCCTATTTTCTTTCTATTGTGGTGCCCTAGGAAGAAAAAAATTGAAATTTCTGGCTGGAGTCTATTGCACCTATAAAGATAGAACATGTTGAGTGCCTTTATATGTTTATGGCACAGATAATATTTTATCACCTTGATTTTCTGGTTCACACTGCACATATATCATCCTATGCATTGTAAAGTAACTAATGAATCTCAGATTTTGCTGAAGTCAGAAGGATGAGACCGAAAGTAACTCCACACTACCAGTACTTCCATCCTCCAGTTTAAAAAACAACCCATAAACATCTTCAGTTCTTCCAACCTCAACATGCAGAGAACACCAACAGCCAATCTGTGCCCCCCCCTTCTTAAGTTCCTGTTGACCAAACCAAAATCTTCTTATTTCTACTACACATAACAAAGCTCAGTTGCTGATGTTTTTGGTACATTTAGTTCTATATATTTGTTTGGAGTTTATTCTATGATGAAAAGCTATACAATTATCAGGGAGGGCTGACTGCAAAAAATGTAAACAAAAGCACGGAAAGCCTCCAGAGGCTTCCCAGATGCCTTGTTGCATTTACAATGGCCTGTGAGCTGTAAAAATGAATTGATAGCATTCTGACTATTTTGCGGTTGTGGTTGCCTGTTGCTCAAGCAGTTGAATTGAGAGAGGGAGAAGAAAAGTTCTGATCGGGAGGGGGGAGGGAACTAGTCAACTAAGTTGCCCCAAAGAAAGTTATGTGAAAGGTTTGGATTTTAAATGGGGTAACAACAGGGGTATCAGGCACCTTATATACAGCCACCCAGTGAATATTTACTAATGGTATCAGGGATTCCACTGTCCATCCGGTATCATCTCCCTCCTGCCATTTCGGTTAGTAAACTGGGCTTTTTTTTTTTTAAGTAACACAATCCAGGGCTTTTTTCTAGAATTGCCTTTTGAGAGAAAGATTCAGTGTCTGAAAACTGTCCAATATAAAAACAAAACAAAACATGTTCTGCTGCAGTGATTAAATTTAATCGCTTAAATGAGGAAGCGTGCAAACACGATACCATCTCCTGCCTGCAACCTAGATGCACAAGAATTCTGTCTCAGGTTCTCTGTCAACTGCAGGTCTTCCAGACAGTGGTTCAAAAAGGCCTTGGGAACTGTTTGGCCCTGACCCATTATCAGAGTGCATTGTTGTAAATGGAGGTGGCCATTCACTTCCAGAGGAAAGCTGTGGATCGTCATTGTGCCTGATATGGTCTTATCCACCACTCACCCACCTCCTACCATTCACTGTGCTGTACTTACTAGAAAGGATTGTACAGAATGCTGCAAAAAAAGACAGATATTATGAGAAATTAGCCTACTCTCAAAGCCAGAAGAAGAACAGGCTGGAAATTACAATTACAGACAGACAAGGAAAGCTTTACATGAACTCAGAATAATAACAATATGGGAAATGTGTTTCTAGCCATTGACTATGTAATTACTTCTTTGAGGGCATCTGAGAGGCATTTTGTCAGTCAGCTGTAAACAGAGGCAGTCTTTGAAATGCAAAGTTCTGCTTAAGATGTTTGTCTTTCCTCTGATTTCTCCTTCCCGTCTCCATTCACAGTTTTTTGCCACTGTGCTGCTTAGGGAGTTTAAGAAAAAGTCTCTCCTCCCTCCCTTTTAAATGAAACTACATTTTAAAAAGTCTCTACAGTGAAACAAGAAACTTAAGACTATCTTCCAGCAGCTAAACCAACCACTTTTTCTGATTCAGGAAAGTAAATAAAGGAAAGGACTTGGTGGAAAGCTTAATAATTACATACAGGCGCAGGCTTGTCATGGCTGTTACTAAGGCATGGAGAAGGCCAGACCAGATACAACCTCTTGGGACAATCACCCCCTTTTTGGTAAGCTCATACTGTATCAATAAGTGTACATTGTCCATATTGGGCATCTGTTCCCCAGCGTTTAAGGCCAGGAAGTAG
The DNA here is from genome assembly GCF_947247035.1 of Vipera ursinii. NCBI lineage: Eukaryota > Metazoa > Chordata > Lepidosauria > Squamata > Viperidae > Vipera > Vipera ursinii. The sequence continues at coordinate 174,446,866 of NC_139512.1, read as the reverse complement.
TTAGTCACATATATAATGTCAGGTTGGGCTCAACACCAAGGGATTACAAGGACAAATGCTTGGTTTCTTGACCTGTCTGTACCTGTAGTATTAACCCATTGCTCTTTCAAGAACATTCAAGTTATCTCTTTGATTCTTTTTTCCATTTGCCTTCTCTGCTGTCTTCTACTTCATTTACCTTGCCAAAGTTTGCCCAAAGCATGTGAGTTTATGCTTGCTAATAATAACCTCAGGGGAGCCATCAATCTTTATTTGGTGTAAGACTGATGGATTGGTTCTTCTTATAGACCATGGCACTTTCAGGAACTTATCTCCAAAGTCATAATTTGGAAGCATCTGTCTTCTTTCTCTCACTGTTTCTCAGTATCCCACTTTAATAGCCATATATTAACTGACAACATCATTTAATTACTCCAATCTTTGTTGTCAGTACAATGTCTTTATTTATGATCTTGCCTATATTGTCATTCACTTCCTCCTTCTTTACATCTCCAGAATGCTATTTATTTTTTAACTCGTCACAGCTCAAGGAAACAAAACTATAATTTTCTTCTTCATTGTTAGTATATCCAGCATGTACTGTAGGTTAGCATTACTTTTCTATTTAATTTTAGCCTGTATTTTTCATTTTCTCTCTTTCACTCACAAACATTTTTTTTTTAAAAAAAAGAAAGATTATATTAGAAACCAATACAAAAATGAGGGGGAAAAATAAATCTGCAAAGTTTGGAAGCTATTTTTTTGGTATCTTTTTTCTTTCCTTTCCATTTTTCTTTTATTTTTTCCCTTGCATTTTTCATTTTCTTCTGTTCATTTGGAAAATATATTTTTAAAAATATCAAGAAATATCGACACGCAGTGCCTTTCCTATTAGAAAACATTAAGTATATAAGCTATTTTTCCCAAGTCTAGAAAGTTGATGTCTAAAGGGAGATGTAGTAAAGATTCACAGTAGCAAGGCTAGAGCAGTTAGGGTCCCAGAATTAAAATTAAGGAAATCTACACTTACTCCACACACAGTCATGGAAGCTCAGAAGCTGACTTGGGTTGGTCTGTATTGCTCTACATAGGCATTAAAAAATTACAGAGTGGTAAGTATTCTGTCTTTACACAAAGGGAAAAAACAGTCCAACCTACCCAAACCAGTGCCATAAAAAACAGAATAGAAACGCAAGTTAAGATAGGCAAGAAAATGGTAAGTGAGCACCTGTTCAGCCTAGACGAGTTCAAATCACCAGGACCAGATGGATTACACCCCAAGGTTCTCAAGGAACTGGCAGACGTGATCTCAGAACCACTGAACTATATTTTTCAAAGATCCTGGAGCACTGGGGAACTACCAGAGGACTGGAAGAGAGCTGATGTAGTTCCCATCTTCAAAAAAGGGAAAAAAATAGATCCAGGAAACTACAGACCTATCAGCCTCACCTCAATACCTGGGAAGATTCTGGAAAAGACAATCAAACAACAAATCAGCGAACACCTTGATGCAAACAAAGTCATCACTAAAAGTCAACATGGGTTTGTCAAAAACAGATCATGCCAGACAAATCTTATTACATTCTTTGACCAAGTGACAAAATTAGTGGACCAGAGGAACACTGTAGATATAATTTACTTGGACTTCAGTAAGGCATTTGATAAAGTAGATCACAACCTACTACTTGATAAGATAGAAAAATGTGGGTTAGATAGCATTACCACCAGATGGATTCGTAGCTGGCTGACAGGCCGTACTCAGCGTGTGGTCCTCAATGGAACTGCATCTACATGCAAGGAAGTGTGTAGTGGGGTGCCCCAGGGCTCTGTTCTGGGCCCAGTGCTCTTCAATATCTTCATTAACGACTTGGATGAGGGGATAGATGGGGAACTCATCAAATTTGCAGACGACACCAAGCTGGCAGGAATAGCCAATACTCCAGAAGATAGGCTTAAAATACAGGAGGATCTGGACAGACTCGAACACTGGGCACTATCTAACAAAATGAAATTCAATGGTGAAAAAAGTAAGGTTCTACATTTAGGCAGGAAAAATCAAATGCATAGGTATAGTATAGGTGGTACCTTGCTCAATAGTAGTAACTGTGAGAGGGATCTCGGAGTCTTAGTAGACACTTCACTATGAGCCAGCAGTGTGCTGCAGCTGCCAAAAAACTGCTTACTGCTTACTGAAGATGGCGGACGTGCTTGATTGAGCTCCGCGAACTCCAGTCATTAGGCGTCCCTTTGGAGGCCCTCAGGAGCCGTTAGGCTCTCTGGGATGGGGATTGGGGGTTTATAGGCACTGGGGCAGTTAGTGGCCGACTAAGCTGGCAGTGAACCATTTGAAATCCTACTTGGTCTGCTGGCTCTGCTCCTCTCCATCCGTCGCCTTCTCCATACGTTCGCCTTTGCTGTCTGCCTTCCGTTTGCCTCTGCCGCTTGCCGCTTGTCTTCTTCGGACCGTCCTCAGCTGTTTGTGGCCGCCTCCGGCGTTCCTGTTGCTGCTCCGGTGTTTCTTGCTGCTGCTCCGGACCGCTTTGGGCTGCCTCGGCGTTCTCGGACTGTTCTTGGTCGATGGAGGACGCCTGCGGGTTCTTTCTGGCGGCGGGAATGGCGGCGGCGGCGTGGGCGGCAGCCTGGGTGCTGGCGGCGGCGGCGGCGGTTTTTTTTCGGGCCGCGCTCGGCGGCGGCGTTTTTTGCTTCCCCGGGCCGTTTCGGGCCGCCTTCAACATCTTCAGGCTGCCTTTGGTCGGCGAGAGAGACATCTGTGGATCCGGCTCGGCGGCAGCGATGGCGGCGATGGCGGTGACGGCGTGGGCGTCGACGCTGGTGGCGGCGGTCCTTTGGGCCGCATTCGGTGGCAGAGACGGCCTGCATCCGGCGACGACGGCGATGGTAGCAGTGGGCTTTGGCCGTTCCCAGCGACCAGCTCTAAGCGGTGGCATTTCCGGGGCCTTCTGGCCCGAGTGGCAACATTTGACTTGTTTTTGGGCCACTTTGGCGGCACTAGTGTTTTCTGGCCTATTCGAGCCGTTTGTGGAGGCCGGTGGTTGGCTACGGTGTTCTCCGGGCTCTTGGCCCCTCTCGCCGGCGGTGGTGTTTCCATCTTGCCCCAGGCCGCATCCGGCTGCTTTTAGTGACGTTGTCGCCCTCGGGCCGTTTTGGCGGCGGAGAGGGCGACTGCGAGTTATCCCAACGGCGATGATATTTTCTGTGCTGCCTCGGACTGCTTGTGTCGGCAACGGCGTCTTTGGACTGTTTCAAGGGAGCAATGGTGACAGGTGGCCTTTACACCGCTTTTGGACCGTTTTAGCGGCGGTGATGACGCTTTCAGACCACCTTTTCTATCTTGACCTGCTTACCCTTCTGCCTTCAATATTTACATTTATTAACTCTTTGCCTATCTCCCCCTCTCCCCTTTGGATTTGGTCGGGCCTGGGTACCAGCCACGGTGGGAGAGTGGCTGACTTTTACATCTGCAGCCCCATAGAGGTGGGAGCTCTATGGGGCAGGCCTACCCAGAGTATATCTTTGACCACCCCCAGGAACAGAGTTGCAACCTGCCGTGAGAGGGCGGGGGTGGCCTGTTTACTGGGGCACCCAACTGAGTGGCAGTGCAGTTGGGTGTGGATCCAGATATTTTCTTTTCCGGCCTTCGACCCTCCTATGGACATGATCATCCTTGGGACTGCCTATCCTGGACTTGCTGGACCAACATGCTACAATACACTAGCACGGACTTGCTCGCCCTCAGGGGTGCCCCCCTCTCCTGGGTGCGACCCGCCTTTTTATATCCTCCTAACCTCGATGAAGGGCCCGAGTGTTGGGACCCTGAGAGATGGCTGGGTAGGGGCAGGGGCCGTCAACACAAACTTAATAAGAGGCCCCTGATTATTTTTTTATCAAAATTTTTTAGGGGGTTGGGGAGAGGGGTGGGAGAGGGGGGTTGTCTGGCTATGGGGGGTGGCCAATCAACCATAGTTCAAGCCAGACTTGGGTCTGACCACGCGGGGGGAGAACGGGGTGTCGTTGACTCCGGGGCTCATGAGCGGGTCGTGGGACTATCAATTCCCACGATGGGGAATGGCAGCAGGCGGATAGACAGGGGGCCGTATCGCTACCGGGAGGGCCGTCTCCGCTACTTGCAAGCGGTGAGGCACTCCGACCCTCTGTTCCTTCCCCGAGGTCCTGGGAGCGAGGATGTGCAGCCTCCTGAGCTCCGGCTGGTGTACCTGAATGCCAGGTCCGTGGTTAACAAAGCTCCCCTCGTCAGGGATTTAGTTGAGGGTGAGCATGCGGACCTGGCTTGCATCACAGAGACTTGGTTGGGCCCAGAGGGTGGGGTCCCTTTGGTTGACCTCTGCCCACCAGGCTTCCGGGTGCTACACCAGCCACGAGCTCATGGTAGGGGTGGGGGAGTGGCGGTCACTATTAGGGAGACCTTATGTCCGCGGGAGACCACCGTTTCTCAGATAGTCGGGTGTGAGTCTCTCTTGGTGAGATTTGGTTCTGGGGCGCAGTTGGGCTTGCTGCTGGTGTACATCTCGCCTAGTCGCGCAGCGGCAGCCCTGCCTGAGCTGCTTGATATCCTCTCGGGGTTGGTGGTTGAGTTTCCCAAACTTATAGTTTTGGGAGACTTCAATCTACCATCCCTGGGAGGTTCATCTGAGCTAGCTCGGGAGTTCATGGCTTCCATGACGGCCATGGACCTGACGCAAGTAATTTCTGAACCAACTCATGAGGGAGGCCACACCCTTGACCTGATTTTTTTATCTAGACGGTGGTTGGATGATCTTGGTGGGGGCTCTCCATTTATTATGCCCCTGTCATGGACCAATCATCATCTCCTGCGGCTGGTCTTCCGCTTTGCCACCCCCCCGCCGTGGGGGTACGTAGCCAATTAGATGGTACCGCCCCAGACGCCTAATGGATCCTGATAGATTCCAAGCGGCGCTGGGGTCCCCACCTGCCTCCATTGCTCACAGCTCGGCGGATGCCTTAGTGGAAGCCTGGGAAAGGGCAGCCACTGAGGCACTTGACTGGGTTGTACCCTTGCGGCCCCTGACCCGGCGCAGATCCCAGCGAGCTCCATGGTTCTCCGCGGAGCTCCGGGAGATGAAGCGTCGGAAACGGGGCCTAGAGAGCCGTTGGAGGTCTAGCCGATCCGAACCCGACCGGTTGTGGTTAAGAACCTATATTAGGTCTTATCTCGCAGCGATGAGGGTGGCGAGGTGTAATTACTTCTCCACCCTCATCACGTCCGCAGATAATCGCCCGGCCACCCTGTTTAGGGTGACTCGCTCACTTCTTAATCAGGAGGTGAGGGAGGATCCCTTGCAGGGTCGTGCCGAGGAATTTAGTCAACATCTGTCGGATAAAATCGCTCGGATTCGGACCGGTTTGGACTCCAACTGGGCAGAGTCAGGCGATCAGGACACGGACGGTCTTGTCAATGTTACCTGGGAAGAGTTTGATTCTGTGACCCCTGATGAAGTGGACAGGATTATGGGGAGGCTGAGCTCCTCCACATGTTTGTTGGACCCGTGCCCTTCCTGGCTGGTTTATGCAGCCAGGGAGAGGACACGAGGCTGGCTCCAGGCGGTTATATCTGCTTCCTTGAGTGAGGGTTATTTCCCCACCGTCTTGAAGGAGGCGGTGGTGAGACCTCTCCTCAAGAAGCCTGCCTTGGACCCAGCTGGATTGAACAACTTTCGTCCAGTCTCCAACCTTCGCTTTCTTGCGAAGGTTGTTGAGAGTGTGGTGGCGCATCAGCTCCCTCTGGTCCTGGATGAAGCGGATTTTCTGGACTCCTACCAATCGGGTTTCAGGCCCGGGTACAGCACGGAGACGGCATTGGTCGCTCTGGTGAATGATCTCTGGAGGGCGCGGGACAGGGGATATTCCTCTGTCCTTGTCCTATTAGACCTCTCGGCGGCTTTCGATACCATCGACCATGGTATCTTGCTGCGGCGTCTCAGGGGATTGGGAGTGGGAGGCACAGTTCTTCAGTGGTTCTCCTCCTATCTCCTGGGACGCTCGCAGTCGGTGTTGGCAGGGGGGCAGAGATCGGCCCCTAGGTCTCTCGTTTGTGGAGTTCCTCAGGGGTCGGTTCTCTCGCCTCTCCTGTTCAACATCTACATGAAACCGCTGGGTGAGATCATTCGTGGTTTTGGAGTTGGGTATCATCAATATGCCGATGATACCCAACTTTTCTTTTCGACCCCAAACCACCCCAGTGATGCCCTCGCTGTGATGTCCCATTGCCTGGAGGCGGTTCGGGTCTGGATGGGGAGGAACAGACTTCAACTCAACCCTGACAAGACTGAGTGGCTGTGCATTCCGGCATCCCGGGACATTCAAAATGTTCCATCTCTTTCTATGGGGGGTGAGCTCTTACCCCCCGTGGATAGGGCTCGCAACTTGGGAGTCCTCCTAGATTCACGGCTAACCCTGGAAGATCATATAGTGGCCGTGACTAGGGGGGCTTTCGCCCAGGTTCGCCTGGTGCACCAGTTGCGGCCCTATCTGGACCGGGATGCCCTGTGTATGGTCACTCATGCGCTCGTGACCTCTCGCCTTGACTACTGTAATGCTCTCTACATGGGGCTTCCCTTGAAGACCACTCGGAGGCTCCAACTGGTACAGAATGCGGCCACGAGAGTTGTCTTGGGAGTTTCCCGGTACTCCCATGTTACACCTTTGCTCCGCGAGCTGCATTGGCTACCAGTTGTCTTCCGGGTGAGGTTCAAGGTCTTGGTTATGATCTTCAAGTCCTTACATGGCATGGGTCCGGGTTACCTCAGGGACCACTTGCTGCCGGCGTCAACTCCCCTCCGCCCTGTGCGTTCCCACAGAGAGGGCCTCCTCAGGGTGTCTCCGGTCAGAGAATGCCGACTGGTGGCCCCCAGGGGGAGGGCCTTCTCTGTGGGCGCTCCGGCACTTTGGAATCAACTGCCGGTGGAGCTCCGGATGACATCAGACCTCCGAACCTTCCGTCGCGGCCTGAAGACCCATTTATTCGAATTAGCGGGTCTGGCCTGATGGGGGAATATGGGTTTTTAAAATAGTTGTTTTTATTATTGTATTATTGTTTTTATTTGGGCATTGGTTTAATCTTATTTTAACTTTTGTATCGTAATTATATATGCCCTGTGAACCGCCCTGAGTCCCCAGGGAGAAGGGCGGTATATAAATTAAATAAAACCTAAAACCTAAACCTAAAAGCCAACACAGTGCTAGGCTGCATTAACAGAGGGATAGAATCAAGATCACGTGAAGTACTAATACCACTTTACAATGCTTTGGTAAGGCCACACCTGGAATACTGCATCCAGTTTTGGTCACCACGATGTAAAAAAGATGTCGAGACTCTAGAAAGGGTACAGAGAAGAGCAACAAAGATGATTAGGGGGCTGGAGGCTAAAACATATAGGGAACGGCTGCTGGAATTGGGTATGTGTAGTTTAATGAAGAGAAGGGTGAGGGGTGACATGATAGCAGTGTTCCAATATCTCAGGGGCTACCACAAAGAAGAGGGAGTCAAGCTATTCTCCAAAGCACCTGAAAGCAGGACAAGAAGCAATGGATGGAAACTAGTCAAGGAGAGAAGCAACCTAGAACTAAGGAGAAACTTCCTGACAGTTAGAACAATTAACCAGTGGAACAACCTGCCTCCAGAGGTGGTGAATGCTCCAACACTGGAGGTTTTTAAGAAAAGACTGGACAGCCATTTGCCTGAAATGGTATAGGGTTTCCTGCCTGAGCAGGGGGTTGGACTATATGACCTCCAAGGTCCCTTCCAACTTTATATTATTATTATTATTATTATTATTATTATTATTATTATTATTATTATTATTATTATTATTATTATTATTATTATTATTATTATTTTGTAAGCATTTTTGATTGACCCCATCTCTCAGCAATGTCATTCAAATAACATTAGACATCCTTAGACATCCATAAATTCAGCACGGATGCCTGCAGGGAAGAAAGTCTTGTTGGCTTGAAGGGTTGATTGACAAGCTACATCTGATTACAGTTTACTGTGTTGTTTAATGCACTACCTATTCATAAGTATCTGATTCATGGCTAACACCAGACTCAGACACAAGTATCGGTCAATCATGTCACAGGAGGGGTACAAAAGTGTAGCGAGGAGAAAAGATCCTAGAATGACTGCTGAGAGGCAGGTCATATTCAGAGCCAGTGTGCCATAAATGGATGGTGGCCATCTCTGTGTTCACTTTTGAAAACTGAAAGTTACCTAGACTGTCATCCAGCAGGGCTTTGTCTTGCCATACATAATGAGTGCATAAATTACCTACAAAGATTAGTTCATGACCAACCAAACGAAAAGCAAAAAAGACCGCGAATTTGCTACAATTTGATTATAATGCACAAAAGTAATTTCAACTCTAAATTATTGCTGAACTGTTTACTAGAGGTTCCAAGGGATCTCTCCCTATGTTGCTCAGAGTAGGGCGTTCTATGCTGCAACTCTATCATAAGAAACTCCTCCAACCTTGAATCTTTCAGATGTGTTGGGATTACAACTCTTAGGCATTTCAACCAAGACTCCTATTGAAAGATTATAGATTGGGGAAGCTGAGGCAGACAGGTTGTCTCAGAAAGAGATGCACAATGTGAGTCCTGCTCCTTCTCTTCTTCTATCATCTGCCAAACTCTTTTAATAAACATAAGGGAGGGGAAGAGGAGAGAGAGAAGATGAACAGCAAGAGGAAGCCAGAAGCAGCCATCTTCAGGGATCTGCTCTGACCAACTGCCAAACCAGAATTGGAGAAATTGTATGCAACAGCACCATGGTTTGTCTTCTATGGACAAGAGGGGTGTGTGACCAACCTCTGGAATTCTGTTGGGCCTCCCTAGCCAATGACAGGCTCTCCTATGGGTAACTAGCCCATTTTCTCCTAAAGCTACATTTCTTTGAGAATCATTTCCTTCTATAAATGAAAAAAAAGGGACACGGTGGCTCAGTGGGTTAGGACGCTGAGCTTGTCGATTAGAAGGTCGGCAATTTGGCGGGTCGAATCCCGAGTGCCGCGTAACAGAGTGAGTGCCTGTTACTCGTCCCAGCTTCTGCCAACCTAGCAGTTCGAAAGCACGTAAAAATGCAAGTAGAAAAATAGAGACCACTATGGTGGGAAGGTAACAGCACCTTTGGCATCTAGTCATGCCGGCCACATAACTACGGAGACGTCCTCGGACAAGCACTGGCTCTTCGGCTTTGAAACAGAGATGAGCACCAGCCCCTAGAGTCGGAAACGACTAGCACGCATGTGTGGGGGAACTTTTACCTTTACCTTATAAATGAAAGCAACCTGTGGCCTGGAATTTGCCCGATGACGTTCCATGTCTTATTTCCCCCTGCCTTGCCTTTAGTTTCTTCATTAGCTGTTGTTTCTAATTTCTTTTAAACGGATCAGGAATCTTAGTTTGGCTGCAGTAAGTAAACTGTCTTTGCAAGAAATAAGGAAATTGTTAGAAAGAAGTAGCTGCCACATTGTGTGGGTTACTTAATTTTCTTAATTGAAAATATATGAACAAAAATAGACCTCAGACTTCCTTTCCTTTCCTTCCGTTTTCCCCTTAACTGAAAAAACATCCAAGGCTATAATAAAACCAATTGATGTTTTATATAATGGGAGAAGGAAGGGAAGAAAGGCTGGCGGGTAACTTATTATTTGAGGATTTCTACATTCCTCTTGCTAGATTATAATTATAATTATAATAATATTCATTCATGCAGTCTACAACAATGGCACTCTCTGCCCCAAGGTTACTATTTTTGTAGTCTCCTCTGAATGTGATTGCTCTGAAAATAGCATTGTTTCAAACACAAGCAACTACTTGATATGTTTACTTTATGGGAGTGAATGGGGTTTGGAAGTTCATGGAAATTTTACTGTGTGGATTCTTCAGAAGCATTGTCAATAGAGATGTATTACAGAGACACAATATAGACCAATTCATAAAAGTAGGCCTATATAATCAACCTCAAAATTTATGTATATGGTTTTTGTTGTTGTTAGAAATATTTCTTTACTTGAACAGAAAAACAGAGCAACCAAGGATGTAAAAATAATGGGAGTGGGAGTGAATTCCAACTTCTTGCTGGCTTTCCCATTGAGTTTCCTTGTGTGCATATGATAGGGAACATTGGAAATCTCCCCTCCCCCTTTTCCTTCCCTTCCCTTCCCTTCCCTTCAAGCAGGTAAGTGGCTGCTGCCTGATGGGAGAGAGAGTGAGGGATTGCAGGACTGGCTTGAAAACTGTCATGGGACATTGAAAATAATGATTATATGATCCCAGCAGCAGTCCCATCACCTAGCAGCAGTCAGTGGCACAGAAGAAGCCATAACTTCCCCAAATTTCACTCCATTGGAAATCATGGGTCCTAGATTTTGGATGCATTCACTTAGTTAGCCCATGATGTACCTTTTCACTCAGTTAAAGGTCATGACAACAAGCATTTTAATAGTATATAAATATTATTTCCATGATATGTTGAACCACAAACTAATCAAAAACATTTTGGCTGCCATTTTAAGTAAACCAACCTATTTATTGTTCTCTGGAATGTGCCGGCCCAGGCAACCGGATTGAAAAAAAATGCTATTTATATTAACTGTGGCCAGACATGTCAAACACAAGGCCCGGGGGCCGGATCTGGCCAGTAGGCCATACACCCACCCAGTAGGCTATACACACTTTAGCCATGCCCACCCAGTAGGCCACGCCCACCCTGGCCATACCCACCCGGCCCCTTGAGGGCAACCGCAATGCTGATGCGGCCCTCAATGAAATTGAGTTTGACACCCCTGACTGTGGCTAACTACTGTATGTTAATCTCTAGACAAACTCGTAAAAATGTAGTTTTTCTCTGTATGTAAATAGTTCTTCTTGCTTGTAATCTCTTAATCAAAAGAGTGGTACTCACTAAAAAGGAAGGGATTGGAACAAAATGGACGTACAAAGTAGTTACCAAAACTCCCTTGCAATAAGCTTCCAATTACCTTGAGTCACCCCATCAAAAAAAGCAGTTGTGCTTCTGCAGACAACAGCTACTAAATAACACCCTGCTATAATGGAGTTTTAAAGATACTTTCACTCCTGTGGTTCAGCCAAACTGATGGAAGAGATGGGAGAAGAAAGAAGAGGAAGTCTGTGGTCTGTTTTTATATGCTTGCATCTGGATGACAATTTATTTATATGTGCTAGAGCAAGACAAGGCTGGGTTCTTGAACCCAACCTCCATTCCTGTGGTACTGACGGCAGGAAATAGGACATTTTGGCAGAAAGCTGTTGTGGGGGAGGGGCAGGTGTGAGGTGAGAGGGAGTGGAAAAAGAAAAATTGGAAAATAAATTGTGAAGACTTTTCCTGTTACCTTCAGAAATATCCCTAAAAGTAATGTCTTGCTTAAGAGGAGGAAAGCAGAATGCGGATTTTAATGCAAAAAATGCAAAAGTATAAAGTATGTAAGTCAAAGAGCTTTTCCTCATTAGTGTTTTAATTCACCCTTCACCCCCATGCTGCAATGTTGAACATGAGTCCTGCCTTAAATTGGACTGTCTGGAGTTTGCTCTCTGTTTTTTTCCCCCATGCACTTTTCTAAGCTAGCCCGTTGCCCTCTTGGACTGAGAGCGAATATTTTCTGATTACAAATTGGTCACTTTTATGGTAGGAAGAATACATAGCTACTGATCCAAAGAAGGAGTCTAAATGTACCTTCTTTCATGCCCAAGATGTACCTCAGGTTGCCTCCCTAAAAGGGAAGTGGAAGCTATATAACATTTTAAAACTTGTTTCTCTTTTAGCCCGTCAGTGTGTGTGTGTGTGTGTGTGTGTGTGTGTGAATGGTTGTTTTTAAGAATGGGAAAAATTGGCATAAAGCTGGATTGGACACAAGTTAAAGGCAGTATCACATGATCAAGGTGGAGCAATAGAGTCCTGCACCAACATTAGGGTCAAGTAGGCAAAGCAGGAATGAAAATGTTGTATCACTGATTGTGAAAAGGGAAGGAATTCTAGGAATGCCATGTTAGAAAATAAACCTAGAATAGCAACTGGATTAGAAACTGTGGTTTAATATTATTATTATTAATTTTATTTGTATACCGCCCTTCTCCCGAAGGACTCAGGGCGGTGAACAGGGCAATACATGTTAAAAAGACAGAATACAAAAATTAAAAAGATTAAACCAGTGCCCAGAACTCTTAAATAGATTAAAACACATTTAAAACTAATAAAAACCCAACCCCCTCCCATCAGGCCAGGCCAGCTTGTTCAAAGAGATACGTCTTTAGATCGCGCCGAAAGGAGCGAAGGTCAGGCGCCATCCGGAGCTCAACCGGAAGACAGTTCCATAAATCCGGCGCACCCACAGAGAACGCCCTCCCCCTGGGGGCCACCAGTCAGCATTCTTTGACCGGTGGCACCCTGAGGAGACCCTCTCTGTGGGAGCGTATTGGGCGGAGGGAAGTTGATGCCGGCCGCAGGTGCTCCCCAAGGTATTCCAGACCCATGCCATGTAGGGCTTTGTAGGTCAATACCAGCACCTTGAACCTCACCCAGAAGACAACTGGGAGCCAATGCAGCTCACGGAGCAGAGGTGTAACATGGGAGTATCGGGAGACTCCCAACACAACTCTCGCGGCTGCATTCTGTACCAGTTGAAATATTGCTCATTTCAACCAAATGTTCTTGTTTATGCACTCCAGCCTACTTTGAATTATGTTACAACAAAAATTGGACAGAACATATTGCAGAATAGGAGAAAATTGCCCATACTAAATGCAAAAACAGGAGTGGACGTCATCAAGAGTTTGAACCATTGGAGCAGGTTTTGCAAGAAAAAAAAAGAATATCAAGCAACCTTATTTATTTAAATCAGAATAATCTGTGTGTTTCTCCTTCACATTTGTTCGCTATCTTCTTCCACAATAAAACCCAATGCTTCTCTATGATATTACTTATTGCCATTTTGAGGCCTATACATGTAGTTTTTAAATACTTTTTAGTCACAGACACACAGCCTTCCAGCGCTGTCTCTAGATGTTTCTGGATAATTGGAACAGGACATATTCCCATAAGGGATGATTACCCTTAACATTTTGTTTTTCTTCATTTTTTTCTAGCCTCCTGACTTGGTCATTGACTAGGCAATGCAGAGAGAACAATTGGAGGCACTCAAGAAGAGAAGAAGCAGGTTTCATTCAAACTACACTCAGAAAGGTTTACAAGAAGTCCTGAGAATGCTGTGCAAATGATTTGAGCAAATGGTTGATACAGAGAAAGATCCCCAAATATAAGTATGCAGCAGAACACAGTTCAGGTTGACCCCTGTAATTATGTTAAATTAAAATAATGGGGAGCAACTAAGTTTAGAAATGACAAAGTAATCCTTTTGCAGACAAACCAGGATAGAGTTTGTAATGTATACATGAGATCATTCATTTTTTTTACATCTAACTGTTTTCAATATGATCTTCTTTCATTCTCCCTGCCAAGCCACCTCAATATAGCTCATGTTTGTATTCAATCCAAATTCATTCAGCATCCCTTCATTCTTAATCTGATGTTATGTTATTTTACCATGCATACTTACTTGGTAGACCATTCCCACTACATTCAACTTACTTTTATTTTTCATGACACACCCAGCTCCCATCTTCATAAATCAAAGTTCGCAGAACGATGGTCTTATACGTAGCCATTTCTGCTTTTTTGGGAAAATATGGCACTAAGCTTCAACCAGCATTTCAGTAAAGTTCTACCTGATATAAGAATTGAGGCTGATGAGCAAGAACTAGCAGTAGCCACACTAGAGATGACCTTAATGTAAATATACCACAACTGCCCAACTTCAAGGCCAACAACTGTGGCCCTAAGTAACTCTATTTACAAGGCAAGAAAGAAAAAGCTCTTGAGTTTCAACCTCTGAGGATATAAACCTCTTCACGCCTCACACTATTATAGTAAGCTATCAACTGTTCTATATAATTCTTATCTGCAATAAATTCTTCCCTAGCCAAGCCAATTCTATGAGATGTCTGCCAATGGAGCCAAGAAGTTAAGCTAAAGGTAAAGTAGCAGATATATGAGCTCTTGAGCTCCCACCCAAGTAACCTTGTGGATCTTTATGGCCTGGATCTGCCTCTAGATTTGGGATACTACCTTAGTAGTTCCTGCTGCTCCCACCTATCTTCCAGGGAGATGCTTCACCTGGCATACTCCCCCCCTAATCCTGGTATGTATGCCAGATAGAGCTCTCACACCCTGTGCTGCCTTTCTGACAAAAAATAAATACAAAACTTGAAATTATTTTTATAATACTGCTTCTTGGGATCTATTATATCTTTTTGGATATGCCCCCAATATGCGTAAATGCTGAAGTTACACACAGTTCCTTAACTTGTATTGAGTAATAAAGAATATTTAGGTATTAGCCCATCAAAAAACATAAATCCTAACATAGATTCCTGGTTAAAACCTATTACCTATTTTTATGAAATTTAAACCTTCTTGAAATAAAGATCCTTTGTTTTCTTCTACCAGATCTTTCGTTTTCCCTGGAGGGCTAATCTTGAATTAAATGTTGAGGGAGAGATGAATATTTTTTATTACAGTTCTTCTTTATTTCCTCTTTTACAGGTTTAGGTGTTGAGATTTTTATTATGGTTGCTGACCAGCATTACAAACAAAGCCTATTAAAAATAAAGTAAAAGCAAAGCAGTTTAAAATATTTCAATCGGCAGTGGGTTTGTCAGTGAATAATAAAAGTCTGATATTAGAGGCCATATAACAACATTTAGTTACATTCAAGGAAACTGAATCAGACTGATCTGATAACAGCAATTGTACATAGAAAAGATCAGCATTTCCCAGGTAAGGAGTTATAAAATGGATCTTTGAGTCTGTATAGAAGGTACAAAATAGGAGGAAATGGAACTAGATTCAACAGTCCCATATCTACAGGGGTACAGTCTCAGCTCATAGAGGACTTCTTTATATTAATCCTCCAAAACCACGGTGAGGAGAGCATTGAAGCGTGCTAGAATTATTACTCTTTGGATTGTGCGGGAGATAGGAAATGATACTTTTTGTAACCCCCAAGAAGCAAAAATCCCATAATTTTCAGGAAGGTATCTTTTTAAAAAAAATTTCTAGCAAAGGAATAGT
Source organism: Vipera ursinii (assembly GCF_947247035.1). Classification (NCBI taxonomy): domain Eukaryota; kingdom Metazoa; phylum Chordata; class Lepidosauria; order Squamata; family Viperidae; genus Vipera; species Vipera ursinii. The sequence goes on along the minus strand of NC_139512.1, from coordinate 174,431,679 downwards.
ATGGAATACTCTGGATTCTGTTTAAATCAGGGGTCCCCAATCCCCGGGCTGTGCAGCTCCCCTTGTGCAAATAGTGGGTCAGTACACATGTGTGCATGCATGCATGCAGCTTTATTTGTACGAGTGGCAGGTGTGTGTGCCTGCTGGTTGCGCAAATGGAACTGTGCACACGCGCTTGTCTGCCATTCACACAGAACCATCCCCTCTTTCCCCCCCCCTTCCGCCAGTCTGCAAAGCCAGAAAGCTGGTGTAAGTGACCAAGAGCCATACCTATTTATGGGAGTGGAGATTGTATGATTGAATCTACAGACTACAGTCTGCATTCATAAGAGATGACATGTCAGGGATCTGTGATTTATTTTTGATCCAAGAGTGAGACCCAACACCACAGTACGCAAATTCATCTACTTACTCAAGCTTTTTATTCAATTATTCAATACATTTGTCTTATCAAACATAAACTACCTGGGTTTTGATAAAGTAATTTGCAAATCTGTACTTATTACACCCTAATGTTCAACACAGATATTTTGGCTTATCAGCTAATAACATGACATCATCTGCATATAAAAATATGTATATAATCACACACTAACTGACACAACTCTGACATGACCATTAGCATTTCTTTTACATTTATTTCTAAATACAATGAATAACCAAAGGGACATCACACACCTGTGTTGTGCTCAATGTTGAACCATTTGCTAAGTTATCTATTTATTCTTATGCATGGGTTATTTCCATCATATCTTACTCCTTAGTATCATTCAGCAACTAACTTCAGCATTCATACAAAATGCTTTATAACTCAAATTACACACTTTATCATAAGTTTCCTCTACTTCAACAAACTTGCAATAAATTTGCTTTGACATTCATAATGCTTCTTAATAGCTTAATGAAGAGCAACATTTTGGTCTGCCTGATGGTGTGTACCCACTGATAAATTATTACATTACATTTCCTAAGTTTTGCTCATAGTAATCTCCTGTGCCCTTATGAGAAAAATTCTGCCAAGTATTTTCCTAGGCACACTTAAAGATTCTTCTATTGATTATGCATTAATCTTGTTACCTTTTCTTTGAACAATGGTGGTATCCTCCCTCTGCCAACACAGATGCAATTTTCACTTATACTTAACAAAAGTTATGCAATCACTCCATAAGCAAGCCGGGTCTATTGCTTAACAATTCTCCAATTACAGCATCTAATTATGGCAGTTTTAATGTATTATAACATTCTCATAGCATTTATGACTTCTTTTTGATCAATTCCTCCTGTATAAACCCAAAAAAATGGGACAGTGTTGGATTTCAGGAGATTTTTATTCATTTACTTATACTTTTATTGTTTTTAAAATAGTGACAATAAGGAAATGGGAAAAAAGCCTGCAAAGGTGAAAATATGTACAATGTCAAAGACAATAGAAAGTTCTTTTAAAGGAAAATGAGAAAAATACAAAATACAAAAAAACAAAGGGGGGAAACTTATTATATATCATAGTTATATAAATGTACTATAACTATCAATGTACTTAAATAATAATTGCATTAGACAACTATACATAGAATCATAATTATTTACTGTTAAAACAATATTGAATATCAGGAGTAAGAGTTTCTCAGGACAAGCTGAAGGAAAGGGGTTTAATTACAGGCATTACTTCAAATATTCTATGGTTACATAGAGAGAATGGAATGAAGAACGATGGAAGTAGGAAACAGGAAACAGTATTTCTTTTTTCCCTGAAAAAGAAAGAAAATTATAATTTTACTCAATGGCCATTGCAATACAAGGATGCAAATAAATGAAAGCAGAATAAAATGTATGTACATTTCTATTAATATTTAAAACCAAATAGAACAAAATGTCAAAGCATAAAAGCATTAAGACGATTCATTCCTTTTATTGTCAACTCTAATCTCAAAGAGAAGAGTTGTTTGGAATTTCTGGCTGTTGCAGAATCTTTGCAACCTATTCAGTAATGTGAGAATATATTGAAATATGGCATAGAGTTGGTATGAAAAAGTGGAAGCAAAGCTACAAAAAATAACCATAATACAATACCATGGTTTATTTAAACAAAATCTAATTTAAGAAAAAAATATTACAGATGCTATATAACTTCACCAATAGTTATGATATACAAATCATATAACAATAAATATCAAACATGTTATAACAAAGAAGAAATATTTTTATCATTTGGTGGTGTACAAAAGTTTCCAAAGTACCAGAAAGAAGTACACAAAACATGCTCAGAAAATCCTAATAGTAAAATCTGAATAGAGCTACACATACTTTTATTGCTTATGATCTCAGAAAACCTAAATGAAAAGTAAACACAATAAGATATGTGTTGCCGCAAGAAGAAATCTGGCACAATTTTGAAAAAGAAGAATTTTGTTGACAACACAGGATCGGGAGAATAAAAAAGGAGAATATGCAGCAATGACAAAATTGACAATATATAATAGAAGTTTGAGCAAATTTAAGCAAGGACAACTCCTTTTATTTACTACTTATTACACAACAGGGCAAATTTAGACATATGGAATATGGTTTCTAGGAAAAAAGTTATAAGACCAATTAAAAATAATAGATGAAAGGGCTTTAATAGATACTAGCAATGATCTTCAATGTTCAATGTAAAAGATAAAAATCTAAGTTGTGGTCAGCAGTGAGAGAAACAAGTGGAAGACAGGGAGAGTGTCACTAGCATGTTATTCCGCAGTGTTTTTATTTGTGCTTAGTAGTTGTTCTGATGATTTACAAGTTGAACCCAGAGTCCTACTATAAAATCTGGCTTCTGAAAATGAACTCTGTGCTCTCTATTGGGGGCAAAGCTTATGTAATACAGATGGCTGACAAACTTGAGTAGAGTCTCCTGTTTCAATGATTCTTGATAACACCTACCGTAACAGCAATCCTGTGGTATTTGAAGAAACTTTTCTCAATGCTGAAATATTCATTGTTTCAGATGGTTAGTTTCTATTACCGTGTTTCCCTGAAAGTAAGACCACCCCGAAAATAAGCCCTAGCTTGATTTTGGGGGTTGAACCTAATATAAGCCCTACCCCTAAAATAAGCCCTAGTTTTGGGGCAAGGCACACACTTAAAAATCAAGCTAGGGCGGGGGGGTGAAGCTGCCCCATGCAACCCACACCCACTTACCTTACAGCCAGGCCTCTCCTTGCTGGACCACTTCTTCTGAGCCATCTCCAGGTCTGCAGTTTGCAGTCAGGTCTTTCCAGAAGGCCACTGCAGCTGAGAACTGAGCTATGGACTGGTGCTCGGCTGCTGAAGTCTTGCAGATCTTGCAGATCCGATATTGAATCCATAGCTCGGTTATTGGCTGCAGAGGCCTTCTGGAAAGACCTCTGACTACGAAATGCAGGCCTGAGCTCCATTCTCAGCTGCAGAATGAAGCTGCTCCTTCAGCTGCAGAAGAAATGGGCCAGCTGGCTGGGGCTGTGGGTGCCAGAAGTAAGTGAAAAAGACACCCCTGAAAATAAGACCTTGTGCCTCTTTTGGAGGCAAAAAAAAAAAGACCGGTCTTATTTTTGGGGAAACACAGTAATAGCCTTGGTGGAGCAGTGGGCTAATGCCTCCTTAAGTAACACCAGCTGCCTGCAATTAGTGCAGGTTCGCATCCCACCAGGCTCAAGGTTGACTCAGCCTTCCATCCTTCCGAGGTAGGTAAAATGAGGACCCAGATTGTTGGGGGCAATTAAGCTGACTTTGTAATAATGCCGCTTGGGGCCCCCCGAAAGCCCTAATAATAAGCAGGCATATACATAGAATGAAGGCTATTGCTAAGCTTGTAAGCCGCCCTGAGTCTTCGGAGAAGGGCAGGATATAAATGGAATTAAAATAAAATAAATAAAATAAAATAAAAATAGAAATACTATTGGAATCTCAAACAAAAAAGGGCTATAATTCTTGTGGTAAACTTGTTTGGTAAAAACTCCAGCTAATTTTTGTCCTCCAAACATCTGTACCATTAACGCTTGAAATCCAGTTTTCTCTACATAAACGTTGTGCAAGTCCTACTAATTTTCTAAGTGTTTATCCCTGTGGAAGAGAAATCAGAGTACAAGTAGTTCCCAATTTATGGACTGGCTGCTTAGTGATGTTTGAAATTATGACCTACCTGAAAAAGATTTTTGACCCAGATCTAAATGTCTGACAGTTGCCCGTCCTATGGTCACGTGACGCACTTTGAGCACTCAGCAAAATAGAATTTGTGGCCATTTCCACATGTGAGCATGTGCATGTTTTACAATGGTTTGGTTGAAAACTGACACTTCCCAGTTTTCAGCAAAACTGTGCTATAGAAATAACGAATTTGCTTAACAATCCTGGCATTTGTACTTAATGACAGCAGTATTCCCTTAATGACAGCCACAAAAAAAGGAATAACTGATTCCTTTTATGACAGTTACAACCATAATGGGTAGCCTTCATTACATTATAATTTGAGGAGTACCTGTATTGTATTGTACTAGAGTGGTCTCAACTTTTTGACTGCCTGCTTATAGACACATTATGTAAGATATTCACCAAACTATTATCCCATATATTTAAGAGTATAACTGCTGTCTTTGATATCTACAATATGCCTGGCATGCTTTCCTGATCTTATGCCCATATTGATCTTAAGTGTTGTAGATTCCTTTTAAAAAGTTTTTACAGAAATTGTTATGTATGGGTTATGAGCAGCAGCTCTGCAGGTACCACCAGATGGCGCTGTGCTGTGGCTGGATTGGCTGAAAGGGTTTCGGCGGGAGATACAGATGGATTGGCCAGAGTGTCACCTGGCTAGGTATATAAGGGGTCCAGGTAACCCCCTTTGTCCAGTACGCGCCTACCACCAATAAAGAGCTGACATGCAGTACTCATCTGCCTCTTCATTGCCATGCGGTCCTCAACCCGCTACACAATAGTGGCGATGAAGGTGGGATAGCTGTTTCTCACAGAGCTGAATGACTAGCTGAGTGACCATGGCAAAAATAACACAGATCCGCGAGTTTGACATTCACCGGCCCAAGTGATGGGAATCGCACTTGGGCCAGATCGAATGCTACCTCCTGGTCAACCGGATCACGGAGGATCGCATGAAGGCGGCAGAGCTACTGTATATCAGCGGGTCTGCCATCTACAATGTGGCTGTGGGTTTGTTCACACCCATGCCTATCGCATCTGTTCCATACCGTGACCTCGTAAGCAAGCTGAACGGGCATTTTATGCCTAAGAGGTTGGAGATGTCTTGGAGATTCCAGTTTGTCCAGCGGATCCAGAGGCCGGGCGAGTCAACAACGGACTTCATTGTGGATGTGCGACAAGCTGCTCATCTCTGCAAGTTCCCTGATCTAGAGGACCGCCTGCGAGATCGTATCACTTTCGGGCTGAGTGACAACCGGCTGCAGCAGAAACTGCTCGTGAAGCCAAAAATGAGCCTGCAAGAGGTCTTGGACAAGGTCCAAGTGCATGAGGCAGCCAGTGGCAACGGTCAAACAACCCACCGACCCAGCAGCAGCTCCGGGGGATCAGTGCACCAGGAGAGCACTGTGTACGGCAGAACGGACAATGACAAAGTGGCAGAGATCGACATGGTAGACCAGAGGGCGGCACAACAACAACCAATGCTACCATGGGTAGACCAGGGGGCTCAGCGGAGACCGATGGGGGTACAGAGAGCTGCCAGTGGGGCCGGTACTGACGCCATTCTGGGAGCCAGAGCGATCAGTCCCAAGTGACTCAGGCTGTGGGGGAAACCACACAAGAGTGACCTGCAGATTTCACTTGTCTAAGTGCCAAATCTGCGGGAAAACAGGCCACATCGCTGTGGTCTGCCGGAGCCTCAGAGGAACGAGGACGCATCGTCAAAAGGTACTGGGACACCCCAAAACACGACCTCCAATGCCGTAGTGAACCTTAAGGCCATTTCCCATTTGGGGGGCTATTGGTTACTCACCCCCCAAATTATGCTAGAAGTCCACTTGCCGGGCATACCCTGTAAGATGGAGTTAGACTCCGGTGCCGCGGTCTTGATAATTTTGGAGAAGACTTTTAAACAAGTGTGTGGCCGGAGCAACCGGTGAGCTATGTTAAGACCAACTAACCTAAAACTAACTGACTTCCAGCATGCTCCCGTAAAAATCAAGGGGGAGACCACGCTGTCGGTGGGGTTCAGAGGGTTCCATGGGGACTTGGATGTGTTGGTAGTTGATGGCCTCAGGACTAGCTTAATGGGGCTGGACTGGTTCAGCCCGCTGGGCATAGGCATCTCAGGGATCCATAGGGTCCAGGCCACGAGCCTCGAATCTGTCTGCAAAGCAGTTGCAGACATATTCGAGGAAAAGCTAGGCACATACATGGGGCCACCCATCAAGTTAAAGTTAAACCCCAACATTATGCCCATTAGAATCAAACCCTGCAGGGTTCCCTTTGCCCTTAAAAGTAAAATAGAGAGGGAGTTGGACAGGCTAGTGGACCAGGGGGTGTTAGAGCCCGTGGAAGGGGGTGAGTGGGAAACCCTTATAGTTACCCCACTAAAATGTGCTAAGCACATTGGTTTGTGCTTAAATTGTAAGCTGCCCTGAGTCTTCGGAGAAGGGCGGGATATAAATGGGATTAAAATAAAAATAAATAAAAAATAAAGGCTAATGGGGAGGTGAGGATCTGTGCTGACTACAAACGTACTGTGAACTGGGCCCTCAATTCGCATGTTTACCTGGTCCCGACGGTCAGCCACATCCTCGCCTCTCTTCAGGGTGGCACCATTTTTGCAAAGCTAGATTTGGCGCAAGCGTATCAGCAGCTCCTGGTTGCCCCGGAGACTGCTGACATGCAGACCATAGTAACGCACAGAGGAGCTTTCAGAGTTAACCGTTTGCAGTTCGGTATCTCTTCAGCACCAGGGATCTTTCAAGAAGTGATGGAGAAAACACTGATGGGCATTCCAGGAGTATGCCCTTACTTTGATGATGTCCTCATCACTGGAAGCTCTGAGGAAGTATTAGCTGAGAGACTGCAGGTTGTTTTAAACAGATTTCGCTCTGCAGGGCTCAAACTCAAGAAAGACAAGTGCAGCATAGGGGTAACATCTACTGAGTTCCTAGGGTTCAGAATAGATGCCAAGGGGGTGCATCCTGCTGAATCCAAGGTGAGGGCAATAAAAATGGCCCCCACTCCAAAGAACAAGGGGGAATTACAAGCATTCCTGGGGCTCCTAAATTTTTACCACTCATTTCTTCCACACAAAGCTGCAATAGCTGAGCCTCTGCACAGGCTCCTAGACAAGCAAGCTGTGTGGAATTGGAATAAGCAGCATGAAAAAAGTTTTAGACAACTGAAAGAGCTACTGTCTAGTAACTCCACTGTCACCCACTTCATGGAGTCAAAACCTATATGCATTGCATATGATGCATCCCCATAGGGAGTGGGTGCTGTACTGAGCCATCTTGAAGACAATGGAGACCAAGTGCCCATTGCCTATTACTCACGCACATTGTCTAGGGCAGAAAGGAACTATGCTCAAATTGATAAGGAAGCTCTGGCCATTGTGGCCGGGGTCAAGAAATTCCATGACTACCTCTATGGCAGGGAATTCACCACATTCACAGATCATAAGCCTCTACTGGGTTTGTTCACAACAGACAAACAGACACCTCAAATTTTATCACCAAGAGTGCTTAGGTGGTCCATCTTCCTATCTGCATACTCTTGCAAGTTAGTTCACAAGCCGGGTAAAGAGATGGGTCATGTGGATGGGTTAAGCAGGTTGCCCTTAGACAAGGCTGAACCTGATCCAGCACCAGCAGCCCAGATACTGTCCATTCAAGATCTACCAGAGTGCCCCCTGCAGGCAAAAGACATAGCCGCTGAAACAGCAGCAGACAGAGTCCTAAGCAGAGTTCAGTCTTGTGTAGTCACGGGGTGGCAAGAAAGGTCTCCAGGAACCAAATTCCAACCTTATTTCAACAGGAGGCATGAGTTGTCGGCACATAAGGGCTGCCTCTTATGGGGAAGTAGGGTCATCATTTCCCAAACACTGAGAAACACGGTCATTAAGTCATTACATGAAGGACATCCAGGAATAGTCAGAATGAAAGCATTAGCAAGGAGTTATCTGTGGTGGCCTGGCCTCGATAAGGCTATTGAGGAACAGGTTAATGGTTGTTATGACTGCCAAAGGTCCAGACCTGCGATGCCCCATGCACCAGTACTCAAGTGGGAAGAGACACACATTCCATGGTCCAGAGTACACATTGATTACGCAGGCCCCTTCCAGGGACAGTTGTTCCTGGTGGTGGTAGACAGCCACTCTAGGTGGTTAGAAGTGATACCAGTCACTAGCATGACCTCGGCCAAAACCATCCAAGTGCTCAGGGGGCTCTTTGCCACACACAGCCTTCCAGATGTATTAGTCTCAGACAATGAGCCTCAATTCACCTCTGCTGAATTCCAGGCATTCACCAGGGCCAACTTGATTAGGCATGTCACATTGGCGCCCTTCCACCCGTCGTCTAATGGATTAGCAGAACGCATGGTAAGAACAACCAAAGACGCATTGTGGCGCATCATCAATGGCGACTGGCATCAACAGTTGGCACAGTTCCTGTTAGTGCAACACACCACACCCTGCACTGCCACAGGCAAGAGTCCAGCGGAACTGCGGTGAGGCCGGAGGCTCATCACCAAATTGGACAGACTGCACCCTGACAGAGTGGCTGCTGAGGCTGAGCATCCCAAAGTCCCTAGAGAATTCCTCAATAACGACTTTGTTTGGGCAAGGAACTACGGGCCAAGTCATTTTTGGATTCCGGGGGTGGTGGTTGACAGAACTGAGCCATTGTCCTACATTATTGGGGTGGAGGGGAATCATCAGATCAGGCATCATGTAGATCAAATCAGAAAGTGGATTCCTGAAGGGTCTCAGGGTGACCACTCACAACAAAGAACAATTGAACAAAATGGGGAAGCCCAGGGACTGGGTCAAGCAAAATATTGGGACCAGGGCTCAACCTTGACCGATGATGAATCGAAAGACCAGCAAGGGCTGAGACAGTCTATCAGGACCCACAAACCACCAGCATATCTTGCAAATTATGAACGATCCTGAACAGGCCAGGGCCGGTCACTGCTCGGGTTGATGTTGTGTTTGTAATGTATTATGCATGCCAATTGGTTTATATATATATATATATATATATATATATATATATATATATATATATATATATATATATATGTGTCATCTTTTAAGGGGGAAGGGGTGTTATGTATGGGGTGTGAGCAGCAGCTTTGCAGGTACCACCAGGTGGTGCTGTGCTGTGGCCGGATTGGCTGAAAGGGTTTCAGCGGGATATATGGACGGATGGATTGGCCAGTGTCACCTGGCTAGGTATATAAGGGGTCCAGTACGTGCCTACCACCAATAAAGAGCTGACATGCGGTACTCATCTGCCTCTTCATTGCCATGCAGTCCTCAACCCACTACACAATAGAAATCATTCATCTTGGCCAGGCCCCTCATAAGGTGTTGAGGAAAAGGACATACCATAGAGCTTGTTTCAGTGGTGGGATTCAAATATGTGAACAACTGGTTCTCTGTGTGGATGCCGCTTCTGGAAGTCTGTTCTGGGCCTGGGCAACAAAAAATTAGCTACCGGTTCTGCCAAAGTGGTGCAAACCGGCTGAATCCAACCACTGGCTTGTTTCTGTATATATCAGAAGAGGCATGTTCTCATCTCAATAGATGGAGAAAAAAACATGAAATTAAAATTCAAGTTTAAAGTGATACACATTGCTGAAATAAAAATTAAAGAGGAAAGAACCTGGAATATAAGTCTGTTTCACACCTGTTTTAATATGTACACTGTCTGTTAATGTTTAGGAGGGCCCTACTCTTATCTGCCTAATGTTACAATCTGTAATATTTCTGATCAGCATTAGCAATCTTCTGTCCATATAAACAAACACATCTTGCTTTACAACTTTTCCTATCCACCGACTTAAGGCGAATGAAAGATCCACAAAGCCAGCTTATATATTTTTACAAAGATCATTTACAGGTAGATCACACTTACTGACTCATTTAACGACAAAGCTACAAAGGTGTAAAAAGTAGCTTTGAGACTAGTCCTCACATTTATCAGCATTGCAGCATCCTGCAGCCATGTGACTGCCATTTGTGTGCTTCACAACTGCTTGTGAAAAGCAGTGAGGTTGTAAGCCCATTGCAGTCTTCTGATGTTTTGCTTAATGACCATGATGCTTAGTAATGGAGTTGCTGATCCCAATTCTGTTTGCTAAATTGAGGACTAACTGTACTGTATATACAGGTAGTCTGCAATTTACGACCACAACTGAGCCCAAAATTTATGTTGGTAAGTGAGTTTTGCCCCATTTTTACAATTTTTCTTGCAACATTTGTTAAGTGAGTGGCTGCAGTTATTAAATTAGTAACATGGTTGTTAAGTGAATCTGGTTTACCCACTGACTTTGCTTGCCAGAAGGTCGCAAAAGGTGTTCACATGACCCTGGCACACTGAAACCATCATAAATGTGAGTCAGTTGTCAAGCATCTGAATGTAAATAATGTGACCTTGGGATGATGTAACGGTCATAAATGTGAAAAATGGTCATAAGTCACTTTTTCCAGTGTCATTGTAACTTCAAACCGTCTCTAAACGAACTGCTGTAAGTAGAGGACTACCTGTATTGAGTAAGTGAATGCTGCAGAATAAAGCACCAGGTTCTTGTTTTCTGAAAGCTTACCTGATACTTGTACAAATACTGTTTATTTTCTCCATGATTCCACTTTACAGAGTCAGTAAACTAACTGTGAATAGCCAATCAGTTGCTGGGTCCCTTTGATTTTCCTTTTATAAACTGGAATAATTGAATTCTTGGGACACTTATGTGGGCATCATATTTGCCTTTGCCCTTAAGAAGTTTTTGTATCCCAACTAGACAACCTGAGACACAGTTGGTCATTGTTTCAGACATATTTCCTTTCCTAAAAAGAGAAACAGAAAGAGCACAGGGGCACAAAATCAGTGGGCGTGGGAGTAACTTCTGACTTCCTGCTGGCTTCCCCATTGACTTTCCTTATGGGAATCTGGTAGAAAGCTGACAGGAAGTTCCTTCCTTCCTTCCTTCCTTCCTTCCTTCCTTCCTTCCTTCCTTCCTTCCTTCCTTCCTTCCTTCCTTCCTTCCTTCCCCCCCTTCCTTCTGTTTTCCTTCCTGCCACATCAAGTTTAGATTTCCTGCCAGTTTCCCCATTAATGTAATAATAATTAAAAAAGGAATTGTTTAGGTCAGGTAGGGGGTGTGGGAGGGTGGTAAGAGTTGAGAGGAGTGTGCAGGGGTTCACAGAGTTGCATGAGAGGTGATCTGCAGGTCCAGGAGAGTGTGCATGGTGCAGTGTGGGTCAGGAAGGGTGCATAGGGATATGAAGGATGGATGAGACGTTCTATTTCAGTCAAAGAATGAATGTAGGGTGTGGCATGGGCTAGGAAATGGGTGCAGGGATTTACAAGGGGTGTCACATGACTGGGGAAGGCTCAAGGGGCTGGGCATGAGCCAGGAATGGTGTCATTGACAAATGGTGCATGGGGGTTGAAGAGGTGCCATGCAGGTTGAAGAGAGCACATGGACAAGGGCAAGAGGTGCCACATGATTTGGGGAGAGGGTAAAGAGATGCAATGTTGGGGAGGGTGAATGAGGTGTTGTATGGATCATGAAGAGTGTCTGGTGTGTGAGAGAGAGATGGCATGGGTTGGGGAGGGCACATGAGGGTACAGAGTGTGCAGAGATGCATGACATAAATATAGACCAGCTGGGGAGGTATGCGAAGCTTACCTGAGAAACTTGCTTCTCCGTTGCCAATGCTTCCTGCAAGCTTCGCATAAGCAAAGACTTTACTTCTGGGAAACTGGAAGGAAGTATAGCAAACATGATCAAATTTATACTTCCTGCTGGCTTCCCCACTGACTCCTGGAAAAATGTCAGGGAGGATTGGAATGATAATCATATAACCATGACTGACTGTGGCAACATAATAATGCTGAAGTGACCACAACTTCCCCAAATTTCATTCTCACTGGATTGATGGGTCCTGGCATTCTGTTAAGTTAGTCCATTTGAGATACCTTGGTTGAAAAATTGTTCCCATATGATGCGCCATTTTGTTCAATCGAACATGACAAACAGATACAAGAGTTTTAGTAGTAAATAGATTAGATCTTGCATTGTGGAAGGAGATACGGGTAGCTATAAAGAAAGATGAGTAAAATCAGTGTGGTTTTTTGATCCCAAGTGATTCATTGTGGGCAACTACCTCAGGTTTTATTTGAGGTTTATGTTTGGTTTTTTGGATTATTTTTGATTTTAACATTGTTCTGGTTTTCTTTTTCTTTTTTTTCTTGGAGGAGAGTTGATGTATTACACTACCCAGAGACTTTTGGGGAAAATAAACCTATCTACACATGATTGGTTTTTATAAAGCAATAGAGTATTTAAAATGCCAGAAAAGAGCTTCATCTGTTGGTAGTCTTGCATCTCTGTTTTAGAAATGAATCTGAGTCATTATTATTATCTCCCAGAAGTCTGGAATTTTTTTTTCAGCAAATACTGAACCACATGACTATGCATATATTTTTCTTAATAAAATGTCTATATCTTTAAAAAAAAGACTTGTTTGTGTAATATACTTTTTCTTGAATTAATTCTACTAATCCACTTTTTCACATGCCATTTTTCTATGGATTCTCTATATGTTTTAATCAAGCAAGATGGTGTAATAAAATAATTCCTTTTTCATGTGTTTGATGCCTAAAATTGTAATTTCAGTTGGGATTTACAGAAAGCATAAAGAGCTTCTATCCTGGTATCATTATTTCTTCATTTAACAGAATTGTATTTCTGAACTGAAGAAAATTCAAGCTTCAGACTGAGCTTTCTCCCATTCATACATCACAGTCACCCTGCTTAAATAAGTAATAATGGCATTTGGACAGCCTGTTTAACAAATTAGCTTCTCAAATTATGTAAATAAGGCATTATCACCTTCATTCAATCAAGTTTCTTGCAAAGAATTACAAAAGAACTGAAGGAAGTTTATCATTTCTAGGTCCATATTCTGTACATTTAATAACTGGTGATGAGCAATCCTGATTTCCTGCCAATATAATATCAAGATAAGTTTAGGTCACATGGCCTCAAAGACATCTGCTGGTTTTTTTTGGCAAATTATTTGGGTTAAATTTTGAAGAAGCCACTGGACCCTAGTTGAGACTGCTTAAATAATAAATCTTAAAGTATGTTGAAATAAAACACACTAAAGCTGTACTGTTCCATCTTTATAGCCCAAGAATATAAGTTTCAACTAATGTAGATCTTGCTGAAATTTTCCTCTTGGATCTTTATGTCAGGGTAGATATCCCTATTGCATTGGTTACTACAATTCAGGGACTCAAATTTTTGCACAGTAATCACAAGGAACGGTCAAACTTAATCAACACAGACAGCTAGGGGACTTGCATATTATTCCACAAAGCACCGTACCCATTTCATATTTTGGATTTTAAACTTAGCTAAGGACTCCTCAAAGCCCAGCATGCTCTGGCTGTCAGAGCTTTTCCTACTTAGATAGCAACTATCAGGATTCTGCAGGTCCACATGGAAAAAGATAAAAGAAAAGGTAGGGGACACAGGAACTGTCCAGCCTTTTCTGTTTCCATTTCTCAATGGCGTGGAGCTTGTAACTTGTCCACCCACTACTCCTTGAAGATGCCACCCATACCCTCTTAACTGTGCTCAAGTTACATCTTGGACTTCTATCGTGGTAGGTGCCTCGGCTCCGTTGTGGTGCAGTAAACTGGGCTTACGTTCTGCCAATCTTCTTTCCACCCAGGTGACCTGCTTTGGGGTTTGAGAGAGCTGCTTAAGTCCACAAAGCAGCAGAGATTACTCTCAAGTCAATGCTTCTGCGGCAGAAATCACACTGCTTTGAGAAGGCGCGTTGGGCCGGCAGGAAAGGACTTCCCATGTCAAGTTCTTGCCGATGTTACTTACCATCGGAGGCTAGAAAGGGACTCCTCCGCTAACTTAGGGGGGATGGGCGAAGCGTGCTCTGCCCGAACCTTCCGCGCCCAGGACAGCTCATCTCAAACGACTGACGCTTCATCAGTCCGAGCTCGGAACAAAATAGCCCGTTTCGGAGCACCAGCCAAAACGCTGCTGTTTCTGGGCGGTAGCGGCGGCGGTGGTGGTGGGGAGCGGGAAAAGCTGAGATAAGAGAGGGAACAGCACGGAAAGAGCAGAGGAAATAGCGGCAAGTACCCCCCCCCCACACACACACACACTGACAATCTCTGCGTCGGCCAAGGATGGGGCAGGAAATCTTGACGCCCCGAGTCAGTTGGGCTGATCGGTCGGTAAAGCTTGATACCCGGGTTGACCTAATCTGTCATTTGATACGCCTGGTTTGGGCGTAACTTCAAGGAGTGAACACAAAATTAGTGGGCGCGTGTCACCATTGTGCCGTCTTTCAAAAACCATAGTTGTGCAAACCACGGCTTAGCGGAATTTGTGAACCGACCTCCGAACTCACAGAATATGAACGCGTCCGAACAGGAAGAGCTCTCCACGCAAGAACCGGGGTTTTCCTCAAACTTTGCTAAAATGTGGCTGGCTAGTTTTGCAACTGAATGCTCACAACTTTGCTTAATTCGATCCCTGGATTAACCCATTTTCTGGATTTCAGCTCTGCTGTAAAGTAACCATTTACTACCTAAGTCAAATGAATTTTCTCAACACGCTTAAACACTAAAATCTGATGAGAAAAAAATTAATCAAAGTTTAACTACCTGTACAAATGCAATTCCTGAATCATTAACCTGGTTATGTGTTTGTGCAAATCCAACTAAAAGAGTTTAGTGCAGGATTAGCATTCTGTGTAATCTAATCCCTGCTTATGCAAACAAGAAATTCACATGTGTGATCAGAACCATAGTCCTTTAAACATATTTGCTTATCCTGCAATATTACTGATTTGCCAGACAGAGTTAAAATAATATCCCAGACTAAGTAAGAGCATGAATATGCCCACTTATTTGGGGGAAGGAGATAAGCAAAGGTGAAAATCACTGAGATACACTTTGAAATCTAAATAGGATTGCTGGGTGTACATTAAACTGATGCACATTAAGTCAGAAAACCTGCTGAATTGAAAGATAATTTACTTTTGAGAAAACTTGCAGAGGACCTGCTGGAAGAGCCAACCATATATTTTATCAATGCAGGATGGATTAATCACATACCTTGAGCTTCTGAGTGAATCAGAAGGACTATCAATACAATTCTAGGTATGTTTACTCATTGAGTTCCATGAGACATTCTCCAGTGACAGTAGAAATAGTGGGTAGCTCAATAAAAATATCAATGTATGTGACTGCTGTAAAAAACAGTATTATTGCCATTAAGAAGGAAGTTTGAAATATAACAGTCAATTTCCTTATAAAAGATATGGTCATCACACCTAAAAGTTATTGTAGCCTTGAGGAAGACTCAACTAAAATGAGTAGAGGGCTGCAGCATCAGTGTTTTTAGCTTATGGGGGAGTCTGTATTATAAAAATAAATACAATTTATATAATGGTACCCAAAATGTGGGTATATATTTTTTTCATCTTAACAATGTAAACATTTGAGATTGCCCATCAAACCAAGTGCTGAGAAAATAAACGATCAATTAAATGCAGCACTTTTGTATGACGATCACAACTTAAACTGTGACTCGCTACCATCAAGGCAGGGTGACAGTTCCAAGTTTAGATGAATACATTTCTAGAAAATTGGGCTATAAATGCCTATTAGCCATCTTCAAGGGATGGTGGCTCAGTGGGTTAGGAAGGCAGGTCGAATCCTGAGTGCCGCGTAACAGAGTGAGCGCCTGTTACTCATCCCAGGTTTTGCCAACCTAGCAGTTCGAAAGCACATAAAAATGCAAGTAGAAAAATAGGGACCAGTCTAGTCATGCCGGCCATATGACCATGGAGACGTCCTTGGACAAGCGCTGGCTCTTCGGCTTTGAAACGGAGATGAGCACTGGCCCCTAGAGTCGGAATCGACTAGCAAGCATGTGCGGGGGAACCTTTACCTTTACCTTAGCTATCTTCAATCTGGAATCCCCTAATACCAGCTCCTAGGGAACAAGAGCTGATGGCCACAACCCCTTCCTCCTTATGCCTTTGGGCTTCTTCAGAGCATCTGGATGGTATAACGGGACCTTGAATAACCCTCTTCTGATCCTAGAAGGGTCTTGCATTGTTAGGAATGATAAGAGAAGACCACCAAGGGCTTCCTTGCCTGAAATGTGGCTCAAGTGGGCTCTTAAACTTTAAAAAAAGACTCTCTCAAGCTTCTGCCCTTTCAGCACAGCACAAAGCCTAGAAACATTTTTTTTCTTCTGTCCCCAGGTAGGAAGTCAGCAGAAAATTCATTTCCCTTAAAAAGAAAGTGATGGATCAAAGATGATGCTGGAGCCTGCCCCCATCTGTTCTAAGAAGTTGCAAGTCCTACTTTCATGAATGCGTTGCAGAGAAGAGAGGTTTACAATTTCTTTCTTCACCACTGAAGTTTACCAGGTTTCCAAGTTTAAGTAAAAACAAGCGTCCCCTGCAATTAAACCCACACATCCTCACACATGCCACAAAATGGAGCATTTGCAGATTGTTGAAAACATCAAATCTTCCACTGCACTGACAAAGCACAGATGCAACACTGGGAAGGAAGGAGGGGGAGAAAAGTCTTGGGGGGGGGAGGACGATAAAGGAAAGGAGAGATTGTCAGCCTCTGTGGATTTTAGCTTGGACAAATTGGTTACTAGCAGTGGAAGGTGTAGTAGCCTCATTGACCAAGGGCTCCTTTCATGGGCACCAAAAGTCCTGCACGCAAAGCAGGGTAGAGAAGAAAACACACATTTCACAACCCAAGAATCTGAGGATTCCCTGACTCAGACACCCTTTCCCAAATTCAGCTGCCTAAATGCCTCTAACCTTAGAGAAGGGTCTCTGATTGGGCAGGTAATTCCTGGCAGATCCAGGACCGTGCCTTTGAGTAAGTTTGGTGCAAACTTGAAAGACATAAGGGGCGAACCCCACCCGTTGAAAACTTAACTAGACTAGCTTTTCAGCTACAACTAAAAATAAGAATACTAGTGTTTGCTATAGCCTTGATAAGATCCATTAAAAAGCGTTCTCTGGGGACAAAAGCAACGATTCTGCTCCGAAGACTTTCCCATTTCCTTCATGAAAGGGCTTGCCTTTGATCAAGCAATGGTGACTAAGGCCTGGGAGATTTCTAACCTATGATATCTACCTACCCCTTGATGTGAAATCCACTAGATACGAGGCAGCCCAAATTAGCACGAGATTCTTCGGAAAGGCATTTGGGAGGCTTTTAAATGTAAAAGAAAATGTATTACTTTCCTTCTCTGATGATATTATATATACAAGATTCAGCAATCAGCTCTTGGCAAAGCAACGTAACACCAAACCTAACGAAATGTCCAACACCTTCTCCTCAGGGTCAGGACGATTGGCTCTTATTGGCCATGGAAGGTAACACAGAGGAAGGCCCTTTGCACCCTGGCAAAGTGTTTCCTTTTGCTCAACTCCCCAACAGTCCCGGCTTCTTTGGACTATGGCAGGGATAGGCAACCTCGGCTCAGGAATTCTGGGAGTTGAAGTCCACGAGTCATAAAAGAGCCGAGGTTGCCTACCCCTGGACTATGGGATGGAAAGGGTTCTCTACTCCAAGTCCCCTCCGCTGAATGCAGGGGAGCCGAGTGGGTTCGGTGTCCCCTTTGGCTAGACTCCAGACAATTGGTCCCTGGAACCTCCCTTCCCCGCCCCAAGGCTTTTCTTAAGAGGACGGGTGTGTGTGTGTGGGGTGGGAAAGGGATCGAGCTGGTAGCTTGGTCACTGCATTACCCCGGGAGCTACTCCTAGGCTTCTTCCGATTTCCCCAAAGCGCTGGCTCAGTTGAGAGGGGTTGCAGCATTTCTTTTGACCAGTTCCGACCCTCTGTTGTGGAGGTCATTGGCTGGGTACGAGCAGTCTGGGAGGCTTCGGCGGCCCATCCAGCCTGCAAAGGTTGGAGGAGACCCTGGGACGGAAGTCCACGAAAGCCCCGAGCCTCTCTAGCTGCGAAGTAAAGCATAGAACGGAGGCTATTGCTAAGCACATTGATTTGTGCTTTAGATTGTAAGCCGCCCTGAGTCTTCGGAGAAGGGCGGGATATAAATGGGAATAAAAGAAAAAGAAAAAGAAAAAAAATGGGAATAAAAGAAAAAGAAATGGGAATCAAAGAAAAAGAAAAAAGAAAAGAAAAGAAAAGAAAAGGGCGAGCGGGCCGGCTGGCTGACTGGAGCGAGCTCTCACCTGCCGCTCAGGGCGCTTTCTTCAATCGGCGGCAATAAAGGTGGGGGTGGGGGTTGGTCCCTCTCCCCGAGTGGCATTAAAAGGCAGCATCGTCGCCGGGGGAGCCAAAAGGGCGAGGCTCGCTCGCCAGGCTCGGAGGGAAGGGAGCTCGCTCGCTGGCTCCGCACAGCCCCGCCGTCCTCTCGGCCGAGCGCGATGGGAAGCGGCGAGGCGGAGTAGCGGGCGTCGCCGCCCCGGGGGAAGGAAGCGGAGGAGGCGAGCGCCGACGGGGCCCCGGGTCGGCAGGAGGGCGTCGCGCTGCCCCCTCCCCCGGGAAGCCTGCCACAGCGGTGAGTTCGGGCAGAGACAGTTTCTCCCCCCCCCCGATCCCGCCTTTGGATTCGCGCGCCTGGAAGCTCTTCGGGGCAGAGTCGCCCCACCTGCCCTCCAGCGCTCGGCGAGAAGCTCCCGGCCCAGGGTAGTCCGGAGACCGGGGAAGGGGCTTGGAGGCACGGCCGGCGGGGCGGGCTGGGGCGGGGCAGAGCTGGGGCCAGATTGGGCCTCTGATCTCCCTGCGGGGGGGGGGGAAGAAGTGGATTCAGGAACTGCGGGCCTTACTAGAGAGGGGGAGGGGGGCGTGCGGTGAAACTGAGGCCTGCAGGGAGAGGCTCGCTAAGACTCGGCTGTACCTTATGTGTTTCAAACTCCCTCTTTCTTTTCTACTTTCCCTGCCTTTAGAGAATGTTCTCTCCAGTCCTTCACCCGGTTCTCTCTCTCTCTCTCTCTCTCTCTCTCTCTCTCTCTCTCTCTCTCTCTCTCTCTCTCTCTCTCTCTCTCTCTCTCTCTCTCTCTCGGTGGGGTGGGGGCAGCGGGCTTTCGTTTGCTTGGCCACGAAAAGTGCTGCTGGGCAAATCTCCAGCGGAATCCCCTGGGCGACGAATCAGGGTCCGGGTAAAAAAGGGTCTTAGCTTCCATCTGTTTCGAAGCCGGACTGCGTTTGGCTCTGGGCTGCATTTACAGGAAATCCCGTTTTCCCTTGGCGAGGAGTGGAGGGAATCGCCTTGCTGGGCTGGTGCACATTTGCACGTGGCTGCGCGCGTCGTGTCCTGGGCTAGGAGTAAAAGCGGCGGGTCCAAATGTGGTTGGCTACGACGCGGTTTTCCGAGGAAACCGAGACGGGGCAGCCCGAAGCCCCGGAGGATAATACAAGGCAAATCTGCCTTTCGGGTGAAGGAGGAGCGGGGGATGCCGCGAAGTTTTCCCAAGCCAGCCGCCCCCAACGACCCCCCACTTTGCGTGCAAGGTGCTAACCGCGTCCAGGCGGCGGTGCCTCGAAACCGCCGAAACAAATTCCGAGGCCGTCCCGGCGCTGCGGCTCCCGTGGTTTGCCATCGGCCGAGGCGTGGTGGCTTTGTTCGCTTCTCGCTGTGGGCTTAAGGAGCCGCTTTGGGCGAGACGGAGCCCGCGCGTGGATCTGGGTAGTTGGCTTCCGCGCAGGAGCCCCGCTTGTCTGAAACGGGAAGCGCCCCCCCCCCTGTGCGCCCTAAGGCGCTGCGCTCCGTGGTCAGAGCGGGGCCCCCGGGAGCTGCCCTCCTTCGGCATCCCGAGAAACCCTCGCGAAGTCGCCACGGCTGTCGAGGCCCCCAAAGGTGCTTCTGCGTTAAGAAGGCGGCATCAGGGGGCCGTGGGGGCTTTAAGGGGGGGGGGGCTTGGGGCTTTCTCGCCTGTTCTTCCAAAGCTCCGCGGCTGACTTGCCTCGGAGCTGCGGCAAAAATCCCCCCTGCCGCTGAAAGCAACCTCGCTCGACGGAGAACGGTTAAAAACTGAAAACGAATTGGGGGGACAATAAAATAGCACGAGCGGCGACATGTTTGCGGAGCGACCTTTGCAATTCAGCCTATGGATTTCAGTCGAAACCCTCCTTTTGTATTGGTTAAAAGGCAGCCGGATCCCCTCTGCTTAACGCCGCCAAAAGCGGAGCCTTCTCCGCAGTTCAGCAAGGCCGGGGTCCTAGGCCGGTTTCTCTGGCTGTGAAATTTGGTCGGTTCGATGGGGCTTTCATCCGGTAGACCCAAGTCTTCCTTAAGTCGCTCGGTTGAGGCACTGCAACTTCCTCAGAAAGGGGACCCTCAGCCTGTCCGCTTGAGGGAATTATTGCCTCTCGATCTAATCTTGCTGTGTGTGATTGAGAGTGGGATTCAGAAGATCATTTGGTGATTTATTTATTTTTTAAATGACGCCGACCGATCTTATTTCCGAACAAAAGTTTTCAAGTTAGAAAACGATGACTGCAGGTTAATTCTGCGGTTAAATTATGTATAGCTGGCTTTTGTGAGGTTGCAACATTTGTTTTTTATTGTGCCCACTAAAGAAGGAACTGGGTCCCAGAGAGAGTTTCTACCACGGTGTTTTTATTTGCAGGAGGGTCGTTTATTGGGTGTCAAAACCAGGAAAGGCCAGATTGGATGCACCCCGATGTGTGCCCATCTGGACTTGGTGGGATTTTCTCGCAAGGTACTTCAAGGATAAAATTGCAGCTTAATTTGGTGGAGAGTAAAATCAGGAAATGAAGGTTATCTGTAATAATGATAATACTAGTGTGTGGGAGTTTGAGAGTCTTGTCCTCAGGGAGTACAAAAATATTCTCAGTGGCAGGCTGGCCAGCCTGTTGTCTTGCCCAGAAATGTGGACACGTGCCAAGAGGTGTGTACACGTCTCAGCAAGCTGCCTCCTCATCCGACAAGGAGTATCTTTCCGCTTTCTCCTCCAATGCCTGGTCCTCTCAGTGACAAGCTATCACCAAAAAAATCATCACTTGCTCCAAGTCCTCTCTCTCGACTGTCGGCACTTGGAGCTTCCCTTGGCTGATGTCTAGGCAGCAATTCCCCTAACGCGTTTCCTATTCCCCCCGCCCCCACGCTGGGCTTTCTGAAAGCGCTGGCTCCAGGGATCCAGATGGTGGCATCCCCACACCCACTCCAAACCTCTTAGCTAGGTGCACACTCACTCTCCTCGCTTCCCCCGACCCCCCCAGGTTGTTGGGACAGAGCAGTGGGAGAGGTGACTGTTAAGTGCCAGCTGGATGATTCCTACAAGTTCACCTGCTAAGCAAATTCCTCAATACTAGCTAAATCAAGGTTTCGCTGAATTGAGGTAGGTAGGGGATTTCAGATATCCCACTAAGGCCTAATCCATTTTTTTTAATAAATCACTGACTTTCATATACTGTAGCTAGCTAAAGGAGAGCCAAACGAAAATGCATCATAAGGGTACACTCACACCATTCTTACTGTCATGCCAGACAATGGTTTACTGAATTAACCTAAGGTTTTAGGTTCTCATCAGCTCCCAGAAATGCAGGGCTGAGTTTGTACAACTAGAATAAAATGTGATGTGCTGCTATACAGTTGTGAGTGTTGAGTGCTGTTGTATAAAGATAGCCAGAGACTTGCCTCCTTGTTTCTTTCTTCCTGGTCTGCGCCGCGGTAAAATGAAACCTTATCTTAAAGCAATAGCAACAGCACTTAGACTTATATACCGCTTCACAGTGCTTTACAGCCCTCTCTAAACAGTTTACAGAATCAGCATCTTGCCCCCAACAAGTTGGGTCCTCATTTTACTGAAAGATGAAAGGTGGAGTCAACCTTGAGCAGGTGATAATTCAACTGCACAACTCCTGGCAATCGGCAGGCAGCAGAATTAGCCTCTAATACTGCATTCTAACCTCTGCACCACCACAGCTCTTAAAGATTGTTAGAAATAGGCCTGAACTTTAGGAAAAGTGCAGGCATAACTGCAGGTTGTTGCTTCCAGTAACTTGGTTTGCTGGGAGTTTTTCCAGGGCGTATCCATGGGGAGGTGTCTTGATCAGAAGTGAGCCGTACTTGTGGGTACAAATTTATTAAACATAAACTGACTTTAATACACAAGAAAACAGGCATAAACTATTTCCATTGCAACCAAGAGATCCAAGGTACGGTCCAGCTTTTTGCAGCCTGAAACTCAGAGAGACCAGTCATCAATCATGAGACAACCTGCAAGAGTCTCGAAGCGCTTCGCCATGGGTTTGTGGTGGTGACATTATTCCTACAAATATTTTATCCCTTCTCCCACTCCAGATCTAGTTGTAGAAAGGAACTAAGAGCCTTAGAAAATCCAGCTTATTTTAGAAAAGCAAATCAATGAGGGTATATAGGTGAGAATTGAAATCCTGACCTTTTTTTAAAAATTCCAAAGAGCCTAGCTTTAGAATGATGATCTCTTTCAAAGGTTAAAGCAAGTTTGCACTCAATACTTGGCTGATGTGCGCTGCTAGTTTCAGCCAGACAGAGTTTTGAACAGCATAACTGGATGGAGTTGAGCTAGTAATGAGCTCCATCCCTCCTCCTTCCCTGAATTTGTACAAGGCTGCTACCTAAGCCTTCTGAGAAAATCCAGGTTGTCTCTCACTTTACTTAGCCATTATTAAACACTGCCTACCTACTGGCTTCTTTCTAATGCTTCTTTCTACTGGTAATCAAAAGTGGGCAATATAGTTCTTGGGATCCCAGCTAGATGATTAGGCAGTGCTGCTTTTTCCCTTCCCAAAGGTGGAATCGGTAGCTTTGTTTAAAAAACAACAACCCAAAACACGTGTCAACGTGGCTGGCAAAGAATCACATTTGGACACATAGCATAGAGAAGCCACCACTGTGGAGAGGTGTATTCCCCAAAAAAATATCCCTGAGAATGTGCAGCATAATGCACACATGCAAGACAGCAATCCCGGGATCTTTTCTACTCAGCAGGGAATATCACTGATTTCCAGGGGTTTTCTTTCTGGGTAGGGAATGGTTCTCCAGATGACACCATTGATTGCCTCTCTGAAATCAGAGCATTCCAAAAGAATGCACCTCAACTCCCATAATGCACAGCTAGTAAGCCCGAGATACGGAAGCTGGAGTTGCATCTGGAAGACAGCAGGTTGGAGAAAACAGTCATAAATTGATAGCGGTTATTTATTTAACATATTCCCATGCCATGGCAATGGCAATGACACCTGGTGACATACATAGAAAACAAAATACAATATCAAATATACTTAACTAAAAGAAATAAAACCGCAATGGCGCTATAGCAACCGCAAAGAAAACAAAAGAGACGGCAACATCAAGTCAAATACAGCGAGGGGATGACTTTCTCAAACAGGTCAGTCTTTTAAGTGCTTTTCAAAGGCCGGCAGTACAATGATCCCACCGGGTCACCTTGACCTTGTTCTAGCTCTGAACTTTTCAGCAAGGGGCCATCCTAGTTACTAGGACTTGGAGGCACCTGGACGTCGATTCCAAGGGGAACTACAGCCTTCGTTCTAGCGAACCGCCCTAGTAAAAACGACACTGCCTTGAAAATATTTGATTTTGCCGGGACAAATTGAAAAATTCTCGAAGAGATGGACGACAGGGCTCTGGGTGGCTTCGGCGGCCCATCCAGCCTGCAAAGGTTGGAGGAGACCCTGGGACGGAAGTCCACGAAAGCCCCGAGCCTCTCTAGCTGCGAAGTAGAGCAAGGGCATATACATAGAATGAAGGCTATTGCTAAGCACATTGATTTGTGCTTTAGATCAGTGTTTCCCAACCTTAGGAACTTGAAGATGCGTGGACTTCAACTCCCAGAATTCCCCAGCCAGCATAGCTGGCTGGGGAATACTGGGAGTTGAAGTCCACGCATCTTCAAGTTCCTAAGGTTGGGAAACGCTGCTTTAGATTGTAAGCCGCCCTGAGTCTTCGGAGAAGGGCGGGATATAAATGGGAATAAAAGAAAAAGAAGAAGAAAAGAAAAGGGCGAGCGGCCCACCCGCCTCTTAAGCGCGCCGGCTTCCCCGGGCGAGCGGCGGCTCTCACCTGCCGCTCAGGGCGCTTTCTTCAATCGGCGGCAATAAAGGTGGGGGTGGGGGTTGGTCCCTCTCCCCGAGTGGCATTAAAAGGCAGCATCGTCGCCGGGGGAGCCAAAAGGGCGAGGCTCGCTCGCCAGGCTCGGAGGGAAGGGAGCTCGCTCGCTGGCTCCGCACAGCCCCGCCGTCCTCTCGGCCGAGCGCGATGGGAAGCGGCGAGGCGGAGTAGCGGGCGTCGCCGCCCCGGGGGAAGGAAGCGGAGGAGGCGAGCGCCGACGGGGCCCCGGGTCGGCAGGAGGGCGTCGCGCTGCCCCCTCCCCCGGGAAGCCTGCCACAGCGGTGAGTTCGGGCAGAGACAGTTTCTCCCCCCCCCCCGATCCCGCCTTTGGATTCGCGCGCCTGGAAGCTCTTCGGGGCAGAGTCGCCCCACCTGCCCTCCAGCGCTCGGCGAGAAGCTCCCGCCCCAGGGTAGTCCGGAGACCGGGGAAGGGGCTTGGAGGCACGGCCGGCGGGGCGGGCTGGGGCGGGGCAGAGCTGGGGCCAGATTGGGCCTCTGATCTCCCTGCGGGGGGGGGGGAAGAAGTGGATTCAGGAACTGCGGGCCTTACTGGAGAGGGGGAGGGGGGACGTGCGGTGAAACTGAGGCCTGCAGGGAGAGGCTCGCAAAGGACACGTGTACTGTAGTCTACATGTTTCAACCTCGTTCTCCTTCTCCACCTTCCTGGTCCGTAGAGATGGTTCTTTTCTCTCTCTCTCTCTCCCCCCCCCCCCGCTGTCCCGGTGTAAGTTTTCCGACTTCTTTACCGTAATCTCTCTCTCCCACACGCCCTCTTTGCACACACACACACACACACACCCTCTTATTCATTCTCTCTCTGTCTCTCTCTCTGTCTCTCTCTCTGTCTCTCTCTCTCTCTCTCTCTCTCTCTCTCTCTGTCTCTCTCTCTGTCTCTCTCTCTCTCTGTCTCTCTGTCTCTCTCTCTCTCTCTCTCTCTCTCTCTCTCTCTCTCTCTCCTTTCGTTTGGCTGCCTAGGAAAGTGCTGATGGGGAAATCTCCAGCGGAGTTCCCCGGGGGACGAGTCAAGCTGGTAAGGGAAGGGGCAGCTACCGTCTCTTTCGAAGCCGGGCTGCGTCTGGCTCTGGACTACATTCACACGAGTTCTCGTTATGCCACTGGGAGGCTGGGAGCAAACTGCTCTTGAAAGGCGGCGGAAGGCTTCTTTCAGGTTTTCCGGTGGGAACTGGGTGAGATTTCTTAAGAACCAGTAGCAGACCCACCCGCAAGCGAATATATTAACCGATCCCATTTAACGCCCGACATTTTCCTGGGAGTAGTGAAAGGAATCGCCTTTCGCGAGTTCTGCTCTTTGCTGGGCTGGAGCACATTTCCACGTGGCTGCGCGCGTCGTGTCCTGGGCTAGGAGTAAAAGCGGCGGGTCCAAATGTGGTTGGCTACGACGCGGTTTTCCGAGGAAACCGAGACGGGGCAGCCCGAAGCCCCGGAGGATAATACAAGGCAAATCTGCCTTTCGGCTGAAGGAGGAGCGGGGGATGCCGCGAAGTTTTCCCAAGCCAGCCGCCCCCAACGATCCCGCACTTTACGTGCAAGGTGCTAACCGCGTCCAGGCGGCGGTGCCTCGAAACCGCCGAAACAAATTCCGAGGCCGTCCCGGCGCTGCGGCTCCCGTGGCTTGCCATCGGCCGAGGCGTGGTGGCTTTGTTCGCTTCTCGCTGTGGGCTTAAGGAGCCGCTTTGGGCGAGACGGAGCCCGCGCGCGGATCTGGGTAGTTGGCTTCCGCGCAGGAGCCCCGCTTGTCTGAAACGGGAAGCGCCCCCCCCCTCTGTGCGCCCTAAGGCGCTGCGCTCCGTGGTCAGAGCGGGGCCCCCGGGAGCTGCCCTCCTTCGGCATCCCGAGAAACCCTCGCGAAGTCGCCACGGCTGTCGAGGCCCCCAAAGGTGCTTCTGCGTTAAGAAGGCGGCATCAGGGGGCCGTGGGGGCTTTAAGGGGGGGGGGGGGCTTGGGGCTTTCTCGCCTGTTCTTCCAAAGCTCCGCGGCTGACTTGCCTCGGAGCTGCGGCAAAAATCCCCCCTGCCGCTGAAAGCAACCTCGCTCGACGGAGAACGGTTAAAAACTGAAAACGAATTGGGGGGACAATAAAATAGCACGAGCGGCGACATGTTTCCGGAGCGACCTTTGCAATTCAGCCTATGGATTTCTGTCGAAACCCTCCTTTTATATTGGTTAAAAGGCAGCCGGATCCCCTCTGCTTAACGCCGCCAAAAGCGGAGCCTTCTCCGAAGTTCAGCAAGGCCGGGGTCCTAGGCCGGTTTCTCTGGCTGTGAAATTTGGTCACTTCATCCGGTAGACCCAAGTCTTCCTTAAGTGGCTCGGTTGCGGTATTGCCACTTACTCAGAAAGGGGACCCTCAGCCTGTCCGCTTGAGGGAATTATTGCCTCTCGATCTAGCCCCTCCACCCGTCTCTGGTTTTTCTCTTGCAACTATCTGCTGGAGCCAGACATTCACACTGATCTCATGTAAGGTGGATACGAGGGTCAGCCCTTTACTTCATCAAGCATACCTTAAATCGCGTCAGAACGCCTGAATGTCAGAGTTAAGGCTGAAAGATGACCAGACTCATCCCCAGTTTGAGCTTGGAGGAAATTTCCAAAATGTGGATGTCCCTTCAAGTAAGAATTGTATCTCCCGTCTCCAGAATTGTGTACTAAACTGCAAGACTTAAGTTCTGGAACACATTTTTTTTCTCGCAGAAAACTTTTTTCCCCTTTTCATTAAAGCCATTCAATCTTGTTTACAAATAAATAAAATTTGTTACTGAAAAAGAGGATTCCTACTAAGGAGTATTGCAATTCTTTACACACTACACTTTTGAGTAAATATTATTGAATGTCATGATCTGGGAGAATATGCATTCAGGCTGCATCCATGCCACTCTTTTTTCTCCTGTTGTATTCCAGTTGCTTTTAAAGGACTCTTAAGTGGATAAAAAAACCCCTTTTCTGGCAAATCTTGGATTCAGTTTCAGATTCTGATAGCAACTCAGCGCTTTAAAACTTGTTGGCATGCTTAAAACAAAGGTGAGGCACCTTGGGGTTCAAATAGCAAGCAGTATTGCCTGTCTTTCTCTAAAACAACATCAACACATGTTGCTAACGAAACACTGTTAAAAGTGTTTCAAGCAATTGTCTGGGGACCACAGCTATGTTTTGGCTCGCTAGGAAGTTTATGCACTTTTCCAGAGATAGAAGTACTCATATAACACATGATGTTCACAATGAAAACTGAACAGTTCCACATTGCAGGTAAAGAGTCTTTCCCGCTGAGGGGTTCAAACCAGGCTTAAAATACCTTCCATTACACCATGCATTGCTACCATTTTGCTATTGCTGTTTGCACAGAAATTATTCACATTGCTGTTTTGTGCTGGCTTTGGGGCTACAGTTGTTTGACTACAACCTGAGGGATGCTGACTTTAGTCTTCTCTTAAAGTACATCTATCAAGTAGTGGAACCAATGCAAAGTTAGGCTGGAGTCATCAGTGCTAAATAGACCTGCAAGTGAGTGGATTGGGAAATGAAGGAGATTTGTTCCCTTTTTATGCAAGAAAGAAGTCTGGTCTGTTCCTCTGGGCTGCATTCCGAAAGAGAGGCTACAAAAAATCCTCAGGATTTGCTTTCTAAATTTAAGGCTGCGAGATTAAATTTGCCTTGAACGAAAATTGACTTGAGAGCTCCAGCCTTTTAAGAAAGAAGCTGAGATTTTTGAGCCTCCTCAATAGTAAGTCCTGCTGAGTTGGGAATGAAATCCAAATGTTTCAGGAAACTGGATTAGCTACCTTACAGAGATGGAGTGGAGGTGGGGGAGAGACCTAATTTGCCCCATCAGTAACACATCCCATCAATCCCTGAAATGAACTGGGTTCATTTTGCTAAGGACCGACATTTAAATCTCCTGGTTACAATGCTTCCGTGACCAGTGATTTGCTTCTGTAATCTAAAACCTGTCACACTGTGGTGACTGTTAAAGCTACTAGCCAGAGGAGAAAAAGCCCATCCAGCTTCTTCCAAAGTCACAGGCCTAGGGCTGCAGTAAAGGTGGCCAGAGTCAATTCAGGATGCAGCATACACTTTTTCTTGGGTGACCTTTCTGAATATACTGATCTCAGATTGGAGTAGGTAGCTAAGGCTGCAAGACAGTAGGGGACACCTTTTGCATCTGCCTTGTGGAGACTTTTAGCAGAGATATTCTGCCACTTTTCACCCCATCCCAATATCAAGGATTTTTACACTATACAAAAGTGGTAGTTGCTATGCAAATTTCAAGACTGAGTGTGCAAAATCAACACAGTCCATCAGCTTCTGGCTGGCTAAACCCTATTGTCACCAACTGATGCCAGAGCATTACTCTGATCCCAGCATAAGGAGAATGAAGGGATAACCGGTTCATTTGAGCAGTAGGACTCGTTGGACACCTAACAAGATACTGCTCCCCAGTCTGTAGATCAACTGAGGGGCTTCTCAAGTCTTTCTGCCTCTCTTCTCCCCCTCCCCGCAAAAGCTTTTGAATTTTTCTGCCCTGAGTCCCATGGCTTAG
The DNA here is from genome assembly GCF_947247035.1 of Vipera ursinii. NCBI lineage: Eukaryota > Metazoa > Chordata > Lepidosauria > Squamata > Viperidae > Vipera > Vipera ursinii. Next base: position 174,402,761 of record NC_139512.1, on the reverse strand, counting down.
TTTCCCCTTTGGATTTGAGCACATGTGCCTTGCTGGTTTTACAGAGCTAAATTTATCTGACTTAGATGGCAGTAACATTGCATACTGCTAGAGGCAAACAGATTAGGGAAGGAGGGAACTCTTATCTCAGCCCACCCAAATGGGCTTACCAAAATGGCTCTTGTTAGAGTATAACCAAGCAAATTTTACTTTTGCTGTTCCTTAAGTTCAGCTGAACAGACTGAACACAGGGTGGCGCTGCCTGAAGGACAAGCCTTCCTCAATGCTGGGATATACTAAGCAGCCCTTTGCTTTCTCTGGCTGAAGCTCCTAAGTTCCTCTTTCCCTCCTGATTATTTCCGATGGGATCTATTAAGAGCAAGATCAGAGCCAACATGCCTGCATTGATAGAAACTGTTTTACTCTGAAGAAGTCGGTCCAGAGCCTGAGAAAGAACAGGCCTCCTGGCTCATAATGCCAAATGCTTGTCTGCTGAGAGGGGGGGGGGAAGGCAAGCAGCCAAGTTTCTCCTCTTTTGCCACTGTGAAAAGGTCTAAGATGCAAGTGACCAGCCTTAAGAGTTCAATCCCTGCCCCGCTGCTGGTGTAAAACAGCCTCCTTGAGTTGAGGGTAGAGGCAGTAAGGGGCTGATCTCTGCTGCCTGGGTTAACATCCTCAATCCCTATTGAGAAGGAATCTTGTTCTTGCTCCATAGAGAAGAGTTGGAAGCCCATAGCCCACTCCTGTTCCCAATATACTCTAAAGCTGGAAAATCGGCAGCCACAAAGCTAGCTGGCCTTTTCTAGGCTGAGACAAACTTTTCTTCCTCACAATTCAAGTCAGGAGTTGTTAACTTAAGAGTTTAGGGTGCTCGATTTCCATCTTGGCTTCTTATTTAAACTCTTGCAACTCAGAACTTGTCTGTTGTACCCCCCTCCCCCCCCTCAGCAAGCACAGGTCAAGCTCTTAAACCTGGCTTGCATTTTACATTTTAAATCTTTCTCAATAGGTGGACAAGTCATTGGTATTTCTGGCTCTGTTCTTAGCTGGGAGGGGGCAATTAGACATCACTTTGTTTCAGAAGATATATGTACATATGTAAATGCACACACATGCACACACACACACACAAACATTCCACAGGGATGTGTTTGAAAGAGTCAGCTCCAGTTAGTCAGACATGATTATATCACACCAAGTGTGGAAGGGCTTTTTTAAATCATTCTCAGTAGAGTCATTTGTTCCCTGATCTTGGCTAAGCATTGGATCTAGCTCTGGCTACATCTCTATAGATGACTGTTTAATATTAGAGACATTTGTTACCGGTACAGTATCCAGATCTGTGCACAGGGAACAGTACTTAACTCACTATGGTCTAACCTTTCTCTCCAAGTGTTATAGGTGTCCCTCTTATTTAGCCTGTTTATGGCCTACAGTGTGCAAAATCATGTGCCTTGTTTTGTGCTGCCTATATGTGCTTTGTCAAGCTAGACATTGTGATTTGTAAACCATGATTTACATTTTAGCCAGTTGGGTATTTATAAACATAGTTTATTCAGTAAATCATGGTTTATCCCATAGTATGCAGCTAGGTAGATGTTTATTTTTTTTCAAGCACTTTTAGAAATTCTATTCTATCTGAACTGCCCCACCACACCCTGGCAGATTCCTCATTTTCATTAATGAAATTATAGCCTCACCCTTGTTTTCTCTTGTGTCCTTTTCCTATTAATGGTTGGAACCAAAGCCACCACAAATCCCCTGAAATTCATGGGATTGCAAGTATTTGAATTGTCTCCTACTCCAATACTGTTTTACAAGTCTGCACCTTCCCCTACTACCCTTCAGATATTCCTATACTATACAATTGACAGTCAATTAATATTTGATAAATTGTTCTAGAAGACCAGGACTCAAGAAGGAGATCATGCTCAGCATGTTCACTGAGACTCTTGTCCTTCCAAAACCAGTGGGATTTCCTTGTGAGCCTCCTAGTCTGAAGATGACACATGCCTTGCCAACTGTTTTTTTTTATTGCTAAACTGTATTATTGAATCCTGGGCCCACCCAGGCAGATATGAAATCCTCATTTTTTTCTGGGCAGGACTGGGCACTAGCAGGAGTGGAGTGGAATGAGCAAAGCTTTGCTCCAACGATTTAGCAATAAGGAGTAAAACCTTAGAAGCTGTTGTGGCTATCTGTCTTATTATTCTTGGACTAATTTTGCAGAGTCGATGGGCAGGCTGCTAGCAGGCTGTGACAATGTTAAATTTTGCTGTGGTCAATGAGATTTTCTGGCTCCTGAATGGCTTGGATGTTGTGGTATGCTTGAAGAAGGAAATATTAGTCTTGCTAGACCCACATAGAGGAGATCTTCTGTTTTGGCTCTGGGGACCCTTAGGCTTAGGAGAAACAACATTTCTTTCCATGTAGAGACTGGTTGGAAAGTGATTTGTAAAGAAAAAAGACTCATCCAAACCCAAACCTGACCCTTGGATTATGAATTGTTGCTGAGATCAGTCTCTTCTGCCAATAAAATTACCTGGGCATACATGGGACTGAGGTAGAGTGGGGAAAGGACTTTCTGACAAAGTTCTGATATAAAACAAACATATGTGAGAATATCCTTAGAATTAAAATAATATTTCAAAGGGAAAACTAACTTATTATGGAAGCTATATAACTGTAGCGTTAAAATAAATTATATTGGGGGTTTATCTATTTAATACCAGTAACTCTAATAGTAAAATGTAGAAACCTCATGACTTAGATCAATGCACAAAACATTTTGATACAAAACCTCACCATCAAACAAACCTCAGCTAAATGCAGTTTTAGTTCTGAACTAATATTTTTTTTAAACTATCCTGATGAAAGAATGCCCCTTTTAAATGCTGAAAACTGACATTATTGAAGTGTGCAGACTTTATATTTAGCAGAGGGAAAAATAAGCCAAGCATACTTAATTTGAAGCAAACATTTTATTGTAGAAATTTATAAATATATTGGATACATTCCACTTAATCTAAAGATGTTTAGAACCATAATTTCCCCAGTTAGAAATTATTAGTTTTTTTAAAAAAAACAGACAACTCCACAAAATTGAAGAGTGACGTTAAAAGGGATAGTTAAGTTTCTGGATCTTAAATTATAACTTGCTGAGTTTGTAAATTGTAATGGTTTAAACTTTTTCATAATCCAAGTTGATTTTCCGAAGCCATGCAGGAAGTTTCACACAACTTTAAATTCACTACAAGAAAATTAATTAATTCATCAGGAAATAAATGGTGAAAGTATGTAAATTACTCTTAAAACAACAGCATTGCAACCAATTGTATATCAGTATTTAACTGAATACATTATTCAAAGTAACGCTGGGAGTGGCTAAATAATTTAGACTAGTTTTTCTAAAATCTTTTATCAATTATTAATACGTTATAAAATATGAAAAAGTGAACAATCCAGTTGCATTCAAGACTGAACCTGGAAATCTAGTAATCAGATTATTCACCCAGAACTGTGATGTTAAATGTGATCAATGACCGAATGCATATAAAGATCTTCACTTCTCAGATACCATAAAATAACTCATTAATGAGGTGGGAGTCACTCTCTCTAGCCACCCACATAATCAGCAGTAACAATAGGAATAAACCAGCCAGGAGCAGGAAAGATCTGCCTAAAACAAATCTTATTTTCCCACCAGAAATCTCAGCTTCTGAAACTAGCAATAATTCCTATTTTGACGACCAATCTGATTAATAAAAGTAAGAGGAAAATTACTGTTCTACTGCTAGGATCAAAGGAACAATTTTTTTCCTAGAATATGCTTCCGGCAAATCACCCCGTCCTTTTTAGTTTAGGGTTCTCCCCCCACCCCCGTCTCTGCAATTTCGCTTCCATATCTCTCCCAACCTCCTCTTCTAAAACAAGCGCAATGCATTTCGGCTAATTTGAGAATGGTTCTTTCGTGATTCTTTCAATACTACGACTATAATTCTTTCAAATGAGTCTCGTAAACATTTCCTCGTGGGCAAAGAGCTCGAGGAACAGAGTGCAAGTACTGCGTGGCGTTTTATTTTCCCCTGGCAGAACGCTTTTGAAATGTCGAAGAACGCGTTCTCTACAGATTTTCAGGAAAAGATTGACGCGTCCTACAAGTACCATTCGTGCAGGAGGGGGAGTGTAAATTCTTTGCAACCGTGGCTTTTCCAGGGATGGTTGAAACCGTCGCCCTACTCCGATTTAAAATGGAAATGACTTGGAATTCACCTCTTACCCTAGTCAGGGCTTCTCCGTAGTTCCGAAGCTGCCAAGCAGCAGCGCTTCCTAGAGGGGGGGGGTCTATGCCCAGATGGCCACAGAAAGGTGGGCAGAGAGGCGAGCTACAGCGGTCTAGCCATCCTCGAGGCGTGGAAGAAAGAGCGCACATGCTGCGCCTTTCCCTTCCACACTCCCGTTCTCGGCGGAGCCCAAAGTCCAAAGTCACCACCTTGGCTTTCCCGAAAGCTGGAAAGATCCACCGCAGCGCCTCGCAAAACTTATCCAAGGAGCAAGGCGTGCGCGCGTGTGTGGATAAGACGGGGAAGAAGAGAGCCGAGCCTCTTCCTTTTTCCCCCTTTCATCCGGAATAAAGTCTCCAGCGAGCTTATATGAAGCTACTTGGTGTTTTTGGTTTTTTTTTTTCTGGTTTCTTTTCGGCCCGGATTGCAGAGGCTAACCCGGCGTCGGCAGCCTCGGCGGCACAGGAGACGTTGCGCTATAATTTTGCGGCAGCTACTGGGGGTGGCGGCGGGGTGTGTGTGTGTGTGCGTGTTCCGCCGCTTCTGCTCACCCGTGCACGGCAGTTGCGGAAAGGCTTTCGCTTCAGGACGTCAGAAATATGTTACCTGACGCGGGGGAAGTTGAGGGTGGGTGGGGTGGAAAACACCAAGGCCGCCCTCCCCCCCCCGGATGGCGAAATATCCGCCAGAGGAAGGTTAAACGTGCCGTCTCGGGCACCCCAAAGGACGTAGTTTGCGTGGGGGCAAGACAACCTAAGTTTGCGTGGGCTAAATGCTCGCCTCGACCTACTGTTTGGCGAACAAATCTTGCTGAAAACAGAGGAGACTGGGGGATGTTTTTAAAGGCTCTCCTTCTCATCCGTCTCCCCCCGATTTTTTTTCCTTCTTCTTCATCATGTTTTCCTGAATTTCACGTTCGTACTGAAGCTGTTTGGGAAGTCTAAAAAAAATATCCATCCTGGAAGTCTTTAACGCAAACCACTTTTTTTTTTTTTACTGTGGCCAGGACGTGCCCACGAATTCCTCAGAAAGTCAAGTTTGACTCCAGGCAGGCGTTACAAAGTACAATCCTTTTTTTCTTCGCTCTTCTTTAGCGAGGGTATAACTGAATTGGCCTCTATTCTCCTCAACGGTTCTAATTCAAACCGATTTCCCTCGTCCTGCTTACTCTTCTAAAGTGGCGGAACAAAAAACCCCATTTCCTCCCGAACCTTTAATATATTATTCTACAGTCGCCGCGATTAAAAAAAGCCGCACAAACCCCGAAACTCATTCAGGCTGAGGGGATATGTGTGTTGTTGTTTTTTTGTTTTGACCCTCTAGCGCCACCGTAAAATAAAGCACGCTTAAGGGGGCCAAGAGTTTCGCTGAGCGGCAGGAATGCTGGTCTTTCTCCGGCTCTGGCAGTTGGGCGGACTAACGGCCGGGCGCGCGCGGGGCTTCCCCCCAACGGCAGCGCCGAGAAAGGCGAGAGGCGAAAGGAAGAGGAGGAGGGGGGAGTTCGCCGAGTCGTCTCCGCCTGACGGGAGGAAAAAAGGGATTGCTGCTGCACCACCTTAAGCGCGGAGCTGCCGCCGACGCCGAGGAGAGGCTTCAGGGTCTCCGTGGCTGGGGGGGGGGGGCGGCGAAGGGGGAGAGGCGGACGGGGTCGGTTATTTCCCTCTCCCCCCTCCTCTTACCCAGGATTCCTCTTACCCAGGATTCCGGGGTGGGTGGGTGGGGTGTGTGGTGGAAAGAAACCGCGCTCTCGGGATGGGCCCCCCGCGCTCAGCGTCCGTTAATTCTCCCCAACGGGTAGTGCCTTCGCTTCCCTGCCGCTGCTCCAGCGTTTTTCACCTCAGCTCCCTTCTCGGGCGCGGAGCCTACCGCTCGACCCACCGCTCGGCAGCTGCTGAACGCCGTCAAGGGAACGGCGGCGCCGACCCAGGCAAGCTGGGGGCCACTCGGCCTTCTGCCCCCCCCACCCCCACTCCCGGACCCTGCGCCCCCCCCGAAGGGCGTGTGCGCGCGCAGGACGAAGCGGCTCTGCTCCCCGCCCAGAGAAGGAGCGGTTGGCCACCCAGCGCCCCTTCGCCTCGGGAAGGAAGGAAGGGAGGGAGGGAAAAAAAAATAATAAAATAATAAAAATAAAAATGCGGTCGAGGAGGGCCGACTCCCCTCACCCGCCCTTCCCGCGGGACTCGCGCGCCGTCCCCCTCCCCGCGCCGCGGGGGAGGGCCATGTGCGTTTGTTTTGAGGCTCCGTCGCCGCCAGGCCGCTCGGAGGAAGAGACTGACGGGAAGGGAAAGCGCCTGGAATGGATACGGCGCTGCTGGCGCTGCTCCAGCCCTCCCGCCCTGGCGTCCCGAGTGCCCTCCCGCGTGGCTGCTCGGCTTCACTTTCACAGCTGTAGCCTGGTTCGCTCGCTGCCTTCCCCCCCTCCGCCCCCAATTTCACGAGCTCCCTCCTCTCCCCCCCCCGGCTAATCCTGCCCCTTCCCTTCGCGATGCCGCCTCCTCGCTTCTCCTCCCAGCTCTCCCGCTCGTCCCCCTTTGGTTTGCCTGAGGTGCTTGCGGGAACCGCGTGTTTCAATTTATTATATATTTCTTGGGCTTTAAGTCACTGACAGGCGACTTCCTCTCTCTCTCACACACACCCTACCCCCCAACCCCAACCCCAACCCGCTCCCCCACCTTCGGTCTTTCTCGCCTGCGTGGAAACGGCGGTGCTTGGCCCCAGCAGCAGCAGCAATTTTGTAAAATCCTAGCCGGCTGCCTTTGGGAAGGGGCTGTATCCTGTCCGAGTGATCCCGTAAGAGAAACGCAGATACTATTTTGGGGAACTAGGAAGAGAGGAAGGGAGGAAGCGGGAGGGAGGGAGGGGGGGGAAAGTAGGAGGGATAGAGAAGGGAGGAAGCGGGGCTGTTGTTATTTTGGATTCCAAGAATCGGGAGGAGGTAGAGAGAGAGAGAGAGGGAGGGAGAGAGGGAGGGGAAAAAAGAAGGCATCACCACCATCACCACCACCACCCCCAAAATTCCCAAAGCAAAGAAGGACAATCCCAGAAAGGACTCACTTTGCCTGATGACTCAACGCAACTAATAATCATTTGTCTCCTCTCTGGCGAATCCCTCGTGTTGCTGCTGCTGCTGCCGCCGCCGCCGCGGCTGCTTATGCTGGCTGGAAAGGGGAGAGATTGAAAGTGACACATCGGGCGCAGCTCGCGGCTTACCAGTGATCAGAGCACCGGCTTCTGCTGCCGCCGCCGCCGCTAGTTCGATAGAGTGTCCCTCTTCGGAAACAGCCTCTCCACCCCCTTTGCTTCCCCCTCCCCCTCCCCCTCTTATTTTCCCCCCTTTTTTTGCCGAAGGGCTGAGAAACCGCCCCCCGTTCCCCCCCCCGCCTCCTTCCCTCCCGATCCCAGAAGTCTCACCTCTCTTCCAGTTGCCACCTCGGGTGCCCTTTTAGGAAGAGCTCTTTCCTCCAAGCGTCGAGCCGTTTCAGGCGCAAGGGACGACCAGGTATCCTAACTCGGGAACGGAAAAAAGGAAAAAAATAATAATAATACCCCCCCTCCCCATCTTAAGGCGTCAGTGGGGTGGGGTACTGGGGAGAAGCGGGAAAAAAAGGCAAAGAAGAAAATAACGTAGCAAAAGGAGCCAAGAAAACTTTCCATCCTGGATTCTCTACTTTTGATCCATGGACGGAGCCCGAGTCAGCCAAGTTACGGACAGAATATAAGCAGTAAGTACTCCTGGAAAGCTTAGCTGAACTTGTCGCGGTAGTTCCGAAAGATGATGGAAGACGCCTGCTCGAAACCAAATAATTTGGCTTAATAGAAATTTAGTAACTGACTTGAGTTGCTTAAGGTTGAAGTTTCAGTGTGATATGTTACACTCCATTTTATTTGTTTCTGTGTAAATCGCTCTTATGCTGTCTCCCCCACCCCTACGTTGTGTACTGAAGCTTGAAAACGCAATCTGCTTGAGATAGCATTTCAGCACAAAATTCTTAATCGGCTCTAGGATTGTAGGCATATAAGGGGTAACACTTGAGGAAAAATGTTCTTTTTTTCCTTCTGAGCAAAACTATTTTTTCTTTGCAAAACAAAAAGCAAATCAACAGAAGAATGAAAGGTTAGCCTAACACCATTATTTAGCAAGTGTTTACAAACGGAAAAGATAGCAAATATATGCTGCTTTAAAAATCTTGTTTAATAGTTTGAAAGTGGGGCTACATTTTTAAGTACTTTTAGCTGGCGTTATATGTTTGCTGCTTATTTCTTCATACTTTATCCAGAGTAGGACCAATCTTGAAATGCATATTTGGCTATCTAACTGGATGACTATATTGGTTCATGGGTTATTGTATCTGAAATGCATTAGCTCTTTTAAAGCTTAGACTTTCTTATTAACACATTTGTTTGCCGAGTCCATAGCTTTGATAAATTGCATTCTTTCTCCAAAAGAGAAACTGGCACAGGTAAATAGTTCTGATAATAGTAAAGTTTATAAAGCCAAAGTTAAATGAACAATCAAGTTCTCTGAAAGATACTGTGTAGGTGCTTGTTAGCCGAGGGTACCCCAGGCAGCATAGGAAGATGTTAAGAAATCAGGTGCAAAACCAGAACGTTCTGGTTAGCTCTCCTGTGCTGTGCAGCTGCCGTTATTTCTGCTTGAAGCACCCTACTTGTTAAATGTAGATGTAACTAACTGACACAGTGGATTTGGATGCTTCTGAAATGGTTATTTCTTGTTTTTTCCCCCTCCCTCTTTCTGTTTTAGGTCCTTGCTCATTTTATTGTGACCTGCCTGTGGGAACGTTGTCTCCAACTCAGAGTAATATGGATCGGAGAAGTGAGAGTCCCTGCTTAAGGGATAGCCCAGAGAGAGGGAGCGGCAGCCCTGATGTCAAAGGTCCTCCCCCGGTGAAGGTGGCCAGGCTTGAACAGAATGGCAGCCCTATGGGAGCCAGAGGGAGGCTCAATGGTTCTGTCACCAAATCAGTGGGAGGTAACAAACCTAGCAGAACTAATGTATGCATAACAGTCTGGCGGCTGAGTTATAATAGCACAAGGTCTCAGGGTTCAGGTTGGCATAGCTTGTGCGTCTTGGTGTAAGATTACGGAAAGAAAGTCAATGGCAGACAGTTAATGCCTCACTTTAACTGATGTCTCTCATCAGTAACCAATAGGCTCATTATGGTTAAATAAAGTGGCTTATGTAGAAAGTGGCATATTTTGGGCACTTTGCCATTTTATATGTGGAGTTAACTCCTTTATGTTGATGTAGAGAGTGGCTTCTTTTTCCTGGAATGCTTAAAGTTGTTAAACAATTTGACTTACTATTAACAGAATACATAAAAAGAATTTAGATTTTCTTTTATTTAAGAATACTTGTCATTATCTTCTAAATAGTTATATATCTATATCTGGACCAATGTCAAAGTATCTAGCCCGGATGTAGTTTTTATTTATTTATGCTGAAATAGCTTATATTAAGTAAACTATATTAAAGGGGGCACTTAATTTAGTCCCAAGAATTCTCTATTTTTGTTAGACGCTTTCTATGCATGTCACAATTTACATTATATTTTATTCTCTCTTAGAAGGATTTCCAAATGTTTAAAATGTGAAAAAAGTCATTTCAAAATCCATTTTAGGATAATATCTTAGGTCAATTTAATGTCCCCAAATAGTGTACAAATTTTACTAATTAAGAATATGAAGATAAATATAAGCCTTTACCTTGGGTCTCACTTGTCACAAAAACTCAGAGGGAATTGGTGTATTGTTTCTTTATCTGTTCTTAGTTTAATTCAGCTGAGTTTTGTGAGATGTAGTTTAGAAGTTCAGGTGGCCTTCTAAACCTATAATCCTAATCCACTTAGAAATAATAGTTTGGTGTCACTAAGTAAAATATAATGCAAATAAATATATAAGCCAAATCATTTCTTTACTTTCTTAGGAAAAACTAAGTTTATTTTGCTTTGTGGAGAATTATATATCTATTTTAAAAATCTTATGTCATTTGGATATTATATTTAAAGATACCTCATGTGCTTTATATAATTTTACATTTTTAATGATGCCATTTCAATAATTAACAATTAAAAACCTTTAACATGCAGTTCAGTTAGTTTAAAGATTTCATTTTTGAATGTCATAGCTCCTTCATCTTTCACTTCAATCACTTTAGGTTTGGAGGTGGATATTATAAAAAGGTCATCTTTGTGTGAAATTTCTAAAGTAAAAGAGATAATAATGGCGAACACATAGTTCTCTTAAATATAAAGCATGTTGTAAAGCACATGGCAGCATTTTTACCGTGCGGCAGTTTATTAAAAAATGGATGTCTTTACAAATACTGGGTTCTTTGATAAGAAAAGTACGGTATAGCACCATTGCACCCTTTTTCACAGTTTAACCATTTTGCGTCTGTTCTTAGCTTTCCCTGTTTAGTAGACATTAGTAATTGCTAAAAGATTACTGAAAAGTTGCATCTTGAGATTTCCTTTATCTGTCTCTCATTCTTTCTCCCTTGTCCTCCATTTTAGTTATTTATATATTCTTAGGTAATTTAAATATTTTTTTTTGTACTGGATAAAAAATATTCAGTGGCTTCAGAGCTTTGATGAATGTTGTTTATAGCATTCTTATCATTGTGACCTTCGAGATAAGAAAAAAATAAGTTGTAGAAAACTCTGAAAGTAATAACAGTTATTGATTTGTTGCTTGCTACACTTTTTGCAACTGTTTCAAAATGAGCTGTGGGGGAGATCAGGACAAGTTAAGAACATTCATTTTGAGGAAATGTTTGTAAGTTTGCATTGTTGCTTTCTGGTGATCTGTTAAATACATTGCGGACTGATAGGTTTTTAATTTTTTAAAAATACTTTGGACGAGTTGCAAATGTTGCCTTACTACTATAGGGTTTTGCCACAAAAATTCTCAACAAATGGTAATAATATTAGCATGGCAAGAGACAGGATTTTATTCATTTCTTTGTGAAGGCTTTCATTTCTCAGTGTCTTCTTCTAAGAACTTATATTTTCATGCAACGCTAATTGTTTTAAATTAACAAACTATTATGGTATTAACGTTCTGTTTCATGCAGGTTCTTGTAATTGTAGCACCTGTTACCAATTGAATGAAGGCACTAAGAATAATTTCAAAAATCATTCTTAATTCTATTGTACTGAAGGCAGTTAAGTATTAAAATAGTAAAATTAGACCATCTTAGGAAGTGGATGATAGATAAAATTGATGTAAATTTTATTTTAGCTGTTGTAAAACTTTCTGTCTTAGAAAATCTTCATTATTATTGTACTTAAAAAGTTTACTTTGTAAAAACGATCAACAAATCTGCCTGTAGAATTAAGCATATAGAAGATTGCCTTGCTTCAAATAGTACATTTTTATAGAATAAATATATCCTTTTAATTACAATACAACCCAATATTTCTAAAGATACCCATTTTGTAAAATAAATTGCTGCACAGTATAAATTCTGCCATGTGCATTACAACATGTTTAATCTGAATTCTATAGATTTGAAGATAGTAAATTATAACAGAAAAGGAAAGCGGTTTAGAGAAAGGAGTAAACTAAGGAATCTAGCTACACTGAAGGAATATTTGGTATGTAAAACAATAAAAAGATGTCTTGAGACTGTCCAAGTATAATGACAGTTTTAAAAATAATACATAATTTAGGAAAGTTACAACTTCTTAAAATAGTACTGTAGTTTTTTTTTAAGGATCACCAGACTGTAATTATCTTATTTTTGTTGGGGAAAACAAAAAAGCCCATTGATACTTCCCATACGATTTTAAAGCACACTCTCCTCTTTATCCCTCCAATTATTATTTGTGCAGACCTAAGATTAAAACATTAGTTATGTCAAGATGCATATCTATGAAGACGGACTTATTCTTTTTTTGAATTTTTATTTGGAGAATGTAGATTGCAGAAAACTTTTGCTGCTAGTGGCAAATCATATGTTTTTCAGTTAACACTTCTTGTCCTTTACAGTATTAATTTCAGTAGAACTAGTCAAGATTAGCTGCTGCTTTTCCCCCTCTCCCTCCCCCTTCTTCTGGTATTCTAGCACTTCCTGCAATTCCTAGATGCTCTGTTTTAACCATCTATGTAATAAAACAGAAATGCTGTGATATGTTCATGATTGGCAGGATTTATAGTAAGTCTGTGGGAGAAAAAAGCAAATATCTCTTTAAAATACATATGACGCCTGGGAGAGAGGTTAAAGCAAGCAAGAGCTCTGGGGTGTTGACAGCTTTATATCCCTGCTGGGTAACATTCACTTACTAGAATTGGCGTCCTCTCTCAGTTACTAATTTGCTCCATAAGGATTTTGAAGAAAAGAAAGGGACGATTAATGGCCAGGAAACTCAGATTTCTAAAAATGCTGAATAAAATTATCTGTTCGTGACTTGTCAGTTTTTATGTACATTTATCCTTTATTAGTGTTTTAAAACCTTAATAAGACGGTGATCTTCATCTCATTATTTTAGAAATGAGGTCTGTAAAAATCGCTAAGCTGCCTTAAAATTAAGTCTCTTATTTTGTTCCTAAGTTAAAATACAGAAAAATAGCATAACATGCCATCCGATCTAAGAAAAAGAGTACCTAGATCTGAAGTTGACACGTTATGCTATTTTCATACTTGACCCATCCAGTTTCTTGAGTTGTATTATGAGGCTGAAATGCACACATTATCAATCTGATGTATTTTTTTAGACTGATTCAGAAAGTGTAGGTTTTGCTTAAACCGTTATATAGTGGGTGAATGCTTGAATGAAAAGTAGTAACACTTGTAGTTTCTCAATATATCTCAAAGTTTAGTATATCATATAGTTCACATGTTCAGTCAGATATGGTATTTTTTTTAACATAGATGATAAAAATATTGAAGGCCTGATCCAGTCATACTGATATTTACTGAAATCAGTCCAGTGAAATCAGTGAGTGGTGTCATAACTAACTTAAATGCCATTCTTTTTAGTAGTTGTATTCTAAGGATATCTAGGCTGGAACCCAGCCTATTTTATTCAGTGTAGTTATATATTTCTCAAACTGGCTTAAAGGAAAATGCAAAGTTCTTTTTTCAAGTTTTAATAAAATAGCTAGTGATCCAATATGATATATGATTGAAAAATATATCCCATTACATTTACTCTGTAGTAAATGAACATTAGGTTGCGGCCTTAAACCTCAGATCAGGATCTCAAGCTTATACAGTTTGCCTAATGAATTCAAAGTTGCCTAGTCCCAAATAGGATTCCAGTTTTTGTTTTAAGACCTAGCATGTCATTGCTAAAATCTTCATGTTACCAAGATTAATGCTGTATGTAATAGAACTGGGCACATCTTTTATTACTGTTGCAAGGGTCATGAGGGGAAAATCAGCAGTTAACTTTTTGCTGAAACATTAAGATGGAATCTATAGTAGTGTGTGTGTGTTTGAATGTGTTAATGGGATAGTACTGATGACATTTGTTAACATACTTTTCTCAAAAATAAGTTATTTTTGCAACTGAGTGGTGATAACACTACAGTGCTGAACTTTCAGTTTTTCTCCTGTTGGTATTGCTTTATCTGTGTATGAAATACTGTATAATGTGATAGAAAAGTAATCTAGTTTTAGTGATTGTGACATTTTTATTATTGCTTGCTTTTGGAATATATGTGGTTTGCATAATCCTGAACTGGTAGTGCTTTTTAAATGCAATATCAGTTTAAAATATTGTACAATCTGTTTGTTTTACAGTGTTAATAGTCAGTATTAAAATCTTCAAAATAATTGGGGAGTAATAAGCTGTTAAGTAAGTTAGAAATTGAATATTTTAAGAAATCAGAATTTATAACTTAATTGAACATTGAGATGTGCTTTTGGAGTCAACTTTCTCAATATTTTTTGTCTTCTCATAAGAATATAGCTCTTTTGTGGGTTTCAGAATTTGGTCTTTTGGTTTCAAGTTTATGCAATTCTATATTCAGAATGAGCATACGATATAATCCAATAAAGAACCTGGGATTGGTTTTTTACATAATTTTGGAACACATCTTCTGAAATATTTTACATAAAGTCATAATTTTGACGGGTTTCAACATGAGTTGTAATGCAATTTGTTGATTTGCTTCAAAGACAAAAAGATTAGCTTGTTAAAGAGGAGAATGTTCAGTGCCATTACATAAACTTAATAACAAAGTCTGTGTAATGAAAGAAAAAAACAAGGAATCCAGCCTTAACTCTAAAAGTGGATGTGAGAATGCATTCTAAATAGAATGCAGTTCTAAATAGAATGTACTTGCTTAGAAATGATGACTTCATTGGAAAAAGTATCCATAGGACATTATAGTTATATAGTATTTAAACTTGTGATACTACTTTTTCCTTCCTTCCTTCCTTCCTTCCTTCCTTCCTTCCTTCCTTCCTTCCTTCCTTCCTTCCTTCCTTCTTTCTTTCTTTCTTTCTTTCTTTCTTTCTTTCTTTCTTTCTTTCTTTCTTTCTTTCTGAAATAAGCATATTTGATAGCGTTCTTTTAAACTGTGAAAAAGGAAAAATATGTACTTGGAAGTAAGTTCTATTAAAGTAATAAGATTTGTCGTACAAATTTGTTTCAGTTCATTCCCTGTTCTTGCTTTTAAGTACCTGGTAGAATGTTGCGCTGATTTGTTTCCTAGTGAACTACATGCAGTTAGACTTGTTACAGATGAAAACTTTGTCCTTCACTCTTGCAGAAAGGCATACATTTAAGACAATTGCTTTTTAAAATGATGGGTAGGAGAATTTATTGGCTGAAAAGCTGTTATGTAGATGCATGCAGTATATGCATTTCTCTATATCATCTAACGTATGTCTAATGTAATATTTAACTTGGGTAAATATGGATTTATTAATATTAGTGTAAGACATATGTTTCAGTAGTGTAAATTCCTTGAGCTGAAATTGAAATAACTTCAGCTGAAAGTTAAGGGGAGGGAAAAGTGTCTAGGAAGTTGTATTATTTTGTCAACCTTACTCATTTATGTGAAGACATTCAGAGACAGGGAAGTGTTATTTTAATAGCAAAATCAAGGCTGGCTGGGTGACTTTAGGCCAGTTGCTCTCTGTCAACCCAACTCACCTCACAGGATTGTTGTGGGGAAAATAGAAGGAGGAAGGAGTAATAGGTATGTTTGCTGCCTTGAGTTGTTTATACAAATAATAAAGGTGAGATAAAAATAATAAATAAATAATAAATAAATAAATAAATAAATAAATAAATAAATAAATATTCTGAGTTGATAATGAATTAATTTATTATTTCCAAAAGCTAAAAATAAAAACATAAAATTATTTGAAAAGAAATAAAAAAAAACTTTTCCTGATTCTAGTAAAATAAATAAGTCCGGTTAATAAATATGCAATATAATAAACCTAATAAATAACCAATTGATATAGTAACCAATGAATCAGTAAATGTTTATTTAATAATAAATAATGCATTGTTATAATTAGAAATGCATTTTCTAGAGGAAGTGCTACAGTTGGGAATACCTGTAAATTAAGATTTGGAAAATTTTACTCTTAAATGTGAGTTATTCAGCATTACTTAATTACAACTAAAATAATATTAACTGACTTAAAATTGATAAGAGTTATTTGCTGGCGGAAAGGCTGGTAATTGTTTTGTAGTACTTCTATATATTAAACCTCAACATCTTCTGCTATTAAAACTAAATGCATTGTATGAAAATCCTTATTAGGTTTCTGGTACGACTCTTGTATGTATGTTTGAGTGAAAGAAGAATTGAAAGCATTATCTTTCTGGAGAATATTGACTTTGAACCATGGTGTCTGTTTTAAAATGTAACTCTTTTTTTCCTTCTGAGATAATGATGAATCAATCTTATTTTAATTGGTTCCTACTGTATAAACTCCACAGAAACAGATGCAGTTTCATAGGAAGACATTCTATAAGTGAAACTCTGTTTTAAGACCCAAAGCCACAACTGACAAACATTTGAGAAGCTGATGATTTCAGAGAAATATATTTAATTATCTTTGCCATGCTGAATTTTCCCACGATATTTAAGTTAAGCATTCATCATAGAGTGTTAAATATTTAAATATTTATTTTGGAACTACTTAAAAACATTAAAAAAAATCACTGAGGTACATGAATTATACTATCCCTCAAAAAAGATTACAATTAATGATGTTTTTTGAGAAGGGAGACGTTTCTTTGCTTTTACTGTATTAATAATACATGTTTTTTCCAACAATAAAATTATTTGAAATTAGGGAGAAATATTGTATCATTTGAAAGTAAATTTAGTTAAATTGGAAAGACAATTTTACGATCAGTTCTGCTCCTTTTTCTGTATTAAATGCATAAATATAGAAATACGTGCCTATTGTTGGTATGTTATATTTTCTAATACTTAAAACAAAATTAATGATTAATATACACATGCAAATATCTTGGAAACTTGATTTCTGCAACTCTAATTTAGATAAGTAATGTGTAATTATTACTTAATGATGTGTATGTATTTCCTGCAACAACTGAAATGTAGCATTAGGATATTTAAATTCGAGCATTTTGAAATGCTTATCATATGAAAAGCCTATCTTAAGCTATTTTATCAGTTTTATATATATGGCTGATAAACATGAGCTTCAGGATGAATTCTGAAAAACTGAAAAACAAAAAGTGAGAATGTATTTAGTATAAAAGAAAATTAGGCTTAAATTTATGGGATTTAAATATTTCATATTGTACTTAATACCTTTGTCTTCAATAAAATTTATATCTGTTCTATGTGATTATTGTGAAAAATGTCACAATCCCGCGTTTCGCTATAAATAAATTGTATTCTATTTGTTTGTACTTTACAATTATTTTCTAAATATATTGTATTCTGGAGTCCTTTTTTAAAATTTAAGTTCTTTAACTGCTCACCAAGAACAAATAGTAGAATAATATAAAGACTTCAGTGAAAATTTGTACACTGTAAAAACAAAGATTCAACATATAAGTTATTTCATCAGCAATGTATTATGAAATGACTACATGCTTTTGATAATTATCCTGTAAATCATGAGACTGCTTTATGTTTTCTTAGTATATGTATTTTTAAAAACATATTTCTGATAAAAATAGTATGCAGATAGTTTTGATTAATCCAGTCACCTTATAGGACACATTGAATATACCATGAAACACATGAATGTAGCCATGTTGAATGCTGTAGTGGTCCCTAAAAAAAAGCAATAAACATAGAAATATAGTACTGCTTGTGATCAGGAAAGATTGTTTTTGTATGCCTCAGTAAAAATGGGAATTAAGCCATGTTTTTTTTAACTCTAAAGGATTAAAGCATGCTGTATTGTTAGAAATTAACAGTCTTGAATGGAAGTTTATTTGCTAACAACAGGGACCATGTTTAATGTAAGACTTGTTCATGCCATAGGAATTTGCCTAGTTCTTGTTCTTCCTTTGCCACGACTTCAAATTTACTACAGATGGTTCCCCAACCATCTTTATGGAGTAGAGTGGGCAAAAGGAAGATATAAATTGATCTATAAGTAATTTGCAATCATTTGATGAACAGACTGTTTGATGTCATGCTTTTTTATATGCTTTGTAGGTAACAGTTTGAGCTTTCATTAGAAAATGTTCTAATATATCCATACTGGTTTCTTGTGGTAATAAGACTATAATCTCCATCTGGTAATTTTTGTATCTGAGCAGAGGACAAATTAATTTTAAGGATAAACATATAGAAAAACTTTAAAACAATAGCAAAATGCCTTTTATCTTAGTATTACCAATATTCCTACAAGTGGTGCTCCCCAAACTTGCTAGATCACTTCAGTTTTTAAAAATGAAATAATGACCAGCTACAAGGGTTTTGAAAGTGTACCCATCTGCCCTGTAAAGACCCAAACTAAAAAGAGACAATAGGCTTTATCTTGGAGGGAATGGCAGATAGCTTTTTTCTAAATAACTATTTTGAAATAGAATATATTCTCAGTGTTACCATTTTATGAATAGACAAATCCTATAGCCATTTTGTGGGAGCACCCACAATATACTTTCAAAAATTGATTGGCTGCTTGGGGGAATCTATGTCTTAATTTATGATTCTTTTGCATTCATTGTACATGGAAAGTAAAATGTCAGCAACTTTGTGATACTTAAAGCAGTATAACATTTTCTGGCACCTTCCTCAACTTTTTATTTGCTGCTTATACTTATTCCTTTTGGAATTACTGTTTTATATTTTTCGCTGTCCTATTCATGTATTCATCCATATGAAAGTATATCCATGTACAGTTTAAATTGCTTGCATGGACTACAAATAGTGCAAATCAACCAATCTGTGCAAACTAATAATGGAATACGATTTATACAATTCTGTGCTACTATGAAAAGAAATTTGATTCCAAATAAAATTGCTGAGAATTATAGCCAAAGCCTGTATATTTGAAGTCTATTAGTGAATCAATAGAAATACATTGTTTTGCCAAAATGAAATATGTTAATTCTAAAAAAGATTCTCATGCAAATTAATACTATGGTATTCACCCTTCATTTTAATTAAATAGAGTCATTAATAAATGAAGCTTATTTTTAGTCATTTCATTATTAGCTATTTATTATATCAAGCAAAGCTGGCCTTGAGATTTATATATAAAGGATATCTAGTTTAGGTAGAAATCTTACGCGTATTTAGCTCTAAATAAATCTTCTGGAATTTAATACTTCCTTTTGGAATACAGTAGGTATTTGAGAGTTTTATTATTAGTTGATTACTATGACACAACAAAATAATATCCTAGCTGTAGGCCTAGTATATACTGGAATAAATATAGACTTATGTCCTAAACTTCATACACTGCCTAAATACTGTATTTAACAATAAATCTTAGGTAGAAATTTAGTCAGTATAAATATTTTGGATTAGGTTTTGTATTTAGATCTTTTTTTCTTAATAATTGCTGTTTGGAGTTTGACCAATAACGTAGCATACTCTGTGAATAACCTATGTAAAATGTTCATTTATGTCACAACTTAATATGCTTGTTTCTAAGATTTGATACTTTATATGGTACTTGCTAAAGGAATAAAATTTTCATTTATGGGTTATGCATTACTATGCAGTAAAAGGTGCCTTTCATAATGTATTTCCCCAATTTACAAATAACTTTTTTATCGTAATCCTTGCATATGAGCTGAATACCATGATAGATGTCTCCTTAAGTATTGTAGTAAAAAAATGACTTGTATTTTGAGGCTGTAGATAGTTTATGTTGTTTTGGACCAATTTCCCAAGCAATGATAGAAAACAGATTACAATAACAATTATACATTCAGAAGATGCAATATCCATTTCTGCTTTAATTGAGTGAAAGAATAATAAAAACATCACTAAGAAAAATGAGATGGATCTGTCACATTACCAATTTTCAGACCTTGAGAAAATGCAGAGAAACTGAAGTAGGTTTACTTTACCTCATCTTGTTAACTAAAATTTTATTTATAGTAGAAAATATGTTACTTGCATTCACAGATGTGGACAAGGTTTTAGGAATTGCTGTTTTTCAGATGTTAAAAGTAGAGTGAAATATTCAAGTTTGTGCTGAACTGGGACGCTTCCTATTGTCTGTATAGTTTTGTTTTTTCTTTGTTCTTTGCAATTGGAGCATTCACAGTCTTGTCATTTTATAAAAATGAATACAAAACTACATTATGTTCCTAAAATGTATTTCTGATTTGATTCTCAACTTTTTTTCATGACTGAAATATTCACATTAATGAAATGGACTTCCGTACTTCAACTTTTCTCTCTGTAGATTCCTAAAGTCCCTGAAAAATTGGCTGTGCTATGTGAGGAAGTCTTAGGAGTAATCAGAAATTTTATGTGCGTATGTAGAGGGAAGTTAAGAAATATGCCCTCAGCTACATGAACAGAGGCGTAACAAGACTCTACATTAATACACTAAATAGATTAATTTGGATTAATTTATGCAGCCACATCGTATGATTTATCTCCTTCTACTGAAAAGTTTATGTCTGAAAACAATTATTTGAGTTAGACCTTCAAAATGTTCCCAATACATTGTACTATGCCCTTGCTATTATTGAATCAGAGCTCAATCTGTATAGAAAAGATTTCAGTTGAAAGAAAAGAATGCAGTAATATAGTAAGAAAAGAATACAGTAGTAAAAATCAATAGTGTGTGCATTAATAAAAGTAATAAAGTAAACAATAAATATTGATGCAATAATGTTACATATAATAACATTACAATAATAATGTCTCTTCCAAATTTTGGGCATACAGTACTGAACACTTTTTTGAGAATGAATTTATGTAATATATGCATTTTCTAAAAGCCTTTTCTATTCTTTATTAAGTGATGGATAAAAGTCCATTGCAGTACAAGGATATACTGTAGAGGCATTTCCCCAATGAATGACTTTAAAATCTACCAAATTGTGGTCAGTGAATAGAAAGAGTACCTATCAAAATTGTAATGAACATGAGAGTTAAATGAATAACCACACATACACGAAATGGCATACCTGTATGTGAACAAAGACCTGTCATCTTAGTTTTTGACAGTGGTAAACCACATAGTGCCCAGAAATACCCTGAGTGAATAGCAGATTATTTAATATTGATATGTTTGTTATCTCAAATACTTGAGACAATTTATTGCAGGAAGTAAATTTATATGGAAGAAATATGTAGGTGTACAGAGTCAGTGGCATGTTAGTTAAATCTGATGTTACATGGAATATCTGCAGAATGGGTTAAATAAACATTTGCTGCTTTGGTAATGATAGTTAACTTTTTTTTTCTTCATTCTACACTCAATGTGCCCTCTAGTCTGCTGAAGAGTATTCACCAATCATGGAGAAGAAGACTGAGAGGCTACATGAAAAAAAGTAGAGAGTACATCAGCCAAGGGATTGTTGAATGCAAGTTAATAGTATAATAGTCTTCTTGTTAAGAAGACATGCAAAAGCTTATGGTTTACTTAGATAAAAATATTTTTCAGAATATAACTTCTGTTATAATCTATAATCTTTTGAAGTCAGGTCATATAAGGAGAACAATAAATATAAATTACTTAACAAAGGTGGTCTATGCAACTAGCCTAGTTATATTATGAAACTATTCATCTACTAGATTGATGGTTCAGGTCCTAAGGTTAAAAAAAAGTGCACAGTAATCAAAGTTGCAGTTAATTTGAAATTTTTAGAACCACTTAAGGGTTTTTAAAAATGAAAATTAACAAGCAACGTATTTACAAATATTAAGGGAGATTGAGTACCTTGGGTATCTTTCTTATGCTGAAACATTTTGACATTTTTTTTAAAGGCAGAGAATTTCATGCTTCCTAGGCAAGTACATAGAAATCTAATTATTCAAGCTGGTACATTTTGAAAAGATAAATACTTTTTCGTATACAATTATTGTATATTTTCCTATGCATTCTTAAACATAATCAATATACAATGTATACCAAACTCTAAAGATGATTGTGCCTGATGGTTGCTGAAGAATTGAAAGAAGTTTATCTTCAAACCAGGGTTTCATTTCTAAGTACCAGGATTGTCTATTTTTTTCCCTTCCTTCCTCAAATATAATCTAGCTGAATTTTCTGGAGACAGACACCTATTTTAGAACAATAATGTGAGAAAAGAAGAGATGGTAAAGTTATAGCTCAGGCTAGAACAACTGAGATAGCAAGGAAAAGTGACTAATATATGGGACATACTAATACAGGGAGTCCCAACCTCTGGGCTGTGGCCTGCTATTGGGCTGTGGCCTGTTGGGAGCTGGGCTGCTGAAGCAGTGGGTGAGCACGTGAAGCTTTATTTGCACATGTGCTGGATTTAGGTTGACATGTAAAACCATTCCCCTCCCACCAAAACTGCCACCACCACTGGTCTGCGAAACCAAAAAGGTTGGGGACGCCTATACTAATAGGGTTAGTCATACAGGTAGTCCTTGACTTACAACCCTAATGGAACCTGAAATTTTGATTGTAAGTTGTTGTGACTGGGTTTGATTTTGCAGCCATTTTGATGACATTGTTAAGTGACTCCCTGAAGTTGTTAAACGAATCATGTGGCCACAAGTCCAGATCCAGCTTATAGAATGGATGTTTTTCTTGCTGGAAAACAGCAAAAAAAAAAGTTGTAAAATGTGACTTCAAGATGCTGCAATCAGTTGTAAATGTGAGCCAGTTGCCAAATGCCCCAAATACAATTGTATGACTGTGAGGTGGAGAAAACGGCAGTCATAATTTTGAGGATGAGTAACTCTTTGTTTAGTCTCTCATAACTTTGAACAGTTGTTAAGTAGCCGGTTGTAAGTTGAGGACTATCTTTAATGCCATAGGTTAATGGGTTGCTTTTCCTAGTTTGGAAGTAGTGGCACTAAATCAGAATGAGGAAAGGAACTGGAACTAATCATAGGTGTTTGGATACAGTTATGAATTACTAAGCTTTTGTTTGACTTTATATCTGTTTTACCCATGGCATGTTCTCCCCCTCTCCCCTCTGGCTCCAGTTTCTTGACCATGTCTTGCGTTTTCATCAGATTCTACTTTTGGATTCTATAAAAAAAGTAGTAAAGTTGGTCATTTGGTTAAATATAGTAAAGTATTCAAAGTATTTATAAGAATTGTAATGAACTGTATGGGTTCAAATTAATTATAAACCAAGATCTTCTCTTAAGATCCTTTTTTTGTTGCTACTATTTTCACACACACACACACACACACACACACACCCCAAGACTGTTAGGGAGGAATAGATTATTCTTGCAATAATTATGCATTTATTGTTTGCAAAAGTTTTCTGGAAGTCTGATGGAAGAGCACCTATGGCTGGAAAGCTGTAGTTGTTTACCTTGGTTGAAATAATTAAAATTTTGTTTCTATTCAAATGAAAGAAAAACACTATAGCTATATAACACATTCACTTTTATATATGCTGTTATTTAAAGCAGCTTTTTTGGCTAATGGAGATCAATTAACTGATACAAATAGTAGAGGGCAACCAGAAGGCTGATGACAGCCAAGTAAATAAATAGCTCCAAGCTATTCTGTAGTGTAGTGGATGGTTGCTCCCATCTCTACATCCATCACTAACAATGAAATACAAATGGTAATGGACAATCTAGGCTGCCATGAATACCTGATTTAAAGCAGGAGTAAGCTGCCTTCTGTGGGAACGTGAGAACTGCATTGAGAAACCCAATGCCGTAAAGTCAGCAGTGTTGTACAGTGGAAATTTTCCTTTTTCCTTTGCTATTCAAAACCCTGTTAGGGCTTACACTACAATTTTCATGGATTTCCTGATGTAAAATAGCAGTTTTCTGTAATCACAGTTGGATGGGGCTCTGGGGATTACAAAAATAATTTCAAAAACTAAATGCAGCCCCAGGAGTGCAATAGGTTTGCCCTTCATTTAAGATGTATGTCAAAAGTGAACTGTTTTTAATAAGAATTTGAATTTGCGTATTTATAGTAAGAAGCAAGGAGCTTTTACTTTAATAACAATGTAATAGGGCAATTAAAAATACGTGGGCACATTGATATGTCATTCTTTCTGCTTACAATGAATATTGTCAATATTGTATTTGCCTGAAATACAATTTACATAATTAATTTTAAAATTGTAGCCCTGAGCGTTCAGATTTAACAACAAATCATTTCATATCAATATTGTACAAAATGTATGAATAGTAATATTTATGGTAAATGTACTATGGAGTGTTCTTTGCATTTAGCAGATTCTTCAGGTTTTATAAACTAATTTTAAACAAACACATGACAAGTTTTTCCCAGGATTTTCCTTATGTTCTCAAATGTGGCAGCCAGTCTGCTCCCACATGATAGCAATGCCATTTGGTACCTGAAGCAGGCCCCCTCCCTGCTTCATTAATCCCGAACCTTCTGTCTGCCTTCTTAACTTTTGCTGCTTTGCTGCACAGCCACATACAACAATGCCACACAAACACATTCCCATCAGCTACTGCTGGCGCCTGAACTGCTTCTGCCCAGAACAGCTGGATTTAGGTCCCTGCACAGAATGAAATGGAAGTGTTTTCTTCTATGTATGACTCAGAAGTCCTGAAATTGAGGTGGTAGCCTAGGTGACCCAATAGAAGCTGGGCAGATCATAAACTGCTTCCTTGATGAAGTGTGGTAAAAATTGTGTCAGGAGAGAAGAGAAAATGTCATTTTAAATGGGTAAAAACTATGACCGTGCTCCCTCGGCAGCAAGCAGAGTCATCAGAATATGTGATTTAAAAAAAGGTTCATGCTTAAGGGATGGGAGGATCAGCCCATAGTGTGCCAGTTTCAGAAGAACAAAAAGAATATTTGTGAAGGTGCAGGTGGCCCTTGTTATTTGCAGTGTCTGGGTTCTAGTGATAATGGCTTTAGCCATCTGGCTCGTGGTGAGATGGGTGGCAAACAAATCAAATAAATAAGTAATGAAACTGCAAAAAAAAAAAAGACAGTATACTTAAGAGGCTCCTTCCCTGGTAGAATAGCTATGCAGAGTGGAAAAACCATCACAAATAATTTGGTACAGGTTGGGTGACTCTCTCATCATTATGCCAGTAAGCTGCTCCAAAGAAGAGAAACCAGAAGCTGAAAGGAAGCCACATAGAATCTCACTATCTCACTATCAGCCCAACTCAGTCAGATCCACGGTGACTAAGTGGATCCTTCAAAACGTACTTTCAGCATGAAGGAAAGTATTTTGATCATGTTTAAAATAACAAGAAGAGATGCGATGGCTCAGTGGTTAAAGATGTTGAGCTTGTTAGCTGGAAAGCTGACAGCCTGGGTGTAAGACCTGAGCGTCACATAACAGGGCAAGGTCCCATTACTTGCCCCAACTCCTGCCCAACAAGCAGTCTGAAAGCATGCAAATGTGAGTAGATAAATAGATACCACTTTGGTAGGAAGGAAACTGTTCCATGCTCCTCAGCGTATAGTCCTGCTGGCCACATGACCACAGGAATGTCTTCAGACAATGCTATCCTCCTTGGTTAAGAAATGGAGATAAGCACTGCCCCCCAGAGTGGGATACAACTGGAGAGGAGAAACCTTTACCTTTACTTAAGGAAACAAGAAAGGAAGGGAAGGGAAGGAAGGAAGGAAAGAAAGAGGAAAGAAAAGGAAAGAAAGGAAAAAAGAAAAAAAAGAAAGGAAAACCAAAGTATGTGAAAACTAAAGTCCAGTCTCATACAAGTCTAATAAATTATTTAATTATCAACTCGAACATGTAAAATGGATGAGAAAGATCACAAATGATAACGCTATTGGGAATCAAATATTTCTTGCAAGGGGAAAACCATGAATGTGCCTCTTATGAAATTTTTAAGAATTTTAAGAGAAATATCACTTGGTGACCTACTGCACATGTAGACTTGCTTTTTGCCAGATTTATCATTGCCTAGGAGGAAAATTAATCTAACAGCTAAAAACAACTATAAGAGAGAGAGAGAGAGAGAGAGAGACAGACAGACAGACAGACAGACAGACAGACAGACAGACAGACAGACATTGGTATATAACAAACACATTCTTACATGCAAATTCCCTACAGTATAGTTGACAGCAATTAGTGGGATTTACTTTTGAATATATAATAAGTAGCACTGTTCATGTTATCAAATTTTATTTCATCCTGAAGCCACAACTTTCTGTTATACACAGTTAGGCATGAAAAGCCGACTATGGATGGAGATCCATTTATCAAGAATTCCATAGCTCTCGCTTATATGGATTCCAACAAATAGCAAGACAGCATTTATGATTCAAAATGGTTGTTTCATAGATTAGTATTTGGAAAAGTATTACCCACCTCAATTATTCCAGAGCCTGCCTTCTTCCTTCTTGATATATACATGATTGCAGCACCCTAAAATGGCAAATAGAATCTGGACAGATTACAGACTCAAAATACCTGTATTTAATACTTCCATAAATATGCTGGTATGGGAAACAGCTGATTAAATTAAAAAAGATAATATAGATTTTATATTTATAAAGAGGAATAATATATTCTATTAGGTATAAATGTCATTGTTATTATTAAAATATTTTGGATATGGGAAGGACAGCTACTTTCAAGAAACTAAATAATTATTGATGGTGTTCCTTCTGTATCATGTTTCTGAAATTCGCCTCCAATGTATTACCGTGTTGTGTTTATTTTGTTCAAAGTTGTTTCATGCAAACTTACATTTTAATTTGTTTAGTGTCATTTGTGATAGAAAATAAAAGGTTTTTGTTTTTGAATGATAAGAAATAATAATCTGTTTAGATAGTATGTATTCGTACTAAGGATTAATGACCAAAATAATTTTACAAAAAGTGGCTATTTAAAGCACTTGTCAAAAATAGGCAGCATTACAAGACATTGTAATTGTTAGATATCTGGTTCAAGGAATAGTTATGATTAATGGGAATCAGAATTTTATTTTGAAAATGAATGGTTCTACAGGGATCACTCTATTTGGAGCATGTAAATACTGTACATTTATTTATAAAGGTAAAGGTAAAGGTTGCCCCGCACATGCGTGCTAGTCGTTTCCGACTCTAGGGGCCGGTGCTCATCTCCGTTTCAAAGCCGAAGAACCAGCGCTTGTCCGAGGACGTCTCCGTGGTCATGTGGCTGGCATGACTAGACGCCAAAGGCGCACGGAATGCTGTTACCTTCCCACCGTTGTGGTCCCTATTCTACTTGCATTTTTACGTGCTTTCGAACTGCTAGGTTGGCAGAAGCTGGGACGAGTAACAGGCGCTCACTCTGTTACGCGGCACTCGGGATTCGACCCGCCAAACTGCCGACCTTCTGATCGACAAGCTCAGTGTCCTAACCCACTGAGCCACCGCGTCCCTCTACATTTATTTATAGTAGACATCAAAGTCCATTAATGAGTCAGTTATAAATAAGTGGAAAGAAAGCATGAAGCAAATTATCTAGTGAACACAGTACACAATATGTATATATACATATATATGTATATATGGAGGTGCAAGGGCTCAGCAGACTTGTTGAGCTTGCCAGCTCAAAAGCTTGATACCCGAGTGCCTGTTACTTGCCCCTGCTCCTGCCCACCTAGCAGTTCGAAAGCATGCAAATGCGAATAGATAAATAGGTACCATTTTGGTGGGAAGGTAACAGCGTTTCATGTGCCTCAGCATATAGTCATGCTGGTGACATGACTATGGAAAGGATCTTTTAACAACACTGGCTCCTCAGCTAAAAAATGGAGATGAGCATCACCCCGTAGGGTAAGACATGACTGGACAGGGGAAACTGTTACTTTTATCTTCATATGTATGTACATATACTGTATGACTGTATGTGTGTGTGTGTGTGTCTCTGTGTGTGTGTCTGTGTCTGTGTGAGACAAAGATTGCAACAAATACTCTAAAAATCCAGTATTGGTGCACAGAAATTGGTTGAAGGAACCAATTTATTCCTAGTTTACAGATGGGAAATACTGAGGCCAAGAGATAAACAATTAGAATAACATAGCAGGATTTTTTTTAACTTTCAATTTTATTTGCTCTTTATAGCCTGTGGAGAATCTAAATCTTTGTGAATGTATGACAGAACAGCCAAAGAGCTACCAATAGATTTTAAATTGTTTTCTGCTTACTCCCAGGATATAAGAATACACCTAATAAATCAGAAAGATCTGTTGTTTCTAGTGAGGCCTTCTGTTATCTATGCCAGAGGTCCCCAGTCTTTTGGGCACCAGGGACCGGTGCCATGGAGAAAGTGTGATTTTGAATACTGCCTGGATTCCGAGGATAGAGCTTTGCTTGTTTGTGCAGCTTGCTTGCTGGCATGCTGTGGACCGGTGCTTGTCCACGGACCGGGGATTGGGGACCCTTGATCTATGCCATCACACTTATATTAAGCATAATTTTAAGATTTAGAAACAAACAATTTTCCAAATTGCAGCTGAGATATTGTTGGGTGTTATGAAGACTCTGACTCCAGCCTCCCAGGACATAATTTAAAACATTTTTTATAAAATATTTATTTATTGAGCTTAGATAGCCATCTTGTAACTCTGGGCGGCTCACAATCCAAAAACATGAAAACGAGAACTAATAAAATAGCATTAAATAAAGCTGACTTCTCTAAAAATGGAAAAGTCTGGTCTCAGTGTCTGGGGAAAAGGCTAAAGTAGTTCTTCAGGGTTTTCCTGAAGGCCGACAGGGCTGCTCTTACTTTCCAACAGGTGCTACCACAGAAGAGACATGCTTCCTGGATCCCACTAGATGGCACTGTTTCAGAGACAAGATCTGGAGCATGTCTGCCCTGCCAAATCTGGTGGGATGGGCAGAAATAATTAGGGACAGGGGCTCCCCTCAAACAAGGCCTAAAAATGCAATTTCTTGCTGTATATGCATGTTTTGTTTCATTCACTTTCAATGCTTTGTAATTGTATGGACATTTTACAAAGACCACTTTTAGCAGTTGATTCTTTGAGTTCTTATAAGCCCATGCTAGGGTCATCAGCAATAGCATCTAATTACTTTATTTTCTGTTGGTCTGCTTTGATTGCTTATAATTTTTATGAGTCTTAGAGTTTTTTCCATTGATTTATGTGTCTAGAATATTGAAGCTTTATTATGACTGCTTTTATTGAGCACTCTGGTTTAACTTCATCTAATATTCAATGATTTATTCTTGTAATCCAAGGTATTTTCAATCCTTTACCAACACTGGAATTCCAAGGCATTGATATTTCTTCATTGGGCCTTACTAATGGTCCAGTTTTCAAAAATATATTTTACAGTTGGAAATATCTTAGCCTGATAACAATACAATCCTTTAAAATGACCATCATTTATTTCTTCAGAGTCATTGGCAAGTGCTTGATCTTAGAAATGTAAATTTATAAATAAATAAATTTTGGTTGACATCTCTGCTTTTTAATATTTTGTCCAGATCTCTTACAATTCTTCTCCCAAATAGGAAATTTCATGGTTATAGCCACCTTTCCTGTAAGTTTTTGAGTCTAGGGGAGATAAAATGTGTTACTACTTCAGCTGCTTTTCCATCTGTTTACATTAGTTGGCATGTTTTGTTGACTTCATTGTGGGGTTTTTCTTAATAATAAGCAGAACAGGTTTTGCTATTTTTTTCACCTTTAACAAGATTCCTTAAATCTTCCATTCCCAGACAACAGGGTGTCTGAAGTTACTATTTTTTGTCCCAGCAATTTTAATTCCATCCTATTTATTCTAGAGTAGCATTTCTTAATAAATGTTTTGTAGATAAATAAATAAATGAGGTGACAGTATATAACTTTGGCATATTTTTCCAATTTGAACCAATAAGTTACCCTATACAATATTCTGTTTGAACTGTTGCTTTCTGATTAATATTCAAATCATTCAATTGGCAGATAAAGTAGTGTGATATTCTCTTTGTTTTTAAGGGCTATCCAGAGTTTGTGATGGTCTTTAAATAAAGTTTATATAAGCAATAGTGCAGAGATAAGTATCTGTTTGGAATTCCCTTGCCTTTTCTAATAGTTTTTGGATATTAACAATGGATCTCCTTTCTTCTGAATCCAGATTTTACATCTGGCAGTTCTCATTCTATGTATTTTTGACATCTGAATGACAAAACATGAACATTATCTTACTGAGACAAATGCACTTTAGTAGTTTGAGCATTCCTTAGCACTTTCCTCCTTTGGTATTTGTGTGTGGAGTGTGAACCCTTCTTGGAACTTCTGGGTGGGGGACTGTGTTGTGGAGCTGTGCTTTCTGTGGAATGTTTTCTGCCCTGTGTCCCTTCTCTGTTGGACACGAGCGTGGGCTGTTGGGGATGGGCCTGTGTTGTCTGCATCTCAAACTGAGGCGCAGGTGGTTTCTGTGATATGCAGTTTTTCTGGAAATCCATTCATACCCCCACACTAGAGTCAGCCAGAGCCGAAGAAGCTTCTTGGATGAGAAGTGAAATGTCTTCAAAGAAAAACCAAGGAAGTCCAGTTGCTTCTTGAAAAAAACACCTTTACATAAAAGTTTTCCTTGATTTCTGTAATTTCCTTAAGTAATTCTTATTCTTATTCTTCCCTTTCAACTGTTGATCTTGTTTGCCTTGTTTATTTTGATATAAAACATTGACTCTTCTTGCTCTTTTCCGGAACCCAGCTCTTCATTGGGAAAAAAATATATGCTCTGTCTCTGTTGCAACCCAAGAAGCTGCCTGCCTTCAAAATGTTAACGGGCAGCCATTTCACCTTCTTTTGCTTTTTGTATTTCATGATATCTTGTTTGCTTTATTTTTAACGATGTCATGAAGTTCTTTAAAAGAGTTAGGCACTGTATTTTAAAAACTATTTATTTGTTTCTTTTCTTTTAGCTTAAGTCATGCATTTTCAAGGAGTTTGTGATCAAAGCTGTAATCAGCACCAGATCTTTAGCGATGGGGGGAGGTAGGGGGGGACTGAAAAAGTGTTCCATCCATGCTTGCAGAGTGCATAGTTTAATGTCCTCTGATAATGTCTGTGTATAGAATAGTCTTTTAGGTTGTTGGAAGAAAGTATTTGCTATAAACATTTAATTTTCTTGGCAGCAGAATACTGTTTCATTTTGTACATCAAGGCCAAATTTTCCTAGTATTTTGGATGCTATTTGCTTCTAACTTCGGCAAACCAATTTTTGTATAATTAATATGTCATGGGGGAGAAGGCTATGTCAGCAAGGTCTTGCAAGTAACCCTAGAACAATCCAGCTTCTGCTTCCCATGCATCTGGGCTTAAAGCATATCATAGTAATATTTGTTGGCCTGGTTTGTGTTTGAGTTGAGATCATTGTGTTATTTTTAGATTGTGTTCAAACGTAAGTTCTATAACGTTTTGCTAGTAATGATGGTTACTTCTATGGTTTTATGATTTCTTAGAAGACTAAAGAATATCTTGCGTGGTATAAGGTCTAATGCTCTTTTTGGTATGAAGTGGCCCATTTTAGTCCATGTTGGCGCTCCTGGCATGACTGCAGTAGTAGTAGCTTATGTCAGTTTACTGATTTCCAAAATGCCAATATTCACTCCTGACATTTCTGTCCTGATAATATCAAAGATACCCTCAATCTTAGTTTTGATATTCCATATATTCAATAGCCAGCATATCTTCACAGCAGTGATTTTTCCCCCTCTGTGCACATCATTAGCTGGATACTCTTTTTATGTGAGTGCAGTTGTGTCATAAGTAGCAGTGTCGCTTGTATTTGCCCCTGTATTTTCCCAGTACTTTGTACGTGTCACTTTCCAATGTCATGTTAACATAATCCTATATATATATATATATATTCATTTGCTTTTTTTTCCTCTCCAATTAATCATATTTAGTCTGATCCCGTATCTTTTCGATCCGTAATAATCATTCTGCATGTGATATTTTCTAAAAATAATTCCCATGTGAGAAAGGCAGGTTTAATCCTTTCTTCCCAACCCTAAATTCCTGTGGTAATCTGCCTTCCGCTATGGCCATTAAACTTAAAAAGAAACCTAGTCTTGGCACAATGGAAGTTCTCCTTGCTCCAATATTTAATCAAATGAAACAGAAAACTTTCTAAGAAATGATGTACATAGGGTGGTCATGGGGAAAGCTGCAGTCTTCTGTTCCAAACCATTTCTTCATAGCACTAATAAAACGTAGAATAGGAGCGTCCAATTTCTTGTGAACTTATCTTAGAGATCTGTAAGATGGCTGATGTAGAGGAATGAACAGTCACAAAATATGTCCTTGAAGGCAAATAGGTAAATCATTTCTTTTGGATGCTAAGAACAAGACATTTTTGTGCTCTGAGACTCAGAATAAAGAACATCTGCTCCGGATTTATTTCAGTGACAAGAAATCAATGAGACATAAGCGACTTAGTATAAAGGTAAAAATGAAGTCTCGGCCAAAATGTGAAGTCACATGTTTGCCATGACAAAGTACAAAAGAAGGTTTGGACATACACTATAGGGTCATGACTTTAAATCAACTATTTCGTAATCCTTACACTGAAGCAACATATCCCAACCATAGTAAAAGACCCTTCCCCAGTTATTCCATCCTTGTTTCTAATAGTTCTTGATCACTCCATGCTCACGTTTTTTCCTGGATGACATCATGTTTATAGTATATTAGGGTATAGCCACTGGTTCCTTTATCTAAAGATAAATTTGTGAATACAAATAGGCACTAAAAGTTTACATTTTGCTATTCTCCTAATTTAAATAAAACAGCATTTAACAGATACTTTTCAAAAAATCAGAAGGGAGATGGGGACTATGTTAGAATTCCAGGGTTTGGAGTGGGGGAGCTTCCATTGGCAAAAATAAATACTCTGCATGCTGGGAAATCAGTTTGAGTCAAAGTCCCCATAGATCTATAAAAATAAAACAAAGCCAACTTTGGTTCTCTCTTCAGCATTGGTGATGATTATTTGTGCAAATTTCTTGATATTTTCTGACTCAATTTCAGATAACTTGATTTAGTTCAAAGATTGAATTTGAATCAGAAAATATCAAGAAACCTGAAAAAATACAGATAATTCTCAATTTATGACCACAATTGAGCTAAAAATCTCTGTGGCTAAGTGAGACAGTTGTTAAGTGAATCGCCATAGTTGATAAGTTAATAACATGGTTTTTAAGTGAACCTGGCTTCTCCATTGACTTTGCTTGTTAGAAGGTTGCAAAAGGGGATCACATGATCCCAGGACACTGCAATTGTCATAAATATGAGTCAGTTGCCAAATGTCTGAATTTTGATCACGTAATCATTGGGATGCTGCAATGGTTATAAGTGTGAAAAACAGTCATAAGACACTTTTGTCAGTGGTATTTTATGTTTGCACAGCCTCTAAATGAACTGTTATAAGTTGAGGGTTACCTGATACCCATTAATGTTTTAGATTTATCACCGGGAGAAGAATGAATGTTATATTCTGTGAGTTATTCTGCTAATTAATTTTGATGATCATTAATTAAATATTGTCTGATTGATTTTAAAAATATATATAAATAAATAAAATACGTGTGGGGTTGTTTTAATTATTGTGATTTGTACTGTCAATATTTGCAGGTTTAATTGATTCTAAACCAGTCTGAGATTTAATATAATTGGAAGAAATATAAAACTGTTAACGAAATAAAAAAGTTTTATTTTAGTGTCAGAATTGAATATGTATTATTTTACTTTATACTTCAAAATGATTGGCAATAATGTAGTGTTACGAATATGAGTCTGCCATCCTCAAATCTTGTGATTTAAAGAAATTCAGAAGATTTTGCTTTGGTTGTAGACCACAGCTTGTGGATATTTGAAATTTTCACTTATTGGAGATAAATTACTATGTAGTGTTAGGTGACTTGATTCAATTACTTGGAGTTGTTCTGCTTTTAATTATTTCAAATAAATATATGCATAGATTCAAAAAGAGAAAAAAAGGTCAATAATCTTTGAGATTCACTATCTCCCAGAAAAACACAGAACTTCAACGTTGCTTTCTTTTAAAAGTATATTCTTCCATATTTTTATTAAATTGTTAAATTTAGTTTTCAGATAAATTCTATGTTTTATGGGAAAGCTAGACATATATTTGCTACTCTTTTTTAATCCATTGACTACTTTGCTGGATCTCATCACACTTATTAAAATTTGGATGTTCTTAGTATTTGAAGCATTTATTATATAAGACATATCCTCTATATCCCAGATACTCTATATCCCAGAGAAGTGTCTTCCTTGCTGCCTTTTTGGTGATTTTCTTCCTCCCTGTTTTATGAGCAGATGAACTTCTTCCAAAGAAATAAATACTAAAATATTAGTTATGAGTGTACTGCTGGTGATTGTAGAATGAGGAGAGGCTCAATAAAAAAGACACTATAATTGTACTTGCAAATATTTTAGTATATCAGTTGGGAGAGCAGTTTTGAATGTTGGGTTGACATTCCTTGATTAATTCAGCAAGCGTTCACATACACCTCATTTATATAACTACCTTTTTGTTAAAAATAATAGATCAGAACTATCAAGCATATTCTAAGCCAGGGGTGTCAAACTCAATTTCATTGAGGGCCGCATCAGCATTGCGGGTGCCCTCGAGGGGCCGGGTGGGTGTGGCCAGGGTGGACATAGTCTACTGGGTGGGTGTGGCTGGAGTGGGTGTGGCCTACTAGGTGGGCATGGCCAGCTCTACATTGTTTGCATCAAGGGTGTTTGTGGGGCCTGGGCAGGAGTGGGACAGAGGGTCTCTGGCAGAAGGGGATGGGACCATAGCACAAGTGCCAAGGCATGGTCCCCTGGAGGAACCTCACTGTTCCTCTCAGGCCATGTGGAGGGAGGCTGGATAGTGGCATGGAGGTCAAATGCCTAGCCCAGCCCTCAAGCACCCGTGGCACAGCACAGCCCCACTTCCCCAAGGGGGCACCCAGCTGCACCTACCTACTCCTCAAGGCTGCTGTTGCTGTGCTTGCTTTCCTTAGCCAGGTTGCTAATGATGGGTATGAGGGCAAAGTCAGAGGGAGGCCCACTCCCTCTCCATGTGAGGAGACCTGGCTTTATATCCAAAGCTTCCTTGGCAATAGGATGGGAGACCCCCCAGGATAGGCCAGGAGGAGGGGGCAAGGGGATGGTGAAAAGGCAGCAGGGCAGGACGAAGGCAGGACTTCCCTCAGACCCTCCCTCTCCTCCCTCCCTCCCTTCCTTCCTTCCTTCCTTCCTTCCTTCCTTCCTTCCTTCCTTGAACAGAGTGGTGGGAAAATATTTGAGATGAGGGAGGAAGAAAAACGCAAGAAACACAGCTGGGGAAGTGTCATCCTTCATGAGGAATGAAGAAATGGACCATTGCCTGGAAGTGGCCAGCACATGGCTCTTGCCTACTTCACATATCTGGCTTGGTGGGCTTTGGGGGAGGGATGCCATGAGCAGAGTGAGAGTCAATGTTACCTGCACAATGCTGCCCAGCCCCCAGCCTGCCCGGTTTTGGCAGGTAGCAGGGTGCTCTCCTCACAGTGCCGAGAGGCTGAGCTGGGTGGCACAAATCTGAAGAGAAGTGCAATGCTGCCCAGCCCCTAGCCTGCCCAAAGTAGGCAGGGCCATGTGCTGGCCACTTCCAGGCAATGGTCCATTTCTTCATTCCTCACAAAGGGTGATACCTCCCCAGCGCGTGCCCAGGGGGTGGGGCCAACACAGCAGGGGCTGGTCCCTTGCTGTTTCTAGACAGCCTTGTGGAGCTAAGACTGAATGCATTTCAGCATAGATGACCACCACGAAATTGTACATTGGCTCCCGGCCGGTCTGGGCCAGGGCCAAGGCAGCGGGGGCCGTTCCCTCTCTGTTTCCAGGATTGCTTGGCGGGCCACATGAAACCACTTGGCGGGCCGAATGCGGCCCCCGGCCTTGTGTTTGACATGTCTGCTCTAAGCAATTATTTTCTTAAAGCATTATATCTCAGTAATATTCTCTTCCTGGTTTGAGCAACTGTTGGTGAAATTGTAAAATGTAACACTCATTATTTAAATCTCTCCTTTGGGAAAAATTACTAGTGGCTTTAATTGCAGGCATTTCTTTGAATGCAAATTGGAGTATGGCATTAAAATTTCATGTCATGGGCATAGATGGCAATGCTCAAATTGACTCAAATTCTGAGGATAACTTTTACATTTTTATTAACTCAGGGGGAATACCCTGTGAAAAATATTCTTGATTAACATTGTGCTTTTTATTAGCCTTTTTATGAATAGGCAGGTACCCACTAATAGCCATTTTGTGAAAGCACCTACAATATTTCCTCAAAACAACCTATTGTCAGAAGATCTTTTCCTCTTCTATTTGTATACTTTCATGTTTTCTGTTAGCCTATATTTTTCAGTTTTTCCATTAAGGACTTCTAGTCATCTTCTTTCTTCACTTTTTTATGGTTCCAGAACAATAAACACAGATATACAATGTAGAAAAATCAAATCTGGAACAATGAATAATGAAAAGAGGGTGCCAAACGACTTCTGCAAGCCATAGATATTACTAGAAATTTAGCAACTTGTTCAAAAGGAATACTCTTGATCAGAAAGAAAGAAAGTTACAATTTCTGACAGTAGGGTGAAGAGTGCCAGCCATGTTTCATTTTAAAGTGTCAGATTGCTGTATAGTAACAGAAAAACAAGAAGCATTTAAACTGATTGTTTTGAAGATGAATTTCTCCAGCTTGGAAAGCACTTTACACAATTAAATATGCGTAATAAATAACATACTTGAACATGATGAAATGGACCTACCAAGTTGATTGTTCATAATATGATTTATTATTATGTGTTTGATTTATCTTAAATTATTCACAATGATATTATTTTCTTTAGAGACTATTTTATAATCTGTTTATTAATCCCTAATCACATGCTTTCATTTGAACCTACTTGATTCTTCAGAACTCTTTTGCAATATACTTATGAGAATTAGTTTTAGGATGATCAGAAGTGAGCAGCCCAACCTGTTACCATTAAAAAGTGGAAGGCATCTCTCCTACCCAAAAGAGAAAGGTTTGGCAGTGCACAAGTGGGAGAAAAAAGCACAAAAGTTTGAGCCTTGATTCCACTATAGTTAGGGGTTACATTACTGTTTTTTGTTATTTCTATTTGTTTCATATTTTTGTATAAAACATTTCTGCCTACCTTTAAAGTGATATTATTCAATTTATTAAAGAACAATAAACAGTGAGGGCTTTAAATTTAAGTCAATATACTCCTAAATACTATTTATTTTAGTATAAGTGGGAGGTAGTGATAGGATATTAGAGTAGAACCAAGAACTCAAGTTTAACTCACTGAGAAAATCTCAGGTTAACCTACCTCACAGGTTTTACTCTTGTAGGAGTATACCAGAGGAGAGAAACTAAATATGCCACTTTTAGCACAGAAAGAAGAGATGGGATATAATCTTAACAAATATATGTCCTATTTCTGATTTTCTTAAATGTACAGTAGTTCTTCAATTCATTTGAAGTTACAACAGTACAGAAAAAGATGACTTGTGACTGTTTTTCATACTTATGACCATTGTGGCATTCCCATGATCATGTGAACAAAATTCAGACACTTGGCAACTGACTCATATTTATGATGGTTGCAGTTTCCTTTTGTGACCTTCTGACAAGCAAAGATTCACTTAACTGTGTTACTGACTTGACAACTGCAGTGATTCACTTAACAACTTTGGCAAGAAACATTGCAAAATGGGGCAAAACTCATTCTCACTTAGCAGCAGAAATTTTGGGCTCAATTGTGGTCATAAATCAAGGACTATCTGTAACTTGTTAATGGAACTTGCAACAAGATACATCATTGTACTAATTCAAAAACCTTTCTTACAGTTTCTAATTTGGATTCAACAATCTTTCTTTCTCCAGGTTTGATGATCCCCGTCTTTTGTGTCGTGGAACAACTGGATACTTCGCTTGAATATGATAATCGAGAAGAACATGCAGAGTTTGTTCTGGTTCGCAAAGATGTGCTTTTTAGTCAGCTAGTGGAGACTGCGCTCCTGGCACTCGGTTATTCTCACAGCTCTGCAGCTCAGGCACAAGGTATTACATCAAAATGTTTAATAATTGTAGTGAGATGGGTGGCAAACAAATTTAATAAATAAAAGCATAATTGGTTGCATAAAATAGCTCTTTCATAGTAACTAAACCTAATAAAGCAGATAGGGTAGTTAGTAGTAAAGATGCTCACCGTGTACAAACTTTAAAACTGCACTCCCATGGGAAATTATTTCTAAGCTTGCCCCTATTAACATACTAGGAGTTTCTTTTGAGTACTGTAAATATACATAAAATCAAAGTGCACATCATGAATAACTAATTTTGTATGGTATTAGTATTTAATCAAAGCATATCAGACATTATATCAAAATTTATTTTGCTAGTAAGTATCTTAACAGGGGCATGATAAATATGAAACAGCTAATGAAGCAGTGTTTATTTATTTTTCAATGTAAACATACAATCTTTCATATCTGTACTGTTACAAATGGAGTCCGAATCACGTTAAATGATGTCATTTGATTTAGAGGATTTCATATCAGTTCTGACCAACTGTTCAAAGAAAATATGTTTTAAGTCTGACTTTGTAATATGCTGTCCAAAGCTGATTATGTAAATTGTGGCATGAATGTTTACACCCTTCTGAGTTATCTAACTGACTTTTTCTTTAAAATATCTTTTTAAGGACCATTCAGTGTTGTCACAGAATTTGAAGATTTTTCTTGCATTATTAGATGAATTGTCAAGATACAGCAAAGATTAACAGCTAATTAAAGAAACAATAATTGATTAATTACCTTATATTTTAATTAGCTGATTTGATTATTGATTAAAAGGCACTTTTAAATACTGATTTGAGAGAAAGGTACTCCTTTCTGAGTATATATGTTAGAATTGCTCTGTAAATTTGTATAAACTAACTTCAGTAAAAATAATAGATAAAAGCAGACGTTTGTAGTTGTTAGATAATATATACATGTCGTACCAAAGAATCACTTAAGATCAATGAGAGAAGAGGAAAAATTTCCTTACCCTAAGTTTTCTTACTATTAAAAACAATACATTTTTAAAAAGTCTGTCAAACATTATTATTCAGGGCATCTTTTTACTTGAGCCTAAAATCTTTTTTTACTTAGTTTATATAAACTCACATATGTACATATGTAAGCAAATGTACAAGCAAAGTTTAGACATCCTATGTACAAAAAACCATTGGTGTCTGCAGAAGGAGGAGAATGAGGAAAGAGATTATTCTGTGTTTCCCCCGAAAGTAAGACCTACCCAGAAAATAAACCCTAGCTTGATTTTTGGGGGTGGGCCTAATATAAGCCCTACTCCAAAAATAAGCCCTATTTTTGAGGTGAGGCACACGCCTAAAAAGCAAGCTAGGGCGGGGGTGGGGGTAGAATTTCACCGCATGCCCCATACCTGTTAAGGAATTTGTTGTGCAGAGGTCTCCTTGTGCTACCAAAGAGTTGCACAGACAAGGAAGGGTACTGAGAGCAGTAAGAGTCACACACAGGAGTACACTGAGTTGTAAAAGCAAAAAGTAGTTTACTTTAAGGTGGTGTAAGAACAAAAATGCTCAGTCAAAAATAAACAGTCCAGGTCATAAACAATAGCAACAGTCCAAGGAGTAATCCAAACTACAAAGTCTTCTTACCAGTCCAGAGGTCAATACACAGTTCAGGTTTACAACAGTAGTAAACCAACAGCAGAGCAAAAACAGTAATAGTAGAGATCAGTGAATTCAGAGAGAGAGAGAAGCTACGTTCCTAGCTTCCTCTTATGGCCATAAGAACACTTACACACCCATTGGTCAATTAACAACTTAAAGACATAGCATTATGGTTAATATATTTTCAACCCAACATTGTAGGCTAACACCATATGCCTAACAATACCCACTTACCAGGCCTCCTGTAAATCGATAACTGCCTCTCCTCACCATCCCACTTCTTCTGTAGTGTCTCCTTGCCTGGATTTCACAGTCAGAAGCCTTCCGGAAAGGCCTCTGACTGTGAAATACAGGCCGGAGCTCCATTCTCAGCTGCAGAATGAAGCTGCTCTTTCAGCCATAGAAGAAGTGGGCTGGCTGGGCAAGGCTGTTGGTGCTGCCATGTGAGGTGAGTGGAAAAGACACCCCCTGAAAATAAGACCTGGTGCCTCTTCTGGAGGCAAAGCAAAAATAAGATCAGGTCTTATTTTCGGGGAAACACAATATGTGCACAATGGTACAAACCCTGTGACTTATGTACTTAGGTCAGATATTGGGATACAAATATAGAAAGAGTAGGGTTTGTGTCATGACATTCACAAAAATAATTTAGCAATTTTTTCAACATACCCATCCATAAAATATAAAGAAGCTTTAAAAAATTGTGCTTTTTTGATAGAATAGAATGAAACTGAAACTCATAACAATGTAGCCTTAGGAAAACTGTGTATGTACATCATCTGTCATTTTGTTTGTTATGTGCAAAAAAGATAATGTGTATTGTATTTTATGTAAACATTAGTATAAGTAGGAAAGTGAAAGAAAAATGAACTATGCTAGACCATGAAAATATGTTTTACTTAATACATCTGTGAAAGAATTCTAATCAGAAAGAGTGTAATAAGAAATAAAAGCATGAAACAATATATCATTGTTGCATAAAACTGGAGAAAATAATACTTCAGGGTATTATAGGAATATTGTTCTTTTAAATATAAAGGTTATTGTATCTCACTATTTCTGTCATGGTGAACCAGTTTTCAATCTGACAGCGCTATTCATCTTGGTTAATTCATCTTGTGAATTAACATGTGGAACATCCTGAATTAAGCAACCAAGGCATCATTCTTGGCATGTTTAGAAACAAAGTGATCCTAAGAAAGAATGCTTTTATGAATGCACGTAACTTCC
This sequence comes from Vipera ursinii, assembly GCF_947247035.1. Lineage (NCBI taxonomy): Eukaryota > Metazoa > Chordata > Lepidosauria > Squamata > Viperidae > Vipera > Vipera ursinii. Next base: position 174,361,996 of record NC_139512.1, on the reverse strand, counting down.
TTCATTGACCCACACTAGCTGAGTATTTCATTTGGGAAAACATATGGGCCTTCAAACAAGGAAAAGAGGGATTCAATCAGAGAGGCACTGGCTTTTTCATCTTTAGGAACTAGTACTTTGCTAGTACATTAAGTAAGGGTGTCTAGTTTACAGATTTTTATTTTTTCCTGATGATCTAGAATCGGTATTTCAAGCTTTTATGTGCTTATAAATTGTTTTCTGAAAAAACGTTGAAAAATAAGATCAAATTTGCTATGTTCTAAACTGGAGTCTGCTGTTCATATGCTACTTAAATGGCTAAGGGAGATCTGTGAATTTACTAATGCTTACTAACTCTAGCTGTTTTTTCTCCTTACACATCTCTCTGTTGTACATATTTCTGATTAGATTAAATATATATTTAAGTATTTAATGTTTCAGGTGTATTACACACTTAATCATGTAATTAAATACTTTTGTTGCATAATGTTATTAAACTTGAATTTATATTCCTTATCATTGTTAGAGTATTAACACTATTATTATTTTTACAGAGACACACACAACATTGCATAAACCACTAGTAGTCTAACAATGTGGGATTTTATGAGAACAATGCGTTAGTAAATTTCTTTTGGCTGGAGAACTGAACTGACTTTGAAATCCCTGTTTGGGATTTCATAGTAGCATTCCACATGACATAAAGTTCCCAGTGTGCTTTCTCACATACTCTGCCATGTGCTACTGATAATAATGGATGGCAGTTTTGAAATGGATCCTGTATGAAACTTTGTCTCCAGCAGCACGCTTTCTTAAAAAATATCTTCTGTCTGGCACCGAAGCTTTTAAAATAGCTTTTGAATGTCATCCAATTCAATAAATACCATTTTAAAGCCGTACCATAGGGCAAGGGGAGGGTTTTAAGGAAGTATTAGCATTTCATTTTCTAGCAGTATTCCCCCTCAGAATTGTTTCTCCCTACATTGCAGAAATCTTAAAGTATCCAAATTGACATCAGTGTAAGATATTACAAAACTTTGCTTGGGACAGCTTCTAATTAAAGGGTCAGATACATCTAGGGCAGGGGTCAGCAACCTGAAACAGTGAAAGAGCCACTCGGAACCGGTTACCTCACAAAAGGAAAAACTGGGAGCCGCAAAAAATGTGTGCGCATGCGCGTACATGCGCGCATGTGCAGAACAGGGTTTGACTGAAGAGTGGAGACAAGGCGAGATATGCACCTACCCTGCATATTTGAATTGATTGGTTGAACTTTTTGCCACTCTTCCGTTTTGCCACTCCCTGTCGTGGGGTTGCTGAGCCAACAAGATGGTTTCGCCCTAGATGCCTTATGGACCCTGAGCGGTTCCAAATGGCGCTTGGGCCCCCACCTGCCTCCTTTGCTCACAGCTCGGTCGATGCCCTAGTGGAAGCCTAGGAAAGGGCAGCCACAGAGGCACTCGACCAAGTTGTACCCATGCGGCCCTTGACCCGACGCAGATCTCAACGGGCCCCATGGTTCTCCATGGAGCTCCGCGAGATGAAGCATCGGAGACGGGGCCTAGAGAGCTGTTGGAGGTCCAGCCAATCCGAATCCGACCGGTTACGACTAAGGTTGTTTACGAGAACTTATCTCGCAGCGTTGAGGGTGGCTAGGTCTAACCACTTTGCCACCCTCATCGCGTCCGCAGATAATCGCCCGGCGGCCCTGTTTAGGGTAACTCGCTCCCTTCTTAATCAGGAGGTGAGGGAGGAACCCTTGCAGGGTCGAGCCGAGGAGTTTAGTCGATTTCTGTCGGACAAAATCGCTCGGATCCGGACCGGTTTGGACTCCGACTGGGCAGAATCTGACGAAGAGGATACGGGTGGCCTTGTCGATTTAATCTGGGAAGAGTTCGATCCTGTGACTCCTGAAGAAGTGGACAAGATCATGGGGAAGCTGAGCTCCACCACGTGTTTGTTGGACCCGTGCCCCTCCTGGCTGACTTATGCAGCCTGGGATGGGACACGAGGCTGGCTCCAGGCAGTGATTACTGCCTCTTTGAGTCAGGGTAGCTTTCCCGCCGCCTTGAAGGAGGCGGTGGTGAGACCCCTCCTCAAGAAGCCTGCCTTGGACCCAACAATTTTAAACAACTATCGTCCGGTCTCCAACCTTCGCTTTTTAGCGAAGGTTGTTGAGAGCGTGGTGGCGCAGCAGCTCCCTTTGTTCTTGGATGAAGCTGATTATCTAGACCCGTACCAATCAGGTTTCAGGCCCGGGTACAGCACGGAGACGGCATTGGTCGCGCTGGTGAATGATCTCTGGCGGGCTCGGGACAGAGGTTGCTCCTCTGTCCTAGTCCTTTTAGACCTCTCAGCGGCTTTTGATACCATCGAGCATGGTATCCTGCTGCGACGTCTCAGGGGGTTAGGAGTGGGAGGCACAGTTCTCCAGTGGTTCTCCTCTTACCTTCTGGGACGTTCGCAGTCGGTTTTGGCAGGGGGGCAGAGATCGACCTTGAGACCTCTCATTTGTGGAGTCCCTCAGGGATCGGTTCTCTCGCCTCTCCTGTTCAACATCTATATGAAGCCGCTGGGTGAGATCATTCGTGGTTTTGGAGTTGGGTATCACCAATATGCTGATGATACCCAGCTTTTTATTTCGACCCCAAACCACCCCAGTGATGCCCTCGACGTGATGTCCCGTTGCCTGGAGGCGGTCCGGGTCTGGATGGGGAGGAACAGGCTTCGACTCAACCCTGACAAGACTGAGTGGCTGTTCGTGCCGGCATCCCGGGAAATTCCGATTATTCCATCATTGGCCATGGGGGTTGAGCTATTACCCCCCGTAGATAGGGCTCGCAACTTGGGGGTCCTTCTAGACTCACAGCTCTCTTTGGAAGAGCATATTGGAGCTGTGACTAGGGGGGCCTTTGCCCTGGTGCGCCAGTTGCGGCCCTATCTAGACCGGGATGCCTTGCGCACAGTCACTCATGTGCTCGTGACCTCTCGTCTAGACTACTGTAATGCTCTCTACATGGGGCTGCCCTTGAGGTCCACCCGGAAACTCCAACTGGTGCAGAATGCAGCCGTGCGAGTTGTCTTGGGAGTTTCCCTATACTCCCATGTTACACCTTTGCTCCGTGAGCTGCATTGGCTACCGGTTGCTCTCCGGGTGAGGTTCAAGGTGTTAGTTATGACTTACAAAGCCCTTCATGGCATGGGTCCGGATTACCTACGGCAACACCTGTGGCCGGCGTCAACTTCCCTCCGTCCAGTGCGCTCCCACAGAGAGGGCCTCCTCAGGGTGCCGCCGATCAAAGAATGCCGATTGGTGACCCCCAGGGGGAGAGCGTTCTCTGTGGGCGCGCCAGACCTTTGGAACCGCTTACCGGTTGAGCTCCGGATGGCCCCCGACCTTCGCTTCTTCCGGCGCGATCTCAAAAACATTTTTTTTCGAACAAGCTGGCCTGGTCTGACGGGATGGGGTTGGGTTTTTAAAACTAGTTTTAACTTTAATATGTATTGATTTTATGGGCATGATGTTTAATGGCTTTTTAATTTTTGTATTCAATTTTTATTGTGTATTGCCCTGTTCACCGCCCTGAGTCCTTCGGGAGAAGGGCGGTATAGAAATAAAATTATTAAATAAAATTATTAAATTAAATTAAATTTTTTAGTCCCACTTTTTTTTTGGACTGCACATGGCAGAGGACTGGGAGCCGCAGGAGATGGCTGAAAGAGCCGCATGCGGCTCCAGAGCCGCGGGTTGCAGACCTGTGATCTAGGGAGATTGGATCAGAATTAGGAATTCAGGGAGAGCAGTAATGGAACATTTGACAAAGGAAATTGGGATTCTCAAAGCTGCTTAAAAATGATCTCTCTCCCTCTCCCTATCTACCTACCTGTTTACCTGTGGTCTGAATTAGGTTCACAGATAAGGTTTCCAATACCCATCGTTTACCTCAAAGAGAAAATTGTTTTTAGTCAACATTGCAGATTTTATATTTGAAACTGTTCAATAAAACCATACATTTTTGAGATAAAAATATTATCAGGGAATTAATTGCTGCAGTTAATTGGAATTAGAATGATGAATTCATTGAATCATATTTGGAGAAGAGGACATGTTGCTGTTCCCTAGGCATACTTGAAAAGATATACCTTTTTACACACAAACACACACACACGCACACACGCGCACACAAACACACACACACACACACATATGTAATATTCAGAGAGCTTTTAATACATGAGTACTTTGCAAAAATATACCATCCTATGTAGCATTCTTATGGAGAATATTAGTGTCTGTGTAAATATTTGAATTTGGCTTCGTCTTCTTGAAAGTCTAGAGTGTAAGAGTTTCTCATAAAAAGAGAAAACATTTTAAAATGAAGTTACATTGTTGTCATGATCAGCAAGGTCAGGGAACCTTGAATGCTTTTAAATTGAAAGCAGAAATGGGAACAAATATTTTTTCTATCTGCTATGATTTGAAAGGCTTGGATAGGTTTAACAAACTTTAAAATCTCAGCCCTAGAATGAATTCTTTGTCGTATCAATAAGTACCCTTTTGTATAGAAGTTTAGTATCTAAAAGTTTTCTTTTCAGACAAGATCTTTTTTTCCTTAGGAAATATTTCCTTCCTTTTTAAAATACTTTATTAAGTGAAAGGAAGGGTTGTAAATTCTCCATAGCATTTTGATCTATCGTACACATTCTGTTTTTTTAAAAAAAAACATAGTCTAAAGCTTTTAGATAATGCAATATCAATATCTGTTTTTGTGTGCTGCATGTTATTGCAAAATAATTGGTGTGCTATAGATTTATGCAGTAAAACTGAGATGAGGTTATTCAAGACTGAAGCTCATAAACTCTAACTCTAACCCTGAGCAAATCCTAGAGCTTGTAGCAGATTGCTGCCAGGAAGCTAGGTGGTTGATATATCCATAGCATTCCACGCTTTATGGTATAGTCCAATTCTTTGCACAAGAACTCACATGTAGCCATGTCTTTTTATGGCCTACTACAATATGCTAGAAAACATTTCCTGTGCTGAAGTTTGACTGTGCCATACAGTTCAACATGAGCTATTTTCAAGACAGATATATCTATCAATGCACCCAGCTTTTCTAGTGAAGCCAGTACATTAAAAGCTCTGTTATTGTTGAAGGCATTCAGGAATTTGGTAAGAAAATATCTCTGGAAGGATGATCAATAGGTCATGGGTTGTCTAGTACTTTACAAATCCTAAAATGGAGAACATAATATTTTAGAGATAAGCATTGAAAAAAAAATGCAAAATTAGAAAGGAGTGGTTACATTTTTAGAGTACAAATGTCTGTACTTTCAGTAGGAGATGTAACAATGTAGGAGATGATTTGTTGTGATAGCTAAGAGCAGGGCTTTTTTTCTTAAAAAAAGGTGCCGGAACTCTCATCTTGGCGGGTGCAGGAGGCGGGTGGGCGGCGCTGCTGCGGCCATGGGTGTGAGGGGTGTTGGCAGCGGGCTATCCCCTGGCGTCACGGCTGGTGCAGTGGGATCAGCGGGGCCCGCTCTATATGGTGGGTCTGTGCGGGGTGGAGGCGTGGCGGGCCAGGCAATGCAGGGCGGCCACTTAGGTGCGCAGGGCGAGGCAACGGTGGCGCAGGTCCAGCACTGGGTAGGCCACCAGCCTGGCTGACATGGGAAGGAAGGAGTGCACATGGACTCCGCAGAACCCACCTCCCACTCCTTGTCCTCTTTTACTTACCTAGTTGAGATGGTGTAGTTGGGCAGCAGGGAGGGATGCAAACTTCCTGCCAACTCACCTTCGCTGCAGACAACTTGCCCTGCAACGTTTGCCAGCTGGGTCTTTTGGCGCTCTCAGCAGCAATTCCTATTGGCTTTCGAGTAGCATAGCTTGTGGGAGGGAGGGAGTAGCATAGCTTGTGCAAAAGCTTTTTTGTGTGTGTGCAAAAAAAAGGTGCCGGAACGCCATTCAGAGCGTTCAATGAGAAAAAAAGCCCTGCTTTTATGTTTTAATCTTATGATTTTAAATATATATATTTTCTATTGTAAGTTGCCCCAAACCTCGCCATGTGGATTGCATACAAATATTATATAATCGGTAAATAAAGGTAGAACATATGTTAAATATACATCAAATGATAATATGCTTCCCTACAAAGTCAATTCTTGCTCAGTGACAGACCAAGGAGTTAACTCGGAAAGACAAGAGGAAAATCTAGAAGAGGTCTGTGCAACTTGTAGAAGGGAAAGGCCCACACTGAAAGGCCCACCCATGCTACTGACTACACTTATGCACATATGTAACATCTTTTGCTAGGATACATGATCACTGCTTGTCCAAAATTTTAATATACAGATAATACCACCAGAAATTATTTTAGCCTTTTTAATAAATGTTGCTATTGATGTTTAGCTCACCAGGGAAAACATCATATATTGTTATGTATATACTAGGTTAATTATTTAAAGACTGAAGTGCAACATAACTAGATTCTAAATAATCTATTTTTCAAAACACACAACAGTCCAAACAGTAAAAATAAAGTCCAAATTAAGAATATTTCATTCTTAAGAATTGTTTAGATTCAAAATAGTTTTCAAGAGTGTACAAAAGATACTATTTTTTTCTAGAAACAGCTAAATTAGACATATTACATTGAGAAAAATGTTTCTCATTTCTTTCCTGTTACCTTTGATTTCATTGCAGAGATGTTAACATAAGAAATAGATTATTTTGTTATCTAATTTTACCTTCCAAAAGACAGAAGCAGATGAAAAATGTGAGGTTCTTTCCTGTTGGCTTTTTTGAATTACCTGTTTTAGATTGTAAAAGTTTAGTTCCTAAAGAAGTAACCCTGTAAATAATTTAATGTCGTCCTCTAATGCAGGGGTAGGCAACTTTGGCTCTTTTATGACTCGAGGACTTCAACTCCCAGAATTCCTGAGCCAGCATAGCTCAGCTTGGAAACCTCTCCCTTTCCCCTCAGCATGGCTGGCTCAGGATTTCTGGGAGTTGAAGTCCATGAGTCATAAAAAAAGAACCAAGATTGCTAGCCCTGCAATAGGCTTAGGAAAGCCAATAAGGGAGCTGGGTGTTTTTTTTGTTTTTTGTTTGCAAAAAAAAGGTGCTGGAACGCCGTTCTGAGCGTTTTATAAGAAAAAAAGCCCTGGCTAAGAGTAAAAAAATGACCTAATGTTCACCTAAGATTCTATTATAGATCAGAAGCTAGTTTCTATTAAATTAAATTGCATTTTTATTTATTTATTTATTTGTTTGTTTGTTTTATATACCGCCCTTCTCCCGAGGGACTCGGGGTGGTGTACAGAGCAACATATGTATACAGTTAAACAATATTAAAAACAGATGAACCCCAAGAGCTGTCAGGCCAGGCCGGCCTGTTGGAACAGGTAAGTTTTTAAGTCACGCCGGAAGGTGCGAAGGTCGGGGGCCATCCGGATATCGGTAGGCAGGCTGTTCTAGAGGGTTGGCGCACCCACTGAGAATGCCCTCCCCCTGGGGGCCACCATCCGGCATTCTTTGACCGGTGGCACTCTGAGGAGGCCCTCTCTGTGGGAGCGCACAGGACGGTGCGGTGTTGACGTTGGCAGTAGGTGCTCCCGTAGGTATTCCGGACCCATGCCATGTAGGGCTTTGTATGTCATCGTTAGCACCTTGAATTTCACTCGGAAGGCAACCGGAAGCCAGTGCAGCTCACGGAGGAGAGGTGTGATATGGGAGTATCGGGAGACTCCCAGAAGTGTTCGTGCAGCTGCACTCTGCACGAGCTGAAGCTTCCGAGTGGCTTTCAAGGGCAGCCCCATGTAGAGAGCGTTGCAGTAGTCAAGGCGAGAGGTCATAAGTGCATGGGTGACTGTACGTAAGGCATCCAGGTCCAGATAATGTCGTAGTTGGCGCACCAGCCGAACCCGAGTGAAGGCCCCCCTGGTCACAGCTCCTATGTGATCTTCTAAAGATAGCTGTGAGTCTAGGAGGACACCCAAGTTTCGGGCCCTATCAACAGGGGGTAATAACTCACCCCCGATGTTAAGGGATGGGATGCTCTGAGTATCCTGGCATGCCGGTATGTATAGCCATTCAGTCTTGTCCGGGTTAAGATGAAGCCTGTTCCTCCCCATCCATTCCCGAACCGCTTCCAGGCAACGGGACATCACGTCAATGGCATCACTGATGCTGTTTGGAGTTGAGATGAAAAGCTGGGTGTCATCAGCATACTGATGGTACCCTACTCCAAAACCACGAATGATCTCACCTAGCGGTTTCATGTAGATGTTGAACAGGAGAGGCGAGAGAACCGACCCCTGAGGGACTCCACAAACGAGAGGCCTTGGAGTCGACCTCTGTCCCCCTGCCAACACCGACTGCGAGCGTCCCAGGAGAAAGGAGGAGAACCACCGCAGAACCGTGCCTCCCACTCCCAATCCCCTGAGGCGCCGCAGCAAGATACCATGGTCGATGGTATCGAAAGCCGCCGAAAGGTCTAATGACTAGGACAGAGGAATGGCCCCTGTCCCGGGCCCTCCAGAGATCATTCATCAGAGCGACCAATGCCGTCTCTGTGCTGTAGCCCGGCCTGAAGCCCGATTGGCACGGGTCTAGATAATCCGCTTCATCCAGGACCTGAGGAAGCTGATGCGCCACCACACTCTCAACAACCTTCGCAAGGAAGCGAAGATTGGAGACTGGACGAAAGTTATTCAATGAAGCTGGGTCCAAGGTGGGCTTCTTGAGGAGAGGTCTCACCACCGCCTCCTTCAAGGAGGCGGGGAAGTGACCCTCACTCAGAGAAGCAGAGATGACCGCCTGAAACCAGCCTCGTGTCCCCTCTCGAGCTGCATAAGCCAGCCAGGAAGGGCACGGGTCCAGTAAGCATGTGGAGGAGCTCAACCTCCTCATAGTCCTGTCCAACTTCCTTTGGAGTCACAGGATCAAATTCCTCCCAGATGACGTCGACAAGACTGCCCATGTCCTGTTCCTCAGGCTCTGCCCAGTTGGAGTCCAGGCCGGTTCGAATCCGAGCGATTTTATCCAACAGATATTGACTGAATTCCTCGGCTCGACCCTGTAAGGGTTCCTCCCTCACCTAGTAGTAAAGAGAAGGTAACAAATATGTCCAAAAGGAGAATAGTTTCCTCTTTGGTAAGATCAGCTGCATTATCCTTGATTTGCATGTGTAATTGCTGTGAGAGGCTTTTAGAAGGATGCAAATATATTATAGGTTTTAAATGTTAATGTGTTTATTAAATTAATATGCCACATATCTTGTTGTTCTTGCCCTAATATTTTTTTTGTATATATAGTTATAGTGATAATTATTCTGTGTTTTGTTTCACATTCTGCTAAGAAAGATAGGGTAGACATTTTGCTTATTCTATAAGCAAAACATTTTTCAAGCAAATAGGTTGCATAATCTGAGATTATCAACAGATTTATTTATTTATTTATTTACTTACTTACTTACTTACTTACTCATTTGTTCATTCGTTCATTCATTAAATTTCTATGCCGCCCATCTCACTTAAAAATTAAACTGTGCATGATAGTTTTGATATCTGTCAAAATTTGTCAAATTATGGTACCCAACACATTTTTATTTTGGATCTCCTATCTGAGGTTTTATCTCTCCTTTATTTGTTTGCTATTTGAGAGCACAATAGGCCTTCCTGGAATCGGATGTTACAAGAGTGGCACACTTGTGTCTTTTTCCTACTTCTGTAGCATCTAATGTAAAATGCATGATATAACATCAGTATGTTTCCCTGCTTTATTTCACTGGCTGTGGTTAATAGAAACAGAAAGAGTGGTGACATTAGGTCATATGTTTTATATTAATAGACATTACCAAGTGAGTCAGGGTGTGGAGATAGAATAAAGTGTGGCTAATGTAACATACATAGTGTATGTTTCCTTCCTAACATTACTTCAAATGTTTTATGCATAAAGATATAGCCACTAGCTTCAGGTTGACAGAACATAGTTATTCATTGATTAAATACCATGATATTGTAATGTTTTGTCAAAAAGATTCCTGGAAGAAGTTTATAAATATAAGTACTATGAGAGTGCTGCTTGCAAAGTTACTGTCAAATGATATTATAGGAGGAGAGCTGTGTTAGTCGATGGCAAAAAAATCAGGAGTCTAGTAGGACGTTTTGTGATTAATACTTTTTATTAAAAGATATGAGCTGAAATGATGAGTTCATTTCATCAGATTCACTCAGTTGATAAACTGCTGAAACTGATGAAGTGAGGTGCATCTCTTGAAAGTTTTTACCTTTTAAAATAATGTGTTAGGTGGAAAAGATGCCAACAGAATTCTTCTGGTTTTTAGTCAACAGATATAAGGAAAATGGGATGGGAGGAGAAGGAAGAAAGAAATAGTTTCAGTCATCAGCAATCATTATTGTATAGAAATGGATGCACTATTGATACCATGGAAAAGAAGAAAGTAGAGCAATTCAAATGACTGTTTTGATTATCTTGAACCATGTTTCTAAACTATAATTTGCTATGGACATGATAGACTGCTTGTCTGAAAATCAGTCTTCCAATCTTCTTACAGGACTGGGGAAAAAGAAGTGTATGAACCTGTGGCCTTTACTTGTAAGACTAAACCTGTTGTGGCGATCCTATGGCACGGGTGCCACAGGTGGCACGCAGAGCCCTCTCTGTGGGGACACGCGCCATCACCCCAGTCCTAGGCCTTCAGCTGGGTTTTATAAAACCTTTTCGCTTTAGGCCTCCACTGCCTTGTTCCAAAAAAAAAAAAAAGGTTCAATCAATCAATTAATTTCAACTTCTGGTGGGAAAAAAAACATCTTGCACAGTTGGAATTGATTGATTGAACTTTTTAGTCCCACCCAGTCTGCTGTTACCACTGCAGCCATGCTCACCGATGGGCCACACCCACCTGGCACCCGACGATACATAACTGGGTTTTGGGTTGCAGTTTGGGCACTCGGTGTCTAAAATGTTCGCCATCACTGGACTAAACTATTGAGCATTGGTCCTAAGCTGATTCACTGCTCTGTCTGATTAATAATAAGTGGCAGTCTGATAGAAGCTTTCCAAGGCATGAGTTGAAAGGAGCTGTTCAGTCCTATTAACCAAACTGGGAATAATCTTGGATGCTCTGCACAGCAAAGCATGTATTTTCTCATTGTGTTAGGACTCTTCCCCTGTCACTTTTGCTTCTTATGCCAGTGAAGTAGAATTATGCATATCTTTGATAACATGTTTCAGGAAAAGTAATACAAATATCCTGTTTTTTTTTAAAAAATGAACACTTAGTTGCAAGTTATATTTGCCAGTGAGCCATTTTTGCACCTATTATGAAGCACAAAAGAAGATGGGAGGGCAAATGAGACATGAAAGATACCTGAGCCTTGGGTGAATATGATGAGTAAACACAGTGGCATAGCGTGGGGGGTGCAGGGGGGGCCGGCCGCACCGGGCGCAACATCTGGGGGGGCGCCCATTAAGCTCACCGGAGGGGGACGATTCCGCTTCGCCGAGGGTCGGTGGTAGTGGGGGGACGGCAGCCGGTCAAGCCCGGGCCCCGGCAACGCGTCCGATCCTGCCGCCGGCACCGGCACCTCTCCGTCCGCCGACGGCCCGTTGGGATCAGGCCAAGGCGCGTTGGGACGGGGCAAAGAGAAGAGCAGCGCCGCTGCCGCCGTTTCCGTGCCAGATTTGCACCCGGGGCCAAAAAAAAAACACAAAGGCGCCAAGGAGGGCCCGCTCAGCGGCGCTTCGGAAGGCCCGAGTGGGCTCTGCCACTTCGTCTCCGCGATCGCGCGCGAAGCCAAGCTGGGGATGGAGGCAGCCAGCAAAGGCTCGGCTTACGAGCCTCGCGGAAGATCAGCCACCCACTCGCGGGAGGGGCGGAGTTGGACGCCGCAGTGTCCACGTGGCTCCGCGCCGTGGTTAATCCCCGCTGCACCTGCGGCTGCCATGGCGGGGTTAAAGGAACGGCGGGTTAAGTTTTCGAGGGACGAGTTACTCACCTTTTTTTTATTTCCCTCCACCCCACCCCACCCCACCCCGCTCGCTTCTTTTTCCCCAGGGAATCTGAAGCTACTTTGCGCACATCAAAAGCCTTGAGTATTTGCGGCTGAACTCTGAAAATCGCTGACCCGAAGGCAGCCCTCTCAAAGCACCAATCCAAACGGAAGAGGGGGGGGCAGAGATTCATTCGCCCCGACCCACCTTTATTCAGGGAGGCGTGCATCACACGCCAATTTTTTTTTATTTAGGGTTTTGATGAACACACGACAAGGAGAGAAATAGTCGTCCCTGGCATTCCTTTAAGCCAGTGGTGTAGCGTGGGGGGGTCCAGGGGGGGCCGGGCGCAACATCTGGAGGGGCGCATTAGATGCATTTTACTTTAATTACATCAGTATTTTCATAACAAACAATACATGTGCTTAGGGGGTAAGGGTTTCTTTAACTAATCTAGTGGAAGAGACTCGAGTGTTAAAATCCACGGGTTAGGGGGCGCAAATTACTTGCCTTGCCCCGGGTGCTGACAACCCACGCTACGCCACTGAGTAAACATAGGCCTCATCCTCACTGGTTGCAGTTTAAAAGAGATTTGGTGCAGCATTAGCAACCTGCTTCAACCTTACTGCTGGTTTAATTGCTACTCCCAGTGTGCCCACTAGATAATTTCTGGATGTCGTAAGGTTTGTGTAATCCTGTTTTGTCGTTGACAGAAAGAGCAAACCAATCTACACTTCTGAGCTGGGGCTTCTTTGTGGAGCATGAGTTCTTGCAGTGTGGAACAAGAACATGTCTTTTTTAAACTTTACAGGGCTGATATGCAAAGCAAGACTAGGGAAAGTGCATTGGTAGGGGGATCACCCTTTTCTTCCTGCTCTAATACACCCATCCTATTTCATTCCTTCAAAGCTAAGACAAATTCCCTACCCATCCTTATCACCTGCAAAGCAGTGTATCCAATAGAAGAATGTGAGTCCAACCCAATTTCAGATTCCTTCCAGCAGTCCTTTATTGTCTTTCACAAAAAATAGTTATGACCAGAACAGCTCTACTGGTGCTGATGGGCTCTACTCCTGTTCCTATTCTCCAACCTCTACTCAGCCTCAGCCAATAGCAACAGATATCCAGAATGGCATGCCACACCTAAAATGCAGTTGCTGGAAACAATTGGAATTTCTTCCAGAGCAAACTCAAAACACAGGTGTTCTGTTTGAGAACAAGATGCTTGAAAATGCAGTTTTGAGTTCTAAAGCTTTTGGAGTTGGTGTTTTGCAGACTTAATACATTCTGTACACTCATGGATAATTTGTAAAATGCCTGGACGTTCCCTTGCAAAGACAATCAAATGTGTCCAGAATTGATATCAACACAATTTGAGTTCTATTATTAAAAAACAATAGCAAACTAGAGCTTTTCTGTAGTCTAGCTTTAAGCATTTAAACATGTGAGTTCTGTTAAGGCTAAGCACAATAGTTTATAGTGCAGGATAAAGTTTGTCTAGTGTTGCGTTTTTTCCATAGTTAGAGCTGAACTCTACTCCTTAGATTGGCTCCACATATGGACATAACTTAAAAAGATTATTTGCAAGTCTGCCCATGTCATGGAGACATGAAAACATAAAATAAATTAGACTTCTTTGCCCTTCATTCATTAAATAGTGATTAATCAAATCAGGAAAGTTAAAGTCTTATTATAACTTTGAACTCTTCTTGAAACTCATTATTAGACGTGCCTCTTTCTGTTTCAGATCCAGAAAGATCCAGATCAATGCTTTCTTTTGAGACATGCTATATAAAATAAAAAATTAATTTCAAAGTATGTTTTTACCAAAAACACTACTCTTTAGAAAGCTAATATGTGAAGCTATTCTGTTTATTATTAAAAAGAGGAAAAGGGAAGAAGTTTCTTTTGGTATTTTGTTTAAAGTCTAGAAAAGTCTCAATATATGAAATATCAGTTGCATTGCCTTTATATCTTGGCCAATATTGTGTCTTTTTTTTAAGAAAAAAGACTTTGAAATTAAATAACTGCTTCTAAAATAATCAACCAGAAAATGTTATTTAATTGCGTTTTCTTCTTAGGGTTTTTTATTAATTTTGCTAGTTCTTTAATGCTTATACTAAACTAATCTAATCTAAGTTTAGGCTTTGGCATAATATTTCCCAAATGTAAAACAGCATCTATTACATAAGACTAATGTTCTTGGTACAAAACACAAAACTCGTACAGTATATAAAATTACAAGACAATCTGTTTGATATATTTAAATAAGTTCTTTTGTATATAGTTGATATAAAGCAGTAAGGAAAATGGATTCTCAAGATAATGTTTACTGGCTTCTATTTTTGTCAGTGAAAGTAATAGTTTTGCATGTTTTTATTGCAATACTGACCTTATTAAGAGAACCCAATAATGTGGGAACTATAAGTAGGTGTTTGTTTCTGGTTAAGACCTAGTTTTGCCAAAGCTGAATAGCCATTTAGCAATCTGTTAGAACTGACTGATAATTTATAGTGGAGTCTACTTGTTATATAACTACCTGTTGTGTATTGAATCTACAGATTGCTTATAGAAATAAAAATACATTTACATAGTATAAAAAAGTTATAAAATAAACAATGAAATAGTAATAAAACACATAATAGGACAATGGCAAGAACCTGTTCAGCTGCCCCATTATGGGCTTTCAAATGCTGAGGTGAATGTTTTCATCTGAAATCATTTTTATTGATTAATAAATTGCAGAATTACCAAATATTTCACAGCTGAATATCATTCTACATATATCTTGTTGAATATTCCTCCAGGCCTAAGATTGAGGGGAAAACCAAAGGCTTCAAGTTAAGACTGTTTCAGTCAGAATTTTTATGTCTTGGACTAGAAGCATTCTTCAGGAGGAAACAAATTTCTATCCATGCAGCATTTTCTCAATGTAGGAAAGAAAAACAGACAAGAGAATTATGCATGTGCAAAATGAATTCTGTGCCTGAACAAATTTTCATGCTTTTAGTTGTAGCCTTTGGCAAATAGATTTGATACTTTTTTGAATGAGGGTTTGTGTTGATTATTTGCCATCACATTAGTGTTAACTCTTAGTGACCATGTAGATAGATTTTTTTCCTATGATGATTAGTCTCTAACTTCATCATTCAGGTATTCCAATGGTGCTCTCATCATCACTGTAACTGAGTCCATGCATCATGTTACTGGTTGTCCTCTTTCTTTCCTTCCACCTTTTTCCGCCATCAAAGCTTGGTCATATGTGACTCAAATGAAAATTCTTGAGTTGATTTGTTTGATGAACCATTTGTTTGTTTTCTTGGCTGGCCACAGTATTCTCAGGAATCTTCTCTAAAACCAAAAGTTCAAAAGCGTCTTTAAACTCTTTAACCTTAGCCTGCTTCTTTAAAGTCCATTTTTCATTTCCATAGACTGGGGAATACCACTACTATTTTGATATTTGTAGGTATAGATACATCAAGGTGTCTGAACAACTTTTCCCATTTTTCTTCATGGCTGCTCTACCAAGTGCTAGTCTGCAGCAGACTGTTCTGCTGTTGACTGTCCCTTTACTGTTAATGATTGATCCTAAAATGCAGAAGCTGTCTACCACTTCAATATCTTAATTAAGGAAATATCAATTTTAAGGGTGGTTGTTGTACTTACTGTCATTTGTTTGATTTTCTTAAATCTTTTTCTAAATGCCTTAGTCCTGCCTTTTCACTATGCTCCTTGACTTTGATTAGTAGACCTTGTAGTTCTTTTGCATTTTCAGCATTAGGGTCATAAGCACAGTGCAGGTTATTGATGTTTTTTTCCTCACCACACTCATGTTCCAATCCCGCTTCTCTTAATGTATTTTTAACATATAGGTTGAATAGATAAAGGGAGAGCATGCAGCATTGTCTATCTAGAGCCAGTCTGTTTCGCTATATTCTGTCTGTACTGTAGCTTGGCTTTGACTTGTAGATTTGTCTTGAGAACAATGACATGTATACTTTTGACTTATAAATTCTCTGTGACATTCTAATGCAATGTCAGTGTAATCTACTGTGCTTATAAGTTCATGTATCCTCTCTTCCATTTCCAATAGCAAGCCATAATTTCCTTTGATTTTTAAATTGGTAAACCAGGTGTTTGCTTTTCAGGAATACCTATTAGATACATCTGTACATTAGGTATGGCAAATCTGGCTTTCCTTGGTTTCTAAGTTTTCCATTAATGAAGTCTGATTCATTCCATTCCTAACTCAAGTTCAGAGATTTCTTTTTAAAAAGGTTTGTAGTAACATTTGTATTTCTAGTACATGTTTCCTTAAATGTAAGTATACCGTAGTTTACCCACATTATAAATACAAAAACCGTTTTTATTCAGGACTGTTTGCAGTAGGACTTGATGTTTTGATGGTCTTTCTATTTGATACTCAACTTCTCGGGTAAATGAAAATTAAATCAAAATGGCTTATTTGGGGATAAATAATGTCAGATAGCTTTGCTGTATACAAAACTCACACATGTCTGTTTAATTGAAGGTGCTGTACAGTATGGATTTTTTTATTGCTTCAGCCTATAAATTGGGAAAAAAGACAACAGTACATATAGTCTTTGACTTATGATCACAGTGAAGATAGTAATTTCAGTCGTAAGTTGTTGTAGTTATAAGTTGAGGTGTTATGTGACCAGCTTGATGTTACAACTGTTTTAAAGTGAGTCACTGTGGTTGTAAAGTGAATCACATGATTGTTAAGCAAATCACATTTTGTTAAGCAAATCCATAGGCATTTTTTGCTAAAAGTGGCAAAAAACACTGCAAATCATAGTCAAGTGATTGTATGATGCTGCAAATAGTCCTAAATGCCAGCCAGTTGCTAAGCACTTGAAAGTCAATCACATGACCATGGGAGGAGGCGGTAGTCACAGCTTCAAGGGCTGCTCATAAGTAGCTTTTTAAAAGTCTGTTGTAATTTTGAATGGTTATTAAATGTCTAGTTGCAAGTCAAGGACTATCTGTAATACAAAGTGTCCAAAAACATGACAGGGACTGCCACCCGAATCTATGTGGGAATACTGTTTCAGTGGACACAGAGAAAACATGCTTCTTCAGTCCCACAAGATGGCAACATTTAATTTAGGGGACCTGGAGTACACTTTGCCTGAATGTACTGGGTGGGCAAAAATGAATGGAGATGGTGATATGGCTGTATAATTCTTTCATACATAGTGGCTTCATTAGATTTTCTACAGTAATTCTACCTGTCAGAAGCTTTTGTCTGCATGAATGCCTGTGGTGCCTATTTCCAATTAGCTTGTCAAGAAAACTTGACAATACCCCATGTCTACATTTTTGGCTGGTCAGACGCAGAGGAAAGGCACAAGGTGAAGTTGTAAGGGGAGTTTTCCAATTGATTCTATTTCCCTTTGTGCTGCTTTCAACCTTTTTGGACGTGAGTTTAACACGCTTTTGAACACTGAACCTGTGTTCAGAAATAACCTATTTCAACAAGATGACAGATGACTAAACTTGTTTGAATCTCACCATAAGTCAGTAAGAGTGATTTGGATTTGATTTTCCTGCTGACAGTTGATGCTTCATGAGAAGGTGTCAGCCCTTTGAAGTAGACCAGTTTAGGAAGCCAAACCTATGCAGTCTAATACTACTTTTATTATAAGATTATAATAGCAGAATCAGTGTGAATGCATTTTTCCATCTCCCTCCTTTTATTTTTGTGAGATCTAAAGAGGGCCTTGTCTGAGAAGCTTTTGTCAGGTTACAGTTTTGTCCCAGACTCAGGTTTCCTTTATCTCACATTGTCTTGGTATCAGCTCTTCCTTCTTTCCATTATAGAAGGAGAAATGCACAAATTACATTCCTTAACTTCTCCTGCATTATAACTATAAGGACGACACCACCTGACAACCTCTTTATTGAGAAGTTGTTGGAGAATCAAATTCTGTGCCATCTTATTTTTCTGGCAGGTCAAGAATTGGTGGGTTGCACTTCAGTGTGAGTATCTGACTGTGCCCTAAGAAGAATCAATACTTTTATTTTCCTCTTTCTACTTTAAGCAAGAATCCCCGGCCATATTTTCAAAGTATTATATGAAGCATACCTACAGTACAATTTTGCAAGCAATATCTTGGAAGGTCAGATGTTAAGTCTGGGGACAGTAGGCAAACAAGAAGAGTAATGACTTGATATTTCACACATCAATTTTTACCTTGAACATGCTCTGCATGTATTTTCTTAAGATACATGGGATATAGTGCCTTTCTCCAGGTATAATTATTTTCAAAAATAGCAGGATATTGGAACTAGACAAAACTGAATATCAAAGAGAGCTAAGAAGTGTTCATCCATAACTAACAACGCTAAAAAAAGTGCCTGTCTGCAGCACTGTAACAAAAAGGACTTGCAGCAGGTGTTTATGTGCAAAAAAGCACTGAGCGTTATGGTAACACCTGTGTTTCTGGACTGTTTGCCAGGACAATTTCTTCATTTTTAAGAAAGTAGAGACGACCATGGTAGTAACACAATTGCAGTCTAACACTATTTGTTCCTGATAATAGGATTTTTCAAACTATGTTTGAAAATTTGAGGGGGAGAACAAGAACAAAAAAAGGGGGAAAAAAAGTTAACCCGTGTGCAGCCAATTTTTCCAACACTAGAGTTTTGCCCGTTGAACGGAGATCCCAGGAATTTTTTAACACATTCCGCAGCTTGGAAAAGTTTGAAAAACTTTGCTTTATAAGATCCTATTTATTTGACTCAAGATTTTTTATTCATTCGCAGTGTAATTTGATTGACATGTCTCCGTGATCAGCCATATTTTTCACACCTGAACTTTTGTTCCTCTAGCTTCCTTGCCTGATGAAACATTCTAGCATTTTGAAAGCTTAAGGCAATTTTCTAAAATTTGATCTGAACTATTTAAGGTCCCAATTGCTTTTATGGGTAGATCTAATGACCAATATGGCCGCTGTTGGTTTTTGAAGTAGAACTTCTTTTTCTGACTTGATGTTATGTCAGATTTGCTTAAGGTGACTTAATTTACAATGACTGTTAAACCAACCGACTAAGCCATAGTTAATTGAAGTATGATTTACTTGATTAACCCTGTGCCCAGTTAACCAGACATACTGAACCACAGTGCTTTTTTTGTAAAAGAAAAAGGTGCAGGAACTCACACATGTCATACAACCCGCCTTGCCTACCCTACAAGGTTCCATCCCAAAAAAGGTGCCGGAACTCCGTTCTGAGCGTTCTATGAGAAAAAAAAAGTCCTGCTGAACCATAAACTAAACATACTGAGTTCACATACCACACCAAACTATACAACTATATTTTACCCTGGAATATTAGTTGAGTATAAACTAGGTTTGACTGGAGAGACGTTTCGGTGTGCTTGTTATCCATTTCTCACTTTTCATTTTCCATCAATTATAGTAAATATATAGTAAATACAGTACATATTACAACTCCAGTTAATTTTACTCCCAAGTAAGTATCAAAAGCAGGACTTAAGGGTTCCTGATCTGTAATTATATAACCTCTAGAAATTATCCCCTTTAAGAGAAGCAACTTTTTTGTTGGCAAGGGGAATACAACATAAAGAGCCAGCTCTGAAGACATATGGTACAGCGAATGAGCTTTGTACGTTATAATGCATGATAAGAGTATAGGCTCTATTTATACTGCAGCATGTTTAGCACCAGATTGTGAATTCTTAATACCGAAACAATGGCATGTTTTTAACATTTCTGTTCTCTTTGTGATATGTTTTCGGCATTCTGTGTCAAGCAATAAATACTTCTCTTTAGCAGCCTTTCCATAACAGTTCTGGTCCAGCAAATGTTTAGTAACCTGTTCTAAAGGAGTATGTTATGTAGGGCTTTGCAGCCCTTTTGATTTGTTTCCATAAAGATGGTTTAGAATGAATGGAAGCACAAATATTACACCTGTCTTGCAACCAGGTACTATTTTTGTGCCCCAGAACAGTGGCATGCTTTTTTGGAGTTCGAATTTGAAGCATTTCATAGGTCTAGTATTGGCCTAGTATATATAGCATGCATTAAACAAGATTCCACTGTTATTCCCAAATAGCTCAGAGAGGCACTGTCAGTCAATGTAGTATATTTTACTAAACATGAAGAGCCAGTACCTTTTAGGTTCTTTTTAATTCAAAACCAAAATTATATATTTAAAGGACTTTTCAGCCCTTTTCAGGTTATAAAATTAGATTTGCAAGCTGCCCAACTTTAGACTCTCCATACTTAACAATAAATTTTCTTGAGAATATTCTGCTATTGTAATAAATATAAAATAATTGGTAAACTTCCTAGATATAGTTTGGATACAAATATATAGATAGAAATATGTGTTTATGATTATTTCATTTTTTTGTTTGTTTGCAGGAATAATCAAACTTGGGAAATGGAATCCTCTTCCATTAACTTATATGACAGATGCACCTGATGCAACAGTAGCTGACATGTTACAAGACGTCTATCATGTTGTGACACTGAAAATTCAATTACAAAGGTGGGCACTTCTGAACATCTGCCCTTTTCTAATCCTGAGTTGTTCTGTCAATCACACCATTACTACTGAGATTAACACATGCTATCTTCATTAATTTCTGAGCTCATTTTGAAGTGGGAAGCACAATACAAGAAGGGAATTGCAACTGGCAGCTTTTGCTTGGTGATTTTTTAACTAGACATTGGAATGCAGACTAATGTAGTCAGTCTTTAAAAAAGAATTTTCCACAGGTACAATAATTCCATACGGCCCGATTAAATGTTTACACAATTCTCAATTACTTTCCTGAGAAATATATAATTTATAAAGGTTTTGAGATTTTAAGCAGAAATCCAGGAATAAATTTTGGGCTCAAGGGCCCCTGTCCTTATGTTGCAATCTGCTAAGGCACAGTTGTCGAGAACTTATTCAGCCAGTGATAGGAAACGTAAATATTTGCTCAGTTCTGTATTTAGTTATTTATGTTCAAATCTTTCTAGATTGTAGCTAGAAGAAATTTCTAAACTGTATACAAGAATGACATATAAAATATGTATGTCCTGTTCCTAGTTGTGTCTGGCTTTACAGAGTGACATAGCTTTTGCATGTAAAGAACAGCTATGTTTGCATGCAACACTTTCCATCTGTCTATTCTTGTGTTCTCTGTCTTTGCAGTTGTTCAAAGCTAGAAGATTTGCCAGCAGAACAGTGGAACCATGCCACAGTCCGCAATGCCTTAAAGGAATTGCTCAAAGAGATGAATCAGAGCACGTTAGCCAAAGAATGCCCTCTCTCCCAGGTCAGTGCCTCTATTGGTAGTGGAGGAACTACATCCCATAAAATAGTATGAAAGAATAAAAGTAGAAAAAATCCCTGCAATTATAATTTTCCTGTGATTGCAAGATTTTAGTATTATATTATACAACTATTATAGAAGAATGACAAGATAAGCTGAAAATTTGAGAGGGAAAACATCGTGTTTGTGATCCCTGTTCTGCATTTTACTTTTCTTTCTCTATTTTATTACATTATATACTCAGTCTGGATGCACATGCCTCTATTAGGTCAAGCTATCAATATTGAATATATTCCAAGATACAAAAACCCTTATCTTCCAAGCACCCAAAAATGAATAAGTGCAGGTTAGTTCTGTTACATGTTTATAAATTAAAATGCAATTCCTGGTATATTTTTGCTTATATGTCTTGATTTAGCAAACATACACAAAACACTATTATTTCAGTGATAAAAAGTCCATTTGTCAGCATTTTAACGATTAGCAAAAAAGGTATTTTGAGATACCTTTTTTATATGTCTTACTGAATATTGTGCAAAATTTTTGAGGAATGTTCTTACATTTTTTGATGTTTTCTTTAGAATGGTGAAATCCAAAGAGGAAAAATACAGCGGAAATGTTCTTGAGTAGGACTATGCAAAGCATTTGAAGGAGATGCTTCACAATGCATATTAGTATGAATGAAACACCGCTCTTCAAATGTGCAAGGTTTATGCTTCAAAAGCTGTTCTCAGTTATCTATGTGTGCACAAACAATACTTCCAGAGAACCTACTATAAAGTGAAATGACCATGTGTACACATGTGTATGAGATGAGAAGGAACTCTTTTCTAGGAGTTGTGTGTTTTGTGCAAAAGACACAACTTCTGTAAGAAGTCTGAGAGAAATGCTTCATAAAGACTAATGTATGTTTTCAAATAGTTCTTTCAAATGTTTTGCACAATTATATTGTTAAAGAATTTAGGATTGCTTAGGCAGATTCTTTTCAAACAATGGGCCTTGGAGTATTTCAGAATAAAATGTTTACTTATTTTTTCTGTTTCCAAGGGCTTTTTCCTTTCA
The DNA here is from genome assembly GCF_947247035.1 of Vipera ursinii. Classification (NCBI taxonomy): domain Eukaryota; kingdom Metazoa; phylum Chordata; class Lepidosauria; order Squamata; family Viperidae; genus Vipera; species Vipera ursinii. The sequence continues at coordinate 174,339,626 of NC_139512.1, read as the reverse complement.
TTGGATCTACAGCACATCATATCCTAGAGACACGTTCCGTTTCTATTTAACGTATTCAGTTCAAGTGCATATTTATTTAATCAATTTGTCTATGGTCCATTAAAACATTACAAACAAAAAATACACATTGTATTTCTGAGGACATATGAGGACAGATTTAGGCTATCCATCCCTATATTGTTGGCAGTAGCAATAGATAATAATATAAGAACAATGTAGAATCCCTCCAAAAGTTCTCCTAGTCCAGCATTCTATATAACATAGTATTCAACTGGGGACATTTGGACAGCCTATAAGTATAGACAGCAGAGCAATAACCATTTCGCACTGTAAACATTCTAACAATTGATAATCAGGAATTAATATACAGTCATCAAGACTGGCAGCCATTGATAACAGGTCTTCCATTAATTTATCTAGTCTCTCTCTATAAATCACCGTCCCAGAAAATAGCACAATTCTGTAATTTAAGTATGTGTTGAATAAAAAGTATATTTTAATCCTCATCCCTTTGTTTTTATTTCATTCAATGACCCAACATTCTAACACAAAAGAAACTTCTCTTGTTTGCATTTTCCATACTTAGCACAATTTTATGTACCTGTAGTTTCTCCTCTTACCTGCCTTTGTTCTAAACCATAGTTTCAATTTGGTTGATTTCCAAATCTGTGGACCTCAACTCCAAGAATTTTTGCATTAGTCTGGCAATTACTGAGAATTCTGGGAATTAATTCCTGCATATGGAAGTTGCTTAGGTCAAAAAATACTGATAAACATTATCTCTCTCTTAGTAGTGCTACCGTAACCTACTAAAGAGTTCAGTTATTCTTTTCATTAGTTTGACTAAATGTGTGATATCCTTGTTATAGTGATTACAGTGGCTGTGACTGATCAAAACATGACATGTTGTTCTAGATGAAATCACAAAGAAATTACATAAAAAACATTATTTACAGTTTTATATCCAGTTCTCTGAATTATTTCAAATTGCGTCTTTTTTTTTTGGCAGTTGCACTTTGGACATCCTTTTTCAAAATTAACTTTTTGTTCTTAATTTTTAAATTATACAAAAAGCAAAATATAGTTTCTTAAAGTTGTAATGGGAAGTTTGAACAATATAAATTTATAGAGGGCTTGATTTTATTGTTTTTATTCTGTGCTAAAATTTGAATTAAAATAGTTTCACTTGCCAAAGAAAAAGTTTATATTTGGCATAGTGAAGTAACTTGAAAGATTAAAAGTTAAAACTGGAATTTTAAATGGTGTGAATCTTCATATCTGTCTGGAGACTGCTTTTTAATTCTCATATTAAATTTGTACATTCTTGCTGTCTTCATTAATGTTATCAACAACACTGCTCCAGAAACAAAATATTTGAAAAATGAATTGATCTATTGAAACCTTTGAACCAAGCCAGTTATTTGCTTTATCAATTAATAAAACTTCATATTCGGTTACTTGAACATTTTTTTTGCTACATTTTTTTTAGTGAAGACTTTCTGAATAATTTGATTTTTTTATGTCAATTTTTTTAACCAGTCAAAGATACCTTTAAAATGCATTGGAAAGAGTGAGCGTTACTCATCAGTTAATAACTGTAGTTATATAATCATCATATATGTGTAATCATTCACTTGTTATAAAACATGCAGTTCTCTTTTTTTATAAGATCTCTGTCAGATAGATAATAATTTTTTATTATCAGTTCTTTAGAGAACTTAATGTTCTTTTAGGCAAACCATTGCTTAAAAAATGGTTTTTAATATATGATTTAACTTGTTTTCGCTTAACAAAAATGAGGCAGACCTTCAAGGAAAATTTATAATTCAGTTAGTTATCAAATTCATACTTTAAATACAAAAGATTCACTATTTAATCCTAGAATCTATATGAAGGGAGAGGAAGAGTCCTGTCTAAATTGAAAAGTCATTGCACATCTATGTTAGCGGTAGTAAAGTAAATGAGAAAAAAATCAGAAAAAACATAGTAGCAGGTTTGCTGACTGTCACATTTTAGTAAAAAACATAAGGATTCATTAGCTCAGTTCAGAAGCTAAGACATTTTCTGTGTCTCCTCTGTATCTGCTGGGTGTGCAGTTCCTCATTAGTGGAAAGGCTCTCTTCATCTTGGTTCTAGGGATTTCCCTGCCCTGCTGAAAGAAAATGCTGTGACATCTAGCTGCCATTCCACCATTGGAGCAAAATAAGAATATGGGAAAGGATCAGTTACTACTTAGCTTCTGTATTTAGTACTTCCCCAGAGATAGTGCTGGCTAGCTGAAGTAGTAGATGAAAATCTAGCAGAAAACTGCCCAGCAGGATGAAGATAGCAGTCTAGGAGGTAAAACTGACAGCCATTTCGTCATACCCATTGGGTTTTTGCGTCTGTGTGCAAAGCACACCAATGTGCTGTACTTCTGAAGGATGCCTCTGATAAACACTCTAAATCTCATGGTTGGGATTTTATTACCTAATATTAAAAGATGCCATTCTGCCATGTGTGGGAACTATTTTAGTATTCTTAAATGGCTATAATTTATTAAATTATTTTTTAAAAAAACTTTTCAAATAATTTGTTTTGTTTTGTTTGCTCTAATATAAATTTTGAGATATGTGAAGAGATATCATGCAAAATAATTCGATAATTTGAGTATCCAGAACTCTGAGATTAGTTTTACAATATTTTGATTTACCATGATATCCTAAAGAATTTCAGATATTAGGCATATCTGTATTCTTACATAAATATGGTATTTTGATACAAACCTGATTTTTACTGAATATATGATAGTCACATATTTTCTTTTTTCAAACTTAGTACATTCTTTTTCAACTGTGATCATGCACAATTATGTTGAAGAACCTCTACTGCCTCAAGGGTAGAATGAGGAGATTATACTTACAGGTAGCTCTGTAATTGTAACAACCACTTATTCAGTGATAATTCAGAGTTATGATGGTGCTGAATAAGGAAACCAATGACTAATTCTTATCATTTTGGCTGTTACAGTGTACCCACAGAGATGTGTTCACAATTCTGGTACCTGCCAACCAATTCATAATTATGATAGTTGCAATGTCCCATGATCATGTGTTTGCCATTTGCTACCTTCATTGCCAATTTCTGACAAGCAAAATCAATAGGGAAGCTGGCAGTAGGTCAGTGGTGATTGTGTGGTGTCATGCCTAACTACTATGTGGGATTTACTTAATGAAGGCACATTTTGAATTGTTGCAACTGCCATCAGAAGTCAGCATGGCCCCATGACAACATACTTTGAAACCATATTGCTTAACAACAGATTTGCGGTCCCAGTTACCATTCTTAAGCGAAGACTAGCTGTGTCTGATACTCTCTGACAATGTCCATCTTTGTTTTAAATAAAACTTTATAAAACTGTGTACCAAAGCAATAGGATCAACATGTTCCCAATAAAAATGGCACGTCTTCTCTCAATTTGTTTCAATTTGTCATACACAAGGCACAATGTGTCAATAAAGGTGAGACTATGATATACCTTTATTGGCAGGGAAGAAGAGGAAGAAGAGAAGGACATAATCTTTTCAGGAAATGATGTAATCAGTAATATCCTAAACATTCAGGGCTTTAGCACTGTTATATTAGTTCTTAAAGATTTTCCAAAGAGCTCAATGACAAGTATTGAGAAAGGAAAACAGATAGATAGATAGATAGATAGATAGATAGATAGATAGATAGATAGATACAGGGCTTTTTTTCTCATAGAACGCTCAGAACGGAGTTCCGGCACCTTTTTTCGATGGAACCTTATAGGGTAGGCAAGGCAGGTTGTATAACATGTGTGAGTTCCGGCACCTTTTTCTTTTACAAAAAAAAGCACTGGATAGATACATAGATAGATAGATAGATAGATAGATAGATAGATAGATAGATAGATAGATAGATAGATAGATAGATAGATCATAGGTGGAATAATAGCTGTTTAACAGTAGTATTGTTTATTCTGTTTTTGTTTGGTTTAGTTTAGTAATTATATATCTGCTTACCTCCAATTTCTTTGTTGTAGCTCACATCATGCAAAAATTTGAATATTTTAGATAAGCTGCCTGTTATCATTACTTGACTATTTTTTAACAAAATCCCTTTTCCCAAATCAGTTTTAAGAAAATATTGTGCCAAATGTGAAATATCATTACAGCCCTCTTGTGATTAATGTATTATTGACAGCAGCAAATTACAAAATTGTCTCCTAGGAAAGACTGCAGAGTAAATGCTGCTGTTTATTAGTGTGCTAGCAGTGCATCAAATATTCCTCTGTAGAGGAATAAAAGGCAGTATCACAGGGAGTTTTTTCTTTACAGATACTGATTCAGAGTGCCATTAAAAAGGAAGTGTAATCATGTGGTTTAACTTAAAATTCCACTGATCTATCTTGGTTTATTCGCCTTTTACATGCTGTTGATAAAGGAAAAATAGCTGAAAATGGTTTCTTACAAGAATTGATATTATGAAATATATCTTTAAGTTAAGCACCCTAAAAATTACTGATAAATGATCTAGATATTTTTCTTTCCTATGTCAAGTGACTACATTTTGGAGAAATTTGTAACTTTATTTGCTTGGCTTGAAAACTATTTAGGTATGTTTTATAATTCATAACATTTATTGCACTTCCAGCGTTCATACAAGTTTTAATTTCATCTACTATAGGTTCATAATCAGAATATATCTGGATCAGTTTCTGATACACTGTATATACTTTTCTAGAAACGTATATACATTTGAGAGATTTGTAAACATATACTCTCACCTGTTTATATGCACTGAACATTTTTAAAAAGTTTTAAAGTAGGTATTAATTGGTAAAGTAACGGCATGAAGATCAAGGTTTCAATGTTCATTACAATGATTAAATAGTATTATTACAACAACATTAAGACATGAAGGTTAGAGAACTTTTTTCTAGTTTGCTATGGCTAAATTGTATGTAATGACTCATAAAATAGAAGGCAGATGAGTCAAATTTTACTGTTTAATTAAATAATATAAAATAATATCAGTAAACATTATAAGCCTTATAAATTTTATAAGCTTCATTAACCAAACTTTTTTTGTCTACTTTGGAAGGTAATCAGATTGTAGTTACTGGGTCATAGATCAAGGAAATTGGAATGAAAAGATTGGTTACTCTATTATACTCATTTTACTATTAAAGCTATTTATCACCTGCTATATCTGGGAAAAGAGGAAGATAGGCTAACAAATATTTATGTCACAGTTGTTATGTTGTATTTCAAGTTCACTCTGAAATGATTAAGTCTTGACAGTGGAGAATAAATTGGAAACAACTGAGTGTAGAAATCAGTGAGATAATCATAGTTATATGATGAGGTTATAGTGAACAATGCTATCCCTGTAGTCAAACATTATAGTCATTTTAGCTTACCAATAAATAATGAAAATAATTGTTTTTATCATAGCAGGGCCTACTTTTCCACTTTACTCCAGTTAGGCAGACTTCCAGTTGAAGGTATGGGCAAATTAGCAGGATTCTTATTTAAAGTTTCAACAGTGATATTTATGAAACTAAAACTGATAAAAGTGCTTGTCAGTTAAAAGCTTTTTTAAAAAAAATATTGCAAGTCTGAACAGTCAGGTTTTCATGCATCAAACCATGTATTGTCTACTTTGGTTTAATATTAGTAATGATTTCAGTCGTCACTAAACAAACTTACAGGTGAAACTCGAAAAATTAGAATATCGTGCAAAAGTTCATTTATTTCAGTAATGCAACTTAAAAGGGGAAACTAATATATGAGATAGACTCATTACATTCAAGCCGTGATTTGTCATAATGGTGATGATTATGGCGTACAGCTCATGAAAACCCCAAATCCACAATCTCAGAAAATTAGAATATTATATGCAATCAATAAAACAAGGAGTGTACATAGAACAATATCGGACCTCTGAAAAGTATAAGCATGCATATGTACTCAGTACTTGGTTTGGGCCCCTTTTGCAGCAATTACTGCCTCAATGCAGCGTGGCATGGAAGCTATCAGCCTGTGGCACTGCTGAGGTGTTATGGAAGACCAGGATGCTTCAATAGTGGCCTTCAGCTCTTTTGCATTGTTTGGTCTCATGTCTCTCATCTTTCTCTTTGCAATGCCCCATAGATTCTCTATGGGGTTCAGGTCAGGCGAGTTTGCTGGCCAATCAAGCACAGTAATCCCACGGTCATTGAACCAGGTTTTGGTGCTTTTGGTAGTGTGGGCAGCTGCCAAGTCCTGCTGGAAAATGAAGTCAGCATCCCCATTCGCTCATCTGCAGAAGGAAGCATGAAGTGCTCCAAAATCTCCTGGTAGACGGCTGCATTGACCCTGGACTTAATGAAGCACAGTGGACCAACATAAGCAGATGACATGGCTCCCCAAATCAACACAGACTGTGGAAACTTCACACTGGACTTAAAGCATCTTGTAGTGTGTGCCTCTCCATTCTTCCTCCAGACTCTGGGTCCTTGGTTTCCAAATGAGATGCAAAAGTTGCTCTCATCAGAAAAGAGGACTTTGGACCACTGAGCAACAGACCAGGTCTGTTTTTTTTTTAGCCCAGGTAAGACGCTTCTGACGTTTGTTGTTCAGGAGCGGCTTGACAAGAGGAATACATTTGAAGCCCATGTCTAGGATCCGTCTGTGTGTGGTGGCTCTTGATGCACTGACTCCAGCCTCAGTCCACTCCTTGTGAAAGTCCCCAACACTTTTGAATGGCCTTTTTCTGACAAGCCTCTCCAGGCTGCGGTCAACCCTGCTGCTTGTGCACCTTTTTCTTCCACACTTTCCCCTTCCACGTAACTTTCTATTAATGTGCTTTGATACAGCACTTTGGGAACATCCAACTTCTTTTGCAATTACCTTTTGAGGCTTTCCCTCTGGAGGGTGTCAATGATGGATTTTCTGAGATTGTGGATTTGGGGTTTTCATGAGCTGTACGCCATAATCATCACAAATATGACAAATCAGGGCTTGAACTATCTTGCTTTGCATGTAATGAGTCTATCTGAAATAAATGAACTTTTGCCCGATATTCTAATTTTTCGAGTTTCACCTGTACCATTATAATTCATATATTAACACTACATGTTTGAAATTTGTATTAGCAAGCTTTTGTTGATTTTATAAACATTGTTCAGATGACCATGAACAATGAGACATAGGATTGCATAATCCTATTTTACTTATGCTCTGATTTATTTTCCAGAGGAGCAAAGGAAGGGACGGATAGTTTTCATTTTCATTTAAAACTTTAATTCCTCTTGCCGTATGTATCAAAGGCTTGGATTTGTTAAATTAACAAATTGGAATAATGAATCCAAAGTTTGGTACAGATTTATTACATTTTGTTGTCATTTAATAAAGGCAGAACTACAGTTTGTTCTAAAATGAAAATCAATACTTTCTCTCTCCTCATACCTGTATATGAATAAATAAGAGGAAAATGGGAAATGAACTCCAACTTGCTAGAGCTTCTCCGATCTTCTAAACCATAATTTAAGTCAGGAGTGGAGAACATGTGTTTGTCTAGATACTATTGAAGTACAACTATCATTATTTCTCATCACTGTCCATGTCTCTAGGACTGCTGGGAATTGTAGTTCAGCCATGCCTGGATAAGACTTAAGTTCTGTGCTCTTGATCTAGTTAGGGTGTGGCAACTTGTAAACTGTGTGGCAAGAGTCAGCACTCTCCCATGCTGGCTGCACTTTTTGAATGTAAGGGTTTTTTTCATGTTAATTTGTGGTTTGGAGGAACTGAAGGGGTGAAATGGGTCCATTTAGCCTTGCAGAAGCTTAAGACAGACATGGCAATCCTTAAAATCTTGAACATCCTCATTTGGTCCATAGTCTTTTATTTATGGGAGGAGGGCTAAAGTGCAAAATGAATGCCTGAAAAAAGGTATATAAAATACAGTATATTTTTCAGACAAGTTCTAATAACGGTTTAGAAGGGGTACCTTTTAATTGCTCTATCAAATACATACATACTGTCCTTTCAAGGAATGTAATTATACTTTCTTTCTTCAGCTTTGCACACTTTCTTCTCTTCCACTCCCTTTTTCTCCAAATCCTGTTAATGTGTGTACCATACAGTAAGTAACAGGGTCAGCAGGCACAATTCCACCTCCCCCCCATGTCTATATTTATTATACAAGCTTGCATGAGTTTGTGAACATGTCACAGATTTAGAAAAACCTACCTCATGTTATTGCTGGGAAATCTTAAATTTGACATAGTTTAGAAATGATATAGGACATTTTACCACCAGTTATAAACATTAGTTATAAACTGAATATTTTTCCATGTATATTCTCTGCTATGCGTAACGTCTTATTTTTAACTCTAGATAGGTTTGATTCCCAGGCTAAATGCGCAACAATTATGTTACAGTATTTTGATTTTTGGAATCTTGAATCAAAATTTCAGGGTAGAGAGCCAAAGAAACAATAAACTAAATTGTTGTGATCTTATACCATTCCATGGCTGTAGAAATGCTCCTTGGAAGATGGTAATATACAGGATGAAGTAAAGATTCCCCCCCCCCCATCCTGTACATTTTTTTTTTGAAGGGAGAGTGTTCACAGTTGTACTGAATCTAAGTGTTGAGCATTAAGAAAATCAAGAAATCCAGGCAGTTTAAATGAATATAGATTGTAAGCTTAAACTCTCTACAAGAATCTGAACTACTAATGGTTAAAGTAAATTGGCGGGAGATAAGAGTCAATAGAATTCAAGGTGGACTGGACTTAGATCTCTTGTGGGTGCGAAAGGACCAATGGGACAGAAGAGTCTGATGATGTGCTTGAACACTGATCATCTCCTATGTTAAGTCTGGAGAAAACCCTTAAAATAACTTTTAAAAAGTGCCATTGCAACATGTTCTACGGATAAATAAAAGAAGTTGTTGAAAATCTCAACATCTTTTTATTTTTTACAAGTGAATACTTAAATCAGGACCACGGTACATGAAAACAGAAGTTAGGCATTTCTTTTTATGCTCTTGTATTAGTTAAGCTTACCTATAGAATATATCATATAAATAATCAAATCAAAATAACCCCCAAACTGTTATTTTTCTTGAAATTTAATTAAAATGAGTAAAAATTACTGCAAGCAAAGAAGCAAGAACTGTTGGGGATTTCCCTTCCCCCAGATGCTTTTTGCAGTTCTGCATTTGCAGAACTTTTATAATATATTTATATGATACTCTTTAAAAACCACTTGTTTTGTTAACCCTTTTGAGCATGTTCTTTCCTACTCCAAAATGCATACATTACCTTCTGAAACTAAGCTCCATAAGGAGTAAGGAATAGTATACGTAATTAAAAAATTACACTGTATCAGAGCACAGCAGCAAAAGAGAAGAGCTAAATTTATCATAGCGTATCTTGTGTAATTTAATTCAAAGTATGTGCTAGGTGATAAAAAAGATTTGGCCACTAATGTCTATTTTCAGAGGTTAAAAATAAAAGTACAACCTTTAAATACAAGTTTTTAGATAGATGTGCTTAATTTGATATGTGTTATTTTTAGTTTCTTCTGCTTTGAATAGTATAGCAATTTATTTCCTATATGAATTTTCACAAAAGGATTAAAGACATGTTTCTATAAATATTATTTATTTAATATATTTGCTTAGCTGTTGTTCTGTAGCAAGTAGCACAAATATTCCCAGATTTCTGGCTGTGTGGTCCCTGTTGCAGTTGGAAGCAGAATAGAAACATCTGAAAACCATTATTTGGATTATACATGCTGGAGTATCTAATCTTACCTTTAGGATCCGGCTCCTAAATCACAGTTCTTCTCACCCTTTATATTCCCCAACGTGACACAGCTTCTAACATACTTGAAGCATAAGGATTCTTTTGATAATACCTAGTATAAATTAAAGTGACAACTGGGATAAACTAGTCTTAGGATCTATACAATTGTTTTTGTACATGAATACATTTTGAATGTTTGTTTTGTCACTTAAGAATGAATGAATGAATGAACGATACATTTTCAACTACATTACATTCTTTTGGAAGAATTTTGATTATTTTCTGTTTAGAACTTATTTATTTCTCCTTTTTCTGGTTTCAGAGTATGATATCATCCATTGTAAATAGCACATATTATGCAAATGTGTCAGCTACTAAGTGCCAGGAATTTGGAAGATGGTATAAAAAGTACAAGAAGATTAAAGGTAAATTGTTTTTAATTATCATTCAATGCCAAACCTTGTAACAGATCATGAATACTTGAAAATTATTATTCTAAAATGATCAAGAGGTGTTTACAAAGGCTAGTTTATATACAGTATCATCAATGTTTTTCCAGGTACAAAGATCTACTTTGGTTGAAGCAGTTTCTGTATGATCTTCAACAATTTTTATAAGTAGTATTTCTCAAGGTAAAGAAAGGAATATTTCAAAAGTGTTTTTATATATGCACAGTGAAAATATAATCAAAGGAGTTAAATAGCTTCAAGGCCGTTTATAGATGATCATTACTTGTTCTAAGACAAAAAGGGAGAACATTCTTACTACATTGGGCTGTGGTTTAAAAGCACGTTCAAACATTAAAAAGCTCTTACTGTAGTTACTGGGCTTCTACTTCCTTTCTTCATTCAATTTTTTAAAGCTTTTCTTGTTCTCCTGCCCGCCCCCCCCATTTTTAAAAGTAAGTGTAGAGTTAATTGTTAAATATAGAAAAGCAGAATAAGTCCGGGATTTCAATTAAGAGGTCAAGGATCTAAGTCCAAAGAGTTTTCTGGATAACTGTGTGCATGCTGCTAACAAGAATTTGAATTTAAAACTCATTGGAAATGTGTGTACATGTATATGTACCATGAGGCAGATTGAAAGGTTACAGTCTGTGTGAAATAAACACAAGCTGCTTTAACATGGTTCAAATAGTGTTGATTCTTCAGCTACAACAAATGGGAGGAAAACAGCAATGAAAAAATTACTATAGGTGTATTTATTGAAAAATAAACAGAACCAAACTTTATCATCATCATCATCAGAAAGAGCTTTTGTTATATTTCGCTTTCATATTATCTCAATTTCTGTCATATAGTTTTTATAAATGAGAATTTATATGTAAGATGAAAGGTTCAATTTCAGAAACTAGAATATTCGTGTGAATTTAAAAATAAGGGTCGAGTTACTATGAAACTGGTCAGCAAGATCAGCCATCATTCAAGGTCAATCCAGTTGAAAACCACTGTTGTATAAATACATCTTAATTTTTTGTTACATTAAACTAATTGTAAAAAAGCTATTCTAATTTAATATTGCAAATGGAAAATGACGAAGAGCTTCAAAATCATTTTATTGGCATTTCAGTTGAACATAATCTGCTCTGTGAAATGTGTTTCTGATTTATCCACTAATGTCTCTTTTAATAAAGCAGTGGGAACTAACTGGTTCCTTCTTAATCAAAACCATGATTTCCTAAACATAAGCTATGAGATTCTGTTACAAGTTGCCACATACAGATCTCTTTGGTCAATCCTTTCCCCTCCTATTCTGTTGAACTAAACAAACAGTAAAATAATTATACATACAGAAAGATCAAAGTAAATATGACTAATGCATAGCAAAATTTTTAAAAACTTTCTGAAAGAAAAAAAGCATTAGGTTGCAGAACATTAAGTTGTTTAATGTTTAAACAAATATGAGAAACTGAACAATCAATAATTTGATATCATTAGCAACAGATGTAAAAGTTATATGCAAAGAGCACTTGAAATAAACATGCTCAGGTTATAGTTGTGGAATCCATTACATATTCAACATTGCTATTATGCTTAGCTCATATCAACTTTTGTCTTTATATCAACCAGGCTTCCATTTTGTATTGGTGAGATCCACATCTATTAACATACAAACTTCTGAAAATTGATTGCAGTCCATTAAAACTGATACTAGAAAAAAAATCATACATGCTGTATCATTTTTGGGATTATTTGCTCCCTTCTTGAAAACTAGGAACTGTTTTCAGCTCATTTTACTTTCCTTTGCCCTTTCATAATTTATATTCGAAATTTATATTGTACATTTATAATAAAGATTTATCTTAGCAGTTCATAGAAATTTGTAATAATTATGATTACAACAATTACAAATAATAAACATAGTAAGAATAATAGCAGTGAAATTTTTATACTATTTGCACCGTATGCAAGGCAGAGGAGTGTATATAGAAAAAAATAAATATGCAGTCTTATTCATGTAGGCTTTCGTAACACTGATCAATTTTACCATTGTTGGAAAGCACCCAGCCTGGCAGGGAGGAGGGTTCAAGCGCAGAATTAGCCTGGAGTCACTGTGCAACCGCAAAAGGGCTAGGACTGATCTCCCCACCTCCTGATTTCCTTGGAGCTTTATCTAATTGTTCCCAAGAGTAGTGGGGTGATTCCTGTATTATAGGCAGAGCATAATAAAATAGTTACTTTGAACTCTCCATGTCTAGGTCTGGTTGTTTGCACCTGACAACCACAAACCAATTGAAACTGCACTTTGAGTCATGAAATCAATACAGATCCATCAATACGTGTTCTGTAAATTGCTTGTATGAGGTGTGCCATAATTTCTGGCTACCATGGATACATGAAATTCAGCAAAATATTGCTTTATTTTAAAATGTAGCTGATCAAATTTAGTATATCACTGAGGTATATTCACAATAATATTTTAATTAACTTGAGAGACACTCAAATGGCTAGGGGCGGATGGTGAAAAGTTTATATGTTATCAGTTCATATCATGTTCATGTCTTCTATAATTTATTTATTAAACAGTTTATATGGCTTCCCATCTCATGGAAAGTAACTTTGGGTGCTGTACAACAACAATTGTTTTATTATATATAGTATCTAAAATATTTGTGTCACTTTTTGTATCCTTTGTTTTGCCTTTGTTTAGTAAAACAGAACAAAGTAAAAAAACCAATGAAAGAGAAAAGAAGAAAAACAATGTAGCAATATAAGAGCTTTTTCAACATGTAATATATATATTAATTTTATAGAAAATATTTTCAGTGAAGGACGATACCATATCAAATCTTTATTATGGTCACAACTAACATTAGCATATTTCATTGTGATCATCCATACATAATTCAAGTCTGTAAGCAACTCCTTCTGAAATTTCAAACAGCATCACTTTTCTCTTTCTGTATTTTATAAATTTTGAAAGCTTATGTAAATGAGGTCCATTGCATATAATAATAATAAAGACTTAACTGGTATGGGCTGTAAAAAGCCAGATGACTACTAGATAGCAGCAAAGAAGTTTTCCTGTCACTGGTCCTATTTAGTGGTTATCTGGATTTTTGAAGCAAAGATCTGATAGTCCTAATAGTTCTAATTGTGATTTGTTTATAAAATTCTATACAGTAAGCTGTATTCAACACTGTGAAATGGAGCCTCTGCTATACATCCCTTTGGGGTATGTGAAAAAGAAAGGAAAATCAATTCTGCCAGTATTTCTTTCAAAAGACAATGCAATAAGACTTGCTTCCAGGGACATTTGCACAAGATGCAAATTTAGTGGATAGCTTAATAAGATGACTAAGAATGTAATTATACATTTCTAGAATCCTTTAATAAAAATATTTCATTGCTGAAGAACTTGTTTTCCCCCACTGTCTACAAGTAATTTTTCCTTCTCTGATGGTGGTATTTATTTATTTTTAAATAAGATATGATTCCTGGCAACTGCTAGGACAATTCCTTGCAGTTTTCTTGGCCAGATTTCAGAACTGGTTTGCCATCGCTTCATTCCTAGCGGTGTGAGAGAGTGACTGAGTGATTTTAAGACTAAGGGAGAACTAGAATTCATGGTCTCCTGGATCCTAGCCTGGTGCCTTAACCACTACACCAAACTGTTTCTCCATGGCAATATTAATAGGCTTTAGAAAATAATTGTAATCCTGAATTATTGGTGATCAATGTTTTACTAGGCAACTCTATTTGTCATGGCAACTGGTTCTTGAGTTCCCATTAAGGGGTGGCTGTTATGTTCATATTCTGTAAACTTGGCCATTTTTGATATAGAATGCTGGATTAGGTGAGTCTTGGATGTGATTCAGGACTTGATCTTGTGTTCTTAAAAAATTATAACTACTTTTTGAAGTGATTTCATATTAATGTACTAATGTGAAAAGTTAACAGAAGTTGTATAGGAGCTATAGCGATCTTCATATTTGTGCTAGGTAATAAGATTTACTGGAAAATTAGTTGACTGATGTGTACTATTTTGAAAATAGATTTTCAGTGTATTTGCAGGAAATCATTTTAGGAAGCATTTCATGACTGCCAAATACTATAGTGGAACTGCCCTTTTAGGCACACAAATCGCAGATGTGCAAATAGTTTTCCTGGTCAGAGACCAGACAGTAAATAACACTGATAGATGGTTGGGGTAAACATGAAGTTAAGTGTTGACTGGAAATGAGATTTCTGAAATTACCTCTTTGCTCATAATTGGGTTAAGTGGGTTTTGATGAAAAGAAATAAGTAATTAAGATAATCATAGTTTTTAAATGAATTACCCACATGAAAAGCACCTCCCATGCTCTAGAATAGTTCTAGGAAGTCAAGACTGGTAATTAGAGAGTCACTAGACAGTGAGAAGGGCGGCCTATAAATTTAATAATAAATAAAATAAATTATACTGTGTATCTTTTTCTACTGCCTCCTAGAGGCTAGTAATGGTATTATATTTTTGTTTTTCTCCTGTCATGAAAACTAGTTACAGGTATACAACATTTAATGTATATTTGCTTTTCCTGTTACTGCTATTTAGCATTGTTTAGCAATGACAATATTAATGTTATTCTTATAGGATTATATAGACAGTATCAGAAGTTGAGTCTGTATAGAAGCTTGGCAATAACACCACATTTATTTAGGATTTTTCAAAACTTTAGGTTTAATTGTTTTCATTATCACTTGAATAGATACTTACTATTTTTTAAAATTAAGAATATATTGGTGGTGAGAGAGAAGGGAAGAAGAGCCATAGTTTATGATTTTGTCCTGTTATAACCCGTTTGAGTTGACCAGGCTATGAAAAGCGAAAATAAAAAAAAAATGTAAAGTTTAAATGGGTTAAAATTTATAAATAGATGCAAATGTTTGCTTCATGAATTTGCTGTTGAAAGAAGATAAAATATTTTAAATATTCTATAGTATTTTATTGATATTTGATAAATATTTCAAAACTGGATATCCACAATTCTTTAAAGATTTACGGAACCACTTAGGAATAGTATATGTGAACAAGGGGTTATTTAAGAGAATCTCTTGTAACGTTTATTTTTTTATTTGATTTTGAGTGTGCCTAACTCCTTAATACTCTGAGTGGCTTACAGTTAAAAACAGTAGTTGAACTTATACTGAAGTAGTGAATGTGCATTAAAGTTCTGAAAAAAATAGGGTGTATATCCCATAACTCATTTGGGGGTATGAATTTGACCCTGTGGTCTGCTGAAGGGACATAGTGTTTATACAGCAGTGATTTGGCTGCACATATGTCATGGGAGAAAGAATACAAGTGATTTCAAGTGTTTCAAGTGTTTACAAAGACACGGTATGGGAATAGATGATATTATAAACAACAACAAATAAAAAGGCAAGACAGTATCAGCCATGTATTTTTTTCTGCATATAGTCACACACACACACACACACACACACACACACACACATTCTGAGTTTATGGAATGGAAAAACTAAAGGTCCCTGTGTATGCAAACAAGTATGTAAATTATACAATATCATATTTTGATTGTTTCTGCACAATGAAATAAGATACTTCCAATCAGAAAGTATTGGAGATTTATAACCAATGTAAGGTAAAGGGTAAAGGTTCCCCCGCATATGCGTGCTAGTCATTTCCGACTCTAGGGGCCGGTGCTCATCTCCGTTTCAAAGCTGAAGAGTCAGCGCTTGTCCGAGGACGTCTCTGTGGTCATGTGGCCGGCATGACGACGCCAAAGGCGCACGGAATGCTGTTACCTTCCCACCATAGTGGTTCCTATTTTTCTACTTGCATTTTTACGTGCTTTTGAACTGCTAGGTTGGCAGAAGTTGGGAAGAGTAACAGGTGCTCACTCTGCTATGCGGCACTCGGGATTCAACCCGCCAAACTGCCAGCCTTCTGATCGACAAGCTCAGCGTCCTAACCCACTGAGCCACCGCGTCCCTATAAGCAACGTATCAGTAGTTAAAATATTAGAACTGGGCAAACCTAGCTTCAAATAGAAGACTTTGAACCAGTCATTTTTCTCAATGAAACCTGACTCCAAAGGTTGGAAATAGAATTGCTATGTATCTCACTTGGAACTTGTGGAGAAACTGCAGGATATAAATGTACATATTTCTGAATGAATGAATAAATAAAATAAATCCTAATTGAAGGTAAATATTTGGGGACTTAATTGTTGAGATTACCAGTGCAACAATAAAATATTAGCACAATTAATTGATGCTTCATTGGAAGGCTGACCCAATGTAATGAACTTGGGTTCTTAAAATTCATGTAATCCTTACTACAGGTCAGATTTATAAAGGATAAACATTATTAGCTTAATTTATTATAGAATACTGTGTCAATATAGGGCTTGCATTAAAATGAAAACAGCTTAATACAACTCTGTTTATTTGTAATCCCTGATGTCATTTCAAATTAAAGTGATGGTATATTTTTATTATTTAATTTATTTTAACAGTGGAACGAGTTGAAAGAGACAACCTGTCAGAATATTGTGTTCTTGGTCAACGTCCCATGCACTTACCAAATATCAACCAGCTGGCAACTTTGGGCAAAACAAATGAACAATCTCCTCATGGTCAAATTCACCATAGTACTCCAATCAGAAACCAAGTGCCAACGTTACAACCAATCATGAGCCCTGGTCTTCTTACACCTCAGCTCAGCCCACAACTAGTAAGGCAGCAAATAGCAATGGCCCATTTGATAAACCAACAGATTGCAGTAAGTCGACTCTTGGCTCATCAGCACCCACAGGCAATTAATCAACAGTTTCTAAATCATCCACCTATCCCTAGAACAGTCAAACCAGAACCAACAAACTCATCAGTGGAAGTCTCTCCAGATATCTACCAGCAAGTCAGGGATGAGCTGAAGAGGGCCAGTGTCTCCCAGGCGGTCTTTGCAAGAGTGGCTTTCAATCGCACCCAGGTATGATGTTTTATTTATTTAACAAGCATTTTATTCCATTTTTCTGTTAAAAAAGGCTTTTTAAAAACCACCTCAAAAAGATCTGGTTTTCACTTTAAATGACATGGAACAAATGGAAAATAAAGGAAGAAGACACTTCTCAGCAATTTTATTCCATTTCCTTACTGTATCTTGCAAAATTGGAACAATGCATTTAAAAAACCCCAACCATTGTATAACATTTAACAAGACTATGATTATAGTGCCTTCTGTCCTTTTATTTTTTTATATATAAAACTTGTATTTTTATGCTGTAGAAACTGGATGTAAATGGTTGAGAAAAGACGGAAGAGATTGTTTAGATTTTTTTCTTTCATCATCCTTTAGAAACTTATAGAATGATCCCAGAAAACTTTTTGAACTTACTCTGTTAAATTCTTAATAAAGCCAGAGAATCAGACCCTGATGACCTTACCATTATCTATTTAGCGTATATATTTGAATTTTTGTCATTTGTAATCTATTAATCTATTAATGTTGTAATTTCCTGCCAAATGAATTTAACAAAAACATTATGACCATTTACTTCCCAAAATTCAAAGTAGATTATTAATCACCACATTATGTATAGTTATTTTTGTCTAGGGAAGCCAAGAATGTTGTTTAGATTTAAAAGTACCTACTATCTCTCCCCCTGGTTCATTAAAGTTCAAAATCACCTTTTCCCTTAAAGATAAAATGTCTGCTTTTTTCTGCTTGATGAAAAGCAGGCTGCATGGGTATTTTTGAGATAGAAGCAAACAAACAAGCAGGAAAATTACATCCCTATAATTTACTTCAACTTCTAGTTCTGACTGTGCACAGAAGCATATTTAACTTTGGATTTTTAAAATATTGCAAGAATGCGTGAACTATAAATTTTTGTGACTACTTTTTTAGCAGTACCTTTTAATTATGGGGCATTTTGGGGAGCCAGTAACATTGTTTGCCACATAGACAATAATGAGAACCATATTTGTTAGTCTCCAGACGGTATTACCAATATGGTGAATTAAAGCACCATAATACTTATATACTCATTCATGAATTACATCCACAGAACCTGAAAATTCAAAAAACAAATTAATGGATGAAATCCTCCCATTTTTAGTATCATGAGTTTCTGAGTTTGCTGATTTTGGAATTTAATTTGGCCTTGGGAACTTTTTGTCATGATTGAATGTTTTAAATATTTCCCATAATAATTATACAATTGTTTTATTATTACCTTCCATTGGGAAGACAGCAGTGTATATAATAATGTAATAGTAACATGAAATATTTTGAGTCCTGTGGTTACATTACACATAATATAATATGTAATAGCTGCTTTCCTAAGAAAAGTAATTCTGGGGAGATTGTTTTCTTTTTAATCTGCTAGAGTTTTAAATATATGAATGCAATAATTAAAATGTGCATGGAATTATGTATTTTTTCAGATAAAGCTTTTCTTCCGCCACTGCCCTGACTGTAACCAAGGAATTTACAGGGGGGAGGGCAAGCCAGATATTATTGTCTTCTTTTTGTAGTCTTCCTGCATTTTCCCCCCATCGTTTAATTCATTTTGTTCTTTCCTCAAAAAAAAATGTAAATGGGAATGATGAAGAGTTCTACAGTACCTTTCACTTGGTAATGGTAGAAGTTGGAAAGAATTGTCTGAACATGAGAGGGAAACGAGACCAATGTGGAGCAGAGTTGTCAGATAGGAAAGGATTTAAGTGTTTACGTGAAAACAGTTTGATTTTCTTTCATTTCTCCTTTCAACATTTTTCCAAAGAAAGGACATGAGAAGTTTGTATAGGTTTGCTCATGAAATGTATAGTTCTGTTTTGATATATGGATATTGAACACTTTGGACATTAATGGTACACAATATAAATATGCACGTGAAATTCAGCTTTACAAAATAGTGCACCATGTTTCTTTCTTGAAGCTTAGGACCATTATAAGAGTAGAGTAGTGAAGCAAAGATGGAGATTTTGTCTTGTACTAAAATTCACTTAATGAATTTTTGGGGTGCTGCTACATTGGAAATTCCACATTGTATGGCAATTAAATAAACTGGCAGCATATTTTCAATACTTCGTTTCTGCTATTAGACTTATAAGATGGCTGTATCTAGTAAAAACAGATGTCCTTTTAATCAACATGATTATATTTTTCAAGCTGGCCATGAGGATATCTGTAAAAAGTACAGCAGAATACACAAGTATATGATTTTATTTTTTAATGTTGCTTTAAGTTTGAAAAAGTATTTCATTTTCTTGAATCATAACCTGTTATGCGTTTATGTATGTATATATAGATATTGTTCTATTTCACCCTCTATAAAGCCAAATATAATAAATGTAGACAATATATATATAATGACATATTTTGAAGTTGACCCAAAAGGTAAGCAGTTAACATTTGTAGATCTTATAATATTGTCATTAAATATATCGTATGTAGCTTCTAAATCTGCATAGACATACTTTTCAACATATAGCATGTTGTTCTTTAATATTTGATTTGAAGAACTCTTTCCTTGATAAGTGACTGAACTAGTCAGCTGTTTGGAACATTTTTTCTCTTTGCCACAGAAGCTTAGGCCTCATATACAATATTTTTAGTGTGGAATCATAGAACCAATATGTTGTTATGGGTGTAATGAATCCCTTTAAAAGAAAATGTTCTTTTCAAAATTATTGTGGCTAATGATTAAGTCATACCTCTTTCTGAAATTACATTTCAGAGATACAGTTTACAAAAACTGTTGGAGTATATTATCACAGCAAGTTATAGAAGAGAGGGAGAGAGAAAAAAGAAGCAGATGCCTAAATAAAAATAAAAATTTCCATAATAAATAGTGAAAAGGATCCAAAATATTTAAAGAATCTAACAGAATTCCCTCTTTCAAAATATATTTCAAATAATAAGCATTGTGATTTTATAAAATAAAGCCAACTTAGAATACAACTGGGATTCAGAGAACCCATTGGTTGTGCTTGAACAATATGGCTGATCCATTCTATCAATATCCAAGTATAAGGACATACTCTGTACCAATATCCCACTATTTGGGATGTACCAGTTAAACAGGAAGTGACTGTGTTTGACACACTATCTCTTCCTGCTGTTTTGTTTTGAAAATGGCAATGATCTGCTGGCACCACTTCAAAAAGTGTTTCCCCAAATTACCCCAAAATGGATAAAAGTGTTCTTTTTTCCTTTCTGCAATGATACACGTACTCATTATCCAGTCATAAAAAGGACATTTAAATAAGATCCAATAAGCAATAAAAAAGACTTTCTAGTAAGTGTTTTGGGTAACGGAGGAAAAAGTTTGGGAAGTTTCTTCTATTTTGTAACCTCCCCCTCACATATTCAAGGGAAGGGGAAAAAGTAAAAAGAGCAGAAAGAGAAAATTTCTAGACTGACTAATCCTAGTCATTTCTGTGCTTACAGTGGTTAACTCTTTTATCTTCATTGATATAGCATAGTTGATTAAGGGGAGCATAGTGTAACCTCATACAACCCCATTGTTACATTACCTTTTAACCTTCCTTACGATCCAGTTAAGCAATTCATAAGAACCATTTTTTTCCTATCTATTTTTAAATTGGGAAAATCTGCTAAAGAGGAAAAGATGGAAGGGCTATATAAGGTGCCTTTTCCCTGGTGATACTACGGCTTTCTATCTGGAAGTATCCTTGCCTAAAATGCAGAAATACAGCACTAGGATATTGTACTGGATCAAGATTGCACACCAAGATGAACGTTAGCAGTAAAGAATAGTTTGGCACATTCAGTTGAGGAACCTGGTAAAAGATCAGGAGAGATACAGAAATTTGAAGTTACACTATTACAGAGAAGTTGTAAAAAAAAAAAGATAAGGGCGTTTAGTTGCCAGACTCATGAATATTAGCATATACAGAGAAAAGATTCAGTTAATAACTGGGTTACTAACTCATCAGCTGCAATGATTCACTTAACAACTCTGACAAGAAAGGTCTTAAAATGGGGCAAAACTCAACAGATGTCTAACTTAACAACAGAAATTTTAGGCTCAATTGTGGTCATATGTCAAGGATTATCTGTATATATTTATATTATAATGCTTCCTTGCTATAGCATTAAATAATCTGCATTATTGGTTTTAGCGAATTAATTCTATGTTTGGTGTTTTGAAAATTGCAATTCGAAATAGTCAAAAAATTTACTGTGGAAGAGAACTTCAACAATAACTTGATAGAAAGGTAAAATACGAATAATTCAAATAAATAATGGTTTATTATCTGAAATGGATAGTGAGATTTGATATAATTTGTTTATATTGTTTCAGCCAAGCTTCATTTATTTATTAGATTTATATCCCACCTTTTGTACTGGAGCTTAAGGAGGCATACATAGGGCTTCCTTCTGTTTATCGGCTTGCAAGAGCCCTTTGAGATTTATTTATTATATTTTTTAAAGTTATGCTTGCTTCCATTATTATGTGTTTGTATGTGTGTGTATATAAATGTCACAAATTACACTCCTGCCCATTTCCGTATTTTGCTTCTGTAGAAATCTTTGGCAGAAATGCATTCTAAAGTTTCTAGAGGATTTACACTCAGATTTTATAGCTGAGGTGAAATGAACCTGATTAAAATGTTGGGTTTGTACACTCTGCCTTTCATACATCACAAAACATCAGTTGGGGAAGAATGGGGCATTTCTCCTGGATTTTCACTTCTTACAAAGCAGATACCATCATTTAAAAATACACAGTGGTAATCTTTCAAATAAGGCAGAAGATTATAAGGGATGAAAATTAATAGCATCAGGTGAAAATAATTGAAGTTAAAATTCTAAGCAAGTGTAGGGACATTTTTGGAATGGTGAACATATTTGGAATGCTGAGAGAAAGTTGTAGATGCTTTCATAGCACGACTGCCATATTAAATAGGACCTGGCAGAAAAACAGCCATTAACTAGAAGCCAACTTTGTTCACCACCATCCAGTATAACTCCCGACTCCCAATGATTCTTATTACTCCTAGTTATCAGTTTTTCAGATCTGATTGATACACAAGGCAAGATTCATGCAATACTAACTTATAACCCTTTATAAAAAATGGGAGGCAGTGATTTGATTTCATGGTTATGTTGGAGGAGGGAAGATTTCACCTTCAAAAGGTTATGGGGGAAATAGGTTCCCTAAACCTATTTCAGGAGTTTCAGACTGGGATGTAGGACTGAAACAGTATTGATTACACTTTTTAGATCATATATTTATGTATACCACCCAAAGCACAATTTGCAAGTAGGGCAGCTTATAAATTCTTTAAATCACAAAATAAACAAGTCTAGGGAAATATAGATTTGTTTCTATCACAATTAACTGTAGTACATTCCAAAATACTGAAACATGGCTAGATTGATTAAGATTAACCAAAGCTTAGCATAATTTCTAGACAGAGAGTCCGTATGTTCCTTTTTGGTGTTCTTCAGAAAGCCCACCAGAGATGAATTAAATATACTGTATTGATTGGAGTTGTAGTTTAATCTTGCATTTCCTTCACAATTCCCCTCTGTCATACAAGCACTTATTGTCTTTCATAAAAATTAACAGCCTAATAAAGAGAGTTTATTAAGCTAATGTAATAGCAGCATTCTCTTTGAGGACTAAAACATTTCATTTTAATATTAAAAATTGAATTTCCATCATTACACATTATATACATTTTATTTAAATAAGCTTGAATACTGTCATTCCAAGCCTAAGCAGGTATCTCATGAGAGATGCATACGTTAAGCATTAGTTAAATTAGTTTTTAGGTTTTATCTCATACCAATATATCATAATTAAAATTTAAAATAATGCCACATTGAAATGGCATGTTATGAAACATAGTTACCTAAACTAGTAAGTATACATGTGCATCCAGAATAATTTCATAAAAGTTACAGGTCTGTTTATACAAGATCAGAAGCCATTATTAATACTGCAGTTTTATGCATGCCCATGAAGTAATCTCCGTTTACTTTATTGGAATATTCTTCCAGGGAAATGTATACAGGATTGCAGCCTTACTATTTCTGTTGTGAAAAATAACACTGCATAATATAACATCTTTATTGTATTCAACATGTTGTAATAGTTTAAATCCCTATAAAATAGCACGATGTTTGCTGGGAGTTAAGAAGCATAGAAAACTAAAATAACCAAGGTAGTCCTTTTGGTTTTTCAGTATTAACTCCTAATATGCTGGAATTTAAAAGATATTTTTTGTGTTTTATTCTAAATTATAATTAAAATTATTCTAAATTATATTTAAAAAGTATTTCCTGCTTGTAGGTTTTGCATTAATTAGGAAGGAAGGCCTCTCAAGGTACATTCTACATGTTGTTTTATATAATGGAAAACATGATTTATTCCATATGTTTAAAGAGTGTCCCTGCATACTAAAAACAATTATACAATTTGTAAAATTCCAAAGTTATTGCCCTTCAGATTTATTGGAAATATATATCTTAAAAATTCCTGTCTAACATTTTTTTGTCCTGAAATCTCTGGAGGGCACTCAGTTGCAAAAGGTGATCTGTGTTGTTGGCCTTATACATATTATTGTGACCCTTTAGATAACGTATTTACATGGTGATATAAAACCAAAGGAGGGACGCGGTGGCTCAGTGGGTTAGGATGCTGAGCTTGTCGATCAGAAGGTCGGCAGTTTGGCGGGTCAAATCCCGAGTGCTGCGAAACAGAGTGAGTGCCTGTTCGTCCCAGCTTCTGCCAACCTAGCAGTTCGAAAACACGTAAAAGTGCAAGTAGAAAAATAGGGACCACTCCGGTGGGAAGGTAACAGCGTTCCGTGTGCCTTTGGTGTCTAGTCATGCCGGCCACATGACCACGGAGACATCCTCGGACAAGCGCTGGCTCTTCAGCTTTGAAACGGAGATGAGCACCGGCCCCTAGAGTTGGAAACGACTAGCACATATGTGCGATGGAACCTTTACCTTTACCTTTATGAAACCAAAACAGTTTTCACAGTTTGTTCTACTGCTTGCAAAATTTATTACTGTAACATTTCTGGGTGTTTTTCATATTAAATCATAAATAAGAATATGGACCATTTGTTATTAATAACAAATAATAACTCATCTATAAAATGCACTTGTTAGGAATTCCAGGCTGCAGGAATAGAATAGAATAGAATTAGAATAGAATAGAATAGAATAGAATAGAATAGAATAGAATAGAATAGAATAGAATAGAACAGAATAGAATACTTTATTTGACCAACTGTGATTAGACACACAATTTGTCTCCGGTGCATAAGCTCTCATTGTAAATGCAAAATGACAAAGTAGTAATAATCATAATAACAAAGTAAATATAATGGTAATGATACCAATAAGAGAAGGTAGTAGAACAGATGAGAAAGATAATAATACAGCCATACTACATGGGTAACTATACTTAGACATAAGACAGTACTATGGGAATTAGGTGTTCAGCAGACTGATGGCACGAGGAAAAAAACCTGTGTACATGTCTAATTATTTTGGCATGCAATGTCCTGTAAGTGCATCCCAAGGGAAGGAGTTGAAAGACTTTATGTCCAAGATGTGAGGGGTCTATTGGTATTTTCTCAGCCCTCTTTCTGACCATGGAGTGTACAGGACCTCAATGGAAAGCAGGCTGGTTGCAATAGTTTATTTCTGCAGTCTTAACTGTGTGTTGAAGTCTGTACCTGTCCTGTTTGGTTGCTGTACCAAACCAGACAGTTATAGAAGTGCTAATTACAGACTCAGTAATTTCTCTGTAGAACTGTAACAACAGCTCCTGGGGCAGTCGGAATTTCCTGAGTTGACGCAGAAAGAACATTCTTTGTTGTGCCTTTTTAGTGATGGTTCTAATGTTAGGTGTCTATTTCAAATCCTAGGAGATTATAGAACCCAAAACCTTGAAGGTCTCTATTGTTGATGCTGGTGTTGTCTAATTTAGAAAGAGTGCTAGAATAGAAGGGCTTCTCTAAAATCCACTTTCATTTCTACAGTTTTAAGCACGTTCAGCTCCAGATTGTTCCGGCTGCACGATAAGGCCAGTTGTTCAACCTCTCATCTGTATGCATCCCATCTTAAATGAGACCAATGACTGTATTATCTGTAAACTTTCAGTACTTTGTCAGTACTGGATTTGCACAAGTTGTCTCCTATTTTTAACTGAGGTATACAGTAATTTCAGAAAAATTCCCAGTAGTTAATAGAACTCTCAAGGGTAAATGGATTCATGAGATACCAAATGTTAACTGCTTTATTTACAGTCAAATTCTGTGTTAAGTAGCACACATTTTCTGTTTGTTTTTACAATCATCTTGTAAAAGTCTGAAATACAGTTGTTGAAGTTGGAAAATGATTCCTATTTAAACAACCAATCTACAAATGTAAATTATTTTTTTCCCTTGGTGAGCAAAGACAAATATTTGATAAGTAAAAATTCATTTGTAGGCATAGGTCTTCTTCACCCCAGAATTTCAGGCTGTGTACTTATGCCCAAGTTGTGAATGCTTAACTTTCTTGAATTATGATACTGTAGTCTTAGATATAGATTACAGCATTCATAATTGGAGCTCTAAAATTCATAGATTACCGTCATAGATATCCAGTTTTTTAAAAAAATGTAATAAATATGTGTATATCCAATGGGATTCTAAAGCAAATAAATTTATGCTGTGGGTTTCCATTCTCTGTTTCTGCCCTTTAGCAGAATACTACAGAAATGAACACTATCTCTAGCTAACTTCAGGCATTTCCTAAAAACAGCAATGCTACAGTTAGTCTGGCTGGACTGGTTTCTTTGCCATGCACCTGGTATATATCACTTTAAGAATAAATCATGCCTCATTAAATTACAATTAAATGAAATCATGATCATTTGTTTTTCTTGAAGAAGATGCTTTGCATATTGAAAGCCTAATTTGTTGCAGGTGAGAAAAAGATGAACAGATTATTTAGTATCACTTTATTTTTATTTTTATTTCATAATGCTGATTGTTGATTCATTTTTATGTATACCAACTCGGAGCTATATGAATATAAACAAGGGCTCTCATGATACTTTGTTTTATTGACTTTGTTATCACTCTGTCATCTATTATCAGCACAGTCTGTCAGAGCAGTCTATTCAGAATGCATTGTAATAGATTTCCATCCTGAGACATTTTCTCATGAACAGACTCTTCACAGTTCATTGCCACCTATTTTTTTTGCCATTTTCAATAGTGTTCTGCAAGTTTTATTCTCGCTTTTTGTATTCTTTAAATAGAAAGGGTTGCATAGGACACCTCTGAATCTGATATTTGAAGTGCTGTTGTCTTGATAGATTAACACAGTCAGGAGTGTATGTGCATATAACTATTCTGTCCAGATTGCTTCAAAAGTGAGGTTTTGCATAACCCTACTGGTAAGATTGAATTGTTTTCCATAGGTTTAGGGTAGTATTTGGCTCCAAGAAGATTATGACCATCTTCGTTAGTTTTCTACTAATGGCTTCATAAGGAAAGTGGATCTATATTCCTGGATCCTCCATGGGCTAAGCTGGAGCTGAGCTTCACACTGCACTCGCCCTCTGCAAAAGCCATCCCAGTGTCACAGCAACAAAAGCCCCCCTTGTGCTGAAAAAAAAAAGTGAAAAGCAACTCCTAAGCCACAGTGCCAAAATCCTCTTTGTGCTGTGAGTAGGGGAAGTTGGAAGCAGTCTCTTACCTTACTGAGGCTTGGGGACTGGGAGAGACTAAGACTGGATAGCTTGGCTTGGAAAGAATACTTGCTTAATGACTGGTTATTCTCGATTTGGATAACAGAGCAGTGGGGAGTGCTGGTATTGCCATCACGAAATGATGCAGTCACATGCTGTCGTGTTTTATCACTGTATCAATTAGCAATGGAAATTCCAGTCCCAATTGTGATCATAAGTCAAGGACTAGAAGATAGTGGTAAATACAGACAACATAGTGATCTCTACATGATTTCATTTTTTATTATACAGATTATTTACTGAAAGGAAACATTAACAATTACCCCAGTCAGTAGGCTTCCATACTGCTGGATATTAGACCAAAATGAAATGAAATACGGTAGTTGTAATCTGTATTGTAAGAAATCTGATTAATGATTTTTTTATATCTGAGAAGTGATAGTTTCTGGGTTACAACAGTAATAAGGGGCTACTACCTTTATGTGTTATGTTGTTTGCTCATTGCCACAGTTTCTGACTGGTAAGAAATAAGACACTGGAGTAGGCCCAACCAGTAAAGCTTTTGTGTTATTGTTATTAATATTTTTTAAAATTATTCATATGTAAAACTGGGAGTGAAAACACTTTTTGAGAGTCCTTTAGCATGGAAAACTGACGTGATAATACTGTCAAGGTATATCTGAATCATCTGTTTTTAACATGCAGGAACTATCTATATGCAACTGCTTCATTAAGCTATTTGCTTTTTAGGCATGAAAATAGTAGTATATAGCCCTATTGAATCAAGTCTATTGATTCTGAAGGCTACTAGTTTACTAGCTTTTGTTTACAAACAAAATCTGAGAAGGAATAGTTTTATAACTTCAAGATTATTATTTTACTTATTATTAATTAATTTTGTTTGTTGCTTTTTTCAAGCGATGAGTGTCTGAGAAAGCACAATTGTTTAAAAAGCTATCCTTTGAGTTTAAAAGTTCATCCCAAGCTCAATAAATATTATCAAATAAAGCTAAAATATATACAATTGTATTAAATAGACAAAAATAAAGGAGAAATTAGATTAATAGTTGTAGATTTATTTACGATCTCAGACCAATAAAGCACCACTGAGAGCAGTGGTTAAGGTATCTCAGGGGTGTCAAATTGCCGGCCAGTTGCATCATGCGGAGGCTGCACCCATCCTAGCTCCAGCAATGCAAAAAAAGTCATGATATGTCGCAACACATCATATGACGCAGTGAGTTTGACTCCCATGAGGTATCTAGTAGTTAAGGTATCAGGCTAGAAACCAGGAGACTGTGAGTTCTACTCTCCCCTTAGGCATGAAAGCGGGCGACTTTGAGTTAGTCACTCTCTCAGCCCATGTCATCAGATTCCAGTGACAAACTGGTTAGTCAATCTCTCTCATAACTAATGGATCAACATTTGGTTGATTTGAAAAAAAAATGAACCCTCCATTTATGCAAAAACATTAGGATGAACCCCCTTTCAAAAACACAAATATAGAATTTAACATACATAAAACATAAAAAGGGAAAACAGTCTTCTGAAACAATAAGAAAAGAATATCATTCAACTTTTTCAGGCCACAACTATTATATGAAACTTGGCAATCTTTGTAGTGGTTGTCCAAGTTAGGTCTTGTAAAGTAAAGTAAACTTTTGGATTTATGAATGCCAGATGCCATAGGTAGTACCTTGGGCAATGTTACAATACATAGATTGCTGACTTTACCTCTGATCAGAAACACATAACAATAGTTTTGCAGTAGATTAGAATGTTTGCCTATGGTCCCCATAATAGGAAGTGTGCTAATTCCAACCAAAGTAAAAAGTCTGACTTAGTAGTCAATTAATTGACTATTATTTTTTACTTTTGAAAATTTGAACTACAAAAGAGGGATATTGTCAAGTCACTACATTTTTTTACCTTATACTTATACTGTAGTGGCCTTATGTCCTTTACTCTAAAGCAGAGGTCCCCAACCCCCAGTCCATGGACCAGTACTGGGCATGCCAGTAACCGTTCCGCACAAACAAGGAAAGCCCCATCCGCAGGATGCAGGCAGCAAACAAAACCACTCCTCCTCCGGTCCACAGAAAAACTGTAGACCTCTGCTCTAAAGTACAGTCCTTTGTTTCAAAAAGCTGTTATTAAATTTAATTATTCATTTTATTGGTCTTGGACTTAAATTTTCCTTTGTAAAGCAGAGTTATTTTATTTATTTCTGTCAAATTCATATAGCCACATGAAGTGACTCTAGGGTGCTCTCAATACATGGAAATGAGGAAATTAAAACAGTTTACAAACCCATTTAAAACAAGAAGAATAATAAAACAAAACCACAAAGGGGTAGCTATTACATCTAAGACAACCAGTGTATAGGCTCCTTATTACTAGAGAATCCCCAGGCTTACTGAAGGCTTATCCTTATGAACCTCTCAGATTTGTTCCCTTTTCAGGTTTCTCCTTTCTGTTATCCAAGACAATATGCCTACTGTGCTTATGCTTTAGTCTTTTTTATGCATCTAAAAAGGGCCATGAAGCAGATTTAGTAGTTAGCAGTAGTTAGCAGTTATTCATTTTATCATTGATGTGAACAAATATTTTTAACATATATAGTAATAAGCATCTGTGCCTGAAATAATTATTTCATATTTTTCATTGATTTGCTATATATCTTAGCATATTTGTTAAGAATTATATCCCTTATTTTATACAGAAGGTAAAGGCGGCTTACATATTGTTCCTTCCTATTTTTCCTCTCAACCACAACCCTGGAAAGTTGATTAGACTAAGGGAGAGTGATTGGTCCAAATTTTTTTTAAGTATTTTATTTGTGATACTAGTCTGCTTCTTCAAAGACTATCAGTTTCACTTTTTTGTGTATGTATAAATTTCTCATATTAAGTAATTGTGAACATTTCCCCCATACATCTTGACCCAGGGAAATTTTATATATTGAAATAAACTTGGGGCACATTAATTTGCTATAAACTGTATTGAGCTTTTCTGCCTAGAAACAAAGCAGCAAATGATTTTCCCTTCTGAGACTGGTATTTCAGAGAAGTAGGCAGGATGTTGAAGTTCTATGCAGAGTGCAGATAGAAGGGAGGAGGATGAGGATGGACAGTGTAACATTTAGGTGGCTTTTGTACCATTTATTTGCAGCACAATAAGGAGTTTTTTTTTCTAATTATGATTTCTGCTATAAGAAGAAATTTTTACTTGGAGTTCTCTAGGATAAAGGAACACAAAAGTACAGCAAATGATTAGAGATTCTGTTATGCAAAGACTAAAGTCTTTGCTTTGCTAAAATTTGTGTCAGAGTAATCAGTAACATTTATGTCCTATGTCCGCCATATTTTTTTATATTCCATGACTTTGCTTGGTTTCCAAGGCTTTAGGCAGGCTATAGTACAATTGAACTGCTGACTTCTTTCATGTAAAAGACCAAAACAATCTAGATCAGACATGTCAAACTCGCGACGTCACGTGACATTGCGCAAGGTATCGGGACAGTTTTGCCATTGCCGGCAATGGGGTGGGTGTGGCTTCCAGATGACACATCTGGCCTGCGGGCCGGCAGTTTGACACCCCTGATCTAGATGTGTTTGATGAATCTGACCATTGCCACCTCATGACTTTTTAAA
The DNA here is from genome assembly GCF_947247035.1 of Vipera ursinii. Classification (NCBI taxonomy): domain Eukaryota; kingdom Metazoa; phylum Chordata; class Lepidosauria; order Squamata; family Viperidae; genus Vipera; species Vipera ursinii. The sequence goes on along the minus strand of NC_139512.1, from coordinate 174,308,993 downwards.
TGAGACAGCAAGCAATTTCCAAATTAATTTTAAAGATGAAATATCTTAAGAATTTCTCATATTTGCAGCATTTTCCCCATTAGAAAGAATTGACAGGTTGCCATGAATGAACTGTAACATCCAAACCTTGCCAAACATTTTTCTTCATAAGCCTTCTGAGCTGTTTCAATGTCTGAACTAAATTTACCAAACTTGGCAGATTCCTGAAGTTGAATAGAACTGCCAAATGTTTGCAACCTCAAGCAGAAAAAGTGAGAGTGCTAATAGTTTTTTAGGCACCTGGCTATAATTGTAGTGTTATAATGGTGTCTTACTACCCACTTGCCTCTTTGGCACATTTGTATTTGGATTGTCCTTAAGTGAAAAGTAGAATTTAAATACAATTGCTCTAAAATCAGCCATGGTCTCTAGAAAACAAGGTTTGTTTCTAGAAAACATTCCATATGCTTTGACATCTGATGAAGAGTCTCAGCTCTGCAGCCTGGCCAATTATAACTAACATATTTTTTAAAAAGACTTGGACTTTTTTTTAATTTTTTGAACCAGGGATTGCTATCAGAGATACTGCGTAAAGAAGAAGACCCTAGAACAGCTTCCCAGTCCCTCCTGGTAAATCTGAGGGCAATGCAGAATTTCCTCAACCTACCTGAGACAGAGCGAGATCGTATATATCAGGATGAGAGAGAGAGGAGTATGAACCCCAATGTGAGCATGGTGTCTTCAGCTGCCAGCAGTCCAAGTTCCTCCAGAACCCCCCAGGTAAGGTTCAACCCTATTGTAATTGCTTTCAGTGTTGTCCCCTCATGCAGAAAACCTAAAGTCAAGCATCTTATAAGATGGCTGGTTAGGCTTTTCCCGGGCTGATATTAATTAGAAAAGAAAATCTTAAATTTTTAGAGTTTTAAATTACATGGCCTTTTAGCAACACTTCTGGGGTGAAACCGATATGCTATTTTTTTAAAATTAATGCTGCAAATATAAAGAATGAACATTCAATTAAATACATGAAAGAATTCAAATACCTACAGAGAAGGTTATATACTTTGGTTGTGATCTGAATCTCCTCAAATCAATGATGTACCCCTGGTCAGAGCTAGGCATGTTATTTCCTTTCAGGACCAACTATGCATTTCATTCTCAATGTGTGCTTGAAGGTTTTTATAATTTTAGTTCAGGGTTGTACCTTTAATTTTACCGTAATGTTTTTTTCAGTAGGTTCAACACCTCAACTTCTGGTTGGCAAGTTTACCTCCAGGTTGCATTCAGAAGTGCTGAAATACAATTAAGAAGTTGTTAGGTTGATTGCAACTAACTAATAGAATAAAACCTTTCAAAATAAGTACTTGGACATGTGTTTAAGGGATTTCATTAAACATATTTTAGAGGTCTGTAGTTGGTTTTGGGATACAATTCAAAGTGTAAGTGCTGATCTTCAGCCTTCCAAATGGTCTTGAGTCATGAATGTTTAAGTGAACCTGTCCAGCAACGCACATGTGCCTGTTGAGCGTGGTTAGATTAAGCTGCTAACTTTATTGCCAAAAGTATGAACCAGAATCTCCACTAGCAGAGGGCATGATAGGATGGTTATTGTTGTGTTTCCTACCACAATTGTTGCTGGAGAAAGTGGCCACTGAAAATTAATGTAGGAATCAAACTTTAGATTCAAAATCTATTATATTCAAATCTGCAGATGACACTAAACTGGCAGGAAAGGTCAACAGCTCAGAAGACAAGCTCAGGATCCAAAAAGATCTTGACAAGCTTGAACAATGGACCCTATCTAACAAAATAAATTTTAATGTGGAGAAAATCAAAGTTTTACATTTAGGCAGGCAAAATCAAAGGTACAAGTACCGATTGGATGAGACCTGGCTCAAAAACAGTCACTGTGAGAGGACTTTGGAGTCCTAGTGTGCAGTGTGCAGCACAGCCAAAAAAGCTAATACAATCCTGGGTTGTATAAACAGAGGCATAGAATCAAGATCACATGTAGTATTAGTACCGCTTTATAAAATCCTAGTAAGACCACACCTGGAATATTGCAACCAATTTTGGTCACCATACTACAAAAAAGATGTTGGGACCTTGGAAAAAGTTCAGAGAAGAGCAACTAAAATGATCAAAGGCCTGGAGACTAAAACATATGAAGGACTTGTGTTTGGCTAGTCCAGGGGTAGGCAACCTTGGCTCTTTTATGACTCATGGACTTCAACTCCCAGAATTCCTGAGCCAGCCAAGCTGGCTCAGGAATTCTGGGAGTTGAAGTCCATGAGTCATAAAAGAGCCGAGGTTGCCTACCCCTGGGCTAGTCTAAAGAAAAGAAGAAACGGGTGACATCATAGCAGTATTCCAGTATTTGAGGGGCTGCCACAAAGAAGAGGGTGTCAAACTATTCCCCAAAGCACCAGAGGGCAGGACAAGAAACAAGGGTTGGAAACTGACCAAAGAGAGAAACAACCTGGAATTAAGGAGAAACTTCCTAACAGTGAGGGCAATTAACCAGTGGAACAGCTTGCCTTCAGAAATTGTGGGCACTCCTATCACTGGAGGTTTTTAAGAAGAGACTAGGCAGTCACTTGTCTGAAATAGTATAGGTTTGCCTGCTTGAGCAGGGGGCTGGACTAGAAGACCTCTAAGGTCCCTTCCAGCTCTATTCTGTTCTAAAATAGAGAAGACAGGAAGCATTCAGCTGGTGTGAAATGGCTGACAGAACATACTGTAAATAAGTGCTTGAAGGACAGGGGGACCAGTCTTTGGATTAGCAAACCTATAACATTTTACTCTTCAACAAATTTGAAAAAATCATAATTTTTTTAAAAATTGGATCATAATGCTGAAGTTGGAAAAAGCTAAGTGATGTTAATGGATGGATCTATTCTATTTTAATCTATTACATGCCATGCTATGCCATGCCATGCCATTCTTTTTCTGTTATCTTTTTTAAACAGTGTATATGTGTATGATCACATATAATTTACATATACACTTTTTTGAGTTTCTAGTTTTGTTTATTTCATTTGTTTTTAAAAGGGTTTTGTTTTCTAAGGATTTCTTCTTTTTCTTTATCTCCCCTTAGTAATTTGGCATAGGATAATTTTGTATAAATATTTTTTTTATCTTTGCTATCTTCCCCACACTATATAGTTTTTTAAAACAAAATAGACTTTTTCAAAGTACAGTACATTGTATTTTATATCATTGTACTACCATTTAATTTATGTATACTATTGTAAAAAGATTTAAATTTAAAAGATTAGATATGTACAAATGTTTCTACATATTTCTCTAAATATACACATATTATATGCCTTTTACATGTTTTTTCAAGTACTTTTTACCTAAACAATGCACAAACTTCTCATGCACATTATGTATTGGGATCCATTTTATCTAATACATAGTTTTCTATTCATTTTTAAAGTGGAGAAGAGATAGGAGTCGGACAAAAAATGGAATTATAAATTCAGTAGGAAAAAAATGAGCTCAGGAAAAACTCTCATTTTATTGAGGACATTCTTATGCTAATTTTTGGTGATGTTGCTAGAGATGATTATATGTTTACTTAGAATTTGGGAAGTTACCAAAACAGGGAAGGCTGGGTGTACATATCTAACTCCTTTGGTGGAACTGAATATATGCAATATGTGAAAAATTGGCATTTATGTCTGTTTTGCTTCACTCCATACACTTATTCTCTAGATATTAGTGTTCTTTGTTTCTTTTCTGTCTTTAAGAACATTTGATTATAATCACAAACCGTTACTATAGATTATGATGGTGATGATGATTGATCTCTTTTTTGTGCCTGAGCCTTAGGCTAATAATTTCTAGAGCAGGATATAGCTAAAAGTTACAATATTTAACAGAGAAAAGTATAACATTACTCAAAAATAGAAGAGGGACAAAATGAACAGCAAAGGTAAAATATAACTTAAAAGGGGCTTTTCTTTGTGTTGGAAAGATAACAAATGTTGATTGATTGAAAGAATTTATAAGTGCCTCTGGGCAGCTAACAATAACTCTGGGAGCCTTGTAATATTTGATATTTGGTTGGCCTCCCTATGGAAAACACAAGATGCCTGTAAATGAAAACTCATTTGGTCACCCTGGTAAGAATCCAAAAAGATAACCATAAGATTTATGCCAGTTCATTTGGACACTGGCAGTGAATTATATCCAAGTTAGAGGAGTGAGGAAATTACCTAGAGAACAAATAGATTTCTTTTAGAAAAAACAAAATCAAGCAATGGTATAAGCTACCTCCTCCTGCTGAAGCAGGGGAAAATTTCCATATATTAACTTTTTTTTACAATGCATATATGTTTTTTTTTGCCTAAATCATAGTACTGAGAAGAATAATTTAATGCTAGAAGAATGCTTTAAGAAATAGCCAAGATAGGCAGACAGGAGAAAACATATTTGAAATGAAAGACATTTTTTCCTGGTGCCAAAGTTAATCCTATATAAAAAAATACTGTTTCCATAGATACCAATCTGTGATACAATTTTGCAGTATAGTAGATAATCTCAGAGTATCAAGAAATATAGTAAATGTCCATTTTCCTCCCTATTACATTGCTTTTTAAAAATTGTAATTCTCCATTTGTAGCTTTCAAGCTCATCAAATTCTCTTTTGGAATGTGTATTTGGTAGTAGGTAATCAATGCCAAACTGATCAGAAAAAAAAGAGTCCAAATGTTTTGAGATGAATATGGCAATATTTAAATATGAGATTCTGCTATTTAATTTGTTCTTTGGTAAAAGTTAAGGGATATTTTTAAAAAAACAGATTTTAGCAAAGTATATTTATGTACTCCATTCTTTTGTGTTTGCTCCATTTTGTCTATTTGAAAAAATAAAAGTAATAATTATAAAAATACAAAAGAGCAACTGTAAACAACCTTGTTAACACACTAGAAAAAAGTGAATTTTCAAGCCCTGTTAATAATGTAATTTATAATCATAAATTTGGCGAAAACATTTTTTATATTGTATGATAACAAGCTAATGAAACTGGAACCAGGCAAACTTCCCTTTAATTTTATAATTTCAGTGCCTTAATAAAGAATATTCTGCTTCTTCAGGCCACAAATCATGATGGAATAATTCAGAGCAGGCTTCTCCAAATTGACCACAGAATACAGGCAAACATATTCCAAAATGGTTCTAATCCTTTTTTAAAAATAAATAAATACCTGAGACATTTATATTACAGCAAGTTTTAAATCTGTGTTTATCAAATATGAAACAAATGAGCCATAAACCTGGTTCTCAAATGCAAGACAAACCCCCACACTTCCTTTTAATAATACTTTATTAAGACACCTCTTTTTTTGTTAAAGATGATAAAGTATATAGCCCTGTTAAACTTTCAATCAATATAAAATGCTTACTTTGTACACTGTTCTAATGAAACAGCATGGAGGAAGTGCTATTATTTCTTCCAATCTTTTTCATCCTTTTTGTTTTTTGCTTTAACATGTATTTCAGTTTCCTAAAACCTTGCTTAACAGAGCTGGAAGGGACCTTGGAGGTCTTCTAGCCTAGCTTAAGTAGAGTCCTTGGTCATTAGTGTGTATTCTGCATGTTTCTTTAAACTATTGCTTGATTGAAATGGTTGCTCAGCATGATTTATTAGTTCTTGCAATAACTGATTTGACTTTAGTGAAATTAGTAGCCTTTGTAATGTGCAGTAGATTTCTAGATTTTTGTGCAGCAAAATTCCATCTCAGTTCTTTTAGTAGATTTATCTGTGAAGGAAATATTATCTCATTAGTGTCCTTCAATTGTCAAAGAAATTGATAGGAAACCATTTATTTAAAAGGAGTGTAATGGAATGTACCCAGCTGCAATGTGGGTTTTTGAACTCAATGGCAGCTTATCAAGCACACTGGCAGGCATAGAGTTATTAATCTTTTTTTTTCATACCCACTGATTTCCTAGGTGAAATTAGGTGACTGTCTAGCCAGCATAATGATGGGAGACCATATATACTCAAATGACATACGTATAATTTTAATAAAGGATGAGAGACTTGTGGGAGTATATTAAATTGAGTAATAATTTATTATTTAGAGACCTCTATGCATTTACTCATTTTTCCTGGAAGAATTGGCTCTTCCTCCAAGGTATGATTTTTTGGGGAGGAGGGGGAGGAAGCAAACATTCAAATATTCATATACATAATATGTTGTATTTGAGGACAAGCTGAATAAAATAATGGTTTAAACATTACTTCATCCACTACATAAACGTTTAATTTCCTAGTATATATTTTTGTGTGTGTTGAAAGTCAGAGCAATTGAAGAATACCTTGTGTATGTTTGTAGAAAAAGAGAGTGAGAGTGCATACACATGCTTTGTATGTCCTATAGGAATGCCCTGCAATTATTTCCAATCACAATTAACCTGATTAGAATAATGGACAGGAAGTGTCCCTCTGTAGCTAATGCAGTTTGGCATCAGCTGACTGAAATCCTTTGATAATTTCTGCACAGATGGCTGGGCTGAAAGCAGCACTATTTTAATTATTATTTTCATGGTCTCTTGGTAGGCCAAAACCTCAACACCGACAACAGACCTCCCCATTAAGGTGGACGGAGCCAACATCAACATCACAGCTGCCATTTATGACGAGATCCAACAGGAGATGAAAAGGGCCAAGGTGTCCCAGGCTTTGTTCGCCAAAGTAGCTGCCAACAAAAGTCAGGTGAGTAGGAGATTATCTTTTAAGAGCAGGAATACCTTTGAGGATGAAATTGGACACATCCCTTCTACAAATAAAAATACACCTATACAATCTTTTCTTATTTGTGCTTTTGCTCCAGAATAATTCCTTTCTGTGGATTTAAATAGACTAAAAAATATAAAAAAATCCAAAACTATAAAATAAGGACTTCTGAATGATAGTGTTTTTTATGTTAAAGAGTTATAACCACTATTTCTTTGTTTTGAGTGTTTTTTCCCATTCAGTAAAAAGATGAAATGGAGCAATAATAAAACATACAAAGTGAAAATAGTCACATACCAATCTTAACAGAAATATTGTGACCCTACACATTAATAGTATTGGTTTGATTATAAAATGGATCCGAGCCTTTCTTATCTCCTTTTTCTTCTAACACTTCTTGTTTCCTGATACACCCCTTGTTTTTAGTTTTGCCTAAGGCTTAATATTCACAGAAAAGAAGAAAAATATGAGTGCAATATGAAATACATAAAAGAAAAATGCCATGGACCCCTTTTATACACTGTTAAAAGAATAAAAATCTCACGTACCACATGGCAAAATATAATGAGAGCTGGAACTGTTAAACGAATAAAGCTGTTAAAAGCATAATGCCACTTGGCACAACTACTGTGCATTTAACGGTTTTCCACTGTGTAATAAATGACATATGTGATAAAAGTGCAGTAAAATAAAAACTGCACAATTGATTTTGCAAACGTGCCTTTCGGTCTTTTCTTTTTGCAATTTTTTAATATACAAACGCAAATATACCTTTAAGACAAGATAGTTTTTAATAAGGACTATTTAACATAAACTGAATTACCTGGCTCTTTTTGAAATTTGGCTAGAAAATGCCTAGAATCTTGCTGTCATTTTATGCAGAAAAGTCCTGAAATAGAAATGTTCTAAGTCACTGGAAATAATTTGGGTATCTGAACAACTTCAATTAGTGCCAATTTGAATACTGAAATTCCAGAGAAATCAACCATGAGTTATTCACTTTAGCTAAAATATTTTAATTGTTCTTGATCTGAAAAAGAAAGCAGTTTTGCAGCATGTAGAATCAATAGAGGATTTAAAAAATGAGCAGCAAGGTTTATCAAATGTGTGAAAATGAAATTTGCTGTGGTTGTGCCCTGCAAACACTTCTTGCATAAGTGTATCTGAGTACGTGCTTTTCATTTCACAGTTCTCTCAAGTAACCCTGATTTTCTTATACTTTTAACTCTTGATATATTGCAGTAACTGCAACGTTTGGTTTATGTTAGGAATAGGAAATGTATTCAGCTCCGATAACCACATCAAAACCTAATATTATGAGCTTGGAGTTTCTGTTTGCATATCAAGCTCATTTATGAATATGTTTTTAAATTATTCTTGGTTGCCATGGTATCTTTATTTTATAATATTGAGTTGTGGTGAAGCTAGGGCAAAATTTGAGAAGTGTTGATGCTTTTAATGTTTATAGCCTAGGTGTCAGGATCCATTTACTTATCTAGAGTTTAAAGCTTAAAAAACATCTCCAATAGACCTACTTTGTATGAATCTCTAGAAAATTAAAAACCACCACTTAGACCTGTTTAAAAATATCTTGCTACCACATGCATTCTAATTAAGTTATTAATGAGATCCAACTCTTCAAATAATACTACTGCTAGATCATATATACTTACATAGTATAATACTTTGCTTTCAGCTGTATGCAGCTCTATGCCTCTGGAGAAACTCACAAATAGAGAGTGATATTACCACTTATCAAATGACTAACTATACTCTTCAGACATGTATCTTGAGTAATTTATTCAGAATAGTAAAGCACAGGTATTCATTACATAAAAAGTACTTCTGACTACTTGAAGTCTTCATTTTTATAGGCTGCTGTTCATACAAGCAATCATTTCACACAATGTGGCATAAAAATGACAGGTTTAGTGATTTGGAAAATTGTTACTTCTATTTCTACTTTAGAAAACGGTTAGTGCCAATTTAAACTTGTATATTGCATAAAACCTTTCTATAGAATCCGGGTTTTTAGATCCAGATTCATATGTAATCAGAGTACCATCATCCAAGACTAGCCAAGAAAAGACTCATTCTAAATAATATTCTCTGGCAATGACATTAAAGATAGGAAGCAAAACATTAAAAGGGGCCCTGAATGTTTGTTTCAAATTATATTAAAAACTATAAATGATCACACTTAAGTTTGATATATTAAGTAGTTATTTCAGAAGGCTGATCTCAAAATTGTCAACTCGTAGAATAGGCACAATAGGCAGATGTTGTACTCTAACAGGCACATTCAGTGGGAGTTAGTTACAATAATCACAAAGGGTTTGATAGTTCTAGACCTGGAATGAGGATGGATAAGAAGAAAGGAAACATTATACTGAACAGTTTAAAAAATTAAGGGAGTTTCAAGTTGTGTGAATTAACAAGAATCCACAATGCTCTTGTATGGAGCAGAAATTTGGGGTCTTTACTCAACCACAGTCCTTGAACAAACACAGTCCCAGCATTTGAGATGTATTTTGGGTGTAGATCCAAGAACATCTGCTCCAGCAGTTAGAGCTGAATTGGGAATTCATACAATTCATGCATTATCTAAAATTAAGAGTTCATAAATTTTGTAAGAAGCTGTGGCCTTCCTGTCTCTTGCGTAACAGGAGAACAATAAAAAAGAGTTGCCCAAAGAATTAAGGATATAGAAGCACAAACTGATATAGCTATCCTTGGTAAGGTGGGTAACTTGAAATGGCTGAGTAAATACAAACGTACTTTTCAAGTATACAGTTGAAGTTACAACTCCCAAAACATCTTAGGGAGATATTTACGGAAGCGAGATTCAAACAGCTTGACACAATGGTCAGATATGGGAGATTTCATGCTGTACCCTACAATGAGCGTCTCTGCATTTGCGGAGCGGCAGAGGTAGAAGACCTGGCTCACTTCCTATTTGACTGTTGCCTATATAAGAGGGTGAGAGACAGGTATCTTGGACTATATACCAAACGAATGACCCATTGGGATCCCCATATCAAAACAACTTACCTTATTTCCGGCCAGAACTTGAAAATAATGTTTAAGATAGCACAGTACTTAAACAAAATGGTTCGGTTGAGATCTGCATATGTGGGGCAGATTGGGGTAGATTGCAAGGGCGACTCTGAAATATAATTTTATCATATTTTATTTATATCTTAAATTATTGTACACTATTACAATTTCATTTTAGATTGTATTTATTACCATTTCATTTTAAATTGTATTTTATTCTAATTCCATTTTAAATTGTATTTTATCAAATTCCATTTTAAATTGCTTTTATCAAATTTTAGTAACAATTTGTTGCTGGAACTTTGCACTTTGATATGGCCCAAGGGCTAATCAATAAAGACTTTAATTAAAAGAATCCAAGTAACTGCTTGCTTCTGGAGAACAATTGAATTCACTTTTACTGATTCACTTATAAGGAAAAAGGTAATTCTTTGGGAGAAAATTCTGGTCTGGCAAATTGAAAGCTTTTTTTTTTGCAATGATTTACTCATAAAGAGGGATATAGAAACAGAGGCACACTCCATTCAATTCTTCCATATGGTCAACATTTCTAATAACAACTTTGAGCCAGGGATTTTGAATAATATCTTAGAAAAATAAGACCATCAAAAAAGATGTGAAGAGAGACAGTGCATTTGAGCTTCTCAGCACCAAACATAGGACTGACTGATGCTGAGCCACATGTATCCTGGTCTATACAACTCCATAGATAGGCTACCATATTTACCTGGGATCCCATTTGGAATTGAATAATACATGGGCGTGTTTATTGAATAGCTACCATAGGTTACTTGACTGTTCTCAGAATAGTTAAATTGTGGGCATGGACTTTGTAAAGCATCTATAAGAAGGTGAACTAGTTCCCAAGGATTTTCTTTACATCTTTGAAGTCCTTAAGGGTCCAAAGGCATTGCTACAAATGTGTGTGAGGCTACAAGGGCGTGTTTATTTTGTAGCATGCCATGAAGAATTATAGAGTTAGTTCCCTGCCCTTTTAAATAAATGTATATTATGGAAAGTAGAAACTATGGCTTAAATATACTAGATGTACATGCTTTGGGTATTGATAAATGTGTTAATTTAAATAGTAATATATATCACTCTCAAAAGTGTAAGCATAATTATTTAAAATGTTTGTTTTTAGTTTTGTTTTTGGTCTCTCTTCTCTCCCTACTTTCCCATGTTAAGAAAAAGGGTACAGAATGTTCTTAAGGAACACACACTATACTTTTCTTTCTTTGCTCTTTTTGCTAAGTTTTGTGTGAACAAAATTTAATTTATTGAGTTTTACTATTATCATGTGATAATTCTTGTCAAAGAAATATTTAATTAGAATAAATGGTTCAAGTAAAGACTCGGAGTAGTTTAGCAGAACTAACAAGTAAATCTCCACAAATATCGAAGTTCAACATACTGCAATTCAAAAGTAATCACTGTAAACTCTACTTATAGAGATCAGATATACTTGTCAAGATTCCATTAACATGCGTGTCAGAATTCAGTATTACAATACAGCCACTCTTTTATCCATTCCACTTTCTTCACAGGAGCTTTATTTTAATGGAGATACACTGGGTTTGTAAAAAGGAGAGCTCTTTGAGTGAGTTACAAGTTCCTACTACTGCTTGGCTAATTTCATGCTGTTGTAGATTTCCAGGGTGAACATTTCTTTTAGAAGCCTTTGCTTTGAGTACAATTAGAAAATAATTTTCTGTGGCTAATTTGACTAATAGCAGATTCCCAGTCTCTTAAGACATCTATCACACATTATAATTTTTCTCACAGATGCTGACATTTTTCTGCACTGAAGATGTGGGTGAGGAAATATCCTTTAACATATATTTTGAGTCGAGTTATTTTGAATCATTCTCACTAAAATCTCTTAATTTGCCTACTCACGTATTTGCTGGAATGTTCCTGTCAATGCAGAAACATTCAAATCCTTCAAAAATTATAAACATCAAATTAAACAAGTTGTTCCTGAAGGACACTCAATTAAATACCCAAGATATATATTTCCATACAGTGGTGACAAGTTCATCATTATGGATTACTATTAATTTCTGCTTAAAATGAAGCACTTTTAGCTTCTTAGTATCTTGGAAATTGCAACAGTAAAACCTAGAGAATTCCACTCTCTGTGTGTTTTCCAATACCAAGTTTAAATTTCTTCTTTTTTGCATTAATTCATTATTCTCAAAAATTGTAATTTACATTATGAATGTATAAATAAATTGGTATTCTCAAGGAAGTTGTAGTTTGTGATTCTATTGGTATTGGTATATAACAGGTATTGCAGATGTCTGTTCTGCTATTACTCCTCTTAATCAAAAACTGTTTTAAGCCCTTTGTGACAAAAGCTTTGAGTCTATCAAAAGCTTTATAGAACGGTCTCTTTATATGTGACAAACAGTTTTTGAATTTTTAGTGATGCACACACCAACCTGGTATTTCTGGATAAACTTACTTAAAAATATATATACAGTAGGCATCTGTAGGTGAAAAGCCCATATCAAATACAGCATTTTATGCTCCCTACTTATTGAAATACTTTTCCAACATAGCAGTGGTACTCAACATATCAGTTCCTCAGCAGTACTTGCCTCATCTTGTGCTTCTCTCTCTATTTTTGTTATGTCTTACATAGTGCCACTGAAGAATAATATGCTTCTGTTGCTTTTCTTGGCATACACCCGACATTCTGCCCTGCTTAGTGTTCACAGAAATGAAGATTCTTAAAAGAAGTTACCAGCTTGTAACATCATGCAGAATTTAGCATCTCAACACTATTTATTTACTTCCAACTTTTTGTATGCCACCTGTTCTCATGGATGGGGTAGCACATTCTTAGAAAATAAAAATGATGGCTGGCTAATTCAGTATTTGAAGCTGTATGCATCCCCTCCCTTGAAAAAAAAGGAGATCAAGTTAAACTACAGTGTTGAAAGTCTGCTAAGGAATTAAAAAAGAATGACAGAGAACAATCTCATTAATATTATTAGCCGTTAGCCGCCCTGAGTCCTTCGGGAGATAGGGCGGCATATAAGTCCCAATAATAAATAAATAAATAAATATCCTATTGGACAAATGAGTATTTGTGACTGGCCACACCTTAATGTCAGAGAACTGCCCATAACAGCACTTTTATGTATGAGGTCACAGTCTGTTCTCAGAAATTATAAGATAAGCACTGGTCCTAAAACATGTTCCCTATTGTGTTTCCCCAGTTGTACATACAAATATATTGGTTTTTCCCCTTGAGTAAGGCATGGTATAGTGCACAGCCAAAAAAGATTAAGGAAAAACACCTAATGAGTCACAGAAGAAGAACCCACAAAAGAAGCAGAAAAACTAGGTCTATTTCGCATCATGTATTTGTCACAATTACAATAGGAAATCTTCCATAAATTAATAATGGAATTGCAAACTAAATAAGGACTATGTAAATACATCCTCTAACATCTCTTTGGATTCTGTAAATCTGTGTGAACACACAAATTATACATGGAGTACCATATCATTTGTAATACTCAGAAAATGAGCATCCAGAGGCACCTTATTTGTACCAGAATGAATAAGGTTATATTTCAGTGCTTGGGTTTAACAAAAATATCTATTATTTTTTGTGATAAAATTCTCTTCACATGGAGTGTCTTACGAAGCTCCTAAACATATGAGCTCTTTCAGTAAAAACTTAAATATTTTGATTTCTGTTTTTCATGACTATTGCTGACCTAAATATTACAAAGTTTATGGTTTAAAAATATGACATATAATGTTCATTTCTTTTCTCATCTGCTTTCCTTTACCCCTAGGGGGTTCCCAATCTACCACATTTTGAGTACTTGTGCTTATTAAGTAGGAAAATTGGAAGATTAACAAATGAATGCTATATTTTACTGTCAGATACATTTGATTAGGAGTCACAGTTCTTGTAAAATATGACAGGAATGCTTAATTGCCTAAGTTTTTAAATATAAGAAACTGTGTGGTTATTGACAAAATTGTGTACAAAAAAATTACAAACTGAGTTTTTTGCAGTCTCGTAACTGTAGAGGCAACATGTTTCCATAAGTTACAGAAACAGATTTTACCATTTGCTTAATTTTATTTTAATAGATAATCTGGTATTAGCATTGTTAACTCAATACTTTAAGCCAGTGTACATTAGATTAAAACTGATCAAATTTGGTAGATGTTAGGACTACTATACCCAACCTAATGTATTTTCTGATTACATGGACAAGCTTTTCTTCCCATGAGTTTTCCATCCTATCTTAATCAGTGTATTATTGCAACTACTGGCCATAATACAAGCATGATGTTTGAAGCAATACTGATTTAAAAATAGAGCTTCAATATCTAACTTATTAATATATATTAAAAAGGGACCAAAAATTAATCAGAAAGCAGACTTGAAATTTTTAAAAATGATTTTTAAATTTCAGTTTCAAAATTTCAGTTTAGAAGATACATTCTCCTTTTTCTATCCATGGCAGTATCTGTGTATTGCTACTGATTTGAATCAACATTAGACACTCTCAGTAAATTCTACTGAGCTCAGTGAGACTCAGTTCTACATACAGTTGGGCTTATGGCTGTTTTTAATCAGATGGTAGGCTTTCCCAACAGTGGATTCATTTATTTATAATGGATAAAGTGAGGACCAACAATAAAATAAGTGCCCCATAACATCTTCACTTTGGCATAATATTTTTAGAAAGCATTCTGATTTTATCTTACACATACTGGTGGATTTTTGAAGAGACAGTGTCCAGGGATATGTAGAAGAGAATGTCTGCACTGAATTTTCTCTTATTTTCATTATAAAAGAGAGATTTCTGATCGTCAATTTCCTGCAGTTTTAAAATTAAAAACCTGGGACTGAACCTGGACAGGAGTAGTTTAACTTACATTAGCAAAGGAATGGGCTAACCCCTTCCTTTTATTTACTATTGAAAAATTCTGGTACAGTGAACAAGCACCAGGTTTTATTTATTTTTTATTCTTTCAGCCACCTTTTTCATTTTCTAGCTTGTTTTAAATCTACTTTTATTCCCAATACAGATAATATGGTCTGGGGAAAAAAGGATGGATATAAGCCAAGTAGTCCTTAGTATCCGTCTTATGTCAATACTTTTATCTATGTGAAAATTTAGTATCAGCATTTTTAACACAGAAATCAGTTTTGGAATTTTCAGTTTCCCTTTGCTATAACCTCCCTGAATAAATCACACAACTACTTGAGGTTTTTTAAACATAAAAAGGAGTTTATTTATTAATAATTCATGAGTTCTCATCGAACATGCACGAAGCAACGGTGCTATTCAATAGAGAATACTGTCATCATCTGTCACTGTTTTATTTGACATTTACACTTTTTTTGCAACATACTGAAAAACTTTCTCAAATAGCACAGTAAGATTATTTCAATAATAATAAAAAAACACTGCAGTGCACATTAAACTTCCCTCTTGATAGTAATTTCTTGGTACGGAATTGTGTGTCTTGGTTAGTGGTTCCATTATATAATGTTTTCAGTAGCAGCTTCTCATGGCACTTGAAACCTTTTTGGTTGTTAATATATATGATCCTGAAAGTAGGAGTGATAAACTGTTTGAATAAATAGATTGAGAGCTTAAATGAAAGGTAGATTTGTTGAAGAAAAATATCCAAATAGCTTGTGAAAAAATGGTAGATAATAGCTTTTTTGTGAAAGAAGTTGATATAAATGAATTGCCATTGTTGATGCCAAATAAATAATTAGGGAGGGAGTACTACCGTGGTATAAAATTGCAAGCATGAAGAGGGCATTTAGCACAATAACATTTTAGAGTTAAGAGGGTTTAAGCAATTTCTTGCTAATATTAGGCTTATAAAAATCTTTCTGCTCTGTAGGTTAGTTATCATTTATAAAAATTGCAGAACCAGCTGATACATCCATAAGCTAATTATTGTAGCAGCTGGGTATACATGGTGCAATATGTCGGAGGCTATGAAGTATCGTAGATTTCTTGGGTCCTGCTGTGATTTGTGTACATGCATGCCCAGGCTGTAGAAGACTAGATCCCTTAATCTGATCAGTCAAGCAAACAGTTTCTGGGGAAACTGGATTTCTCTTTCCCTAAATAACAAGAATGTGCTTTACCTTCAGAACTAAGCTTTGCTAAATATGCCATTAGCGTAATTCCACAGGGGAATCAAGTCATTTTCTGGTGTCCTAAGGATGGGACCTTTGCCTGCTAACTTCCTGTGCCAGAAATTAATTTGGTTTGCTCATGTCTTGCACACATGGTCACATGGCAGTCTAGTTCATTTCTTAATAGCTTCATGGTCAGGACCTTGCAAGGTGCCAGGCAAATTAAAATGATGCTACTTAAAGTATAATGGCAGAGAGCACACCGTCCATAATGAGACCTGTAGTGTCAAGCTAAGTGCTGGTAATGAGTGCAGATTATAGGAGGAGATATCAATCAAATGCAGCTGAGTGTTGCATGAAACATTCCAAGATCATAAGGAAGAGGAGAGATGTCATCTGTCACATCTCTTTTCAAGCTAAACATTCTGAAAAGGCAACAGCAACCTCACTCCAGAAAATATCAAGATCACTCAAAATGTAGAGTTGGACCAATTGTAGGGTGTTTCTTAGCCTTTGAAAAAATACCAAAAAAAAAAAGCAGAAACTGAAACCAAGTCTGGGGCCTCAGTTTTCCAAGGGAATGTGTTGGAGCCATACTTATTCAAAGAATTTGTATGTATTCGGTGGGAATCGGTAAAAAGAATGCAGGAAGAAGTACTCTTCCCTTCCATGTTCTATTTTACATTTCAAAAAAAAATTCTTTTGTATGGAAGGACCCCTGAGAATATACTTTAGAGCTGAGAGTTTTAAAGGTCTGTTTGCTTGTTGCTTTATTATTAAAGAGACATGGGATTTTGTGTGAGGAGAAGAGAATGTGGGAGTCGACCATCACCTGATTCTGTGGTTAGCCACGTACCATGTAGAATAGTAAATGCAGATATTTATTCCAAGTAAATGATTAGATATCTTCTTTTCATTTCCCACCACTCCTAGCTATTGCAAGAAAAGATCAGGTCTGCACAACTGTGGCCTCTCACTTGTAAAAACAAGGCAGTGTTGTGTTACAGATTAGTTTATAAATCCCCCGTGGCTTCACAGTTCAGTGCCTACAGCTGCTGCAGATGGGCCTGGCTTTTTGTCTCCTCACTGTGCTGCAGCCGGCAGTTGAAGGAGAAAATGGAATGATCAGGTTATTAACATGTAGGCCGTGAGGAAGAGGCTGCACAATGAGAACAGCTGGTATGGCTGTCTTGGCTGATGCAGCGGAGATAATCAAATCTTGCTTTTCTTTCTTTTTTTGGGGGGGGAGATAAAGGCAGAAGATGCAGTGGAGAGTTAGGCAAATAATCACATGATATTATGCAGTTGTTAGCATTACAATGAAAAATATAAAAAAACTAATACAAACTTAAAAACTAAAAGAAGAGATAGAAAGTACAGGGAAAATAGAAGTAAAATAGAAAAGAAAGAAAAAATAAATATATATTAAAGAAAAAGAAATGTATAAAGAAGTGGCCTCTCTCTTTATCACAATGAGTATAAACAATTTTAGTAACTTATCACATTGTCTTAAAATACAACAAATGATCTCTTTCTTTCCTTATCTCAGATCTTATCTATAAACAAATCCTTGATGTCTCCTTGCTCAGACCTGGTCATCAAAATATCCATTAATTGTTATCAGAGATATCAACATATATATTTTAACTTTGATCAAATAAACAACCTTTATAGTCCTTCCTTTTATTACATTGGCCTATTTTCTAGATCATGTGTGTCAAACTCGCTGCATCACGTGACATGTCATGATGTATCGTGACTTTTTTCACATTGCCCGAGCTGGGGTGGCATGGCCTCTGCATGATGCAACCGGCCCATGGCTGGCAGTTTGACACCCCTGTTCTAGATCAATTGCAGGCTGTAGTGATCCTGTGACTGGCACCATGAGTCAACATCACATTTTAAAATATTTGAAGCTGGAGCTTGTATGGGTTCCATGTTGTTTTACGCTATTGCTAAAATGCTAGGTGACTTCTGTGTCTCACCCTTGTGCCCTGCTAACTTGTCACATTTCTTTAATTCATTTAAGCTATTTTTATCCCAGGTTTTAGCATGTCTGGATATCATGATTGGGTATATTTACTGTATATTTCAGAGTGGGGAGGGAACTTAAAAGCAAGAGATTTGGTAAGTGAGGCTGGAAGGATGGAGCTGGAGGAAGTTTGAAGCTGAAGGGAAGTTTTCTTCTCTATGGAAAACCTTCATCTGTCAGAGACAGATGACAGCCCATAAACATACTGTAATGTTAAAAGAAGATATATTATTGTGAATGTGAACAAAAAAATATGTAAAGAGCCCTAACAATAAGGTATATCTGTGGCACTGGACACCTGGCAATTAGCAAAATGATATACTTTTTGTTTTTGCCCCCACTCCCATTGTTCAAAGTCTTCCTACCTTGGTTCCAAATTCTGTTACGTTAGCACATATCTTTTCTTTCATAATTTCTGTAAAAAATATGAGACTAATTTCCCCTTCTCCCATCTCAGAACACTAAAATTACTTACCTACATTGTAGTAAACTATCTGAAAAAAGCTGTTTTTCAGTAGCACTCAAGGTTATTTTTATTTTTATTTTTATTGCATTTATATCCCACCCTTCTCCGAAGACTCAGGGCGGCTTACAAGCTTAGCAGTAGCCTTCATTCCGTGTATATGCCTGCTTATTAGGGCTTTCACACACACCCCAAGCGGCATTATTACAAAGTCAGCTTAATTGCCCCCAACAATCTGGGTCCTAGGTTGCTATTGAACTACTATATTACTGCTTAACAGTCTGTGTGTATTGATGTATTTATTTATTTATTTACTTTGAAGGGTTGGCTGTGTGAGCTGTTGCGTTGGAAAGAAAACCCAAGCCCTGAAAATCGAACACTTTGGGAAAATTTGTGCACCATTCGGCGATTTCTGAATCTTCCCCAACATGAGAGGGATCTCATCTATGAAGAAGAATCTCGGCATCATCACAGCGAACGTATGCAGCATGTTGTCCAACTTACTCCTGAGCCTGTACAGGTCAGTGCTTTGGTTATCCAATTTAAATTATTTTTTTGCTCTATTTTATGTATTTCAATTGATTTCTATTCCATCTGTCACCTGGGAGCTCAAGATAATCAACGTAATATTCTTTTCTTCAGTTTTCCCCATCAACAACAAGTGTAATTTAATCTAATGATGTAGATAGAACTAAAGGAGGTGATTGGCCTGAAATTATTCAGTAGGTTTTCATAGCTGAGACTGGATCTAAGCTTGAATTTATCTTTTTTAGTCTAACTTTCTATCTGATGCATCATATTCCACACTACATTTTGAAATAATTAAGTTATTATAATAAATAATGTGAGAAAGAACCCTAAAAATGATAAAAATATAATAAAATCAGAAATATTTTTAAAACCAGAGAAAGTCTTCCCTTATCCCATATTTAATTTCACTTATTACAAATTGTATACCAATTTTAGTTTAGAGAAAAATCAGCCTTCAATGTATGTAGGTTCCAATTGTAGCTGAAGCCATGTTTAGAGCTAGAGTTGGTTTAGCAGCTGAACTAGATAATTTAGTCCACTTGGAAATCTCTTTAAATGCATGACATTTCTGCATTTTGTCATGGTTTCTTGTGTTGCTTTTGCAAAATGATATTATTGTATTTGTTAGCCAGAGTTTTGAATGAATAACTTTTTATTGATTGATTGTTTGATGAAACATGAAGAAAAGGATCTAGAATGAATTTGTAGAAACTTGGACATTCTCCAGCAACCTTTTTTATATAATGGTATACTTGCATTAATCAATATGTACTGACTTTAAATATTGTAACTGGTCCATATATATTGAAAGGGTTGAATTGATATCTATATATTGTTCAATAAAATATGTCTCTCATCCTTTTTCTAATGTAATATTTTGTAACTAGTATTCTTAAAGGAATTCATTAAGCAACACATACATAAGACTATATAGATGCATGTTTCTGCTATCTGTCTGTCTATCTATCTATCTATCTATCTATCTATCTATCTATCTATCTATCTATCTATCTATCTATCTCTATCATCTATCTGCAACAATAAATTAAAATATAGATGTAACCATGATATCTAGACTGTAATTGCACTGCAGCATAAATAACAGCTGTCAAGCATGATCTTACACCTTCCATTATCTTATTTGGAGATGGTACGCAAGGTTGTTAATAACTGTTTGCATAATGATATCTTAAAATAATAAAAATAAAATGCCTGATTTGAAAGTGAGTTAATAATCTTATCCTTGCCTCATTTACAACTGAATCCTAATTCCATTTTTCAATTGCATTTTCAGTGAATGATAAATTACATTTAGTACATTAAATGGAAAGAGATATATATATTAAATATAATTAAATTTTATTAGCTTAACCAAAATTAACAATAAAATATTTAATGTGAAGATATTTGGATTAGCCAAATATTTATTAGTCCCATTATTAATTTGTATATTCTAAAGTAAATGCGATAAATTATTCCAACTTGCATGAAAAAGATAGAAATGTTGAAATAAATATATAGTTTTTTATCATAGAAATATGTGGTTTTCAAACTTTTTCAAACTGTCCAACCTCTTTAGTTAAAAACATCCTGGACCCTCTGATTAAAAGGCAAAACTCTAGTGACTCTAGTGATTATATTCAAGTGAATTTGTTTTTTTAACCCTCTGCTTACACAAAACCCCATCACAATCTCAAGAATCCTAGGGTTCCTCAGAACACATTTTTTAAAATCCTGATATGAATAACGTGGTGTGGTGGTGAAGGTGCTGACCTAGAAACAAGGAGACTCTTGAGTCTAGGCCTCCCTTAGGAATAAAAGTTGAGTGACCTTGGGCCAGTCACTCCTTCTGAGCCCAATCCACTTCACAGGGTGGTTGTTGTGGGAAAGAATGGAGACGAGCACTAAATATGTTCCAAGTCTTGAGCTATATATTGAAAGAGTTGGATAAAAATCTGTCCTCATTAACCAACAACAATTGGGATTGTCAATTCCATTGTTAAGTGATGTGATTATAAAATGAAAACTCATATGACCATGTCTGATTTATGATGGTGGTTCTGACTGTGATTGTTAAGTGAGTTACTGTGGTTTATTAAGCACAATGTCACATAACTGCGACACAACTGACTTTGCCGATGGAAATCTGGCTGGGAAGCTCTCAGATAGTGATGATGTGACTTCAGGAGATTGCAATGCAGTGTAATGACAGCGGAATAGAATCAAGATCATGGGAAGTGTTAGTACCCCTTTACAGTGCCTTGGTAAGACCACACTTGGAATATTGCATTCAGTTTGGGTCGCTATGATATAAAAAAGATGTTAAGACTTTAGCAAGAAGAGCAACGAAGATGATTAGGGGACAGGACATATGAGTGGACATAAGCTAAAACATATGAAGAATGGTTGCAGGAATTGGGTATGTTTACTTTAATGAAAAGAAGAACTAGGGGTGATATAATAGCAGTGTTCCAATATCTAAGGGACTGCCACAAAGAAGAGGGGATCAATCTATTCTCCAAAGCACCCGAGGACAGAACAAGGAGCAATGGGTGAAAAACCAATCAAGGAAAGAAGCAACCTAAAACTAAGGTGAAATTTCCTGACAGAACAATTACAATGGAACAATTTGCCTCCAAAAGTTGTGGGTGCTCCATCACTGGAGGTTTTTAAGAAAAGATTGGATAATCATTAGTCTGAGATGATACGGGGCACAGGTGTCAAACTCGTCACGTCACGTGTCACGATGTATCGTGACTTTTTTCACATTGCTGGAGCAGGAGTGGACGTGGCCTCTGCATGATGCAACCAGCCCACGGGCCGGCAGTTTGACACCCCTGGTATAGGGTTTCCTGCTTGAGCAGGGGGTTGGACTAGAAGATCTCGAAGATCCCTTCCATTTCTGTTATTCTGTTATGTTCTTGACTTAGCATGCCAGTTACGATTATGTGACATGGGGACACTGCAACAGCCACAACTTCAAATAGTTGCTGAACAAATGGTCAGTCAGCAAGGATTGCCTGTACACACATGAGCGTGTGCACATTCACTCTCACACTAATACATACAGTACTGTACTGCCCCAAAAGCCATTAAGAAAGAGAGAAGGGAATGCTCTGCCCAGAGTCACTTGCTTGTGACACGAGCGACTATATGAATTAGATAAGTATGTTGGGACTTGGTGAATCAGCCTTTGATTATTGAGTGTTGGTATGATTAAACCAGATACATTTTATAGTGAAATGGCTATTTTGAAAAAATCATGAACTTCAGTTCCATTTTTTGTTAAACCATCAACCTGAATGTCCTAGGAAGGGGAGAAAAAGCTATGTGGCATGCAGCCCTATTTTGTGGATTCTTATTTACAAATTATAGTCCTAACATTCAGTGGCCAAATAGCAAATTATGATAGTTTCATTTTTCTATGTAAAAGAAAATGAAATAGCTTTGTTAAGCTTTTAATCTTTCCCAAACCTTGCAAAAATATAGAAAAGTGGCTGAATGTTTTTGCCTTCTCCCCCAGTAATCACATTGAATTACTGCTATGATCATTAGCATTAAAAAAATAATTGAAAGGATACAACCTCCTCCCATCATAAGAATATTTACCACAATTTTGTTGTATATTAATTTATTTCAAGTTTAATAACACAAAAAAGGAAATAACTTGTTCTAAATGCATTATCATTATCTACCTGCTTTTTAAACTTTTTATTTTAAGAAAAGAAAGTTAATTCTATGCATAAATTGGCCAAATAAAGCAGTGGAAGTGAGAAATTTTTCTGCAAAATTGGAGTTTCTAGTGATGTCTCTTATTTCCTTGTATAATACTATTTTAAATGAGGAAATAGAGACATTGATAGAAACTCCAATTTTGCAGAAAAATTTCTCAGCAATACTTTATATTGGAAATTAATAGAAAATATTAGGGCATATACATAGAGAATAGAATGAAAAAACCCCAGAAGATACCATTGACCATGAGTCATAGCTATTTCCGTTTCAAAATGTATTAGTATAAAACCTTAAGATGCGGGGAATGTCAAATGCAATCAGATAATGTAATATAACAAAATCCGTTTAAAGATGAAAGTGAATTGAACAATTTTTGTAGCATACTGAATACATGGTAGACTTTTGCTAAAGAATGCAAATATTTTAAATAATGTAATAATTATATTGGTTGCCTGCAAAGTACAATACAATATTGTTTGACTCAGGAAAACTGTATTGACAATCTTGAGTGATGTTAGCTAATACTGTACGTGCGTCTCTCTGTAATGTGGTAGAATCTATTTGCACAATACGCAATATGAATTTGAGTGGATATGCTGAGTCATTAAATATGTCCTGAACCAAACATCCTCTATATGTCTCACAGCCTCATTATACTTATTCTCTTGCATCACAACATTTTGTTGATAGTCTCTTCTGAAACAAAATTTTCATTGATTAGTATTTTAATCCATTGGTCAGTGCAACCCTATGTCTCTTTTTAAAATTCTGTTAATCAATTAGAAGAGCAACAAATACTGCTAAAATTGCATGTACAATTTTCTTAACAAAGTAGTAAGATAATCTCTTTGATAATGTCATTCTCAGAAATTTGAAATATTTGATTTTGCAATAATTGTTCTAAATTCTCCAGTTGTTATGCCAGAAAGTTTATTTTAGAAACTTTTTAAAAAATAGAAATGTCCTGCTACATCAGTGGATTGCATTTCTGATCCATATCTATACTTTACTTTGTTCTTTTAAAATTATTCCATGATGAATAACAATAATACAAAAACCTCAGCAACATGATGGTAATAAAAATAAATAAAATCAGTAAAATAATTGCAGAGAGAGAAAAATAATTAGAGTGACATATGCACATTTCAAATAATGAAGCAATGATTATGTTTGCATGAGAATGCGTATCAGTGTCCATGTCTGTTAGCACTGCATTCTCTTAATAGGATATGCATTCATATGCCCTATGCCAACCAAAATTATCTCGGTCATGCACAGTTAACTTCCAGAACTCCTCCAAAAGAACAGAGGAGTTCTAGATTTAAATCTAGACTTAAATCTGATTTCAGGACTGAGTTTGTGAGTGAGACAACTTTTTTTATCAGCAATTTATTGATTTCTTACATATTATTTAATATTTACATGAAACTACTGAGAAAAGATAATCTAGGGTTTGGGACTTTTCTTACCAATATACATTTGAGAGGTAACTTGATCTCACTTATTACAAAGATAGATAATAATCTTCTGAATCTGCCTGAAGGCAATACCGGGCTGGATGAGGGCTAATAAATTGAGAAATCAGGCAAAATCCTGATTTCCCAGGAGTCAGATTCTGGAATTACAATTCTAACTGTTTGGGATGAACTAACTCTTCCCCTCTGAGAAACTGAATAAGTTGGCACTCATTTTACTCCTTTTTCCTTAGCGGTAGCTAATAGTGCTACCTTCATTGGTGTCCTCTGCTGTTGTTCCTTAGGAGGTCAACCTGGCCATAGTGGCACATGTATTAGCTATGATTAGTTTGGAGTACTGCAGTGTATTATGTTTGACATCACTTTTGCAAAGTTTTCAGAAACTGAAACATCCAAATTAGTCCAAACTGGCAACAGCACATTGTATGTGCCCTGCAAGACGTACATTGGTTACCAACTTGCTTCAAGATACAATTCAACCCAACCATGGAATTATCCCCACACAATGATTGGGCTGGGGGATACCCAGTAACATTAGTAACTTTAAGAGGTTCCACCAGCAAGAGTGGAAGTAAACTCACCTATTCTGGTAAGTCAGAAGGGAAGACTGAAGCTAGGTATTTATCTTCAGTATAATGAAAGACAGAACTCTGCAGGTATGAAAAAAGCCAATTCTTGTATGAAAAGGAACTCCAAATCAAATCCAAATGTTGCACCATTTACGTATTGTTGCCAGGAAATAATCCTGGTGGTGCAGTGGTTAAACTGCA
This sequence comes from Vipera ursinii, assembly GCF_947247035.1. Lineage (NCBI taxonomy): Eukaryota > Metazoa > Chordata > Lepidosauria > Squamata > Viperidae > Vipera > Vipera ursinii. The sequence goes on along the minus strand of NC_139512.1, from coordinate 174,284,061 downwards.
GTATTGCAGGCAAACACTGCCAGCAGCCTGGAGTTTGATCCTGACTGAGTTCAAGGTTCACTCAGCCTTCCATCCTTCTGAGGTCATTAAAATGAGGACCCAGATTCTAGGGGGCAATATGCAAATGCTTACATTGTAAACTGCCCAGAGAGTGCTGTAAAGCACTATGAGGCGGGGCGGTACATAATCCTAAAAGCTATTGTTATTGCTAAAACTGTCTGGACATGGCTGAAGCTTTTACACAAGTGCCAAATAAGGAGATTCATAGGTTAGAAAGTGCCCCAACTAGTTACTGGGAAAGATTTTTCAGCTTTCATGAATACATCTGGAAGTGATGATGTGGCCAGACAAAATCCGCAAGGAAGTCTGAACTTCTCTTTCAAGGACATATAGTCAGAAGGAACAGATTCAGTGTACTTACATGAAACATAACCTGAGGCATTGTGAAAATTGACATGGAAAAAATATTCCCAAATTTTCAAGGAAGAAAAGGCCTGAGTAGTTTTCAGGCAAGCTATGTTGGCCAAAGAAAGTGAGAAGATTAAAGCCGTTGGGCAACAAAGAAGATGCAAGATGAATAAACAGAGAGACTTCCTGTGCTAGGCAAGAAAGGCAAAGAACGATGTCACTATTTCTAAAAGAACTGAAAAATGAAAAACACTACAGTTTATAGAATAGGGAAAAAGAAAGAGATGCATGTATTCTCCTCGTCTGTTGAACTTATATAGCAAATATATTTTAAGACTGTAAGAGATAAGCTGGAATCAGAATACCAATAATTGGAGATATCCAGATGAAATCAAATCAAAAGTAAAGACTTAAGATTATGATCATACAACTGGAAAGTTAAAAACAATCTGTTATACAGTATTTAATGTTTATGTTGCTTAACGTCAGTATGCTTATTGAATGTAACAGCTGATCACAAAATATTGCAAATGGTCAATATTTGTTTTCCTGAATTAAAAAAAAAACATAAAAAAGTTCTTTTTTGTTTTTTTGGATTCCACAATGAAAATGATCAGTTGCTGAAGAGAAATAAAAAAGAGATTATCCCTAAGGAGGAAGGCAATTACAAAATTACAAAGAATATTTCTATGACAAAAAAGGATAATTGTAATTGAAACAATTGGTTTTCTCTCTTTGTGAGATTTGGTTCTGGGGCGCAGTTGGGTTTGCTGCTGACGTACATTTCGCCTAGTCGTACAGCGGCAGCCCTGCCCGAGCTGCTTGATATCCTCTCAGGGTTGGTGGTTGAGTTTCCCAAACTTATAGTTTTGGGAGACTTCAATCTACCATCCCTGGGAGGCTCATCTGAGCTAGCTCGGGAGTTCATGGCTTCCATGACGGCCATGGACCTGACGCAAGTAATTTCTGAACCAACTCATGAGGGAGGCCACACTCTTGACCTGATTTTTTTATCTAGACGGTGGTTGGATGATCTTGGTGGGGGCTCTCCATTTATTATGCCCCTGTCATGGACCGATCATCATCTCCTGCGGATGGTCTTCCGTTTTGCCACCCCCCGCCGTGGGGATACGGAACCAATTAGATGGTACCGCCCCAGACGCTTAATGGATCCTGACAGATTCCAAGCGGCGCTGGGGTCCCCACCTGCCTCCATTGCTCACAGCTCGGCGGATGCCTTAGTGGAAACCTGGGAAAGGGCAGCCACTGAGGCACTTGACCGGGTTGTACCCTTGCGGCCCCTGACCCGGCGCAGATCCCAGCGAGCTCCATGGTTCTCCGCGGAGCTCCGGGAGATGAAGCGTTGGAAACGGGGCCTAGAGAGCTGTTGGAGGTCGAGCCGATCCGAACCCGACCGGTTGCGGTTAAGAACCTATATTAGGTCTTATCTCGCAGCGATGAGGGTGGCGAGGTGTAATTACTTCTCTACCCTCATTGCGTCCGCAGATAATCGCCCGGCCGCCCTGTTTAGGGTGACTCGCTCACTTCTTAATCAGGAGGTGAGGGAGGATCCCTTGCAGGGTCGTGCCGAGGAATTTAGTCAACATCTGTCGGATAAAATCGCTCGGATTCGGACCGGTTTGGACTCCAGCTGGGCAGAGTCAGGCGATCAGGACACGGACGGTCTTGTCAATGTTATCTGGGAAGAGTTTGATTCTGTGACCCCTGATGAAGTGGACAGGATTATGGGGAGGCTGAGCTCCTCCACATGTTTGTTGGACCCGTGCCCTTCCTGGCTGGTTTATGCAGCTAGGGAGAGGACACGAGGCTGGCTCCTGGCGGTTATATCTGCTTCTTTGAGTGAGGGTTATTTCCCCACCGTCTTGAAGGAGGCGGTGGTGAGACCTCTCCTCAAGAAGCCTGCCTTGGACCCAGCTGTATTGAACAACTTTCGTCCGGTCTCCAACCTTCGCTTTCTTGCGAAGGTTGTTGAGAGTGTGGTGGCGCATCAGCTCCCTCTGGTCCTGGATGAAGCGGATTATCTGGACCCCTACCAATCGGGTTTCAGGCCCGGGTACAGCACGGAGACGGCATTGGTCGCTCTGGTGAATGATCTCTGGAGGGCTCGGGACAGGGGATATTCCTCTGTCCTAGTCCTATTAGACCTCTCGGCGGCTTTCGATACCATCGACCATGGTATCTTGCTGCGGCGTCTCAGGGGATTGGGAGTGGGAGGCACGGTTCTTCGGTGGTTCTCCTCCTATCTCCTGGGACGTTCGCAGTCGGTGTTGGCAGGGGGGCAGAGATCGACCCCGAGGTCTCTCGCTTGTGGAGTTCCTCAGGGGTCGGTTCTCTCGCCTCTCCTGTTCAACATCTACATGAAACCGCTGGGTGAGATCATTCGTGGTTTTGGAGTTGGGTATCATCAATATGCCGATGATACCCAACTTTTCTTTTCGACCCCAAACCACCCCAGTGATGCCCTCGCTGTGATGTCCCGTTGCCTGGAGGCGGTTCGGGTCTGGATGGGGAGGAACAGACTTCAGCTCAACCCTGACAAGACTGAGTGGCTGTGCATTCCGGCATCCCGGGACATTCAAAATGTTCCACCTCTTTCTATGGGGGGTGAGCTCTTACCCCCCGTGGATAGGGCTCGCAACTTGGGAGTCCTCCTAGATTCACGGCTTACCCTAGAAGATCATGTAGTGGCCGTGACTAGGGGGGCTTTTGCCCAGGTTCGCCTGGTGCGCCAGTTGCGGCCCTATCTGGACCGGGATGCCCTGTGCACGGTCACTCATGCGCTCGTGACCTCTCGCCTTGACTACTGTAATGCTCTCTACATGGGGCTTCCCTTGAAGACCACTCGGAGGCTCCAACTGGTACAGAATGCGGCCGCGAGAGTTGTCTTGGGAGTTTCCCGGTACTCCCATGTTACACCTTTGCTCCGCGAGCTGCATTGGTTACCAGTTGTCTTCCGGGTGAGGTTCAAGGTCTTAGTTATGATCTTTAAGTCCCTACATGGCATGGGTCCGGGGTACCTCGGGGACCACCTGCTGCCGGCTTCAACTCCCCTCCGCCCTGTGCGTTCCCACAGAGAGGGCCTCCTCAGGGTGCCTCCGGTCAGGGAATGCCGACTGGCGGCCCCCAGGGGGAGAGCCTTCTCTGTGGGTGCCCCGGCTTTGTGGAACCAACTGCCGGTGGAGCTCCGGACGGCATCGGACCTCCGAACTTTCCGTCGTGGTCTGAAGACCCATTTGTTTGAATTGGCCGGTCTGGCCTGATGGGGGAGTTGGGTTTTAAATTGTCTTTTTAGATTGTATTATTGTTTTTAATTGGGCACTGATTTAATCTTTGTTTTAACTTTTGTATAGTATTGTATTTTTATTTATATGCCCTGTGAACCGCCCTGAGTCCCCAGGGAGAAGGGCGGTATATAAATTAAATAAAACATAAACATAAACAAATCCATTATGAAGCTAAGTAACATCAGCAATATCAGCAGCCCATGGAGAAGTAGCGTTTACTGGGTGTTTATATGTGGTAGCTTGCCTAGTAGCCTTGATTGGGGTATATTTTCTTTCTTGATTGCTTTCTGAGTGGAGGATTGTTTCTTCATCGGTCTTGTTTATATGGTGTTCATTCCTCCTTATCTGCATTTTGCTTAATAGGTGTTTGATGAAGAATGATGTGATTAGTTTTGTTGCCTCTTGCTTCCATGCGAAAGAGAGGTCAAAGAAAAGTTCTATCTAATCTCAAGTACAGAAGTTCACTGGGTAACTCTGGACAATCATTCTCTGTCAAACCCCATCTATGCCACAGGATTGTTATTGTGAGGAAAAATAGGAGGAAAATATGAATGAGGGGCTTTGAATAAAAGGTGGGATATGAATTTAACAAAAAAGATAAGTAATAAATGTTCAACTTAACTTTCCTCCCAGGAGCTTTGTGAGGATAAAGTATAGTCATTCCAATGTCTTTTACCTCTTTGAATGGTTTAGGTGATATCTCAAAGCTTAAAGAATTTGGCTTACATTATTTCAATCTTCTAGAAATGTATGGTTTATGTGTGATAGGTTTAGACATGGGTGCAAAATATTTTAATTAGCCTATGAGAAGGGATGTGAGGGAAACAGTGGAAAGGTCTTGCCATGTCAGCATGTATAATATGTATTAGTTTGCAAATAGATTTTTAGAGAGAAGAAAGATTTCTGACATACTCAGATGAGTCTGTATGATCCAAAGTAAATCATCTACAATTTAGCCGCAAATACATTCATTTCTTTCTTTTCAAATGAATTAATACATTGTGTAAATGCCTAAGCTTCCAGGTATATCATGCAACGAACCCAGTGTCTTTAAATAAAATATTTAAATTCATGATGTTAATATTTTCCAAGCTACACAAATTTGCTCTTGAGAACCAAAGCATTACAGAAATCCCAGCATGCTCTGTTTGTGTTACAATTTATAAAACAGTTTTAGAATACACAGCGCAGGAAACTATTACATAGTTAGAACCTGGGGGGAGGGGGGAAGGGAACTAGGCAACAGAATAAATTGCTAATTAAAGGCAGAGCTGACAGTTATACATTTAGCTTAATATTGTCTAATATTTTCCAGTGTGTATGACTCATTCTTGAGAGTTAGGGATATACAAATATCCTCTTTCTTTAGGAATATCCTGTTATAAGTTCAATGCTGCCTAATCTGACCCCTACCTTTAAAAAAAATCAGATGCCTTTTCAAATACTATTAATGTACCTCCCCCCATCATGTCAAATCATTGATTATAGTAGTGTATTTTTTGCCTTTAATGGGCTGACCCAGTTTAAATATTTTGAGAGAGGGTTTATTAGGCCTCAGAGATTTATAGTAATTTTAATGTAGGGGATACATAAAATCAAATATAACTCTCAAACAAAATGATTGTCTTTTTGCTACAATTGAATTGCCAGCTTTTGCAATCTGTAGCTTCACTATAGAGAAATGTGTGCCTATGTATGTGGTTCACATTTCATGAATGTTTGACCACTGTATGTTCAGTAAGTATTAGTTGTGCATTTTAGACAGTAAATAGAAGATTAGAAAATTTGTTCCTACAAGCTTTGCACACATATTGACAAATCCTATAAGCTGCAAATCACAAGTACCCAACGTTTCTATATATTTGACTTTGACACACTCAGTAGAATTTATTATGATAGTTATTACAATTGCAGTAGAAAGCCAGAAATTTATTGTTGAAAAGAAACAACTGTTTCTGCTTAATACAGACACCAATTGTTGCAAATTTTTATTAAGAATATTGAGAGACATCCTTATTTATCTTTCATATTTTTATTATTTCAGAATAAATAATATTCTGAATCCAGAATAAAATATTTCCAGGTAAGAAATAGTTTGTCATTTTTGATATTGTTCCACTTTTTCTGTGATTTCTCATAGAATTCACTTGGAACACAAAGAGTTTTATGATATATTTAAATAAAACTCTGTGAAAGTTTTATGAAATTTTCAGTACTGTGATTTTTCTCCAATTAGTTGAGATTTTGAGTGCAGAAGCTATCATATTAAAGTTTACACCAGATATTATTAACCAGTTCAAATAAAACAGCACTGTTATAAGATTGTCTTTCATGCTGTTCTTTTATTCACTTAGTAAAGTGGTATGTGAATTAAAGACAGAGAAAATAGCAGAAAAAAATTACATTTTCTCTTTTAAGATTCTCCATTACCTCACATGGCCTACTAGTTTTCATCGAACTCTTCCTAGTGGATTGAATATATGTCAAGAGGGTTTACAAATGTTACCTTTCACACCAAAGAGCATTCAAGGAAAATAAATATAGAATTTATTCTTTTGTACTTTTTAGAAATACAGCCCTGAGCATTATGAATTGAGGTATGGATAAGACCACAATTTAATTTTACTATAAAGTATAATAATGTATACTTTAAGAAAAATATATTTAGGCAGGAATATTTTACAGTAAGGGACGTGGTGGCTCAGTGGGTTAGGACGCTGAGCTTGTCGATCAGAAGGTCGGCAGTTTGGCGGGTCGAATCCCGAGTACCGCGTAACAGAGTGAACGCCTGTTATTTGTCCCAGCTTCTGCCAACCTAGCAGTTCAAAAGCACGTAAAAATGCAAGTAGAAAAATAGGTGGGAAGGTAACAGCGTTCCGTGCGCCTTTGGTGTCTAGTCATGCCGGCCACATGACCACGGAGATGTCCTCGGACAAGCGCTGGCTCTTCGGCTTTGAAACAGAGATGAGCACTGACCCCTAGAGTTGGAAACGACTAGCACTGCATGTGCGGGGGAACCTTTACCTTTACCTTTTTATTTTGCAATAAAATAAGTTTGAAATAATGTATTCATGCAAATTTTAAATAAATATTCTGGATGGATACAAAATGGAAAAAATATGAATGAACACATTCTGGAAATCTCTTTCTAGATTTAACATAATTTACCTGTAACTTAATTTGATTTCAGTTTCTCAACATTCATTGTCATTCATTTCTAGAAAACTATTGGAGACAAAAGTTGCACAGAATCAACATGTCCAAACATAAACGAAGTAGCAGGTTTAAGCAAGAAAAGCAAGTATTTGCAAATACTTGAATCCTACTTTATTTTTTGAATGAGTCATAACCGAATGAAAAAAAATAGAGGCTGAATTACATAGCTCTAGTACAGCTTAATCATACATTTTCTGGATGTCCCAGGGTAGATGGGGAAAATCAGACACGCGTAAGGCACAAAGTGGTAATTTTTTTGTGATAAGATGATAATTATTTTATTATCTTACTAATTAAAGGTGTTTTCTGTAAGTGTACATTTTATATTAAATCAGACCTTAATTTTTCTTAATTAGCAGCATGGTTTGAGTGCTTTAATAATTCAATAACATATTGGAATAGTTATTTATAATTGCTAGTGGAACTTTATTGCTTTCTTTTAAAAGTATAAAACAGGAAAAGTGCAATTTTTCCATATTTCTTTTTAATAAAACATGATCTTAAAATGCTAGATCTTTTCAACTGCTATATTTTTATTGAATAACACTATTTTTCTCTCCAATATGTCAGTGGAAAAAACTCCAAACTAATTGGAGTTGTTTCTTAATTGACGTGCACAATAAAAGTTTTTGGAGGAAGAGGGCATTTTACTTTATTTTCTCTTTGACATATGTTATCTTTTGGAAAAATATTCCTTTTCAATAGGATAGCATTCTGCTTTGAATTTAGAATTAATCATGATCCCCCCCCCCAAGATTGCAGTCTAACCTTTCAATTGTCATTCACTGTGTTTTTCAAAAGCATGTATCTAAAATTGTGCATATTTTTTACAGGGAAGGTCTTCATAAATTGGAGCAGAATTGGGCCTTTTGACAATACTCAATATTTCAGCATGTAATCTCATTGGTTATTTTATGTATCTGAGAATGTACGAAAAGAAAAGCCCTCCCCACCCATTATTTCAGTAATTAGCTTCTTAATGCAAGAGAAAAGGACTAAACATTGGTTTGACGTTGCAATCTTCAACCCCTCTGAATCTGTAGAGGGGCCTCCCTACTGAAGTTTCCTGATGTGAAGAAACAAAACTTGTGCACTTATTCATTTTCTATTTCATCACAGATAGAGATTGCATACTACAGTCATGTCTGAACTGGGCTATATGTTATGAGAGAGTTGCTTCTACCAGCTTAGGCTTTTTATGCAGGTAGTATATTAAACATGAAAGCCAGGTTGCGATAGTGGTTAAGACATTATTCTGGAAACCAGGAATTCTAGTCCCATTTCAGGCTCAAAGTGATCTGGGGGACCTTGGGCCAGTCACTCTTTCGCAGCCCTAGGAAGCAGGCAAGGGCAAACCACTTCTGGAAAAAAAATTGCAAAGAAAATTGCAAGGATTTTTCCAGGGAGACTTGGACACAATGGAATGGAAGAAAAAAATAAATAAATGTGTACAGAGCAGAGAATACATTGTTCAATGATAAACTTTGATTGATGAAATACAGGACCAGTATTAATTTATTTGTTCAGAAAGGATAGAATGGCATTTTAGCAGGAGTATTTATACTTTCCCGGTTTGTCTTTTGGCATTGCATAGAATGCCCAGGAAATGTGTGAAATACTAAACATTTCATACTTGGCGTCCCATTGTAGGCATTCTATAAAATGCCTAATTTCACACATTGATGATAACATATACACTATTTTGTATATAAAATCTTGTATTCTATAAAATAATTATAATTGCTTTCATTGTTACATTTTTAATGGCTGCAAGGAGCTGAACAAACCATAGACTTATGTGCTTTTTTCAACTATTAGTGATAAAATGAGCAAGAGCTAAGTTGCAGACTGCACAGAACAAAATTGCTTTCCCCATATATTTTGGTTGCCTATGACTGTGGAATTTCATATAAGGCAGTACAAGTCATTCATTATAAATGTGGAAAGCCATAAAAATAGGGTATATAATCTGAGCTGGAGAAACTACTACTTTTGTTTACTGTAGAATTATAGCTATTCTGTCAGCAGAAAATTATCTAGTTATTTTAGGTAGTGAGTGCTTTTGTAAATATATTGGATAACATTTACCTGCTTCAGATGAGTTCCATTCCAGTTTAGAAGCTGCACCTTTTTCTTGGAAATATCAGAAATAGTCATACTCAATGTGTCCGCTTGTTTCACTTCAAACTGTTGATATTTAGGGGGGGTGCGCGCGTGCGCAAGTGATTATATAAGAATATCAAGTTAAATTTCTTTTATATTTTTTGTGTGTGTGGACACTGTGGATTCCCTCCCGTTCTACTTCTATCAGGCATAATGGTAGTACTGAAATTTAGAACATGTGCCCTTCCATAATTGTTCAGGAAATGCAGGACCTCTTGGCTGATTTTGTCATCTATTTGATAACTGTTGAACTATTTTGTTGCAGTTAATTACTTTAGCCAGTCTTTGATTTTACAATTATGAGCATTTGACAATCGCGAGTTTACAGCAGTTTGAGATAGTAGGATGCTACTTGATTACCCTTGAATGCTCATTAATAATTAAAGAACGTTTACCAGAATAATTATTCATTTGCTTATTTATGTCAATTGTTTATTGAACAACAAATGCCTTTAATTGATTAAAACAATTAAGAGATATTGTAATATTTCCATTTGTTCTTTAAAATATGTTCATGAATAGCTCTCCAACAGATAAGTGCTAAATATTTATTAGTATTTATTTTTTATTTTCACTCATATTTTTCTTAATCCTAGCAGGAAATAATTTTCTGTCATTTTGAAAGTAGAAAATATTTGCCTTCTGGGATTTAAAATGTGTAATACTTGTCAATAAATATAATCAGTTCTGATAACATAACTGATTTCACTTGGCACTGTGACCTAGACTCACTGCTGCTGCGGAAGCATAAATAATAATGGCCCTCCAAAGCCTAGTTCCTGTTTGCTAAATATACTTGGCTAGCTTTGAATTCCTTCGTGCGCAGTCATTAATGCAATTGTCTTTGACAGCATTTAATTAAAATGCTTTTTCTAGTAAATTCATAAATACTTTTCTTTTTATATTTTTTTGAGACACTGAAAGCCAAATATGTGAACATTCCCTTAAATAATTCTCTCTTGTAAATTGTTAATTAAATCTAACTTAGTGTCTGTTTAATGCTGGTGGGAGAAATGAAAAATTAATACCCTGGAGTAAAATCAACTTTTTCTTAGTAAATGTTTATGTTTGATATTGATAACTCTTTATCAAATTAAACGGGCTAATTCCCAGACAGTGAGAGCTAGTTTTCATCTAAGCACCTCTGAATTTAGACAGACAAAAAGGTGGCAGCTGTTGCATGTACTATAGCTCACTTTAAAGGAGAAGAATGTAATTGCGTTGTGTCAGTCTTTAAAAAAAATCCGGAACTGCTTAAAGCTTCTTAGAAGATGGAAATATCACTAAAATAACACTCACACTAAAATCAGTGTGTTTTCTTTCAGGATCCCAGGTACAATTAAATTGTAGCCTTCTTCCCATAGCTTACCTTTTCACATCTGTGGGAACAAGGGGGAAAAGACTGAAAAAAATCCAGAACTGTGTGATATCATGATGCATGCTCATTTTTCTACTGTATATGAATTGTAGCATTCCATGCACTTCCGAACAGCACACAGCTTGCAGTGTGATCCCACAATCCTTTAATCATTCTGATGAAAGCTGCAAGATCCTGTCAATTCAGCTGCTTTTCAGCCAGAGCTTTAGAATCATATTTAAAGATTCACTTCTAAAGTCATAGAAAATTCTATATAAACGATTCTTTTTGTATTAGATAGTTCCTGAATTTACATAAACTCTACCTAGAGTGCAGGCGTGTCCTTGTCCCGAAGATCCCATATTTAGATTGTAGAATGAGAAAGTAAGGGTTCATCTATTTTTCCTTTGAGTGAGGTGGAGCATTATCAATATATAAAATTAGTACATAGATTGTAAATGGCAAAGACAGATTTAAAAGGATAGTCCCAGACATATTTATTGGTCTGTGCATTTTAGGTAAGTATGTGGATTTCTATAATTTCATTGTGTCTTAATACTGTATATGAGCATTTGTTGAGAGAAAGAGGGGGAGCAGGGATAATTTAACATTAATAAATTGTTGACATTTTAATGTCTTGGCACCTGGGTTACCCATAAAGCTTAATAAACAGGAAACTGCCTATTATAAGAGCAATCAATAGTATATTCAATCAGAACCCTGCAGTTAATTGCTAGTTGACGTTAGAGATTTCCTTTAGGAAACTATTTTCCCTTACCTGTGAGGAAGAACAACTTCATATGAGTATTAATAAGGCATTTAATACTCAAGATATTATTGCTGAACTGTGAAAACTTGATGTGAGAGTACAGTACAAACCTTTACATATAGGGCATAGGAAGTATTTTCGGGCAAAATGAATGGTGATTTCAGAACGTTTATAACTCAAAAGGTTAAGCAGGGGTAGAATTGCCAGATCTAGGCACTGAGACAATTTCAGGTTGCCCTTGACTTAACCCATTCATTTAATGATGACTTGGTGTTATGACAGCTTTGAAAAATGTGACTTATGATCCATTCTCAAGTTATGATTGTCACACCAGCCCCACAATAATGCAATCACAATTTGAGTGCTTGGGAACCAGCTTGCAATTATTATGGTTGCAACATCTTGCAATCACATGATCATGATTTGCAACCTTCCCAGCCTTCTTCTGACAAGCAAAGTCAATTGGGGAAGCTAGATTTACTTAATGGCCATGTGATTCTCTTAACAATAGTGATTTGCTTAACAATCATGGTAAAAGTGGACATGAAAATGGGTCCAGTCCCATGATGACTTCCTTTACAACCACACCAGCTAATGACAGAAATTCTGGTTCCAATTTTGATCATAAGTCAAGGACTGTATGTTACCTTCAGATTATATATAAATTATATAGTGGCCCGAAATCTTACTTCTTTTTTGCTTGGGGCAGAAAATCAAAATATAATTCTCTCCAGTTATTAATAACTGACATTGTGATGCCTTTCAGAAGCAATAACTTGATTTGTGATGGGTTTGAGTAACTTCAGGTCTTCCTTGTCTTTGAGTAGGGTTAGGAAACCTAACCCTAACCCACTGAGCCACCGTGTCCCTCTATAAACCTATTACCTTATCTAAAGTGGAACAACCAGGGAGCCAAATGGTTTCTGAACAAGACTGCTGGATATCAGTAGTATTTCTTTTAGCAATTTCAGATAGATATTGAAGAGTAGGAATGAGAGAACTGAAGCCTGCAGAAACACATAAGAAAACATATATGAGCGGAAATCTTGTTTCCTCTAGCAGTTCACCAAGAATAAAGTACAAATTCAAAGAATTAATCTCCCTATTTGGTGAAGCTTTATTTTCAGTTGAACAAGCACTATGCCACATATACATTTAAATAAATAAACTCTTAAGATTATATTTATTTTTTTCCCTAGTTCTTGGAGGTGTTTTTTTGACAAACTACAGAAAAAAATGAGCAAGAATTCAGCGTATAATAAAGGGACTATGTCTTGTAGCACTGACAGCTAAACAAGAGTTATAGCTGAAACACAAGAATACAATAATTAGCATACATTCTTGAGGCCAATGTATGCATAGGTCTTTCCTAGTATGAGAAAACTGTAAATTACAAAATCATCGCGGATTTCCTTTTCCATATCATCATAGTCCTGTTCCTTAATAGAGAAGGTTGAGGTGGAATTAAAAAACATGAATAAAAATATAAGGTTTCTGAAAAAATCCATGTTCATGATGGTATATGTAAAGATATTTGGGAATGGGTCCCAACTTGTGCCTTTCTGAAACTTATTTTGGTCACTATAGAGATGTTTAGAATTAAGATTTACATTCTTTCTTTGAAAATACTTGCCTTTTTATTTGGCTAATAGTTGTATATGATTCTATATTTGGGTCTCGAGTTCAACCTCTTTCTCAATTTCTGCAGCAAATTCTTTATTTGTTCTATCTTCCTGAAAAGAAGACGTAACTGTTTCTCCAGTTTCCAAATGAGCTCATGACCCCAAAAGTCTGAAGACTATATGTTGGGCTAATACAGTATATGGCAAAACACTGGAATTAATATGCTGTTTCAGCAATGTAATGCGATCTGCAGTTAGACTTGAATAAGAAAGTGTATAGGAGAAACAGAATCTGTAGGGCACATATTATAATAAGGAACTTGGCTTATTTTTATAACCAGTTGGTAAAACTTTTATGTGAGCTGCATAAACCATAAATATATGGATATAGAAGAGTCTACAACAAAAACCTAAAAAGCTATGATAGCAAATACAATATCAGTAGAATGTACTTGTAACAGTTTTTAGTTCAAAACCTTTCGATGACCTATTCTCGGGTCCAAAAGCTTTCATACAGTTGATGCAAATTTCTTTTGGCATTGTACTTATACTATGGAAGTCATTAAATTTTCTAGAAGAATAACAAAGAAATTATCATTTTAGACATGAGTGTGAAATTATGCCCTTTTTAATAGAAACAATTCTAGCTTTTGCAGGGAAAATTTGATAAATTGGGAATGAATCATATAATTAAGTAATTCATCAAATCTTATATTTTTGCTAAAGGAATATGATATTTGTGTGACAAATAGACTTTTAGCAAGAGGGCAAAATTCTATGTTCCTTCCCTCTGTATTTCAGAAGATGCTTTCTAAAATACACATTAAACTTAAACAAGTGTGGCTAGAGCTAATCAGACAAATTCATTTCAATAGAAGATAGTAAACTAATTTATAAAGAAAATTTAAATGGGTAGATTTAAAAATCAGAGGATCCATGTAAAAAATGTCTAGCTGCATATAGTCCCTAACAGAGTCCTTGTGGAAAAAGTTGAAGGATTTCTTATGCTACTAATTCCAAAATATTCTCAAGGGACCCAGTATGACTTGTATTTTAAATTAAGGTTGCAAAATAGCAACACAGAACTGTAAAAAGACATGGGATGAAACCTTTGTCAGAGTTAAAGGCAAAATATATTGGATGCTTAGAACAGTGACAAAATATATAAAACATTATTGACTAGAAATTCTTGAAACAGTAAAAGTCAAGTTTTAAAACAGGGAAGTCCATTTTATAAGGGAAAGAATGCAAATTGAGAAGATTAGTTAATCCCACAAAGGTAAGACCTTTAAATCACATCAACCTTACAATATCATACCATTCATATTTTTTAAAACATAGTATCAGTAATCTGAATATAACTTATAACATTGATAAGAAATACAACTGCAGTGTATATAATTACTTCAATAATTTATTCATTATTTGATTTCAATGTCTAGTTGCAAAATCTGAGAAGTTACAGCAGGTGCAAAATACAACAGCCAGATTATGGGCTGGGGCAATCCATTCTTGCAAAATTAGACATATGTTAACCTATATATAGGTTAACATATATAGGTTCTGGGCCCAGTTCAGAATGATGTTTATTATCTATCAGGCTCAGCCTTGACACATATGAAGCATCAGCTTACCAAGCATAAGTCTGCCTGTCCAGTGTGAACATTTCAAGAGGGATTTGAGTTAAAAAGCATTTCTTCTGAATAACAGCTCCCAGGGTAGAATATGCTGGAGGTATTTGTATCCTTCATTATCCATGTATTCTGGCAGATCTTTAAAATGGTTATATTTCAGTGAGCTTTTGACTCAGGATGATCCTGTACAGCCATTTGATTTAGGATTGATGGTCTCCACTATTTTGTATCATTATGTTCCTTTTAATACTAGATGCAGCACAGCTTTTGTACAAGTCTAAAACATTTTTCCTGATAGATAAGCTCAACCAACAGAAGGAGTATGATTCAAGTGGAATTACATGAATTTTACTTTGGAAGGAAGAATAAAACATTAAAATGTGTCTTAAAATTGTTTAAAATTTTCAAACAGTATTTTCTGCAAAGTGCTATACAGTATAAAGACATTATTAAAAATGTGTAAACAGCAATATAGTTAAATAAACACTAATTATGGATTTCTCTTAATATAATTGGGTTATCATATGCAGTGGGATCAGGGACAAAAAGTTAATCCGTGTTTTTTTCTACATTTCCATTCATCAGTTGTAAAAGCTAGTACCGGTAATAATTTTTTCACTTAAAGTTGGTCTGCATAAAAGAATCAACACATGTTTATCCAACAACATTTTCTCATAATATGGATAAGTATTGCATGAATAACTCCTCTCCATTGAGATGATGTTACCTTTTTAATTATGATATGGATTCTTCAATGTCTCCAGGACATTGAAAAACAGACATGGGGAAGGAAGTAGTAAGTGTCAAGAACTGCAGAGGGTAGTTGAAATAGGAGCAAATCAAGAGTCAAATGTTGGAAGATAATTGGACCCTATAGGCATAATTGCTTATGCCTTTCAAGTTTTGCTCAGTGAAAAAGAACAAGAAAAGTTAATAACTTCCATGGCCCAATATACAGGGTAGTTTGTTTCTCGGTCCATTAAAGTATGGATTGCAGCCTGGATAATTGAATCAGACCTACATCTGGAGTTCAGGGCCAATAATATATGATATATAACATTTTCAAATAAAGAATACGTTTTAATTAGACTTTATTTTCAAAAGCAAAGGTAGTTATGTTTTTTTTCTTTAGAGATTAAAAGGTTTTATTTATGCAAATAAAGAGTGCCAGGAAAAAAAGGTAGCTATTTTGATTTTAGAAAAGATCCAAAATGCATTTTAGGCCAATGAAAATTAATAATTTTCACTTTGCCTGCTTCTTGACAACTCTTCAATAGAGCCAGATGTTAAATAAACCAAAAAGGAGAAGAGGAAAGTAAAAATGGGTGATTCTCAATATTTGGTTTTAAAATGGTAAGCGTGGATCGATTATGGACATTAAATTAAATCCATATCTCATTTTGAGATATGTGCAGAACCTATGTAACACTTGCTTTATATTTTTAGAAATGGAGGATTCAGTTATTTTATTTTTTTCATTCCATCAGTCATTGGAAGAGTCTAGCTACAAACTACAACAATTTCAGTATTGGTATGCCTGTCTTTGATTTATTTTTTATTTTTAGGGTTGTTCACTGTGCCAAAATTAGACTTTAATCAGGCCACTGAATGTACATGTAATTTCTACCTGTGGCATGTTATCTTACAAGTGATATGACTTATCCAGAAAATTATCATAAGTCATCAGCATCTGCAGGAAGGATTGGGGGAGTAGAAGGGGGAAAGCAAAAATATGGTATCAGAAGCCCTGCCTCTTTTGTTTGTGTATTGCAACATTAGACACTTGTACAAAAGGAGTAAATCTTGCAATGTGACACAGGTTTCATGATTTTAATGAAACCATCAAGATCCAAGGATGCTACTGTGGCCAGTCCAATGATTCCTATAAAGCATTTTCCTCAGTCTTCAATCTTAATTATTTAAGAACAGATGCCAAAATTAAATGTGAAATCAACTGAAAACAAAGTATGTACTCCTACACTAAGCTATGGTTCTCCTTTTGACATTGAGCAATGATTTTATTTGTAATGATTCAAGCAGATAACATTTACAGAAACTTAATTTAATGCTTTGAACATTCTAGTACATAAAATTAACTAGAAGGGCTGATTTTTAAAAAAATATTCTTCAAAGAAAGCAATATTTTAAGAGGAGGGACATTTTAAATAAATAATCCCAATACAGAAATCCTCTATGAAATTAAATTTATTGTATGTCACACCTTAGTTGTTCAATTTTCTATGATATCAGTATTTGTTTTCTGAAGCAATTATTAAACCATCTTTAAAAAGGCAATACATGAGAAATGCCAGTAGCATTTTAGTTACAATATTAAAGGAAAGTTATATCTATCAGACTTCCTACCATTTTACACGCTCATATTGATTTCTTTTGACATGGTCTTCATTTATTGAGTACTTTAACTCCCCTGCCCATAACAGTACATGCTGCTAGCAATTGTAAAAAAGGAAGCCAAGTTATATTAAACCTGCCTGAAGTCAAAATGTAATCTAACATCTGTAGTCTGTAATTTGTCATCACTTCATAGATAGATTTTAGTTGTTGTTGTTGTTGTTTAATAATGATTTGAATTTTCCTGAGACTGTAACCGTAGGTTGCTGTGTTGTTCAAAAAAAATGATGGAACTAAATCATTGTATTTAATGTTGTTCTATTACATCATGGTACAAAACCATTGCTTCCAACTCCAAGAAAATAATCCTGGTATCCTTATGAAGTTTTCGATTATTAAGCCAAAGGACAAAGGGTAAAATCAGGTTTAATCACTTCTTGCAAGGAAAAATGAGCACAGGAGCAAGTGATCATTCTGTGCAATGTTCTAGGAATATTAAGAAATAGAGCTTCCTAGCAGATTCTAGAGTCTTGGCAGGATTCTCTGACTAATAAATCAAATGTTGATCCTATTGCCCATGCAGCCAAGTTACAATAGCATTAAAACTTGTAGAATATCTACCAAAACGTTGTTATTACTATCCTCACTCTATAAATTGCTGGCTACAAGTAAGTCATGCTACAGTTCTCCAAAGGTATGTTTACAGAGCTTGCAACCTTTTGCTTTGAGAATATATATAAGCTGCAAAGCCTTCCTTAGCATTAAGGAAAAGTTGGGAATGGCAGCATTTAAAAGATCTTCTGTTATTTATTTTTTTCTATTTAAAACATATACTTTTTTCATAATATATCTCAATCTGATTTAGCAGTCAAATGTTAAAGCAATTCTAAAATCACAGTAAGATTAAAGAAACAATCTAGAGCAGACATGTCAAACACAAGGCCCGGGGGCCAGATCCGGCCCGCGAAGTGGTTTCATGCGGCCCGCGAAGCCATCCTGGAAACAGTGAGGGAACGGCCCCCACTGCCTTGGCCCTGGCCCAGAGACCCTCCTTCTGCCAGAGACCCTCAGATCTGTCCCACTCCTGCCCAGGCCCCCATAGGCACCCTTGATGCAAACCATGTAGAGCTGGCCACGCCCACCCAGTAGGCCATATGCACTTTAGCCACGCCCACCCAGTAGGCCACGCCCACCCAGGCCACACCCACCCGGCCCCCTGAGGGCAACCGCAATGCTGATGCGGCCCTCAATGAAATTGAGTTTGACACCCCTGATCTAGAGCATGCCCACTATGAATTATAGGGAAAACTGGATATATGGTTGTACCCATATGTACATATTGATTCCATTTGTTTGATAAAATTCACTTCACACAAAAGGTTTTCCTGACTCACTACAATTTTATTGTATGCTATCATGATTTATTTTCAGCTATTCTGCTGTTGTCACTCAGAATTTTCAAGGGTGTCCAAAAGCTTTTAACAAAAAAAATAATATCAACAGCTTCATTAATAAATATAGCAAAAATAACATTAACCAGTAAGCCGTATGTTTCTGAAAGGATTCTATTCCTCCTATGAAGATCTTTATGTAGCTGGGACAGCCACACAAAGTAAACCTTCATTTCACTTTCATTCCAGTTACCACTGCATTCACCCCAAAAGTCTTGAGAAAAGAAACCTCAAGTACGAGACATTCAAAAAAAAGATCAAGCAACTTTCATCCTTTTTTTGTACTTGAGGACTATGCTTATTGAAAAAATTAATAATATCCTCTACCTTCAAAATTTGGTGGCAATATGTTGACATTACGTATTAGAAGGAAAGCTAAAATTTTCAGTCTTATACAGGCAACACTTTTTAAAAAGTTAATCAGGTTTTTTTATTTTAAAAAAATGGCAGTTTGTTAAAAGATAATGAAATTTAAAAAACCAAGTGATTAATCTTTATGCCTTGGGGTGGCACTGAACACAGTATTTCCAATAAAGAACTATCCATTCCTAATGCAAAACAAACCACTTTAAAAAAGAGTGAGTGTGTGTGTGTGTGTGTGTGTGTGTGTGAGAGAGAGAGAGAGAGAGAGAGAGAGAGAGAGAGAGAGAGAGAGAGAGAGAGAGAGAGAGAGAGAGAGAGAGAGAGAGAGAATTTTACTTGGAATATTAATGTGTCTTAGCTGGGTGTACTTTTTTATTTCTGGTCAAATGTATCTGATTCTCGGAGACTGCCTGGACAAATGCTTCCTGGCAAAGAAGCAATTTGCCATTGCCTCCTTCCTAAGGCTGAGAAAACGTGACTGGCCCAAGGTCACCCAGCTTGCCTTGTGCCTCAGGAAGTGACTAGAACTCATGGTCTCCTGGTTTCTAGATTGATGCTTTCACCACTACCCCAAACTGGCTCTTGGGTGTAATATTATAGCTCTATAGGATGACAAATATGGGTATTCAGCAGTATTTTTTTATGAAAGGATGGAGATAAAGGCAGTGGAGGATGGATTTTCAAATATTTTTTAAATGACATTCCTGCCTTCCTTTCTGTATCTTTCCTTTTCTCCCATCTAATCTATTAAGTAACTACCTTTAGTTCTGGAAATTTCTCACTGCATATTTGTAGTAGCCCTTATTAACAAGTTTGGCTAAATACTGACTGACTTCAGTACATCCCATGAGAGTGGGACTTGCTTCATAAATGATTCATAGTGTCTATACAATCATTTAGGAAACCTAACATACATCACCAAATGGAAATATGACAGTTGTGATCAAGTCAAGTAGCTTTCATGTAATACTTACAGATAATAGCTACAGAAGTTACAGGCATTAACATGATAACGTGTTAACATTAACACCTAATAAGTTTTGTATTTATAAAGATATATGAGAACTTAACATTTGAACGTTACAGTACAAATTCTCTTTAAAAAGGAAATAAGCAACCATACTGTAAAGCAAAGAATGTTGAGATTTGATGATGTAAACATCATCTCTCTCTCTCTCTCTCTCTCTCTCTCTCTCTCTCTCTCTCTCTCTCTCTCTCTCTCTCACACACACACACACACACACACACACACACACACACACAAACTTGCACAGTGTGAGTTGGTAAAATTTTGGTTACATACACTGACATTACTAACAGATTATATTGCAGGAAAGATTTTATTAATTAAAAGAGTGGGAGCAGAGACTATGCTGTGCTAATATCAACTCTGTAGTAAATATTTTTATTAGTTATCATAGCAGAGAAAAATCAGTTATTGTGGATAAATAAATGGCAGTGACTCCAACCATTTGCCAATCTTCTGACTGAGGAAGTTGAAATATCTTTACCAGGAACTACAGATTTTCCAGGAATATAGTTTGAAACCACTGCCTTAGTTTATTACAACTAATACAGATCATTCCCATAATGATATACAACATTATATATTTTCCTAAATGTAATCATTCCATATCATACTTCCTTCCCTGCAGGCGTGTACTGTTATTTTTTACACATGGTTCCCAGCTGGATTTCATTGTGGCCTTCAAAACATATTGCAGTGTTGTATGATTTAATAGAAGTCACTTATCTTTTTAAAGTCAGCTTTCATCATATTAGGTATCTGTACATTTTCTGCTGAATAAGTTAATACCTCAAAAGGTGAAAATTAGTACCTAAGAAAAGTCAATTTTTAATAAACAAAACAGTTTCGTCCTTTGTCGTTTGTGTGCAAGTAGGGATGCAGCACTGCCTTAACATTAAAGTGGAAATGCATTAAGGAAACAGAAACATTTGAGACCTGTGGCTAGGGTAGAAAACATGTTTCAGTTCAGATTTGCAAGGAGATGGGAAATGATTTGAGGAAAAAATAGGAAGTCAATTCCAGATGGTCACAATTGCAGAGAAAACCCATGTGCTTAATGAAGGGGTAGAGGGAGGAGTGAAAGTAGAAAGCTTAAAATCAAAGCCATGTTTGAATTATAATCCTAAATTACTTAAAAATAAATGAAGAGAGCTGACCTATTTATAAACAATACATTGTATTTAAGTTACAGTCTGCTTTTATACAATCCTTTTGGGCTTTGCTGTTTATACTCAATCAATGACAACTTGTAGTGGATGCAAGATTCAGCTCAGATACAACTGTCACTTTTGCTTCTTGTTTATACATGCTGTAAGAAATTTGACTTACTTTCCTTGATAACAATGCTGAAGTTCAGAATAATTGGTAACTGATTTAATACAAGCCACCAAAAACAAGTAACTGATACCAAAAGAGGAAGGCAGACATTTTTCAGTCTGTGAGGCAGAATGGCTAGTTGAACCCTCATTCCCCCCCCCCCCCCGATAGCATTATGTTAATTTATATTTCTTCTCTTTTAACAGGGGGAGCAGGGGCTTGAAATTAACAATCTACAAAATGGGGATGGGAGAAACCCAACATGCTTAACTAAATAATTTTATGTCAAATTATTAGTCCTACTGCTTTGCCTTAGATTGGAATATAAAGTTTCAGTATAAGTCATCAAATACATTATCGATTTTCACTCCCAAAATAGCCCTAAGGCAACAATTGATAATCAGTTCTGATGTTCTTTCTTAACATCATTAACGGTGATAGGCTGAACTGTCATCTGTAGATGTGTATAACTTTATTGAGATTTGGGTTTCTACCAGTCAAATATAGTGAAAAGTACAGATAATTGATAGTCATGCTTTCCTTGAAGTATTTTCATTTAACTTGGTCTTTAAATATAGTTGAATAAAAATGGTGGTGGTGGGGGAGATGGAGGAAACATCTTAAGTAAATGCAGTCATTTGAAAAATAAGTATGCCCCATTGAGGCCTTCGGAAAGAAGATTATAGATGCCAGGGTATCCCAGCAAGTTCTGCCTGAGAGCAGAACACATATTCTAAAAGAAGTCTCTAAGAATCCCAAATTTCATTACATGACCTACAAGTAGTTTTTGCCATTGTTGATGTCAAAGTGCATGTCTACTATTGGATTTTACAAAGATAGGTTACTTTTATTTGCCATGCTGTCAGGGCTGTTTCTTACCAGAGGGTAAGCAACTCTGGAAAAAAACACACTAATCTTTAAAAGGTTATTACCCCCCGTAGATCGGGCTCACAACTTGGGGGTCCTCCTAGATTCACAGCTCTCCTTAGAAGATCATATAGGAGCTGTGACTAGGGGGGCCTTCACCCAGGTTCTCCTGGTGCGCCAGTTGCAGCCCTATCTAGATCGGGATGCCTTGCGTACAGTCACTCATGCGCTCGTGACCTCTCGTTTGGACTACAGCAACGCTCTCTACATGGGGCTGCCCTTGAGGACCACTCAGAGGCTTCAACTGGTGCAGAATGCAGCCGTGCAAGTGGTGTTGGGGGTCTCCCGATACTCCCATGTTACACCTCTGTTCTGCGAGCTGCATTGGCTGCCAGTTGCCCTCCAGGTGAGATTCAAGGTGCTGGTAATGACCTATAAAGCCCTACATGGCATGGGTCCGGATTACCTACGGCAGCACCTGCTGCCGGCGTCAACCTCCCTCCGTCCAGTGCGCTCCCACAGAGTAGGCCGCCTCAGGGTGCCTCCGATCAGAGAATGTCAATTGGTGGCCCCCAGGGGGAGGGCGTTCTCTGTGGGTGCGCCAGACCTATGGAACCGCTTGCCGGTTGAGCTCCGGATGGCCCCCGAACTTCGCTCCTTCCGGCGCGATCTAAAAACTTATTTATTTGAGCAATCCGGCCTGGTCTGATGGGTTTGGGGTTTGGATTTGGTTTTAACATAGTTTTAATTATTGTATTATATTGGGCATAATTATTTAATCTTTTTTAACTTTTGTATTTATATTTCAATATTTATTGCCCTGTACACTGCCCTGAGTCCTTCGGGAGAAAGGCGGTATAAAAATTAAATAAATAAATAAATAAATAAATAAATAAATAAATAAATAAATAAATAAATAAATAAATAAGTGGCTTATGCATCCTATACATAGCACAACAAAGTAAGATAATTAACACCTGTATACACTTCTTTGTACAATGAGGTGATGATCCATCTTGAAATAGATGCCTTCTTTCCAGTTAATGATTAAGATCAGTGCTGCTTTGTTACCCTATGATTTTAAAAAATTAGACTGATTTTAGGAGACTGCCTTTAAAAGAGTAAGCTGATTATCTACTATTAAACTAATAGATCTCATAACAAGTGTTGTTGTTTTGAAAACAGGCTCCTATTTAGTCTTTTTATTACTTATTTAACTCATTACTATAATATATAACAACATAATTTTTCTGAGCCAATTAATTTTAGCAGATGACGTCAATGTCCATTTTTAAATAAAAGAATTGTAATATACTTATTATGTTACCCTTAAGGTTGAAGAGTGTAGGACCTGCCTTGTAGCAACAACTTAGTTTTAGAATTGAACTCTGACTTCCTGCATGCTTGTCTGCCTTCTTCCCTGACTCCCTCTCCCTTTCTGTCTAAGGCAGACATGTCAAACACAAGGCCCGGGGGCCGGATCCGGCCCGCGAAGTGGTTTCATGCGGCCCCGCAAAGCCACCCTGGAAACAGTGAGGGAACGGCCCCCGCTGCCTTGGCCCTGGCCCAGAGACCCTCCTTCCGCCAGAGACCCTCAGATCTGTCCCACTCCTGCCCAGGCCCCCAGAGGCACCCTTGATGCGAACGATGTAGAGCTGGCCATGCCCACCCAGTAGGCCATATGCACTCTAGCCACGCCCACCCAGTAGTCCACGCCCACCCTGGCCACACCCACCTGGCCCCCTGAGGGCAACCGCAATGCTGATGCGGCCCTCAATGAAATTGAGTTTGACACCCCTGGTCTAAGGCATCACTGGACCACACATTGGTGAAAAGTGATGGTGCAAAACTTCTGGAAGATTTATTTCTAGTTGTGACATTTTATTCTAGTCTTATTACTGTCATATTGCTTGACATAATAGATTGTAAGCTGTATAAAACATATTTTTCCTGTTTTCTGCATTAGTGATCACTGCAAATATTGTCATAATTTGCTTTGTGAATTAAAGTGTTGCACAAAAAATGTGAAAAGTAATGAAAATAAATTCCTTACAATTCAACAATTTCACCATATACCTGGTAAACAACTGAATTAAAAAGAAATCATAGAATGCTGCAGTTAGAATGTTCCTAACATGTCAGCCTGATTACCTCCAGGATCAGAGACAGTTTGTTTCTGGATACTGGTTGCTTATATCTTGCTTGAAGGCTTTCTGTAAATTGGAACTGTTGCACGAATAGAATTCTGGAACAGATGGGCATTTTCTCTGATTCAGCACAGCTCTTTTTTTACATTTATTCATATATATACATAAACCCGTCCTAAACCATGTCTGAGTATTAAAAGGAAAGAAATGAAAGCAAATAATGTGTTATAGGTCTTATACCATTAATGGAACATATAAAGGATTCACCAGCAAAACAATCCTATGATTTTAAGCTCAATGCCAAAGATCCATATCTAGAACCAAAATTTATCTTTAGATTTAATTTTTAAAAAATTATGGAACTCGTCCTCTGATGAGGCAGAGCAGAGATAATTCCTTATTCTTTGAATATGCTTTTTCCTCTGACTCAAGGCTTCTTTTTGCTTATCCCATGTTTTTTAGTGAATATACTTAAGCTGTAAATCAGAAGTTAGTAAGTCTTCATTGCATCAGCCTAGCAAATTTCTTTCAATACTCTCTGCTCATATGCGCCTATGTGTGGAACCAATAAAATGAGCTCTTTTTAACATATAAATATTTGAGTACCATGTATAAATGCAAAGATACCAATTTGATTAACAATGAGCTAGATTCGTGTGAACATAACTTTGATTAAATATACAAATCTGTCTGTTTTGCAGGTACTTCATAGACAGCAATCTCAGCCAGCAAAGGAAAACTCCCCACCAAGAGAAGAGGCTCCGCCCCCTCCTGCAGAGGATGCATCTACAAAAAAGCCAAGATCCCGTACTAAGATTTCATTAGAGGCTTTGGGTATCCTTCAGAGTTTCATCCATGATGTTGGCCTTTATCCAGACCAGGAGGCCATCCACACTTTATCTGCCCAGTTGGATCTGCCTAAGCACACCATCATCAAATTCTTCCAGAACCAGCGTTACCACGTAAAGCATCATGGGAAACTAAAAGAGCATTTGGGTACAGTGGTGGATGTGGCAGAGTATAAAGATGAAGAGCTGCTGACTGAGTCAGAGGAGAATGACAGTGAGGAGGGTTCTGAGGAAATGTACAAAGTGGAAACTGAAGAAGAGAGTTCAGAAAAAAACAAAGCAACTACTTCAGAGACTGAGCAGAGATAATGTGAAAATATCACAGGCAAAGCAATACATGGTTCCAATTTTTTTTTTAATTTTTTTTTCTTCTTTCAGAAAAAAAAATGTTGGAATTTTCCAGCGTGCATAGAATACGTGCAAATTGAACAATTATTTTGCATAGCTCAATCAGACATTCCCTTGTAACAGGCACTTGAGTGTTACACTTTTTTATGTTTTATTGAGACAGTTAATTGTAATTCACATAGGATTACATCATTATTAATCTTGCACTTACGAAAGGACCCTCTAGCAAGCAAGTTACAGGAAGAAACAACTTATGAGATCAATGAAGGAAACAGTAACAGTGTGCAGATGTGTGGTGTGTATATAATATGCACCATCTATAAGAATATATATATATATATATATATATATATATATATATATATATATATATATATATATATATATATATATGTATATGTATATGTATATGTATATATATATATATATATATATATATATATATATATATATATATATATATATATATATATATATATATATATATATGAAATTTGCATGGGATGTAAGTAAACTTTACAATCAAAGTATAGACTGTGAAATCAGCTCGTTAAAAGATGAGTCTTGTTTATATAAACCACTTCACAATCAGTCGCTTTGGCTTTTAGATAAATTGCTGCCTGCTCTCAGGGTGTGGTTACTGTTTTGAATATCTATTTATTTTCTATGTTTATCCCTGATTTTTTAAATTATTAGTATGGCTTCCACTTTGGCAGCTTGAGGGGTAATTTTTTGAGGTATGCATTTTAAAAATCCTAAATCAACACTGCCAGAAATAATAAAACAGGGAGTGAGAAGATGAGGGACAAAATCAGGGCACCTTAAAAATAATTTTAAGCCAAGTATCTTCTAAACAAACTTTAGTACACAATGCACATTTAAATTCACAGAGCATGTTTTGTTCTATATTATTTCTGTAGCAAACAGATGGATTTTCATGGACTTTTCAGTGAAAGTTCGGTGCACAGTAGACTTGTCTCTTAATGAGGTCTTCATGAGCAGTTGCTTTACAAGATTTATTGTGTGGATTTTTATATTGAGCCACAGTTTATAGTGGTATTGTTTTTCGAATGCGCAAATCATCTACACTGTTGTTGCACCACTTTTTATTAATTTCAGTGAGACTTGTGCAGCTGCAGTTCCTCCCTTGCTCCTTTAGTTTTTGTCTGATATCGATGTTAGGAAAATTGTTGTTTAGGTATGTTGATGTTGCTTTTCAACAAAGGTTTTATGAATGATTTTTTTTTAAAAAAAAAAACTAATCACAGTTAGTTCGGGCATGTTTGACATGTTAGTCAGTGAAAGAGTTTGACAGTTCTCCAGTGCTGAATTTCCTTTTGTACCTCCTTTGTTTGCGTTTTATTATTCCTGTACTACATTTGGAGCTTTGTGCATAAGGCTCATTATCTCAGTAAGACAAAACTTTCAGCCAGCAGTTCTCCCAAGGTATGTTTTTCATGTAATGCATGGCAAAGTTTGTGGGAACAAATGTTCTAAACTTGCTGCACTTCTAGGCAGTGGGAAAAAGTCAAGCAGTTTCTGTTTAGTCACTTCCTTGACACTAACGGAATCCTTTTCCCAGTGACCTAGCATAGCAATTCCATTACATAAAGCAGAACTAATGCTGACTGACTCTTCCATAGTGTAAGCATTAAAGCTGCAATCTACTATAGTTTCCAACCAATTTTTGAAGCTATGGTTCTGAAACAAGCAGCGTTTAGTTCCTTGTCCACATGATATTTTTTGAAAGGGTAGTATGACTTTCTAATGAGTCTTAGGTTGCTTTGCCGACTTCTAATTTCTTTCTTGACGTGTGCTTTGTAACTTTTAACAAAGACCTCATGCAATATCACTTGGAAATCTATTTTATGTTCTTGCACAGGCGTTGTAATATATAACTGTTAATACTATTTATATATTTGAAAGGTATAAAAGGCAGTCATTAAAGCAAACCTCTGTATAAATATTACTCAAAGCATTAACAACCTAACAGGGAGATGATGTGTTGCAATACAAGCTAATTTTAGCTGCTCAGTAACCTCTAAAGTTTTTTAAAGGGGCTTCTCCAAAATCAGTATTTGACATCAACAAATCTGTAGCTATGTCCATTTTCTATATCCTTAAAAAATGTTGGCTTGCTGACTCTTCATACTTTATTTCTGTAGTATGCTGCAGCTTTAATCAACATTTCAGAAGGCACTGGTTTATGTTCTCCTTCAAATTAACTTTTCATATTCTTCTCTGAAACACTCTTGTTGAAATCAGTACATAAATGTAATATTGGTCAATCTCTCATAAGGTTATTCATCTCTTTGATGGCATCAGCATTGGGTTTTTTTTAAAAAAAACATTTCAACCAAAAATTTAGTAGGTATTTTTTTCAATGCTGAATCTTGCCTTTTTATTTTAAATTTCACTGTCAATTTTGCAGTGATTCTTTTAAGTGAATCTGTGGGCATTTTCGCCTGTGGTCTTGCCAGAACTTTAGCGAATTACAATGCATATATGTCTATTTATTCAATATTCATCATATTATATCTATTTGGAAAAAGAATTTTTTCTTGTAGTGCCTCTTAACAAAGCACAATTTTCCGCCTTTTTGTGAAGTAAGAGAAAACTAAAAAAATGGTGTTATTGCGGTATCAACAATGTGAATGAGGATTACCATATTGTAAATGTTCTTTTTCCATGTAAATCAACTTGATCTTTGTTATCACTAAGTGATAATTAAATTTTAACTTATGTGCATTGTTAGTCTGTTAGAATTTTTTGGTTGTTAAAATTAAACACATTCAGTAAATGACTTAATTTGTGAAATCATTTTTTGGGGGTACATCAGTTTTCCTTCCCATCTTCCTGAATTGATACAAAAATCTAAAGAATGAAAAAAACACAGTTTTATTTTACAAATGAGATACAAGCTACAATCATCTTACTTTTTTTCCATAAGAATTGTGGGTACTGAAGGTTAAAATGTGTTTTTTTCATTCTGTTCAATTGTATCCAATTCTCAGAAACTGTCTGGACAGTCCCTTTAGTTTTCTTGGCAAGGTTTTTTTTTCCAGAAGTGGTTTACCATTGCCTCCTTCATAAGGCTAGGGAAAGTGACTGGCCTGAGGGCGCCCAACTGGCTTTGTGTCCGAGGTGGGATACAATTTCTAGCATGATGCCTTAACCATTACCCCAAACTGGCTCAAGAAGTTTTTTTTAATGATCGTATAAATCTATCTTTATATTAATAGAGAGGAATGACCTTTCTGGTGCACACGAGCATTTGATGCTGCCAAAATTGTTGGCTAGCGTGTTATCAAATCTCAGCCAAACTGGAAGACTGAAAGAACATTTGACCATCCCAAACACTGATACACTTTTGGAATGTAGCTGTATCTCTGTCCTCATTTGGTTTGGGATGAACAAAGATAGATACACTTGCTTCAGAAAAGTGTGAATTTAGAGTTCTCTTGGCTTTGACGAATGGAGCAATATGGTTTTGCATATGTATAGAAATAGATGAATTTGGAAATATGGCTGATTCCTGGAAGCAAAAAGATATCTGCCCCCCAAAGGGAAAAT
This sequence comes from Vipera ursinii, assembly GCF_947247035.1. Classification (NCBI taxonomy): domain Eukaryota; kingdom Metazoa; phylum Chordata; class Lepidosauria; order Squamata; family Viperidae; genus Vipera; species Vipera ursinii. The sequence continues at coordinate 174,255,294 of NC_139512.1, read as the reverse complement.
AAAAGATAAAAAATAGCTTCTAGATAATTAATTTGTCCAATAGTTACCTATGTGTTTTGCCTTGTTCAACTAATAACAATCTTCCCTTTTCAATATTACAGAAACAAAAGTTGGCTGAAATGCCAATGTTAAATTCAGATTTAAATCTTAAATAAATAAAAATAAACACATGCAACAGAAGTTACAATTAACATCTTTAATGGTTGCATCTCCTCAAATGGAAACAAGAGAAAAACAGTACAACAAACAAATGGACCTATATATCAAGCAAATCAAAGCTCCTCCTTTTTGATCTTTTACTACTAAATTTCAGTGATCACGAGGAAATGGCTCCTGGATCTTATAAATCTCTTTATGAGTAAGGAGAAGTCCATGAATATAGGAAACCCACTCTCAGAAACCTAATCTCTGTAGATACCTCACCATCATCCCACCTTTGTTACTGATGCTAAGATGATGAAAAGCGGGGAAATGGTGTGGCAGGAAAATGCCTTAGATCCATTTGATTCCAGATACTTTTGTTCCTCTGCAACGGGTGGGGAATTATGGCCATTTTATGACTTGTGGACTTCAATTCCCAGAATTCTTGAGCCGGCCATGCTGGCTCAGGAATTCTGGGAGTTGAAGTCCACAACTCTCTGGAAACGGGTGGGGAACTATGGCTGTCCAAGTTCACAGCTGTCCAAAAATCTCGGAGTCCACAAGTCTCTGGGAGCAGAGGCAGCTATGCTGGCTCAAGAATTTTGGGAGTTGAACTCCACAAGTTATAAAAAGGCCATAATTCCCCACCTCTGCTCTACAATATAGGTAAGATATCCAAATTTAGGAGTTGGCAGATTTAATTCTCTCCTATTGCTGACAATGGAAGAAAGCATAGCCACTTTTTACTAAAAGTCAACAACATGTTTATGAGCTAACATATCTTGTCGAGCACTGTTATTAAGCCTAAGATGTTTGGGTTTTTCCCCCCTATAAACAGCATTAGCATTAAATAGGCACCTTTGCAGCAGGCCCTCAGACAGAGCAACAGTAGCATTAGATTTCTCCCTGAGAACTCCATCTGTCATGGAGAAGCAACCTCTTGGTTCCAAATGGCATCTTCTGAAAGCTGAATTTCATTTGGGAAGAACAAATTTCAATCATGGAAACAACAAATTTGGGAAGAACAAATTTCAGTCGTGGGTATTTCTTTCATTGGTATTTGAAAGTATTTCTTAAGCACTTTATTTTGCTCCCCCCCCCCATTGCATGGAACTTCAAATAGATCTTTTAGCTTTTCAATGGACAGTACACAATATCAGAACAATTATCAAGTGTACTTCATAATAAACATTTAAAATTGTCTGGTGCTATATTCTTACTGAATTGTCTAGTATCAGAAATTTGTAAAGGTTTTTTGAGGAACAGATACTCCACTGAAATTTGCTGTTTGTAACATTCAAAACAATCCAAACCACCAACCGATTAGCATTTGCCATGTATTTTATCAATTCAGAAAGTTTGGGAGGGGGGAGCTTACATAGGTAAACACTCTAAAAAACATACGGGGCACTTCCTACAAGTTTTTGAAAGTGATCATTTGGTAGGCTATTATGGCAGAAATATTTTTATTAATGCTGCTTTTTCACCATACTTACCTGCTGCTGTTGTCTCATGTCAAACATATTTGAATCTCACAGACATATGTATTTCCATTTTAAATTGAATGTGAGTGGGAAAAAATAAACATAAAAGTGTTTTTCCCCTTAATTATGGTTGAGAACATACTGTCTTCCTGCCCCTCCCCCCATCACAAAACCTTTAATTCATTATTAGTTTTGTACCACTTTTGTAATTATGAAGAATGAATCAAAACATTCAGGAATGATCACTTTAGAAAATATAATATTCACTTGCCAAACATTGTAAATTGACTGGATCCTGGAGTAGGGGAAAAAAATCAACTCACAAAATTATCTTCTAATTTTCACTTATAATACACAGCATACAACATCAGTTAAAAATCCCAGTCTCCAAACAAACCAAGCCTATGTTAAACTTGTGAAGAAAAATAATCTAATACTTCCTGTATCTAGGAAGACAAGATTGATGGAAGCTTGATGCAAAATATCCAGCAACTTTAATATCATATGTGAATTATATTCTAGATTGTCCTGCTCTGAGATATCTCCCTTACACATACGCTGGTATGGTCCAACCAAAATTAAGTAGGAATAATTGCTTTCAAGATCAATGAAGCAACATGGATCGTGACTAAGGATAAAGACAATGTTAACCAGTGTAGGCAGTGTATGCACTTCAATCATGCTTTCCTTGCTTTTTAATCTCAGTAATAAACAAATATGAACAGACTGATTCCCCAATGTTTCTTATGCCTGCTGTAATGTGTACTTAAACATGGATCACCCAAAGAATTAAAATAGATATTGATTAATTTTAATGCCAAAATTGCTCCAAATATAGATATGAGTATTGTATAAAATGGTGGGGGTGGCAACCTAAAATCCCTTAGACACAAAAGTTCTCCCCAAGGGAAAAAAGTACTGACTCGGCTATATGGGATCAAACTGGACTGTCCATTACAAAAGAAAAAATACTTTCCCAAGGAAAGTAAACTTGTCATCTTTGTATCAGAATATTTAGGAAGCCGACGAATCACTATAAGCTGGTTTTCATTGCCATGTATCTTTCCTAGAATGCCCAGTTATAGGAAGACATATAAATGACCCCACAAAAAAAGATGCCAGGCTTTGAACTTACCATATCAGCAATGGACAAGCTGAATTGGAATCACACCTCACATGGTGTCTGCTGGGACTCTCTGTATAAATGGGGCATTGTATCCTCCCCTCAGTGTGACTGCAGGGTCCTACGTCAAACTGTAGATGATATCATGACCGGCTGTAAACTGAGGGCATATAACAGATATTTGAACATAGATCTTTTAACTTTTATATGTTATTGGGTTCTACTAATCTAGTTAAAATGTTTATTTATATTTGCTAGTCCATGTATGATATACCATATGCTAAATAAATAAATGATAAGCTAGGAAAAGACAATGGGAAGCGAGGAGGAATCTGGGAAAGGAGAGGAAAGTAACTCAGGAAGCAAATTATTAGTGATTGATTATGGGCTCTCATGTCATCTTATTATGCCACACCTATAGATTTTTTTCTATGATGATCTCTCCCTAACCTTGTCATTCAGATGTTCCATTTGTGCATTCATCATCTCCACTGTCATTGAGTCTGTTCACCTTGCTGCTAGTTATCCTCTTCTTCTACTGCCTTCCACCTTTTTCAGCAATAAAGACTTTTCTTGAGAACTTGGTCTTTGCTTATGTATGGAAAGTAGGTTGATTTGAATCCCGTCATTTGTGCCTCAAAGGAGAAATCTGGGTTGATGTGTTTGATAAATTGTGCTTGTTTTCCTAATACATGTGGTATTCTCAGGAGTCTTCTCCAGCATGTCATGACTGTATTCTTGCTATGTTCTTTCTACAAAATCCAAGCAAATGAAATTATATTCATGGATCTTGCTTCTGTTCTTTCAAAACCTCATTGTTCTTGTACCCGTCTTCTATTATAGTTACACACCAATGGTTTCACTAGGCACGTTTTATGTTATATCTAAGGAAACCCTTGACCGTTGTATTCTGATTTGCCATTTTATTTTATTTTATTATTTTAATAAGATGCTGTGGAAGCAGGCCTGTTTGTTCAGTGCTCTTTTGCAGCAATAGCAGAGAACTGATAGCTCTTATAATATGAGCACAGAAACGATTTAACCAATCAGGGCTTAATTATTACCAAGTAACTGTGAGCATCAACAAATACACTATTCACAACCAAAGAGGAGTCAAAAGGAAAGAAGAGAAAGAAGAAACTTTAAGCTCCTTCAGAACATTTCCATCTTAATCCATGTTAACCATTCCTATCGACACACAACCCCGCTACACAGAAACACCAGTAAATGAAATCTTCTGCTAGTCTGCCCACTTTTGGAGAGTGGCCTAATAGGTCACATAAAACCTGGTGATATCTAAGAGCCAACTGAAACTGTCCCTCCCCCAAATGCTATCCTTTTCTACAATAAGCCAAGATATACTTGAGATCCGCAAGACTCCAGGTACTAACTGCTTGTTGCAAATCCAGATCAGTTAGGCAAGGGTCCTCTCTGTGAAATGCCATCTCACACCCAGCGTTTGAGTTCTTAGGAGAGATGCCTAGATTCTCACCACCAGCACTAGTGAAGTCTGGCAAAGCATTTTCCACTTTCACAGGAGTGGATGGAAGAAACAAAATTGCAACACTAAGATAACAGTTGCTTTTGAAGCCAGTTTGAATTCTACCGTATTTTCAAGAAGGAAAATGGTATGCTAGGCTTCCTTGACAGATTTGAGTGTGTACAGTGCTTTTTTTGTAAAAGAAAAAGGTGCCGGAACTCACACATGTCATACAACCTGCCTTGCCTATCCTACAAAATTCCATCCAAAAAAGGTGTTGGAACTCCATTCTGAGCATTCTATGACAAAAAAAAAAGCCCTGAGCGTGTATATGTTGGAACAGATGAAAAATGCAGATTGAATGCTGTTAGCTTCTGGGTGGGCAAGATGGCTATTTTGATGAGAAAATAGGGCAGCCCTATAGATGGGGAATTTGTTCTGGTTTTGGCACAGATTTGGTCACTGAATACCAGGAATATTCACAAGAGGTTCCGGGTGCCGATGCTGGTGGGGATGGTAATGGTGGAAGCAACATTGTGTCAATACAATTCATATCAAAAAGGGACGCTTGCACTGTGACATTGGATCACTGCTTTCATCATTTTGTGGAAGACTTTGCTGAAGTCTGTTTTCCATACTTTTAATATTTCAAACACAGTAAAACCAAGAGGTATCTTTGCCTCACTTTCTCATTGATAAAATGGTTTGATTTGAGGATTTTTTTTTGAAGGTCAATTATCTTGACTAAACATAGTCATTTATTTTATCACCCATATACATTTGAGAAAATGACCTATGTGTATTAAGGCACATATTTCACTGGGTCTAAGCCTTCTCTTTTCTTCTCTTTTTCACAAATGTCACCATAAACTTCTTTATTTAAAAATAATAATAATAATTGTAGAAATCCTGTGTGATATAATATTGAAACCAGCAATAAACAGCTAGAACTTACTACCTGCCACAGGGCAGTTACTACTTCTCAACCTCAATTCTCTTTATGGAGTGGAAATCATTACAGCAAGCCACACAATGCAGCTGTGAAGAAGAGAACCACTGCACACTTCAGTTTCATCCTCAAGTCAGAGGGCTGTTTGCCATTGATTGAGTGTAATGGACATTATAGCAGAAAAGAAATTTGTTTGTGTTGCCAGATTATATTTCATGGATGATGAAAAACCAAACTGTGTTCCAGAATTCCATATCCTGTAAACATTATGGATATTATTCTCATAATTAGGAAATATATTATTTTTAAAATCTTGGACTTTTTGAAGAAATCTAAGCTAGGATCCAAGCCACTCAGAATATGCTACTATAAGATAAAAACATACTTTTATTTTCTAAGCATTATCCTACCACATTAGCATTATCTATTTTCAATTCTTCCTTTTTTGTCATTCTCTCTTGCAAATATATTGTGTAGACTGGAAAGTAACAAAATAAAAAAAGAAATAAGGCAGGGAAAATATTAGGGAGTAGATTTAGAAATTAACCTGCTTCTCTTGGATGTTTAATAAACAGACAATCTTAGGAACACTAGAATCTATTCAGCTAATTGGTTATTGACTTTCCCAAAATCTTAACTAGATATTCAGCATCAGGAAGATGCTGAAGGAACATTCTTTATACATTTTAAATGGACTTTTTACTTCAATAAGGCTTTATTTCACCTAAGTAACTATCACTCACTCATTCATTCATTTTTTAAAAATATACAGTATACTGCCTTTCAAAAGAGTGTTTTCCTATAACAGTTTGAATGTGCTGTAGTTATCTTTTAAAAACAAACAAACATTAAAACAGTTCTTATAAATGGATACCAAGAGATTGATTGATTGATGGATCAATTGATTGATGATTATGTGCTGTCAAGATGGTGTTAGCTCTTAGCAACCCGATAGATAGATTTTCTCTATCAACAGAACACACCAATAATAAAACTTAGCCATAATAAAAGCAGAGACAAAAAAGTGAAAAATTCCATTATGGCAATAAGAATACATTAAACAGCTGAGAAGACAAAACATGTTTTGATCTGGTGCCAAATAGATCATAAAGTTTGTACCAGGTATGCCTATCTGATTAGGCCATTCCAGAATGGGGGACATCACTGTAACAGTAGGTGGGAAATACCTTGGGAGATGGGACAAAGAGATGCTGCCTAGGAAATGATCAGATAAGAATGTCTATGGAGCTTCTCAATCATCCAGGTCATGGTTGTCCCAAAGGTGCTTTTCAAGAGGCAACTGGACTTTCTTTGTTTTTCCCTGAAGATGTTTCACTTCTTATCCAAGAAGCATCTTGAAAGTCTGAAAGTACATTTCTCCAGCTGCCTTTGACATTGATCTTAGATACTTGTAGAAGCATGTAGGAAAATGTGTTACTTCAAATACCGTAATCACAAACTGTGATGTGTGAGATAGAAGATTACCATCCTCTTGAACTGGATTCTTCCAACCCCCATGTTCTGCTTGTCCAAGAGTCTGGAAAAGATCAATTTATATAATTCCAATATAAAAAGGGCAGTGCTCTAACTGTTCAACAGTTGCAGGTATCTCATATGCTATCAAAATAATGCTCAAGATATTACAATCTAAACTTGGACAAAGGATGAAACAAGAACATCTTGTTAGGAGAGACAAGGGTACCTATGATTAGAATGCTACCTTTTGATGGATTGTGGAAAAAGTTAGGAAAATACAAAACATGATATTTGTGTTTGCTTTGTTGTTATATAATGTCTTCTGACTATATAGATCTCAACAAATTGTGAATAAGTCTTTAAAAATGAGTACTTAGGACATCTTATCTGTTTCTGTTGCTCCCCTCTGGGAGGAGGTTTTGAAGTATTTCTAGCAGGACTACAGAATTCTGTAATAGATTTGTTCCTTATGCCATCCGCCTGGTAAATTCGCAAGATTTATTTTTCTTGCCATGCACATTTATACATAATCTGAACTAGACTGTGTTGTTTCTCTGTCATATAATATATGTGGGTATATGTATAATTCTGTATTTATTTATTTTTGTCATATTTATGTAGTGTATATTGGAGTTGGTAACCCTTTGAGAGCTGTATGCAATGAAATTTCATTTTAATGTATGCTGATTAGTGTACATTCAAAGTGACAATAAAGGTATTATTATTATTATTATTATTATTATTATTATTATTATTATTATTATTATTATTATTATTATTATTATTATCTGTCTACTGAAAAACTGATATGACTAAGATACAACAGAATGGAATATTATCTGGGACACTACTCATCCTCTTCACAACCTGTTTTCCTTGTTACCTTCTGGGAGGAGGCTTCGTGGTATCCACAGCAGAACATCCAGATTCAACCATAGTTTCATTCCATATAGCATTAACCTTGCGAACTCTCAGGCTTCCTCCTTCTGTTATATATTCAAGATGGACAGTATTTAATATTTTATTGTTATGTATATGTAGGGGTGTGGGTCTATACATATGTTGTATGTAGTATGTTTTAGGTGTGTATCATGTATGTGTTTCACTTTGAGAGAGCGGGCAACTAAATTTCATTTTTGATGTGCTGTTGTTCCCACAGTAAAAAAATGACAATAAAAAATATCTTATCTTATCTTATCTTATCTTATCTTATCTTATCTTATCTTATCTTATCTTATCTTATCTTATCTTATTACATGGTAGTCCAAATTAATAAACAAATGCACCAAAGTTGTATACTGTCATATTCAATTTATATGCAGATTCTAATCTTAGAAATGCTGGACTAGAATAATCATTGGAATTAAAATTGCTGGGAGAAACATTAGAATCTTTAAATATGCTGATGACATTCTTTGAATGGCTGGAAACCTTTCAAGGATATTCTAGCAGGTGTGAAAAAGATAGCAGACAGGTCCCATAACAAAGAGAACTTGTTTACATGAGCTACGTGGACATCTGAGGAGGTTTGGCTGGGAAAGTCACTGTTATATGCTACGATCTGATGCCTTGGGATTTTAGAGTTAGTTTTACCTCACTTTTACCAGGAGATGTATTCAATAAACAGTAAGTTTTTCAGAATTGAAAATAATCCTGGACTTTGATTTGGATACTTGAGCTGGAGGTTGACAGGGGCATTATTATGCACTGACACCAATGACCACCATAATGCTGGCTCCTCAGACAAACTAACCAGGCTGTTCTAATCTCAGCAGTTTTGCTTATGCTCTGCTTTTTTATATCCCTTGCCCTATTTACACTTACAGTATGTACATTTTAAAAACAACTTTTTTAACATGCAAAAATATAATTTTATGTATGCATTTTAATTAAAAAAACAATTTTGCATGCATTTTGATATTGTTTGGAACTGGAGACTATCACAACTGATTCTGCTTATGACCTCTGGCTGGTACTCAGCCTTCTTCAGGTAATGGGTAAGGTTATGAGACATGAAGTGTGAGACATTCACCATGAGAAATGCATGATAAGATGTACCCAAGGTCCATCTTATCATGTATATAGTATTATATGTATGGGCGCAACTTGTAAAATGAGATCAAAACAACTTTCCCTTAGTCAGAGGAGTTATTTTCTTGCTCATAACAATGCAAAATTATAGTTCTAAAATTACTTTCCGATTTCTTTTTTTTTCCCTATCATGGATGGCATGCTTGAAACATTTAAAGTAAACAGTATAGTGTATGGTTCTTCCTCTTTATTTTCTGGATGATTGCCTTCATTTTTCCCCTGATTGTAATCGGATAATAGAAATTCTTGAAATAAAACTTTGAATGCATCTAAATAACTGCAGTTCTATAATGTTAAAAGCTATTTTCATCCTCAATCTTCTTTAAAAATATCTTTAAAAAGCTGTCATCTTGCAGAGAAGTAAAATCTACATCACATACACACACACACACACACACACACAAATCTTTTAAGCCTCTTGTCCTCATTTTAACAGGATTTAGTCAAGGAAAACTTTTTGGTGGATCACACAAGATAAACCACTATATGGGCCACCTACATTCTGAACTTTGTGCTGACAGCTAGAGCACAGCCCTCTTGGATCTGGGCAACTGCCGCAGTACCTTTAGACCTCTGCCTCCAGGAAGGAAAATCTGCCTTTTTTTTCAGAAAAAAAGTCAATTTCAGAGACAGCCATACACCTCTGTGTCTTAATGATTGAACCATGGAGGTGGATAGTAGTATCAGGTCAGGTTTCTGGGTGTGCAGCTGATGAGCAGGTTAGCTTGGTCACTCAATAGTGAGACACTAGTGAAGTGAGCACAACAGTGCCTGTATTTTCTGTATTGTATGAGATGAGCACATCTTCCTTCTCCTGTCCTTACCACTTTCTGTAAAGGGACGATTGAAAGCATCCTGCCATATTGTATTACTGCGTGGTTTGGAAGTATTACTGTTTTGGACAGGAAGGCTGTGCAGAGAGTGGTGAGGATGGCAGAAAAGATGATTGGAAGTTCACTTCCAAGACATAGCATATAAGCAATATTTGACCAGGGTCCACAGTATTGTCGGGGATGCTACACATCCTTTCCATGACCAGTTTTGTTTGTTACCTTCTGGGAGGAGGCTTTGCAGTATACGAAGTAGAACAACTAGATTCTGTAATAGCTTTGTACCATGTAGTATCAGCTTTGTTATCTCTCCAGACTCTTTTTTCTGCTATGTATTCAAAATGGACTGTGATTAATATGTGTATGTGTATGTGTATGTGTATGTGTATGTGTATCTATCTGTCTGTCTGTCTATCATCTATCTATCTATCTATCTATCTATCTATCTATCTATCTATCTATCTATCTATCTATTTATCTATCCACATATACATACACATATATATACATACATACATACATACATACATACATACATACATACATACATACATATATATATATATATATATATATATATATATATATATATATATATATATCAAGCAACAACTTGATAGCTATTGTGACAAACAGAATATCTAGCCTATAATATCTTCATCCCAAGAGTGGATAGCCAGACTAATGTGAATATTTGGCTTCTAACTATCAGTTCAATTTACTGTAGCTTATATGCTGTCTTTAAACAGCATATTGTTAGAGTTGTTCCTTTGGCTTCCTCTCTTCTTTTCAATTTATATTAAATTAAACCTGCTCACCCTCCTCCTGCCCCAGCCCTGTTCTAAGAAATTAGCCTCTGGTTTTAATCTGAACCTTTTCAGAAATTTTAGAAGCTAATAGCAGAAATGATTGCTCTGGGACAAGCAGTTATAAACTTCATTATGCAGGATCTCATAGGACAGTAGGTCTATCCTAGCACTGTGCAAAATTCTTTGGATGGGCATTTCTTGAAACAGTTCTCTCTCTCTCTCTCTCTCTCTCTCTCTCTCTCTCTCTCTCTCTCTCTCTCTCACACACACACACACACACACACACACACACACACCATCAAAATTAGAAGAAAATAGAAAAAAGTGAAAAGAGTAAGAAAACATAGATGACTCCCCCTTCTCTCCATCAAATAATAGCTATGTGCACTCTTCCTCCTTTCTCTTTAACCTTTTTAAAAATCCCCAGATCCATAAATCATCAGTTCAGCCTTTTCTTATTTCAACCAACAATCCATACAGTCTTTCAAAAACTTGCATTGTTTTACCCCTGACCAGACTGGTTTTCTACAAACTCTGTCAACTTACAATCCAGTCTTCTACTGTGAATATTTCATCATTTTTCCATCTTTATCATATACAATATTAGTTGAGGGGTCCTTGGTGCTCTCTGAACTTGGTTGTTTTCTGGCAGACATTTTGTTACCCTAGGTAAGATGATTTGTGCTGGTGATGTTGCCTAGTTTGGATAATGAAACTTCTGCAAAAAAAAAAACATCAGAGTTCAGAGAGCACCAAGAACCCCTAATTTCAACCCTGAGCTACAAATATTCTCCTGTAATACAATACTAGTTTCCCAGATTTCTTTTTCCAATTAACATCCATAAAACTCAATAGAAACAATTTGAGTTTCATCACAATACTACTTTGCAGTATCTTTTCCATCTTTGCATAAATTTGCACCCACAATGTCTTCACTTTTTCACAAGCCCGCCCTGCATGATTAAAAAGCCCCCTCTTCTTTCTGGCACTGGTCTGATCTATATACATTTTTGACAGCTTAACCAATACCATGGAAGTAGCTTTTTGCTCTGTTTGTGAAATAGCCAATGGTAAGCAAGCTAGCATGTTCTTGGTGACATGCTATGGAATGTAATGTGTACCATTAGTTTTTAAAATTCTTCATTTGTCCAAGGCTTAATAAAAGGTATATGTATCATCTGCAGCAAGCCAGTGCTTCTCAATATACATACACATAGAAACAAAACATGAGAGGATGCAGAAGCATTAAATGCACACAAGGATCTAACACATTGTTTTGATACACAGAAAAAAAAATACAGAAACCTCTTAATGGCTGTTCCTATAAAAGAGCTTAGAAAAAAATCCATTTGCTCGTTTTTCCTAGTTGATTTAGTACAAACTTGTGTTTGAATTCACTGGAGCTTTACTTTGATTTTCATCTGTTCAGCTTGTAAAAGACATCACAACCCTAAAGAAAGGTTTTCAGATAGTTAAAAAACATTGTTTAAGAGCTTATCCAGAAATGCAAACTAGCTAATAATAAGTGTTTGTAGATTCTTCAAACGAAAGAAAAAAGGATCTATTTTCGGTTTTATAAACTGCTGAGAACTTTCTGTAGTTGAAAGCGCATGGGGTGAAATACACAAATAAATAACTAATTACTTCCTTCTTCCCCGCTGGCTTCTTTTATGAACAAATAGCCAACTATATAATATATATATATATATATATATATATATATATATATATATATATATATATATATATATATATATATATATATATATATATATATATATATATAAAAGCTTCGTTATCACCTCATTCACTTGCCAGCTGAAGAAGAGTCAGCTGATGGCCTTGGCTCTTCAACAGAAGAGGTTAGCTTGGGGAAGGGGAGGGGGGAAGACGAATCATTTAAAAATGAGATCTTGCTTTTCCTTCTACGGCAAGGGAACCTGTGGAACAAAATGTGGAGCTGCACTGGTTGCTAGCTTTTCAAAAATGTGGTTAATGTAGCAAAATACAAAACACAAAAAAATGTTCACACTGAATAGTGATAATAAAATGAAAAAATTTTTTAGAGAAGAGTTTTCAAAAATAGATTAAAGATTCCTCCATCCAATTCTTAAAACTAGGAGAGTGACTTTTTCCCCCAGTTACATAAAGATTTTCTCTTTGCCGAACTCAATGGACTCCAAACTGTTCATCAGATGTCAAATTCCATGTGTTAAGAATGTAATGCAACATGGCATTGGTATCCTTAAATATAATATTTGTTCCTAAAATTATATTAAAATATGAATTAATTTGAAATCAAAGAATTTTATAGCCAAACAAAATAAAATCATGTGAGTTTTAGAGTACTTTTATATTTCCTAAATCTCCTCAATAATCCATAGATACAGTGGGAAAGCAATAGGTTAGATATATACCAATTAATAGTACATCTAGAATATAAACTATACTACCATATAACTTCAACAAACTTGGTAATGACAGGACATAATGATCAAGAATAGCCATACTATTATCAGCATATAAAAACAATGTATATTCTGCATCAAGTGTGACAACAATTTTAATATCTGTCTAATACAAGAAGCCAATGGTTTGAGAATCAAACTGAAAATTAAACAAGCAATACATTAAAGAAGTGAGAGGGAAATCCACTGGTGGTAATTCAAGATGAGGATACCAAATTGTAATCCAATGAACAAAAGATAATGGAACCCCATATTTTCCTAAAGCACAATTCATGCATTCAGTCTGCACCATAATACAAGATTTTTCAAAATTAGAACAGCTGATTCCAGTTTATCTGTACCTACATACATAATCTAAATTCTTGGGTAAATGTTTTCAGATGCTACTCTGATTTTTATAAATCCAGATTAAGACAGTTGTATTACGGATGGCATTGTTTTCTGTAGTCTGCTAAATAAAGTTGCTGTTAACATTTTAGCATCCACATTGAGCAGGGATACTGGTCTATAACTAGCACATCTTGAAGGGTCTGTCTCAGGCTTTAGTATTACTGTGATGCAGAGCTCATAAAACAATGGAGGAAACATATGAAGATTAAATGATTGATCCAACAACATAGGTCCCATTTGCTAGTTGTGATCATTTGGTCTTGTTGGTTGGTATGAAGAGTTATCACACACAATGGCTTCTACATGACATAAGCATGAAGAAAGACACAGGGATACAAATATGGTGGCAAACCAAAGCCTCAATAGGGAAAGTGGAAATTGGTGTGCCATAATGTACTCTTTATCTATAATTGGATCCTTTTAGTGACAAACATTCCCAAGAATTTGTATAGGTCTATCCATAACAACTTTATGGGGTATAAGACTCCATGTTCTCCTGAGCAAATTACACATACTGATTAGAGCTAATGACAGGGCATTTGGGTAGGACAAATAATAGGCTTGAATAAGCTTAACTCCATTTGAATACAATGAAGTCTATCTGCTTTAGAGGAGGATGAATAATGGGCAACATGTAGCTCTTAAGCTCCTGTTTTATGGTCCATAAGAGGCAAAAAAACCATGTGATTTGAACAGAAAACTATCAAGAAATGAAAGTTCAAGTTCCCTCTTATTTTTTGTAGGAAAAAAGGAAAGAAAGATCTTGCATATTGTAATTCTGTGAAAAGTGACTATTGCATCACTAAGAAACAAGGCTAAGGGTGATGGATCCTGAGAAATGCATTTCATGTGCAATGCAGCAGTTTCCCTACTCCACTTTAACATTTCATGAAGTCATGCTTGGCTCCCTTTCTGTCATGATAGTGCATCACAGCAGTGCTCACTGTTGACCTTGACTTCCTTATCCTGTTTGTTTTAAGGGTAGCCTTGGGCCATCATTGGGAGTGATGTGTGTTCACTTTTAATTGGGTTTGCCATATTTTGTATTTGTAGAAGTCCACAAAGAAACCAAAAATAAGATGGTTTGGTTTGGTTTTAGATATCATAATTGATAATAATAAGAATAAACATGTCATAAGCAGTCAAGGAGATGACACAAAGGCTGAAATGAAAAGTTTGGGTAGTTTACAATCAACCAATAACATTTTTTTGACTGATTCCAAATGAGTAGGGCAGAAACATGGAAACCATATATAAAATAAAAGTATTCTTTCTGTCTTTTAAAAAATAATCCTTAAATACATCCTTTAGGGCAGACTCTGAGTAGTGGTGAAAAAAGCAAGGTTCTACATTTAAGCAAGAAAAATCAGTATATGTGGTACCTTGCTCAATAGTAGTAAATATGAGAGGGATCTCGGAGTCCTAGTGGAGAATCAGTTAAATATGAGCCAGCAGTGTGCTAAAAGGTAAAGGTAAAGGTTCCCCCGCACGTGCGTGCTAGTCGTTTCCGACTCTAGGGGCCGGTGCTCATCTCCGTTTCAAAGCCGAAGAGCCAGCGCTTGTCCGAGGACGTCTCCGTGGTCATGTGGCCGGCATGACTAGATGCCAAAGGCGCACGGAACGCTGTTACCTTCCCACCGGAGTGGTCCCTATTTTTCTACTTGCATTTTTACGTGCTTTCGAACTGCTAGGTTGGCAGAAGCTGGGATGAGTAACAGGCGCTCACTCTGTTACGTGGCACTTGGGATTCGACCCATCAAACTGCCGACCTTCTGATCGACAAGCTCAGCGTCCTAACCCACTGAGCCACCAGGTCCCTAGCAGTGTGCTACAGCTGCCAAAAAAGCCAACACAGTGCTAGGCTGCATTAACAGAGGGATAGAATCAAGATCACGTGAAGTATTAATACCACTTTACAATGTCTTGGTAAGGCCACACTTGGAATACTGCATCCAGTTTTGGTCACCATGAGAGAAAAATGATGTTGAGACTCTAGAAAGAATACAGAGAAGAGCAACAAAGGTGATTAGGAGACTGGAGGCTAAAACATATAAGGAACGGCTGCTGGAATTGGGTATGTCTAGTTTAATGAAGACAAGGACGAGGGGTGACATGATAGCAGTGTTCCAATATCTCAGATGTTGCCACAAAGAAGAGGGAGTCAAGCTATTCTAAGCAACCTAGAACTAAGGAGAAATTTCCTGACAGAACAATTAATTAGTGGAACAACCTACCTCCAGAAGTGGTGAATGCTCCAACAATGGAAGTTTTTAAGAAGAGACTGGACAGCCATTTGTCTGAAATGGTATAGGGTTTCCTACATGAGCAGGGGGTTGGATTAGATGACCTCCAAAGTCCCTTCCAACTCTATTGTTGTTGTTGTTGTTGTTATTATTATTATTATTGATCATCGCAGTCAGCCAGATGTTCAGACTGGATTTTCATTTTTGTCTACCTATCGAGTCCTTACCAAGGATCTGGGATAGGCAGATATGGATGTTCGATCATATTATAGATACAGTATCATCGCAGAATGGAAGCAGTTCCTAGTAAGGCTGCCTTTTGCAATTGTCTAATGGTGAATTTGTCAATGCCAATGGTGTTCAAGTGGTGCTCCAGTTGTTTTGGGATTGCACTCAAGGCATCTATTATTATTGGTACTACCCTTGTTTGCCTTTGCCACAGTCTTTCTATTTCTATTTGTAGGTCTTTGTATATTGTTATCTTCTCCACTTCTTTCTCATCTATTCTGCTGTCTCCAGGCACTGCCACATCCAATATCCAGACTTTTTTGTCTTTCTTATCGACAATTGTTAAGTCTGGGGTGTTATGTTGCAGGTGCTTGTCTGTTTGATTTCTGAAGTCCCAGAGCAGTTTAATTTTATCATTTTCTATGACTTTCTCTATTTTATGGTCCCACCAGTTCATGCTTACAGGTAAATGATATTTCTTGCAGATCTTCCAATGCAACATTGTTGCTACTTTGTCATGCCGCTGCTTGTAGTCAGTCTGTGCGATCTTCTTGCAGCAGCTTACCAGGTGGTCCACTGTTTCCTCAGCTTCTTTGCATAGGCGGCACTTACTGTCTGTTGCTGTCTTCTCAATTTTGACTTTGTGTGCATTTGTCCTTAAGGCTTGGTCTTGTGCAGCCAGAATTAGTCCCTCGGTCTCTTTCTTCAACTTTCCGGCTCTTAGCCATTGCCAGGTCTTGTTATTATCTGCTTTCCCAGCTACTTTTTTTTAATGTACTGGCCATGGAGTGCTTTGTCTTCCCATGCCTCTGTTTTGTTCTTCATTTGGTCTTTCTTGTAGGCCAGTCTGGTCTCCAGTAATCAGTAAGCCTTCCTGATATATTAATTTCAGTGCTTCTTCTTCATTGTCCTTCAGATATTCTTCCAAAGCCATTTTTTCTTCTTCAACCACCTGATGTACTTGCAGCATTCCACGTCCACCTATTTGCCTTGGTAGATAGAGTCTGTCAATGTCACTGTGTGGATGAAGGGCATGATTCATTGTCATTATTTTTCTGGTCTTCCTATCCATTGCTTTTAGTTCTGCTTGAGTCCAGTCCACTATTCCAGCTGTGTATCTAATGACTGTAATTGCCCAGGTGTTGATTGCCTTCACGATATTTCCTCCATTGAGTTTGGACTTTAAGATCTTCTTCACTCTCTTGATGTATTCTCCTCTAATCTTTTTCTTGACTTCAGTGTGCTTGATGTTGTCAGCATGAAGGATACTCAAGTATTTGTAATAATCTTCCTCATCCAGACTCTTAAAGTTATTTTCGTGGGGCATCTTTATTCCTTCAGTTTTCACTATTTTTCCTTGTTTGAGAGTAAGTGTGGCACATCTGTCCAAGCCAAACTCCATTGCAATATCTTGGCTATATATATGGACAGTGTTCAGCAGCGATTCTATTTCAGATGATGTTTTTCCATACAGCTTCAGATCATCCATGTAAAGGAGGTGGGATAGTCTGGCAGATGTTTTTGATGTTTGATAGCCATGTCCTGAGTTATTCAGTATTGTTGACAGAGGAAACAGTGCAATAACAAATAGCAGTGGTGATAATAAATCTCCTTAAAATATGCCTCTCTTGACATTAACCTCTCCCAGTCTTTCACCATTGACCTGCAAATGTGTCTTCCATTGTGTCATCGATCTTTGCACAAATTTTCTGATGTTTCTACTGACTCCTGTTATTTCTAGGCATTTGATTATCCAGTCATGTGGCAGAGTCAAATGTTTTTTTGTAGTCAATCCATGCCACGTTCAGGTTGGTCTTCCTTTTCTTGCAGTTTTCCAATATCATTTTATCTATTAGGAATTGATCCTTTGTTCCTCTGCTATTGGGGCGGTTTCCTTTCTGCTTGGGTGGAAAGAGATTGTTTTCAACTAGATGCTATTGTACTGCATCAGCTACCACACAGTTAGCAATTTGAAAGTTGTTGGTAAGCAGGTAATTGGCCTGTAGTTGCCTGGTGTTGCCCCTTTTGCTGGATTTTTCATTATTAGGTAGGTTTTCCCAGTTGTTAGCCACTTTTCAATTTCTCCTCCTTGTAGTATATTGTTGAACTGCTTGGCAATGAGTGGGTATATAACAGTTAGATGCTTGAACCAAAACCCATGCAGTTCATCTTCACCTGGTGCTGACCAATTTTTAATCTTCCTTGCTCTTTTTTCTACTATTTTTGTTGTTATTACTAGTTCTTTCATTTCAACTTCTGTTTTATTTGCATCCACCTCTTTTGACCAAGCTGCATCCTTGTTGTGTTTCTTTGGGTTATCCCATATCTGCTTCCAGAATATCTGCCTATAATTTGCAATTCAAGCTTTGTATCTACTGATTTTCATGGCTATAGCTGTTATTTGCTGCTTTATTATTTCCAGTGCTTCCTTGATCTTCCTTGTTTCTAAGTGGTATTTCTTGATTAAGTATTCTTTGGTCTTCTTGTTCTTCAGCTTCTTTTCTTTCATCTGTTGTAGCTTGCTTGCATGTGATCTTAACTTGCTGATCTTATTTTCTAGTCTAACCTTCCATTTTTGTGGTGCACTGTTGTTGTTATTATTATTATTATTGTAAAACTTTTATTTATAAAACATGAAACTCAGTCAACTGAACACTCAAATTGACTGGCACTAATGGTTGACACAGGTTGCTGCCAGCATCCTAGGTATCAACCAGGTATCTCCTTTAAATGTAAGATGTTCCGAGTAGCGCAGTTTTTTGTAGCTTTGCTGGAGTTATTGCAGGAAGCTGCAGTTTCTTGATGAATACATTCAGTTTCTTGATGAATTATTATGTATTATTATTATTGTTGTATTTCTATCATTTTCAGTTTTTATTTTTCATTTTTTGCTTTTATGTCATTTATCGCTAATCATTTTTTCCATTTACAGGTAGTCCTCGATTTATGACAAAAATTGAGCTCAGAATTTCTGTTCCCAATGAGACATTGGTTAGCTCAGTTTTGTCCCATTTCCCCACCACAGTTAACTGGGGGTTACTGGTTTTTTATATTGGGTTTTTTATTATTTGTAAACTGCCTGTCACTGAGATATAAACCTCATAAAAATAAAATAAAATAAAATAAATAAAAGTTAGCAAATAAAACTGGAATGATCCCATTTCCCCCTGTGGTTTACTGTCTTAGAGGATAAGCTTAAAGGTTAAGACAATGATGAGCACAAAATAATTAGACATTTGGGTAGCAGTATAAATCAGCAATTTTCCAATAACCATTGATTTAACAGTAACAATTATCAGCTCTAAAGAAGGCTCTAAGAATTATTGTTGTGAATCACTTTAAGGTAGATTTATATTTCTGGAGAGGCAAGTCATCTCACTGTAGAACTCAAGGGGATTGGAGATGGCTGTTTTTGCTCCTTCAGCCACAATTTCATCCCTTCATAGAACAGGGCCTTCTCTAGTTAGAAAATCATAATCATAAGAACTCTAGAAGCCTGAAGACTACTCTCCCTCAGTTTATGAGATACGCAATAAAATCCTTTATTTTTTAATTTGGCGAAAAGCTATTTTCTGTTCGGTGAATCTAAGAACTATAGAACAGATAAGTGTACAGCTGAGATCCTTCAGGATATGATAGCTTCATCTCAGTCTCAGGATAACAACTCCCTCATTGCCTTGGAAAGGGAAAACCATTCAAGGATAAGAGAGATATTCTCATAACCGGAATTCAATCCTTGGGCAATAAACATGTATCTTCCATACTGATGAAACTTCTATGGGGTGGAGGGTTTTTGATCATGGATTATTTGATCATCAGAAACAGAGACAGGTACATTTATAATAGACATATAGACCACATGGAGACTTACCTGCCTGGCACAAAGTTGAATGTGGCTTGCATTATCTAGAAGATAAATGATAAATATTGCTGGGGAAGAGACAGTGATTATGGTCCATTTTGCTACCTATGATAATGGAAATAGAGTTGGCTGTGCTTGGGGACTCAATTGGGATTCCTCAGTATGAGACTGAAAAACCACCTTTCCCACAGACAGGTCAGGCTAAACAGGAAAAAGCTCTCCATTTGAATGCATGGATCAGACAGTAGTGACAGGGATTTGGATTTCAGGACATGCCAAGCTGGTGCAAGAAGGATTAACTCCCTTTGAGCGAGAACCAGGTTGCTGGTGTATAGCATCAGAAAAAAAATACCTAACAGCATTTAAATGATCTTAGAGGGTAAAGACAATAGTTATGGGGCACTATCTGTTTCAGGAGGGTCATATGGATATTTCAGGAATAGGACCATGAGTTGAGTTGCCATTTGTTTTTACTTAAGTTATGCTGATTCAAGAGGGCCGAATTTTCATTTATGATTTGCTTATTTATCTACTTTATTTATTTGTATCCTGCCTTTATTATGTTACAAATGATATGCTTTTAACTTTAACTACTCGGGGTCACTTATTTGTGTGCTTAAGGCAAGTGTGCCTACTTCTTCATCAATTTATGCAATACTGAATTTTTGCGTTGCGTCTTGGTTGATTGTTTTCCTGCTTGATTCAAATTTATGTGGCAGTTCTATGGCTGCTCCTATATTGATTCTCATTTTAAAAATGCTCAAATGAAAGCAAACTTTGAAGGAAAACTATTCTTATTAATTGATAGATCAATCAGCCCAACCTACCACAAAATGTGGTTGTTGTAAAGGAAAGAAAGCAGATGGGAATGCCGTGTACGCTGCTTTGTGCTCCTAAAGGAAAAGTGAGATATAAGTTCAACAAAACCAATAAGCAAGTATTGATATTCTGCAGAGTTTCATGATGAAAAGAGAAAAATCTCTCTGCAATGAGAATATAAATACAAAACCTAAACCCCCAGAGAAATGAGTGGTTTAGTTATCAGGAATTAAAACTCCTAATGGGTTAAAAGAATTAACATAACTTCACACTGAAAAAGGGGAAATCTAATGCTTGGGATAATAATGCCGGCACACAACCACAGTCCTGCACTGAAACACCTGTGCCAATAAGTATGCATTAGATCTGCTTTTTATTAAGAGCAGTAACAAAATACATCCGTTGCTTAGCTTCAAGATATCATTGAGTATAATTTAGAAGAAATTACATGGAGAATCACCTATGATTCTCCTAACTTCATATTTCCCCCTCTATCCCTCCATCCCTCTCCTTCCTTCCAGTTAAATGAAACCCCTTTCTCTCCTCAACTCTGCCCGAAGAATGTGTGGAAATCCTACACTATTTGTTTCCTGCAGTTAAGAAAATGCAGATACAACTCCTTTTATCTATCATAGTGTGTCCCACAGTACAGTTCTCCCCCTGTCCAGAATATGGTTTAGCTTTAGGTTTATTCGATTTCTATACCGCCCTTCTCCCGAGGGACTCAGGGCGGTTAACAGGGCATATATAAATAAATAACAGTACAAAAATTAAAAAGAGATTAAACCAATGCCCAATTAAAATACAATAACAATAAAATAATAAAAAACCCGTTAAAAAGACCCTCCCCATCAGGCCAGACCAGCTAGTTCAAAGAAGTGGGTCTTCAGCCCGTGGCGGAAGGAGCGGAGGTCCGGTGCCATCCGGAGCTCAACCGGATGACCTGCCAGTGCAGGAGAGGCAGTTCCCTAGCATGGTATCATCCCTTTTTGGCAAACCCTCAAGGAGCTATATAAATTATCTAAAATAAAATAATAAATTTTGATAAGAAGACAACAGCTTTCCACCTATTAAGGAAGATCTCAAAATTGAAGCTGACAGCTGGAAGGGATTATCCACTGTGAAAGCATGCTAAAGGGGTGGGGGAAAGCAACACTGCATGAAAGAAATCTCCATTTGTGAGACCACTACCTGAAATTGTCATAGCTAAGTGTTTACATCTTGTAGTAGGTTTCAGTTAAATTACAGGAATCCTTCCCCAGAGTATAAACAGTGAGCTTCCTAATAAAATCCCCAAACTGCAAGACACATGGACACCACATTTTAATTTGCATCCTTCCAGAAAGTTTGATAAAGAAAGAGAATGTGTGTGCAGATAACAGGCACAGTGAGTGAACTGTATTCAGATTATATCAACCCTGCAATAAAAAGTTAAAAGAAGGAAGCACTTGACCAAATTTCCAGTATATTTTAGCAGTTGTCATGAAATAGAGGTAGACACACCCAGATGGCTTCCTTCTAAATATGGAGTATTGAATCTGTTTTTAAACCCAAAATAATACCTTTTGATTGGAAAGATTTCAGTCACATTATTTGTGCATTTTATTGAGGCAAGGTTGCAATTATTAGCGTCACTAGGAATTTGGGACATTTAAATACAGTCTTTAGTTTGCTTCAGAGCAAACCACATCCCTAGGCAATTATTGTTCTTTCTAAATACCTTCAGACCCAAGCTCTGAACCAGCCCTGGCTTTTATTGCTGGTGGTCTCTTTGTCAACCAGCTCCTGCAGTGTGAAGGCAGAACAGATGAATTTAGAAAAAAAATGAGGACAGTCAGATGAATGCAGGAGACAGTTTGGTGCAGTGGCTAAAGGCCCTAAGCTAAAAGCTGCAGGCCTGTCAGCTCTAGTCCCGCCTTAGGCAGAAGGGCATCTGGGTGTACTTGGGCCAGTCCCTCTCTCTCAGTCCCAGGAAGAAGACAAGGGCAAGCTGCTTCAAAAATGCTACCAAACAAACTGCAGGGCCTTGTCAAGGCAGTTGCTAGGAGTCAAGTCTGACCCAAAAGGCCCCACAGACAAAGGGTGAATGGCCGTGGTTGTACATTTAAGAAGATGGGCAGCATATAATACAGCTTTTCCCATGATAGCACCCTCTAGAACAGGGGGTAGGCGACCTTGGCTCTTTTATGACTCATGGACTTCAACTCCCAGAATTCCTGAGCCAGTCATAAAAGAGCCAAGGTTGCCTACCCCTGTTCCAGAAGTTTGGACTGTATTGGCATTGCTGACAAGAATTTTTGGGCATTGTAGTCCAACACATCCAGAGAGCCCTCCGTTGGAAATATTGACCTAAGAGCAAGTGGAAATCAGCAGAGACATGGAGGTTCCACAAGATCAAAGGGATAGCTGCAGTGCCATGATCTCTTTTTTACATCTCTTATGTGTTACATACAAAAAAGAGTTAACTCACATGTTTGTGGCTGCCATTTTGACACCTTCCCCCCGTGATCTCTGAAAACTAGCCTTAATTCTTATTGAAAACTTTTGATTATTTTCAGTTAAATGCCATTTCCTCACCCATAGCACTGCTGTTGTAGTAATCTAAATAGTGCTATTTTTAATGACACTGTTTCTAATTTGGTCAACTTGTAAGGAGGAGCAGTTAAGAAATATGAAATATAAATAAATTATCACAGCCTTTTCTTGGCCTGGTTCCACACTAGCCATTTTATCTGGAACCGAAGTCATTTAAACCTATACTTGTTACAAAAATGCAGACTATGTTCCTATAAAACCATGATGATCCAGCATTCCATATGTTGTTCTCTTCTCTTTTAAAGATTGGGTTGGTGATAAGATGAGACAGTTAACAGGAAAAGGAAAATAAGGACTAAATTCAATAACCACAATCATTAGAATATGTTCACAGAGTTACCAAGATGATTTTAATAAAGGTCTTTCCATCTGCTGTGTTTTTTAAAAAAGAGGCTACTGCTTCTCTCAACCACCCTTCCTTTAATTACTGTTGGTTTTTTTTTTTTGAATCAAGCAGGAGTTCAGGAAATGACTTATTAAAAGACTGGTGGATTGAAGCCACTTTAAAGCACAAGAAATGAACAGAACTTGGTAGAAGTGCTGCAAAGAGGAAGTAAGCCCCATAGAATTGGTCTACACTGTCGATCAGAAGGTCGGCAGTTTGGCGGGTCGAATCCCGAGCGCCGCGTAGCAGAGTGAGTGCCTGTTACTCATCCCAGCTTCTGCCCACCTAGCAGTTCAAAAGCACGTAAAAATGCAAGTAGAAAAATAGGAACCACTATGGTGGGAATGTAACAGCGTTCCGTGCGCCTTTGGCGTCTAGTCATGCCAGCCACATGATCACGGAGACGTCCTCGGACAAGCGCTGGCTCTTCGTCTTTGAAAAGGAGATGAGCACCGACCACTAGAGTTGGAAACGACTAGTACACATGTGCGGGGGAACCTTTACCTTTACCTTATCAACCTATTTAAGACTTTACATTTCAGGATGGGCATTGGGGAATTTCTTATGGGGAATATAGTCCTCTATTAGGCATTTGGTGGATCCTTTGATTTAGTTTTCTTTTCTGTTGATTTTGAAAGAGCAACAACTCTGTTCTTGAAAAGCCCCCCCCCCCCATGAGTTAAAGTTAGGGTTAGAGCTGCAGACTTCTATATTGTTGTCATCTAGTGGCCTACTGGAAAGTGGCCTATGGCAAGCCCTAGCACCACGGCATTCTCTGTTTGTTGATATGTGCAATTAATAAGTGTCACACTGGAATCTATATTTTGGTACTTTTTATATCTGACTTCAGTTTAGCCATTTGTTTAGCTTGTGGAAATAATTGCTTGTTGAGAATAATTTTGGATTGTGAAGGGATCTAACGATGTGTGTGTTTGTGTGTGTGTGTGTGTGTGTGTGTGTGTGAGAGAGAGAGAGAGAGAGAGAGAGAGAGAGAGAGAGAGAGAGAGAGAGAGAGAGAGAGAGAGAGAGAGAGAGAGAGAGAGAGAGAGATGCTTCCATATTCCTAGACAGGGAGAAACCTGTGATCACATGCCCTGAAAAAGGGAAAAGGGGTTGCCATTGTCTTGTTTGCTGGTTAGTCTTAGTGTCTTAAACACCCCCTCAGAAGAAATTCCATCTCCAGATGCACAACTATAAATCTCAATCTATTTTCATCTGCATTTAAGGTGCCCTCTGTATCCTTGTCTTCTTACCCCCAGATCTATCTCTAATGTGTTCTTGCTACCATCAACAAATCCTGCAAGGAAATCACTTAAGTAAGAAGCAGGAGATACCAAATGGTGGCTAAAAGAGGTTTTTTTGCCAGCCACCATGCAAGTTCCCTCAGTGGACCATGTGAGGTATTCAGCCCTGCCTTAAGAAAACTACATTACAGTCTAAAATCTGAGGCACCTAACTGTTTCCATATATTTCTTATCAACATAGTATTGATAAGAGGTGATTCTGGGTTATGTTTCACCCTCTTTTGCGACAATTGCTGGCAAAGGCCTTGGCTTGTGTATCTTAAAAGGCAGCCTGGCTCTTCCAACATTGTTTGTCAGGTTTTTCTTTGGGGACCCACTGGATGAAAAACTCTGGCCTGGCCCTGTAAGTTGTAGGAGCTTCTCAAGCTGCTGAGCCCGGAGCTAGCCTGCAGTTACTCTGTCAGATTCACTGAAACCTAATGCCTTATGACAACTGTCTACCTGTAAGGTGATAATGGGCTGAACAGGCTCTGCAAAATTGATAGGCTGTTTCTTCCCGAATGAAAGTGCCAAATGCAGTGGAGCTGCAAAGAAACACTTGCCTTTTTCAAGTTAAAATGTGGAACCTGCAGCAACTAAACCCAGGGGTACATCATATCCACTACTCACTGCCCCCTGAATCTGCTTGCTCTTCACTTAGCTGCTTTGTGTGTTTTCTTCCTTTAAATATTGTGACACTCTCTCTCTCTCTCTCTCTCTCTCTCTCTCTCTCTCTCTCTCTCTCTCTCTCTCTCTCTCTCTCTCTCTCTCTCTCTGTATGTCCATGCAAGCATGCCATTGAGCCAGTTTTAAGTTCTAGAAACTGTCTGGACCAGATTCTGCAGTTTTCTTGAAAATAATTTTGAGAAGGGGTTTGCCACTGCCATTGCCTACTTTCTAGGGCTGAGAGAGAGTGACTGACTTTGTGCTTAAAGAAGGACTAGAACTCACAGTCGCCTGGTTTCTAGCCTGGTACTTTAACTACTGCACCAAACTGGCTTTTGTAATATTTCTTGTACTCAGTTTATATGTTTAGCCCTGCTTGGAACCGTCTTAGAGTTCAGGTTGATAAGGGTTTATACGTGGAGAATGTGTTTGCTTTTAAATCCCATGAGCCCCCAGTTCCCACAGCCAAGGGTGAAATCTTACAATAGTTGCAGTGGAGCTCCACACTCACCTGAACATACCTGATCCTTCAAATGGGCATACTGTTCCTGGAAAATGTTAGTATAGCCATCCTGGATCAGACTTAGATTCCTCAGCAGTTTCAGAGTAAACTCAGATAGATGAAGACAGGAATTTAGGAGGCAGGGCAAGCCAACTGTAGTTCCACTTATTGCTTGTTACCAGCATACCTTCTTTATAAGTGTGGGTCTGTTGAATGGAGAGACTGTCTACACTGGTGTGAACCGATCTTCTGTGAACCTGGCTTTTGAGATAATGGCTATGTCTTGCCATCTTTAGAAGTCTGATTTTTTTTTCTCTCTCCAGCAATTGCTTTTCCTGAAATTGAAGCCCTTGAATTGGCTTTGACGATTTGTTTATATAAAGAAAGGATTCAGCAGAGGCATACAGGCAAAAGGAAAAGGAAAGGAGCATGTGTTTGGATAATTATGCACTTTGGTTGGGCTTCTGTTTCATCTCGGGGATGGTCTGTTTATAGAAGATTGATATATAATATTACCTTCATTATCTTAGTTAGGCGATAATGGGTGGAGCTCAAGTTTTGCTGTTACAAAAAATAACAGGCAAGCAACAAGAACAAGTGAGGGAAAGGCTGCCCATCAAAAGAAGAACTCGTTACCTTGAAGAGCTCTCTTATGATAAATTCATGCCTTAACTCTACTGAATATTTCCACTGAATACATTCATGTTCTGAGAATCCTAACCCCATTTTTTTCTGGCTATAATAAAGAGGAAATTCCACCATAACTCATAGTAAAGGCCCCAAGTTAGGCTTGTAGCAAAAAGTGGCGATGCAATTTCCCCTTTCAATAGAAATGGTTCCTTTCAGATATCCTATTTCATCAACTTTTTTTTTCTTGGCTAGTAATCAGCATTCTGGGGCTAGTAAACATTCTCTTTCCTTATACGGTGCTTTGATTGTAGTTCCCCCCTTTAAAAAGCATACAGTATATTAGGGAGTTGTTGTGAGACTTGGTCCTCTTAGCTGATGGTTTGTCTATATCTTTAAGTTCCTGTCAGCCACCATTTCCTGAGTTTGCTAATAGCAGGAACGATGATAAGAAAGGGTAGAACACTGAATTGATCTCTACCTAGACTGCCATCCTATCCGCAATATCTAAAGAATAAGCTTATTGAGTTTAATAGAACTTCCTTCTAAACATGCCTATCAGGCTGTACAGTTCAGCCATATTATATTATCCTATCCTTCCCAAGTATAGAAAAGAGAAGTGCAAGAGGAAAAAAAAACACACACAGCAAGATTGGAGCTAAACTGCAGCTGAGCAGTTGTTCACTTTCATTCTAAAAACTTTATTAAATTCACATTATGAAACATGCAGCCCTCAAAACCCAGGACTAAAATCTTCATGACTTGAGGGAACAGGAAAAGAAGAAAGGGATGTAGAAAAACATGTGGGAAGGACATTAAAATCTTGTATCGTAAAGACTAGTGTGACCAGCTCACAATGTTGTATATAATTTTACAGAACAAATATCCGCTCTTTCAGACACTGCAAGGACACATTTTTGTACTGTGCAGGCCTATCCTGTGATGTTTGACAATCTTGATTCTAACCCTTGCAGTAGCTTTGACCCCCTTGCTGCTCACTGTCACATCTGTGGATTTATCTTGCTCCTTAAAAAGGCCATTAACTCTGGGTAAATGATCCCTAGGCTGTTTTTAGAATAATTAAAACCAAAAGGCCAATAGTTACTATCAGCTGTCTATCAGCAAAACTTGTGTCTCCAAAATGTGGGTTCAATTTCTTGTTGTTAAAAAGCATAAAGCCATATGTGGAACATTATCACGCATCTTTGCAAAATTAGCAGAACTATTTGAAAACCCCAGCCTTGGTCTATGAAATTGCCGCCCCCTCCTCATCTCTTGCCTTCCATCTTCCCTCCAGAATATCAGGTGAAAGTACTTGTGAGCATAAGGGCAGAGGTGGCTGTAAGTTGGCTGCATGAAAGTCTAAATACAAGAGATGATATGAAAAGGTTAGAAGTGTTCTCTGAAATCAAGAACCTTTGGATAGCTATTAAAGCTAAAGAACAAAACCTATTTTCTCCTAAATTTATTCATGCTGGCCCCTGTCATTTTCAGCCAAGCAACTGTCAATTTTCAGATAACTGTCTGGTCTACCAAGATAGAAAATGGGAAATGCTCAAACCCTCAACAAAGTCCTTTCACCGGGACTGAGACTCAAATATCACCAGCGCCTGTTTTAGGAGAAAGGAAGGATGGGGAATTTTTTTTTGTGTGGATCTGCATTATGTATTTTTTGAAATGCCAAACTCAGGTTTTATTTAGAAATGGGAAAGGGAAATTTTGTTGTAAAAATGCTTGCAAGATGGGTTGGGGTTTGCCCAATGAAATCTTTATTATAAAGCAGTTGCCATTACTGTATGTGGTTGTTGTGTTATTAAAATAAAGGCTGTTGATTTGTTTAGTATCAAAAAGCTACCCAGCTGTGATCCAAATATTTCCTAAGAAAAGCATTCCTTCATATGCCATTAGTTTTATATCTTGCATGATGTTTAATTTTTCCCCATAGTAGACATAAAAAGAAAAATCACTGCAAAGAATCTTAGATGTAAAAGCACAGGCTGTAGTTCAAAGAAAACATTTCAGCACTGGACCTTAAAGCCACCCAAGCACAAATACCTCTAGAAGAAGTATTCTGTTAATCCCAGTAACAGTCAAGGTCTATGTAGGCTATACTTTTTAATCTCTTAAATGTAACATATCTCTCTTAAATAAAAAATATAAAATATCCTGAGTTTTTTCCCCTTTACATGTTGCACTTAAATTGCTAAGTAGATCTGAGTGCAAACTGTGCTACTAATATTTTGTCCCCATCCAGGTTGCTATTGCTGAGAATTCTCTTAGTTGAAACCCTTTCATCTGGAAGACTCGCAGGCCAGGAAAGTCTCTTCTAGGGCATTCAGATACAGGCATGAAACAATAACCTTGTTATTTATTCTTACCATCTGGTTAGTGATGGGCAATTGATTTAAACCACGGAATTAAGCTGAGAAAGTTAACAAAGAATGTATGCCTGAAAGTTGGGGGGAGGGGTTTGGTCTCTTCCTGTAGTAGGCCTTAACAACTACACTACAATAACTTTGTTGACTTAGCTGATTCACCAAATCTAAAACCATAGAGCAGGCAACTCCTGCATTTACATCCTCTGTGAGGAGAAATGATTTTCCCACTTGTTGGTTTCTGCTTGTTAATTTGGACTTCTCTTTTTATTTGTTTTGAGTCTCACAAGATGACCTATGGTATTTTGGATTATGGCTTGTTCAACTACAATGTAATAAATTCTTTTTAAAAGTGTTCTTATAGGTAAATATCTTGGGTAACAAGTGTTCATTTATGTTGCAAGTCTAACATTCCCTTTGAGATAAAAAAAACCCTTGCTTGAGTCCCAAAATAATTTTAATTTGAAAACAGATATAATTCTGAGATCATTCAACTTCCAATTACTGTAGTTATTTGTAGATGTTGAATCCTTCCCAAAATGCGTTGGACCCAAACTGCTCATAGGGAGTCATATACATTTCAAATCCATGTAATAAAAATGGACCCAATAGTGAGACCCATCTGACTCATTTTCAGTGACAGAAAGGAAATTTTATAGATTTTTTAAGATAATCAACTGCATATCCATGAGTTATATTTATACTAATAAATGTACATGTGTCAAATACAAGGGATAAAAATGTTTAAGGTAAATGATACGTTCCATAATCATACAAAGATTCCACATACTATTTCCTACATGTTTGTGAGTTTTTCAAATTACATTTTGATTTAGGAATGCGGCAGATTATGACGGTAGCAAAACTGACATGGGGAAACCAACCATATACAGCAGTGTTTCTCAACCTTGGCACTTTTTAAAAGTGGACGTCAATTCCCAAAATTCCCCAGCCTATTCCCCATTCCCATGCTAGTTAGGGAATTCTTGGAATTTAAATCCACACTTTTTAAAGTGGCCAAGGTTGAGAAACACTCACTATACAATGTACACGTCCATCTGGGTGGTTAGCTTCCTTCTGATGGGAAAATTGTGGAGTTTTATTATGCCTTTGTATGATTTGCTTTATGCACAAAATAATCAATAAACAAACTTCTTAGATAATCACACTGAGGAAACAGGTTTATATCTTCCAAGGCTCTTCTGATCCCACACTTCCATACGTAGTGGCAGTTACAAGGGTGGTAAGAAATTCTGAATGTGGGACAGCCCATTATTAAGTAGTAACAGGAATGAATCTTGAGAAAATGAAACATACAAGCAATTAAAAAGAGTTAAACAAGGCACATCCCACAGAGTGAATGGAAATAAAAATAAAAGCAATGTCACAATTTGACATCAAATTGCAGGAAAGGAATCATGCAATGAATATTTTAGAAATTTGAGTGTGGGGATGATAGTAATATTTATATGTTACTTATATGTAAGGGTATAGATCTATACATACTGTATGTAGTATATAGTATGTTTAAATGTGTGTTATGTATGTGTACACTTTGACAGCAAGCAACTAAATTTCATTTTTAATGTGTGCCATTGTGCCCACAGTAAAAAAATGACAATAAAGGTTATCTATCTATCTGGGTTGGGCTGCTGAGCTTGTCGATCAGATGGTCGGCAGTTTGGCGGGTCGAATCCCGAGTGCTGCGTAGCAGAGTGAGCGCCTGTTACTCGTCCCAGCTTCTGCCAACCTAGCAGTTCGAAAGCATATAAAAATGCAAGTAGAAAAATAGGGACCACTCCGGTGGGAAGGTAACAGCGTTCCGTGCGCCTTTGGCGTCTAGTCATGCCGGCCACATGACCACGGAGACGTCCTCGGACAAGCGCTGGCTCTTCGTCTTTGAAACAGAGATGAGCACCGGCCCCTAGAGTCGGAAACGACTAGCACGCATGTGCGGGGGAACCTTTACCTTTACCTTATCTATCTATCTATCTATCTATCTATCTATCTATCTATCTATCTATCTATCTATCTATCTATCTATCTATCTATCTATCATCTGCACAACAGTAAATATACTACATATATTGGAGCTCAAGAGAAATGATGAAAATGAGCCCCTGCATATTTTTAGAATGTTTGGAAATTATAAAGGTGGGTGTAACCGGGAAAAAAGTTACATTTTGGATGTGGTTCACTTAATAAGTGGCTGGTTGATTTTTAGATGAAGTGCCTGAGGACTGGGAAAATGTTATTATTGTTCTCCTCTAAAAAGGGGCAGGTAGTGTGAGTGAATGCAAAAACAAAGAGGAATTTGCTTAAATGAAGCTGGGAAGGTCTTTGGCAGAATTCTGATCGCAAGGGCACAAGAGGTGGCAACGAGCAAAATTTTAGCAGTAGAGTGTGTGGCTTTATGCCAAGGAAGGAATGTGTGGATTAGATTTTTGTTCTTCAGAAAAACATATGAATTGAGAAAGAAAGCTTATTGTGCTTAGAGAAAACATATATTCAAGTGGATGGACTTGAATTATGGAATGCTTTGTACAAATGAGGAGTTGAAGGTTAGTCATTGACTATGATAATAGAGTTTTATGATAGAAGTAAAGCGTGCAGATGAATAAATGGAATGTTCAGTGAATAGTTTAATAGTGATCAGGGAGTAAGGGAAGGATATATAATGTTTCCTTGGAGGTTTAATATAATTACAATTTAAATATACAAGGAATACCTACAATGACGTTAAAGTCATGTTGACTGGAGATGTGTGTACTTTGTAGGCAGATGATGCCATTTTGTTGATGAGGATCCACATAATAGATTATATGATGCAATGAAGAGAACAGATCTGAAAATTGGGATTTCCAACTATCAAGAAACTTCAGCATTTTGTTTTATAAATGGCAGCTCATCAGTTACCTATGCACATAACAGTTCTACCTACTTTTCCTGCCCTGGCATATCTGATACATTGATACATTGTAGTCAAATAATAATACATTTAGGAATTCTTCATTTGTACGTACACGCAAATGCCAAATATGCAAATTCAACCAATATGCAAATTCAACCATCTTAAATTGCTTAGCTCATGATAAAAATGATAGGATTTCAAGGACTTTTGAAATCCATGCTTTAATAAAGAGATTGTAATTCACTCAATTCATTTTTTCTTTTACTCTGTAGAGTAGCAGGTGATGCTAATCTTGATCCAGTTGCATATACATGGCACCAATAATTAAAAATGATATCATATTGGATGCCTGTTGTTCATCAGAAGGGATCACTGGTGAAGACCAAAAGCACAGTAGGCATTCTGACTCTTCCTCTCCTCCTCCTCCCCCCTCCCCCCTTATGATCTGAATATAGTCTAAGCCAGACATGTCAAACTTGCGACATCATGTGACGTCGCGCGACGTATCGGAACTTTTTCCCATTGCCAGCAATGGGATGGGAGCGGTTTCTCTGTGACGCTCCGGCCCGTGGGCTGGCAGTTTGACACCCCTGGTCTAAGCAGTACTTTTAATGACCCTGGGGTGTACTCCTCATTTCCCCAGCTGGCTCTGAATAGATGGCAACATCTGTCTAAACTTGTCTGGGCTGAGAATCAAGCAGTTAGTACTTGGATGGGATTCTTTCAGGGAAGCCCAGGGCTGTAAGTTGGACTGGAAAGCTGGCTAACCACTTGTGTAATCTTGCCAAGAAATGAACTGTCCTTGAAGATTTTACTTTTTCTTTGGGTATGCCTATTGATTCCACCTGCACTTAGGTATTTGACTAGAAATTAATGAATTCTGCAACTCAAGTTCAGCTATGTATATTACTTATCAAGAAAGAGTTTGTTGGTCTGTTAAATCCACTGCATTATTTGACATGGGTTAAAGATGAATCTAAATTCTTACATACATCCCATTTGTTCCTAAAGGTTTGCTGATTTAATTTGAGCAATATTAAATACACTATGCTTCATATAACCAAACTTTGCTAACTCTGCTGTCTAAAGAAGTTTTAATGCATTTGAAAGAAAGGGATGTTTAATATTTTATTGAACTTGCAGCCAAATATGGAAAGACAATTGTTATTTGAACGAGAGTTTGGGCATAATTTATATGCATAATCAATGAGTCTTATTCATTAGTACAAGCAGCAGTTAACATTATTTGACTCAATACAATTTTTTTCACTTCAAATCAATAGGGCACTGAACAATTATGCCATTTTGTTCAAAAACATTTCAGAAGTGTTTGTACAGAATATTACAAAGAAAACTTCTAGGTCTTAATATAAAGTTTTTATATATAGCATGCTGATTTTTCTTCAAAATCCTAATAGAATGCTATTGCAATTTGAATTAAATATATTTGCAGTACCAAGCTGCAAGTTCATTTTATATGACATCTGCTATATTAATCAACACCAATTAGGAATTATAGAGACAACTAAAAGAAGCCGTACTTCCTATCAGTCCAAGTAGATTTAGATATTCAGAAAGGATTGTATTAACAAAGGGAATGTCTATGATACTCATCACAAGATTAAACTAGAACATAAAACATGGCAATAGCACTCACTATTTTTGTTTCATAGAATAATGGTGTTCTCTACTCTTCCTAAAATTCTATTTTTGTTTCAAGTATTCTCAATAACATTTACTATTTCTATATTAGCATACTGTAGAAATGTTGTAATTAACATTGGACCCTTCATCAGTTAAGATGATACCATTCCTCTCTGACACTAAGAAACTATTATTGTCATTTCAGTCTTCAAAACAAGGGGTGTACAAGTGTATCAAGCAAGAGAGGAAAAATGATACAAATACCTTACATCAGTTGCCATGACATCATCACATGAGAACAGTACAATGCATCTTTTTTACACCATTGTGGCTTGCTATCAGTGCCTAGAGTGGAAACAATACTTGTCTATTTCTCATGCTTTCATTTTCATTTCCTCAGTCACACATTTAAAATTTATCTAAGGAAAAGAATGGGAAAAGAAACTATCTTACAAGATAAGGGTTTTGATTTAATGACAACTTTCTTAGAGGCAGATCACAAGTTCCAGCTGGATTTCAAATAAATTTCCATTACAATTTGTCTAGTTCTTCCTAATGACATCACAACCAATAATAGTGGGGGCATTTCTCTTATTGTACAAATATTTTTATACCAGGCCTAACATATTATCTTTAAAAATTGACAACAAAAACAAAGAAACTTTGGGATATAATAATTCCTTCAGGGCATACATTTTGAAAAAGGAACATTCTGAAAAAAAAATCAACACTATATTTTGCCATTAAATTATATATTTATTTATATTATATTTATTAAATTTATATACCGCCCTTCTCCCGTAGGACTCAGGGCGGTTCACAAAGTTTTTAAAAACAATACAACAAATTACAAAAATTAAAAACAATTAAAATGATTACATTAACCTTGAATAAATAAAATCCCAATTAGAATCCAATTAAAACCCCAATTAATACTCTCAGTCCAGGCCCGAAAGCTCAAAGGGGCCAGGTCTTCATGTCCCGGCGGAATGAGCCAAGGTCAGGGGCAATCCTAAGCTCTACAGGCAGCTGGTTCCAAAGGGCAGGCGCCCCCACAGAGAAGGCCCTCCCCCTGGGTATTGTCCGCCGGCAATCTTTTACCGGCGGTACCCTGAGAAGAACCTCCCTGTGGGAGCGCACAGGACGAAGGGAGCTTGATGCCGGCAGCAGATGCTGTTCTGTACCAGCCTACTACCAGCCCAGCAGATAAGGCAGGGACAACCCCTTTACAAGAAGGCAAGAGGCTGGAACTAAGCCTGCCAAATTTATGGACACAAAAGCAAACAGAGCAAAACAAGACACAAACCATGAAACAGGAGCTATTCAAACGGTTGCCTTCAGCAAACCAGCCCTCCCACGCATTCTCCTTCTAAACAGTTCAGGGCGTGGCTTCTCTCTGCCTCCTTCCGAGGTGCCCCATTGCCTTCCTCTGTTTACTCCTGATTGACTGCCTCCTGCGTCGGGCATCCTTGAACAGGGCCAGCTGTGGGTCATCTTCATCCAGGCTGTCAGGCTCACACAGCTGGGTCTGCGTTGTAACCAGATGGGAGGGGCCTGGCTGATGGCTCTCATCAGCAAGCTCTCCAACACCCTCAGCAACCTCTCCAACACCCCCCTTCTCCTCCTCTGAATCGTCCGACCCAACTGCCGAACCCACAGGCTGACCCTGAATCACAACAGATGCTCCCTCAGATATTTATTATATAAATTATTATATAATTTTCCTAGGCAGCTGATATTGGGGCATCATCAGAAATACATTCAATTCCTGATTTTAGACAACAGTTTAAGATTGAAAAATAAGGTATATTACAAAAAGTTTTTCCTAGTAGAGAAGCTTCATCTATGTAACAGAGACACAACATACACACAGTATATACCTGTGTGTTTGTTATCTCCATTTTTTTTTCTTTGCTTTCTTTTAGGTCTTTTTCTTTTTTTAAATTTTGGTTTGGAAAGCCAAACCAAGAAAACATACCTAGTATGGATATTGTGATTTTTACAGTAGAGTAGATGGGGAAAGATTTGTTTACTAAGATATTTTATGTTACTCTAAGTTGATTTTAATGGATTTCATTTGTGCTTATTAGTGCATTTTTCTATTATGCAACCTAATGTATTTTATCAGAACCCTGAAAAGGTTAGCAGTCTATTATTTTTCAAACTATGTTCCCAAGGTAAAGTTACGGCTAATGCCTTTGGGAAGACAGAGAAGGAAGAACCTAGATAGATTTATACAGACTGCAGCACATATAGATCTAATACAAATGATATCACTTATATCTATATACCATAGCAAAATGGTATATTAACTAGTAAAAATTGAATAAAATGCATGTCACTGACCTTCTTTTGTGTGCTGCATATTAAGAAAGATTCCCATTCTTCTGGCTGTTTCCAAGCCAGAATGGAGATGGATTTGATCCATAGCTATAATTCAGCTCATATCTGTATTTGAAAGAAATTTCAGATTGTACTTCCAATGAAACCTGCATTATTTGTTATTAAATCAAAATAGCATTTATTAGAGTATTGTATTAATACTATTCTGTTACTTACAAATTAACCAACCCTCCCCCTCACTGATTTTAGTTAAATCAGAATTATAGCTCATTTGTTGAGTTTATCATAATGGAAATAGGTAACAGATGTTTCTGGAAGAGACACTTCTGATCCACTCACTTTGCGCCTTTGAACTATTTTGGTTCTAGGGGAGAAAAAGACAGATTAAAAAAATGTTAGTAAGATTTTGGTTTCCTTTTCCCAGGCCAGGTAGGGGAACCTTTTCCACCCCAAGGCTTCATCTGGTTCCCATGTGGAAACTGCACATATACTGTAAATGCTGGAATCCATCAAGTTCTCGGCTTCCGAGTTGCTAATAGCAGCTTGAAAGGAACTGTTTCAACTGAGTCTCTGGGCTGGGGTTGCTTCGATGGGAAGTTCTTGGAGATTGTTGGCCAGATAAGCATATGTGACTATGTACTTACAGGATAAGAAAAGCTACTAGGTGTCAGCTCTTAAAGATAGATCAGAATAGGAATCCCATGTCATGTAGGTCAGTCTACTTTTATTATAAAGCTACAGTCACAGACTCTTGCAAGTCTGAATTAAGTGTCCCTCCTCCCTCCTTTTATCTTCATGAGAACTACAGAGGGTCTTGTCTAAGAAGTTTACTCAGCTTACATTCCTGTCCCAGACTCAGTTCTCTTTTATCTGGCTGTTGTATCGGTAGCAGCTCTTCCTTCTCATCCTCAGGGCTATTCCCCCTGCCCTCTACACTAGGAAGAAGGGCTACTAGTAGAATGAGACTGTCTCCCCACACCTGACATATTTTAAAATACCTATATGTGAGCTTCCAATAATAATAGGAAAGCAGAAATCCTATTGGTGGAAGGGACAATCTCATTTTACTTACTTACTCTCAGAGATCCTCCTGAAAATGGAGGCAGGTGGAGCAGCAGTGGGGAAGTGTCTACCTTGTTTGCCCTCCTCTTCCTTCTTTCTCCCCTGCCTTCAACTGCCAGAGCTTGGGACTGGTGCATTAGCTCTCACTCTGGGTGGGAGGAAGCTTGTCTATAAAATTGCCTCATTGCCCAGAAAAGTATACTTATCCCCCTGCCAGCACATCTGTCCAGACGTAATGAGGGTGCTTGTGCCCAAGTAGCCCTCATCCTCACTTTAATAAAAGAAAAACCTGAATAAATGGATACATATAGTATTTTCATAAAGGGAATAAACAATACACCTTATGGCCAGACTGCTGCACCGAGAATTGGAGATGTTGGAAGTCTCTCCAGCAAGCGGTGCCACATACTGTGTGAGCATGGGCTCAGGTATAGTCAAAAACAGTTCAGTGAATTTTTAAGAACATTGGTGCTTTATGCATTTCTTATAGGACCATAGCTAATGGAACAGAGCTCCCATGTAAAGGTAGGACCCAAATATAATATGGAGATGTAAGTGAGAGATCAATCTTCAATTCGTGTCTTTGAAAGTGCAAAATCTATGGTTACTGTGCCGCTGTTTATTATTAATTATTCTTTTTCATGTTTGTTTATTTATAGTTTGATTGGGTAGGTTGCAGTTATTGGGGTATTTTTTGGCATTTTTATGTATTTTTAAAAACTTACAATAGAATCAATAATAATATTTGCATAATTTACCTATTGGAGAAAATATGACTTGCCAAAGAAAATAGAAAAAAATGCCTCTTCTGGCCCACCCTATTATTAAATCGTTCTCTTACTATATGTGTTAAATCATAATATTATTTGTGGATGTTTGCCAAGAGTAAAAAAGCTAAAAGAATTTTGAAAGAGGACATCCCCTTGCCTAACTTCTTAATAATCTGAAAATACACACTGTAGTTGGCATCATTAATTGGACAGCTTTTTACTCTTGCAAACCTATCACTTTATCATAATTCCTTTACATAAACTACGTTTTAGGGAACCCATTCACTAAGTGAGAATAGTGAAACTTTGCTGTCAGTCTAACTGCAAAAAGGATCTTGGGGTCCTAGTGGACAATCAGTTAAATATGAGCTAGCAGTGTGTGACAGCAGCCAAAAATTCCAAGCAATCTTAGGTTGCATTAACAGAGGGATAGAATCAAGATCATGTGGAATATTAGGGTTAGAGTTAGGCCATACTTGGAATACTGCATCCAGTTTTGGTCACCACAATATAAAAAAGATGGTGAGACTTTGAAAAGAGTGCAAAGAGGAGCAACAAACATGATTAGGGACCTGGAGGCTAAAACATTGGATATGTCTAGTTTAATGAAAAGAAGGACTAGGGATGACATGACAACAGTGTTCCAATATTTGAGGGGCTGCCCCAAAGAAGAGGGGTCATCCTATTTTCCAAAGCTCCAGAAGGCAAGACAAGAAACAATAGATGGAAACTAATCAAGAAGAGAAGCAATCTAGAACTAAGGAATAAATTCCTAAGAGTGAGAATAATTAACCAGTGGAATGGGTTGCCTTCAGAAGTTTTGGGTGCTCCATCACTGGAGGCTGTAAAGAAAAGACTGGACAGTTGAAATGTTATAGGGCAGGGCTTTTCAACCAGTGGTACGGGTACCACCTGTGGTACATTGGCACCTGGCAGGTGGTACGCGACCATACTAGAAAAATGGTAGCAGGGGACAGGAATGAACTGAACTGGTGGCAGCTCCGCACAAGCCTGAGCGAGAGATGGCTGGAGCTGCAGGGCTGTCAGGGCTCAGCAGAAGTCCCAGGATCAGCGCCAGGCTCCAGCTGGAGCTCAGCGCTGATCCTGGTGCTTCTGCTGAGCCCAGAAGAAGCGCTGATCAGCTGGAATGTTGCAGCATCTCCAGGGTCTTGTGATTTACATTCAGATACTTGGCAACTGATTCATATTTATGACAGTCATAGTGTCCCAGGATCATATGAAGTAACCAAAACCTGCTGCAACCACCCAGAAAGGGGGGGGAAACAAAAACCAAACATCCCCAACCCTACCCCTGCTGCCAATCCTCAACAGAAATGCTCACAACAATGAAAACCTCGGACAGGAGGAAGAGTGCCGCCGGGCAGGCAGGCAGGTGTCTTGGTCGGCTATGGCTTGGGGGGCACTTTTTTCAGTGCCACTGTAACTTTGAACAGTCACTAAGCGAACTGTTGTAAGTCAAGGACTACCTGTACTTCATCTCTTTTTTCCTTTTTTGGGGGGTCATCAAGTTTTTGACACCTTGCTAGGCGACTGGTGGTACTCGGATGTTGCTATATCCTAAAAGTGGTAGAATGGGTGAAAAGGTTGAAAAGCCCTGGTATAGGGCATGGGTCGGCAACCTGTGGCTATGGAGCCGCATGCGGCTCTTTCAGTCATCTCCACCATGTGCAGTCCCCCCCCAAAAAAGGGAGACTAAAAATGTTCAACCAATCAATTCAAGCTTCTCATGAAAAAAAAAACTTGCGAAGTTTGAATTGATTGGTTGAACTTCTTTGGTTTGTGGGACTGCCCACAAACCTCTTTCCTTCTTCGGACTGCACATGGTGGCAGCGGAGGAAGAGACAGGAGGACTGGAAAGGTGAGTGGACCCTTTTTCTTCCCTGTGCGGTGGGTCTCCCCTTGCCCTGCTCTGCCGTCACCTTTGCTAGCCTGGGGGAGGGGTCGCTGGGGGTCTCGGAAGCTTCTCCTCTTGGCCTCTGCCTTTTGGCCATCCTGCAGGTGGCAAATCTATGGGCCCTCTTTCGAGAGTGTCAAGCCCTGTGGGCCTGACACATAATGGAGGGGGGAAAACCCAGTGCTAGCCCGCTGCCTCCCTCATGATCTCTGCACTGGCTGGGGCCAGCGCCAGGAGGCCAGAAGAATGCTGAGAGCTCTCTGTGGAGGCTGGGGATGGTTTCGGGCTTGCCACCTCCCCCCATTTCCTTCACTGGCTGGGCCAACGCTGGGAAGGCAGCAGAATACCAACAGCTCTCCGCAGAGGCTGGGGCTGGTTTCGGGCTCACTGCGTCCCCCCCATTTCCCTCACCGGTTGGGCCGCTGCTGGGAAGGCAGCAGAATGCCGAGAGCTCTCTCCAGAGGCCGGGGCCAGTTTCGGGGTCACCACCTCCCCCCCATTTCCCTCACTGTTTGGGCCGACACCAGGAAGGCAGCAGAATACTGCTAAGCTTGTAAGCCGCCCTGAGTCTTCGGAGAAGGGCGGGATATAAATGGAATTTAAAAAAAAAAGAATGCCAAGAGCTCTCCGCAGAGGCCAGGGCCACTTTCAGGAGACCAGCAGCTGCCGGGTCGCCACCGGGAAGCCAGAAGAATGCTCAGGGTGCCCCAGGCCCACCTCTTCCCTGCCCAGCGGGTCTCCCCTCGCCTTGCTCCGCCACTGCCTCGGCTAGCCTGGGGGGGCACTGGTGGTCTCGGAAGCTTCTCCTCTTGGGCCCCACCTTTCGGCCATCCCGTGGGCAGCTGATCTTCAAAGAGATTCCCTTGTGGTGATTCCCCCAGGCCTGCTGACCTTAGCAGCAAGTCCAAGCCATTGGCGCACTTCCCCCATTGCCGTTTGTGCAGGGACCTGGAGGCGTTCCTGCCGCCGCATGGGGATCCGCCTGCCTGGGGTTCAGCGGCAGCAGAGTTGGCGGTTCCTCTCGCTGCGCCCTGTCAGAGGGGGCACCGTTTACCCCTCCCCTCCCTCATGGTGATGCAGCACCTTCAGTCTTCAGATTCTGCCGCGACGTCGCCTCCGCCTCACCCTTCTCCTCTCTGCTGCCTGGCCCGAAAGAAGAGGAGCCGCCGCCACATCTCCACTGCTTTTTGCGGCTCCCAGATTTTGCTTTTTTGAGGGAACCGGTTCTGAGTGGCTCTTTCACCAATTCAGGTTGCCAACCCCTGGTATAGAGTTTCCTGCTTGAGTAGGGGATTGGACTAGAAGATCTCCAAGGTCCTTTCCAACTGCATTATTCTGTTATTCTTGTGAACAGCTATAATTGTGAATAATTAGTAATCTAGAATAAGATAGATATTCCCATTAGGAGCCATACAAGGTGAATCCAAACAGTTCAACATGGATGAAGATCAGAGCAATAAATATCAAATGCTAGGGAATGCAGTGCATGAAACACATTGAGTGAAAAAAATGCCTATGATATAATATTATTCTTTGATTACCTTGGGCTACTATACAGTATACTGTCATTCTTTTAATGTCATATTTTAATTCTACTTCAATAAAGCAAGGACAAATTTGTCTCACGATCATAAACTGGCATGTTGGCTATTTAGATAGTTAAAATAGGAGAACTTAAAAGATATGTAGGTTTTTAACATTGGGTCTGTTTTTAATGGTGGGCTTCCTTTCATTTGAACAATTAAGAACTATCTTTGAAAATTAAGTTTTATTTCTGTAGTGCAATGAAATGTCAAAATATTTCACAAACTGAAATAATAAAAGAATCCTGGAAGCAGATATGTCAAAATGGGGGGGGGGGGGAAATAACATTTTTAATTTAATGAGTTGATGAAATGTGTCAAAACAATCATTTGGGCTTTGAAACATCCAAATCACATTTTCAGATTTCTCTCCGAAAGTAAGAGTTTTGACAAAACTTCAGTTTTGACAAGATACTTTTTTCTAAGAGGGAAACAAAAGACGAAAAGAGGAGATAGATGTTTTGTTTTTTTTAACAACAGAATTAGCATTTGCATTGCTCGCATTTCTTTTTTTTTTTTTTGTTTTACTGAGGATGAGATTGGAACGGTATCCTTATAACAGAGTTATAACAATATAAATTATTGCTGTAAAAACAGCTTTCTATTATTTGAGTAGTTGGTTTTAAAAGCCATTATTTTTAGATAAGCCACAGATTATATAATTAGCATATCCCAACCATATTGCTCCTGCAGTTTTGAATTTCACATCCTCTGTCCTCTCATTATAATTGGTTTCTACGTCATGAGCTTGAAATGGCTGATTCTAAATAAGTGCTTATGTACCTTTCTCTTACAGTCTGAAATACTTCCTTAGTGATGAAGGTACAATTGTTAGATGTCGTAGATCAATTCTGGCAATCTATTCATCTAGTCAAATTCTGACCGGTATTTCAAAATTTCTTCTTAGGCATAGGCCATTGCAGAGGATAAATGCCACCCAGTATTAGAGCAGAGCTAGGCCTCTCTTCATCAGATTAATACAGAATATACACAATGTAGAGACTTTCCATTATAATTTATTGCTGGGGCTTTCAGACAGCTGGTCTGTAATGTTGCTGTAGCATAAGAATCTAAACAATAGGAAACTGGAAACTGTGACATGGCAGTGATATTTTTTTTATTTTATTTATCAATCAAATTGTTATAGTTGCCTATCTCATCAAAGGCAACTCTGAGTGGGGCACAAAAAATTATGATAGTGATTGCTTGCTTTCTATTCTGTTCTTCCTCCTTGAAGAAGACCCACGGGTTTAAAGAAAGACAATCAAAATAAAGTTAAATAAAACTGCCAGCAATAAAACCAACAATTGTAAAAAAAAAAAAAAAGCAACAACTGCATAAGTAAAGGTAAAGGTAAAGGTTCCCCCGCACATGCGTGCTAGTCGTTTCCAACTCTAGGGGCCGGTGCTCATCTCCGTTTCAAAGCCGAAAAGCCAGCGCTTGTCCGAGGACGTCTCCGTGGTCATGTGGCTGGCATGACTAGACACCAAAGGTGCAGGGAACGCTGTTACCTTCCCACCGTAGTGGTCCCTATTTTTTTACTTGCATTTTTACGTGCTTTCGAACTGCTAGGTTGGCAGAAGCTGGGACGAGTAACAGGCACTCACTCTGTTATGCGGCACTCGGGATTCAACCCGCCAAACTGCCGACCTTCTGATCGACAAGCTCAGCGTCCTAACCCACTGAGCCACCATGTCCCTGTAACAACTGCATACGAGCAGTAAAAATGGAGTTCATTTAAAAATGGGGAAGTGGTTTTCAAAAGGCAGTTTGAAACACAGTTGATCTTAATGTGTTGGTGTCCCATAAAAATGTGACTGAAGACCCATTTGTTCATCTATGATGAAAAAAGAAGCCAGAATGAGGTAAGGGAGGAGCAGTCATTCTCTTTTATAATTGGGGCACTACCACTCACTTACTGCCAGTGGGACTACCAACCTTCCCAGCTGAACCTGTGACACAGGTGGGAAATTTAGACGACGTGAAAGTTCATCTAAATAAATAAAGAATAAATAAATAATTGAGGGGAGCTAATATTTTAAGTATCTATCTTGTTAAAATTCTGATTCATAATAAACCATACTGAAAGTGTACTACATGGTCATAGATATCAGCAGGTGGGGATAAATGACAAAAGAAAGTAATTATGTTACTCTGCCCCTCATAGACTTGTGTGCAAATGCCACAATCCAAATATAAAAGTGCACAAAGCCATACACAGTTTTGTCATTTTGCATTTTGGCTTCATCTTGGGTTTGACCGTGAAACAGTTGGACAACTGAAAGAGAGAGAGAGAGGGGGAGAGAGAGAGAGAGAGAACATCCTTGTTCAATGCCAAATTGCCAAATACTAAAACGGCAGAAAGGCTAATATAATTGTCAATGATGAACACCATTTGAATGTTACACTGGCTTGGGATACAGCTTAATAAACAACCCAGCCGGGCATCCAACAGAGCCAGCCAGGGATTGGCAATGACCACCATTGTCTTGGACTGCTTTGGATCAACAGAATCCAAAAACAGCTTCCCAGAGGCCTGTCAGTATGGTTGCCACCACTCTGTTTGTAGCCTAGGAACATCTTTTGCTTGAAAATATTGTTGCCAGCAAAAACATTATCAGTCCCATCTCTTTTTCATTTCCCACTTTTAAAAGGAGGATGAATTGTGGGCACCCTGCAGAGATTCCTCCTAACAGTCAGGGTAATGGCAGTGGCTGACTTTGTGTGTACATGGTTGCATCCCACAGTAATGGAAAGAAGGAATGACCCTGAAGGACTGGAGGAAGAGTTGCTACCAAGACAACAACAGATAAAAGAAACCTGAATCTGTGGCACAACTGCTGAGAAAATGTCTCAGAGAAGACCCTCACCCCCAGTTCTCACAAAGATAGAGAGAGGCAGAGGGGACATAGATTCAAACTTGCAAGATTCGGTTGCTATAGCTCTATAAGTCTGCATGACACTGTGTTCCTGGTCTGGTCTATCTTGAAAGGCTGCCATTCACATCTGGATGCAGGTTAGCTTTGCATTTAAGTGCCATCAAAAACAACCTAGCTGTGGCCTTCCAGCAGTCATTTCAAGAGCTCAATCTTTCAGCAGGGTCAGTCAGTCCACCCTGAGACACAGAATGAGAAATGTTATGGTCAACAACAGAAAGCAATCAAAGTGTTTTGAGGACTTGGAAAAGCTGAGCAAGTCAAAACTTGACATATTTGTGGTTAGGGTTTTCCTCTGTTTAGGGAAGCTTTTATTGTGTGATACACCATCGCCCGCTTAATGTCCCTTTCAGTGGCTTGCATTTACACTACAACTAGAGGATGTTACTGGCAAGCTCTCTCCCCCAAAGTGATTTGTATTAATTTCTTTTCCGATTCTCTTCCTTTTATAAACAAGCAGGCTTAGATCCCTCTGTTCCATTTTTAGCACCATGTAGCCCATTTTCAGGAAATGGCTCAAATATTTATATATGCCTCTGCCCCACCTGGGAAAAAAGAAAAAAATATATTTCCTTCAACTTTGCTTTTGGTGAATTAGAGGCTAGAGTGTTTTCTTTTTTCTCTTTCTTTCTTTTTTTATTTAGAAAAAGGAACTCACTGTTAAAAAAAACAGATGATCTGCAGCAAGTGATCAAAAGAACCATTTCCCAAGTTTAGGTCAAGTACCCTTTTTTGGCTGCTTAAAATATCTGAGGACTCCTCCTGTTGTATGTTATAATTTAGACCCATATGAATGTTGCTATATTCAGCTTTAAACTCCAGTCTGAGTACTTTCT
The DNA here is from genome assembly GCF_947247035.1 of Vipera ursinii. Classification (NCBI taxonomy): domain Eukaryota; kingdom Metazoa; phylum Chordata; class Lepidosauria; order Squamata; family Viperidae; genus Vipera; species Vipera ursinii. Next base: position 174,210,468 of record NC_139512.1, on the reverse strand, counting down.
GGACCACTGTCCTGATGTGGTTAATCTACTGTATAATATAAGAACGCTATTTTTTTCTGACAAAAATAGTAGCTATTTCATTACTTTCATTACACAGCATGTTCAAGCTTGCTAAGTGAAGTGCAGAAGTTGGTTTAACACGATGGCCTATGGCCAGCCATTCTTCTGCCCTACCAACCTTCCACATCAGCATGCAAAGGCTTATTTTGGTTCTTGTCCATATGCTATCCATCATGCAAGAGAATGATGGACCTCGATTTCCTCTTCATGAAGAAATAGGTACTGATCATTCAAGCAGAATTTCTCTTCTGGATGTGGCCCCTGTGGTTGCCTGGCCTGCTAAAATTCCCGAGAAATTCTTCTTGGAATTTTCAGCCTTAATAAACCAACCAACCAACCAACTAACCCATTATTTTAGGAGAGAGAAAGAGAGAGAGAGAGAGAGAGAGAGAGAGAGAGAGAGAGAGAGAGAGAGAGAGAGAGAGAGAGAGAGAGAGAGAGAGAGAGAGAGAGAGAGAGAGAGAGAGAGAGAGATGTCTGATAATCAGGGCTTTTTTTTGTCAGAATGGAGTTCCAGCACCTTTTTTGGATGGAACCTTGTAGCGTAGGCAAGGTGGGTTGTATGACATGTGTGAGTTCCGGCATCTTTTTCTTTTACAAAAAAAGCACTGCTGATAATTTTTTATGAAGAAAATAAATCAGCAAGACAAGTTTGGACAATGGAAAATTCAAATCCATAAGGCAAACCTTTATATCACAAGCTGATTTGGAGCTTTATTCTTCAAACATAAAAGCATTTTTCTAGTGGAACAATTAAGGTTAAGTGTGCACACAGGAAGGTAGTTTTCAGAAGACTGGTCCATTAAAATCCCTTCATAAAGATGTATACAGGTAGTCCTCGACTTACAACCATGATTGAGCTCAAAATTTCTGTTGCTAAGTGACATATTTGTTAAGTGAGTTTTGCTCCATTTTTTTTTGCTATAATTTTTAAGTGAGTCACTGCAACTGATAAATTAGTACCTGGCTTCCCCATTAATTTTGCTTGTCCGAATGTCGCAAAAGGTTATCGCATGACCCTGGGACACAGCAACGGTGATAAGTATGAACCAGTTGCTAAGAATCTGAATTTTGATCACGTGATCATGGGGATGCTCCAAAGGTAAGTGTGAAACATGGTTATAAGGCACTTTTTTCAGTGACGTTGTAACTTTGAACAGTCACTAAATGATGTGTTGTAAGTTGAGGAAGAAGTGGGGAACCTCTTTAGGTTTATTCTAGGTAAAATGAGCCCTCCCCCCTTAATGACCTCTGATTGAAAAAAAATCCCTGTTTTTGTTTTCCCTTCCTCCCCAAAACGGGAAGAAAATGAAATAGATTACAGTTATGAAAAAAATAAAGCGTGTAATAGGTGCCGAATGGAACAGATACTGTACATTAGGACCACCTCAAAGTTATTGAGATGATTGGAAGACCACCCAATCAGTGCATTCTACAGCAGCAAATGTTAGCTCAGTTATGTACAAAGAAGCCTGTCCTTTGGACTGCATTCAATATATAAAGAAAATCTTAAAACATGCCCTTATAACAGGCATGCGGGACTTCTGACTTTTGCCTACTTGCTTGCATGACAGGTCACTGTGGTCTCTGTCATCTATCATCTGAGACTCCACAAATAAGCTACAGCCACTAAGCCTCAAATTGTGTTGAGACACCACTAATCTGAAGATGCCAATGCCTCAAAAGATCCTCTTCCTTGAAAAGTACATAGAGTTTTCTCAGTGAAAAAGCTAAGTGTTGGATGCTCTGCACGGATAGGTCTCAATGCTCATCGGTTCTTTCACAGCATCTATGCTCTAGGGGGACCTCATGACCTAGGGCAGGGGTTTCTTAACCTTGGCAACTTTAAGATGTGTTTTTTTTCAACTCCCAGAATTGTGGGAGTTGAATTCAATGTGTCTTAAACTTGCCAAGTTTGGGAAACTGTGATTAGGGGTGGGTGGGTCATGGCTTGACCATCTTTTATCTACATGTTTAATCAACAACCTTATACACATTAAGAATAAAAGCCCAGATGTCCCCAAGTTGGTATGCAAGTTGATGGAACAACTTCATAGACTTTAACTAATTTTGCCATGAAATTAACATGAAAGTTAATGTTCAAACATAAGCATTTTACAGTATAATTCAAAGTCCGTTAGGGTCAAGAATGGTGATATCTGTTAATAATGTCCTTGTTTGACCTTTGAGGCAGACAAGTCATGTTTTGGATAACCTCAGAGTACATCACAAGCCAAAGTCTCCTGTAATTTTGTGGGCTCCAGCAATATTACAACATCCTGTAAGGGAATTAATAAATGGTTGTTTTTAGTTTCCTCTGCATTTTCTTTTTCTTTTAGTCAGCAAGACATATTGTCTGTGCTGATAGAATTAATGTGAAGTGCCTAATGCAAAAAGCATTTCTCTCTCTCTCTCTGGCCTCAATCAGTGCAGCTGTGGAGATGAACCCACTGAAGGGCTATTTATACTATTTATTTCTTAATTGGATTTTTACTTTTTTTTAACTGATGTCATTTTTATATTTGTGCCTTTTACATGTTTGTTCTGGGCCACCCAGAGTCGCTTTCGGTGAGATGGGCAATGATACAAATTGGATAGATAGATAGATAGATAGATAGATAGATAGATAGATAGATAGATAGATAGATAGATAGATAGATAGATAAATTTGCTGTTTTGTTTATGGGAAAAGATGTCTGCTGTCAAGAAAACTGGTGGGTTGGGGGTTTTTTTTTGGTTCCTTTTGAGTTAGTCAAATCCTGGTAATTGCCTAGACAAGTCCCTGAAGTTTTCTTGGCAAGGTTTTTCAAAAGTGAGTTGCTTTTCCTTGCTTCCTAGGGCTGAGAGAATGACTGGCACAAGGTCACCCAGTTGACATTGTGGGCAAATCAGGATTAGTGGTCATGGTCTTCCAATTTGTAGCTGGATGCCTTAACTACTGCACTTTCTCTGTTGCATTGGCTACCTGTTTGAACATCATATCTCCAAGCTTAGGTTGGCCCTGACCCCGCAGCCTTTTCGAATTCCTTGTGAAAACCTGGATGTTTCCCCTAACTTCCCTCAGCAAGTTAGTTGAGGCTTTCGCATATTACTAATTCATCTTTGACAGGTGTTGTCATTCTCTGTCGACATTCTGTGTGCCAATTCTATGTTTTTATTATGTTGATGTTTGTTTTGTATTTTCTATTTTTTTTTTGAAAAAAATAAAATCTCAACCTCCCAGAGTTGCAATTGTGAGATGAGCAGCCATACAAATCAACTAAGGAAACAAATTAATAAACATGGAATAGATCTTTGGTTTGGATGTTCTACTATGTCGATGCTCCAAAATACAGTATGTGGTAGTGAGGGTGAGGAGGAAAGAGTGTCGGAAGCAAGCACTGATCTGTGAGGTCCAAAGAACTGCTATTTTTCCTCTGACCTGCCTTCCCAAAGGTTTGGTATTGTGCCAGCTGTAGGGCAAATTGTCTCCATCTCGGTCCAAAAGACTAAATGCAGCTGATCCTCTAAATCATTCTTCCAAGGCTAATTGATATATTACCCATAAAGTGTAATTGAGCAACCATCTAATGTCCACAAACATTCTGCAGAAATAGGGAGAAGTTGAAGGGACTTCGGTCAGGGGTAGGTCCTTCTCCAGGAAAGTTGAACAGGAGCAAACCATCTTTTCTTGCGAACAGGACTGATTAAAAAAAAAAAAGCAGAACTGGTACAGGTTTTTTAATTCTCTTCAGATCAACCGGAAAGCAGCAAGGCAGGCTGCTGGCAGTGCAGGGAGACCATCAGCAGGGAAAATAGGATGCACGCATGAACATCTGCTCCAAACCCCTTGAAAAGTAACCATGCAGTAGCGTGGGAGAAACATCTGTGCAGTGTAAAATAAATGTCAGCTTTTGCAATTCAGGCAGGTTGAGTGGAGAAAGACAAAGGACAGCTTAATGTTGTATCAGCATTGGTGGAATAGTGTTGCTTTCCTACCACTAAGGCACAGCGAGTCCTTTTAACTGGGAGCCTAAAACGTCTTATGGGGCAGGGTCTGAGAGCGACACCCCTCCTGTGCTGTTAACCTAGCAGGAAATGGGAAGGATAAAAAGGCTGAGAGTGCACTTAAAATCCCTCCTGTTTGTGGAAATGGCAGGCTTTTGATAAATAACTGTATTTGCTGTTCTGACAAATTAAATATTTAGTAGGACCTATTTTGCCATCTGTTTGCAAGGAGAGCAAAAAAAAAAAGAAAAGAAAAGAAAAGAAAAAGAAAAGAAGAAAAGAAAAGAAAGAAAAGTCAAAAACTCTTTGCTTCAAACAACAGTTCCACAACCTTGTTTTCCCTGCATTTTAGGCAGAATGTAACCTCACTGAGGTTACCCTGAAGGTTGGAAGAAAAAAAAAAAGAGAAGGTGGGCCTACAGGCTACAGTTAGCTATTTCTCTTTCCTTCTTTTTCTACTCTAGATTCATTCTCTCAGACCTCTTCTCAGAGACAGGGGAAAGCTGCGCAAGAGGAAATTGCTCCCACCCCAATATCTTTAGATAATAATAATCTGACACTTGTGTTGTTCTCATTCCCATGTGCAAGTCTAGATCCAGGGCTGGAGGAGGTTTTCGATGTGGGGGATATTGATCCAGCAAGGGGTATATCACCAATGACAACAGACTTTTGCAACCTGACCCCCCAACAGATGGCTTAGAGTTCCGGGTCCCAAACTCCCAGCCAGTAATCCTGGCCTACCTAGGCATTCTGGCAGTGACTTTCCAGAATTCTTCAGAAGCTTCCTGATATGGGAAAGTTGATTTAAACTATCATTATGATAACAAGAACACATTTCATGCCTGATTAAAGAAAGAAGGAAGAATTCTTCCTCTCAGCCCTGAAAGTTGGTTCTTCTGTTTGCCTGTTGCTTATCTATTGGGGCAACAAAATCTTTCTGCAGATGAGGGAATTAAGAATGGGACTATTCTAACAAAATTTTCAGGACAGGGCAAGAAATTCCTCTCGGACAAACTTTATTTGGGAAATCTCTAGATTGGCCGATAAGGGGCCAAGGTCCAAGCTATACCAACCTCTGTTGTGCAATGAATAGCAAAGACGTAAAGTGCTGCTTAAAGGCTAGTTCTGGCTTCCGCTATGGCAGACCCCCAACACAAGGGTGATGCTGGCCCATGTTTTCTTTTTGCAAGAAGCGATTTAAGCAGTCAGTTCTGAAGGTGCAAAATTATGGTTCTTGTAGAGAAAACAAGTTGTTCAGGCAGGTGCCCAGCAATGAAAATCCAAGGTCTGTTTCTTCATCCTGCCTTTTGTTGGCCACTTTCCCTCTACCTGTCTTATCCCTTGATCTTACTTTGCACCGTAGGTAATAAGCATCTGGCAGGCCAAGTCTAGTTGGTGAATGGGCAATTATCCAAAACTCAGGTGTGTCGTCCTCTGCCCCCCCCAAAAGGCATTTATTTCTAATACAGACCTGCCTGCAAATAATTTATGAGCTAATAATATTTACAGCTTCTACACCTCCAAATACCTTATTGTTCTTTCGCTGTCTTTCTTCTACGCAATGGAAATGAGCTTGCCTATGATCTTTATTCCCCCAGCAGATAAATATAGCTTTGATATGTGGATTCTTAGTTACAATATATTTTTGTTAAAAGCCAATTAGCACATGGAGAGAATTCAGAGCAGCTTTACAAGCCATTGGATTTTGGCCAGCGAGCCATTATGCTGCAAAACTTTAATGTCTTTTTATGCATTTTTGGTGTGCAGCTGGATTGTCCAGAATGGCCCAATTAAAAAAAAATCAGGGAAGGAATGATTTCAACAAAGATTTAAAATAAATCCCACCTTCAGTCAATTTCCTAATTCATAGTTTGTTGATAAGTGATCTAAGGACCAAATTGATGTGATGTAAGAGAAGCCTAATTAGGTTCTTTCTCTGTGTTGGTTGATGTTTAATTAATAGTCAGAGTGGGAGTAAACTCGTATATTATTATAAGGTCCATATTTCTCTGAAGGCCAAATCATTGTTCCCCTGTCTCCTGTATGGCAAATTGCAACTTGGGGAAGGATTTTATCAGGAGAAGTACATAACAGAATTCCACTCTCTTTGGCTAATATCAGTTAAAATAAATGTAGGACAATCCTGGTCACAGCTGCTCTGGATTATGTTGGCTTGGTTTATAAGCTGCATGAAAAAAAAAAAACCTGTTGGCTCTGATCCCCTCAAGGGACTAGTTTTTGCTTTCTTCATCTTCTTCTCAGTTTAGCTTTTCAGGTTGACTGGCCTGTGGTAGCCAACTGTTGTATTCTGACCAGAAAGATCATTTACTGCTCCTCAAATGAAGTGCTTTTCATTGGAACCGGTCACCCCATTCAGCTCAGAGTAAAAACCAGGTAAAGCACCAAATGATGGACAAGAATGTGTGAAATGGCTCCAAAGCCCCCAAACCTTCAGCTACATATTCTATGATTTGGACCTCAGAACAGACTTCAGTGCATTAAATGTAAGAGTCATTGATTGAGATGGGCAGCTATAGGAATTGATTGATTGTTTGAACGAACAAATAAGTAAGTATATTTTAGGATGTGTTTAGCCTGATTCAAAGGGATTGGGGGCACTGAGTTTTATAGCTTGACATCAGCATCCACAGCACCCAAAAGGGATGCAGGGTTTGATATATGTATGATGATGTCCTTATGGATGTGTCACCATTTTGATGTCAATACAATTTTCCACACTGCTGCTTGTTGGCATTTGATCCTTGACTTTTGGCTAATCTGAAACAAACTAAGCAGGATCGGACTTCATAAGTGTTTGGATAGGAGACTGCCAGGAATTTGCAGAGCTATTGGCCTGTCCAAGAATTTGAAAAAGTGTCCTGGAAGAACACCAGGTTAAATCTCTTCTGTACTGATGCCAAGAAAATTACATGGTTTGGGAAGACATGAAGGATCAGGCTAAAGACAAATCATCATGAGGAAAATTTAGCTGCTTGTTAAGAGTCGACATTAACTTGATGGCACACTGCTGCCCATGCCATTGTCTTCATCTTGTCCCTTTCTTGTGAATGAGATTGCCACTGTGATGCAGTGGTTAGAATGCAGTACTGCAGGCTAACTCTGCCCATTGCCAGGAGTTTGATCCTGACCGGCTCAAAGTTGACTCAGCCTTCCATCCTTCTGAGGTTGGTAAAATGGCAACTCAGATTGTTGGGGCAATATGTTGTCTCTGAAAACCTCTTAGAGAGGGCTGTGAAGCAGTATGAAGCAGTGTCTAAGTGTTATTGGTATTGCCTTAAGCCATTCTTAGCTGTAGCGGTGATATAACAGTATATTCCCTCTTATTCCAGCAATGTCCAAGTTTGGGGTATTGAAACTTTCTCTGCCATGAATGGACTGTATTCTCTGTGGTGCAAGAATTGTTGACCAGATTGCTGCCTGATGGAGGAACCAAGTAGCCAAGGCAGGATGGGATGTCCTGAGCATCTTGCTTCCCATTCTGAAATATGCTCAATTTGCTGGACATTGCTTTTTCCCAGCTCGGCCTTTGCAGGCTTCAGTCTCTTGGAACTCTCCTTCGACAGTGGACTCCACCTGGATAGAGAAAACAGATGTCCCTTCCTTCCCTGTTGGGTGAAATGTGCTGCTGAATTTGGGGGAAGGTGGCTTTGCAATGAAGGAAGCGTTGAAATGTATCCGTTCCCTTGGAGAGAACAAAGTCTGAGTAAAGCATTAACACGTACATTAACCCAGATCACACATGGCAATGCAAATCCTGCCTCCCTTGCTTACATAAAGTGTCTCTTTTTATAGCATCCTCCAAGACCTAATACAAATATTAGCTATCATTCTCCTATTAATTATTGTTAAAGATTTAAAGGGTCAGGGAGTCTAAACCTAATAATGTTTTGGTCACTGTGGGAAAGGTACAGAAAGATTCCCTGTGTGATTTGGTGTTCCTTCTGCAGATGCGGTGCTGGCATGCATACCCTTAATGACTACTGGTTTCACAGAGAAAAAAAGAAATGCATTTATAAAATGCTTACATTGCTAAACTACCCTGAAAATATCAGAACTACTCTTGCTTTTTTACATTTTTTATTTGAATTAATATCTAGCCAATGCTTTCTTTGAAAGACAGCTTATAAGAGGCTCTCATCCAAGGAACAATAAGTCTACATCTGCTTATAGCGTTGTAGCATACAATTCCCTCTGATAGTTCACTGGGTTCTTTTCAATGTCTTCCTCTAGCTCATACTTCCCTTTTTCCATTTTGCAAGTATATATGGGCTGCCAGAAACTGTTTCAGAGAGTGCCAACGTTATTAAAACTCTAACCTGGAGAAACTAAGCCTGTGGCCTTCTTTAGCTGCCTAAGCCCAAGCTAGTTAAAAAAAAAGGTGGGAATTGTCATCCAGGAACACCTTGGAAGCCACAACAGCCCAAAATTATTGGTCAACTTTCAAACTAATTCTGCTGCAAGGTTCTCATCTTTTTTTTGCCTCTGTTTATCGGTTTATTTAAGGGGATGCGGTGGCTCAGTGGGTTAGGACGCTGAGCTTGTCGATCAGATGGTCGGCAGTTTGGCGGGTCGAATCCCGAGTGCCACGTAAGAGAGTGAGCTCCTGTTACTCGTCCCAGCTTCTGCCAACCTAGCAGTTCGAAAGCATGTAAAAATGCAAGTAGAAAAATAGGGACCACTACGGTGGGAAGCTAACAGCGTTCTGTGCGCCTTTGGTGTCTAGTCATGCCAGCCACATGACCACTGAGACGTCCTTGGACAAGCGCTGGCTCTTCGGCTTTGAAACAGAGATGAGCACCAGCCCCTAGAGTTGGAAATGACTAGCAGGCATGTGCGGGGGAACCTTTACCTTTACTTTACTTAATCAAAGGAATGCCAGGCTACCAGACATGAGTCCAAGGAAACAGAGCTGCTCAAATGAGTCCAAGGGTCAGGCCTGATGGGCTTTTTTCTCTTTGGGGGACCAAACAGGGCTCTCTGGGTCAAAGGCAGAATACAAATTTAAAAATTTAAATTTTAAAATTTAAAGTACTAATAATTTGAAACCTAGCACTGATTTGTCCCTGGAAACACCCTGGAATCCTCACATTGTTCAGGGTAACCTCCTTCAAAGGTAGATAGAACTTTATTTAAGATAGGTAAAGAACAACGAACTTGGGGATGTGAATGTGTAATAGATTCCATGCAATAATTGGGTTGATTGTTTTTACCGTCTCCGTGGTCATGTGGCCGGCATGACTAGACGCCAAAGGCGCACAGAGCGCTGTTACCTTCCCACCGTAGTGGTCCCTATTTTTCTACTTGCATTTTTTACATGCTTTCGAACTGCTAGGTTGGCAGAAGCTGGGATGAGTAACAGGCACTCACTCTGTTAAATAATTGTCCATTCCTTTGATTAGCAGTGGACAATTATTTTCTACCAAAGGGCTTTGGTTTATTTTTCTGTGAACTGATCATATCAAAATGCAACAAGAAATATGTTACTTTTCCTAAACCTGGGAATTAAGCACTTTTAAGCTCTTAAATTGTTCCATTGCTGAACAAATAGGTTGTAGCAAATTTCAGTCACAAATCACACTGACACATTTTGATGACAAGTTTGGAAGATCTTGACAAAGTAGCATAGAAAAATGTAACAGACATAAGATGTGAGTTGCCTTGCTTGATCTCAGATCTTTCCAGAGTTGGCCTTACCCGCCATTGCATGATTAGTTTGAAATAAGCCTGCTGAATTGTAGACAGCTTCCTCTCAAGTCAGCATGCAAAGGATTGGAACCATGGGTTTCTTTATGTTGCAATTTGGGAGAGATGCCAATGGAATGGGAGTCATTTAGTTTGCACTCAAACTTCCCCAACCAGCTGGAGTCATCTCTAAACCTTCAGTGCATAGAGATTTCATAGTGCTGTCCTTCATATCTCTCCTAATTACTGACTTGGGTTTTAAAAACCCAATGAATGTATTTATTATACAGGTGATGATAATTTCTGAAGGGGAAACATATTAACAATTCCCTATGAAAAACCACAAATTATTCTTGGAATCAGAAGATGTGAACCATCATTTTTGCCAGCAAATTCAATGTGGAAGGGAAATTATTCAAAACCCTTTCTAAAGTGAATCTTAGATTGGGAAGAAAAATTAGTTTAATTAAAGTTCTGAAGATGTGTGTCAGAAGAGGGAGACAATGTGCTCATATAACTTGTTCTCCAGCAAACAGATTGGAAAACAAAGAGCTTTCATCGCCATGCCTACAATCGTACATGCTGGTTGGTGATGCTCAAGTGGTAAGGCTATGACATTATTTGAACACTGGTGGGGAAGAATGGACGTGCTTAAAAGTCAGTTGGAGCTCCAATTCCTTTGTCTAGATCAGAGGTGTCCAACTGCCGGCCCATGGGCCGGATGCGTCATGCGGAAGCTGCGCCCGCCCCATTGCCATCAATGGCAAAACCATGCCAATATGCTGCACAACATCACGTGACGTCACGAGTTTGACATGTCTGGTCTAGATTTTCACTTAAAAAATAGAAAAATGGACTCAGCTGAATATGAAGGGATTTTGAGACAGCAAAGGTGAAGATGGTGAATGAAGAAATGTAAATTCAGAGTGGCCACATCAACAACTATCCATCACGATGTTAATTCTGCCCATTTGAACTTGTGTCCTGAGGTCAGATATAAGTTATGTGATTTGCACTACAACATGCAAGAAAAACTTTATCACAGTTCCCTGTTGTTATCCTCTGTGGATACCTGTGATCAACAAAACTGAATGTATTTGTTTGGAGATGGTTTCATCTGACTGGGCAGTTTTCAGGGGTTTTCCTTCTGCAAGAAGCCTCCCCCTCTCTTTGCCAGACAGTTAATGTGCCACAATTTAGTACCACAGTGAAGAAATAAAACAAATTTAACATATGGCTTGGAGCGACATGTGTATGTAGCTAGTTTGTCAATATCATCACTGATACTGAGAATTATTTCACAGAGGGTGGTGAGGTCTATTTCAGTGGAATTTCACATTTTAAGTCTGTGATTAAAGAATTAATTGTGTATTCATTAATTAATGTGGAATTGCAAGATATAGTCAGTTAATCAGTGTGATTAATTGAATAGAATGGCAATATGGTATTCAAATACGTAATAGATAATTGGTGAGTTCAGAGAAGAGAATCTAGGATTTTAGAAGAGGAGGAGCTGTGTCACAACAAGTCTGGGGAAGTCTTTCTTCTGCAACATGGTGCCCACCTCAGCTTCCACAATTCCCTGCAGTAATGGAGTATCTCCTTTGCCAAGGATTTCTGGGGGTAATGGACCAGTGGTCCATTCTCATCAACCTTGGCCATCTAAAATGACTCGGGCTCTTCAAAATCTTGATGGAATAAATCAGTCTCCTAATGTCATATATTTTTTAGCACTGGACTATTGGGCTCAGGTTTGACATCACAATTTGTCAAGACTTAAGAACATATTTTTAAAGAATTGTTAAGCACTTCCCACACACCCCACTCTCTCAGCTAAACTTAGAGCAGTGGGTTGGCTGTGTGGTTTCTGAAATTGCTTGATCAGTGAGAAATACCAACGGATGAACAGGGCAGTTGTTCCACATCCTTGTTTTCAGAACAAATTAATTGAACAGCTAACCTGTTCATCAAAGGGCAAGTCCATTCAGACATCACAAAATTAGCAGACAGCCATCCTCTATTTAGCAATTCTGTTCAAATAGTTTGTTTATTAAATATGTGACTGTGTTGCTGCCAAACAATCTTGATTCTGGGAACATGAACTTTAAAAATATCAATTATTGCAAGACTTATGATTAAAGTCATGGGAGTTGGCAGGATACTTGGAATCCAAATGTCGCAGTGACAGCAATGAGAATTTGCTTTCCATTGTAGTCTGATATTTTATTTATTTTTATCTTGCCTTTATTATTTTTATAAATACCTCAAAACGGCAAATGTACCTAATACTCCTTTCTCTTATTTTCCCCACAACAACAACTTTGTGAGGTGAGTTGGGCTGAGTGAGAGAAATTGGCCCAAACTCACCCATGGCTAAGGTGGGACTAGAACTCACTGTCTCCTTTCTAGACCAAACTGCCTCTGTTGGATAGGCTTGGCAATTTGACTATGTTGGAGATATATCCAGACTACAACTGAGAAGAGCAAATGTATGTTGTCCTTATTTCGTTGGGTTCCATCCATTTTAGGATGATTCTTTCTTCGCTAAAGAAACTAACCTGAAATATCAGTATATACAAATAAAAAGAGCTTCTGGCTGTTTTTCATAATGTCCTTCCTTCCTAGGAAGGTGGAAGATTCTGAGAGAGACTGGAGCTTGATATTGCTCTTTTGAAATGATCATTTCCTGAAAGAAGAGTTTATACCCTTTCTGGAAGCTTTCGAGTGGTTAGTGGCACTTGTTCTATACGAAGGAGAAGCAATTGGTAGAAGGAGAAGCTGATAGAAAGAGGCTCCTCTGTCCCAAACTCTAGAAAGCTGCTGCCAGTCAGAGCAGGCAAGGCTGAGTGAGGTGGCCCTACAGTCTGATCTCCCAACCTCTTTAGGAGCTGCTATATAGCTTTGTGTCCTGCTTTTCATTCAGGAATTTCAGGTGATGAATTAGTGCTCCTTCTTCCTCAGAGTCAGTTGACAGTTGGAGCCACTTATAAGCCTAGTTAAATAAACATTTTCCCTATGACAACAACCCTGGCTGAACTGAGAGGGCCCTGAGAGGACCACCTTTTTGTGACCAAGAAAGGACTAGATGCTTGGTCTCACCACTCCAACCCCTTCACCTCCTGTTCCACACTGGCTGTCATTTGTAATCTGCTCTGAATGGATCCAAATGATATCTGTCTTATGACATGCAGTGATATGTGATGACCATAAGTGAGAAGTTACAACATGATTTATTGTTAGGGCATTTTGCTTTTTTGATACAGAATAGAAAAGAAAGGCATTCAAAATAGTGAATGGAATAAAGATGGTAGGGCTGCATACCTTTCTGCAAGGCTCTCACCTTACTAGGAATAGCAGAATCATTCTGGATTAATTAAGCAAGGATGAAAATTTATTTGGCAGAAAGAGGTGGGGGGAAGGGAAATATTTGAAGTGTCACAACACCTACGTTTTATATTCTTACCCATCTCAGTCTTTGCAATTCATCTGATAGCTTAAATACTATAAATTTAGTTGAAGATAACAGAACAGATGGGGAAAACATATGGTTTGTAGGTAGTGTGTGGTGGTTGGTATTTGTAGTACATTAGGGGAATTTATTTTATTTTCTCTATTTTCTAGTATAACTTTTTTCATACTTTTTCAAGCCCCCCCTTTTTTGAAAAAAATTACATTACGTGAAATAGTGGTTAATTATAGCAGTTCAACCATACTTTTTATCATCCATTTTCTGTCTTTGGTGTTTATAACTTTATGTAATATGTTGCTCTAATTTGAACTTAATTATTAGACTCTGGATCCCTTTGTAGGATAATTTTTCAATTCTATTTTTAGCCAACAGAGCAACCCTATATATAATTCCTCAGAAGTAAGTCCTATTGATTTTAATTGGACATATTCTTGGGAAAATGAAGACAGAATTGCAAACTTCATTTCTCATTAGCAAAATAATAGCTATATGCTGTCATAACTTTGAGACGTTTTGAAACATACATACTGAATAGAGCTGGAAGGGGCCCTTGGAAGAGACCCTATACCATTCCAGAAAAGTGCCCATTCAGTCTCTTCTTAAAAGTCTCCAGTGATGGAGTATCCATGACTTCTGAAGGCAAGCTGTTCCATTGGTTAATTGTTTTCACTGTTAGAAAGTTTCTCCTTAATTCTGGGTTGCTTCTCTCCTTGATTAGTTTCCCTCCATTGTTTCTTGTCTTGCTTTCTGGAGCTTTGGAAAATAGGTTGACTCCTTCTTCGTAGGGGCAGCTCCTCAAATATTGGAACACTGCTGTCATGTCATCCCTAGTCCTTCTTTTCATTAAACTAGACATACCCAATTCCAGCAACTGTTCTTCATATGTTTTAGGCTCCAGGACCATAATCATCTTTGTAGCTCTTCTCTGCACTTTTTCCTAAGTCTCAAAATCTTTTTTACATTTGGTGCCCAAAACTGGATGCAGTATTCCAGGTGTGGCCTTACTAAGGATTTATAAAGCGGTACTAACCAATAGAACCCTGGTGGCACAGTGGTTAGAATTAGTGGTGGGATTCAAATATGAGAACAACCGGTTCTCTGTGTGGATACTGCTTCCAGAAGTCCATTCTGGGCCTGGGCAACAAAAAATTAGCTACCAGTTCTGCCGAAGTGGTGTGAACTGGTTGAATCCCACCACTGGTTAGAATACAGTACTGCAGGCAAATTCTGCTGACTACCAGCTGCCACAGCAGTTTGGCAGGCTGATTCTCACTGAATCAAGTTTTACTCAGCCTTCTATCCTTCCGAGGTCAGTAAGATGAGGACCCAGTTGTTGGGGGCCATATGCCGACTCTGTAAACCTCTTAAAGAGGGCTGCAAAGTACTGTGAAGCGGTATATAAGTCTAAGTGCTGTTGCTATTACTATTACTTCTTGTGATCTGACCGATTTGCTGACTGACCAGATTGCATACAGTCCTGACAGCATAACTTGTCTGAACAATGGTCATGACAATGAACAATGGAGTGGAGGAGAATCTCCACTTTTACGCATTAAGGAACACTTGATTTCTCTTTATTATATTGGTTTTCTGGAGGGATTTACTAAGAATTTAAATTATGCCTTTCTCCTTTGCACATCAAAGCTTAATGGGTGATCCTTTGCTTTGCTACCATACCTTTGATTTGGATGACAGGAGAACAAAAGCTAATTGATACAGTCCCTTCTTTAGATATCTTGCACAAGTCACTATGATGTCCTTCTGTTATGACTTCATAGTTCAAATGACATGAATAATGTAATCTGTGTAAGTCATAAATTAGATACTGTTGTACAATATTTGTGTCATTTGTGTAACAATGGCACCAAGCTCATGGCATTCTTTGTCCATTCCCTCCCCTGCCCCCAACCATCTCCCCATTGATACTCATTGATACCTATGCACACAAACATATACTCTTTTTGTCTAATATATGTTTTAAGACCCATTGGATGGGATTTTGTGACAGAAAGCTGAGAAGGTTGTCAAAATTCAAAGACATTCTGGAATGAGAAAGAGGAATAAGTGCAGGATTTGGGTATTGTACCAAACACAGTTGCCATTGGCTGACAAGAACCTTTTATCAAGTGCAGCACTGCACATAGCTTGAAAGACAGGGAGGGTACCATTTAGGTTCATAAATCCCTGGTCAGCTACTTTGTTCATTTGTTTGCTATATCTAAGAATCTGATCACGGAACAAGGAATAAAACCTTGTTTCTGCTCAAATATCACCCATCCCGAAGCCCATTTCCCTAATCAGGTTGACAGGGAGACTTTCTGTTTGGCATTGAAGACCCCAAGTGGATTGGGTTTGGGACAGCTTTAATACTTATGTTCAGGCCATTTTATCTTAGGTAGTTCAAGATTTCATGGCTTCTATGACAATGACGAGCTTGTCTGTAATGATTTGCTGACTCTGATGATCACTAATTAGTGGAGGAACCACTAATAACTCAATTGTCACAAAAATATTATTTGATCAGGCTTCATCTTCAGATACCCATACCCATAGCTGTATGGAGGGATTTGGTTTGATAGTCAAACATAAGCATTGATGAACCAGGTAGGTTTTTAATTGTGATGGAAGCATTCTGCTTCAACCACTCATACTACCGAAGCTCTGGTTTCTATTTAGAATGAGCAGGTACCAAAGTCATTAAGGCAGTTCTTTCTCACACCCTTGAACAATTCATAGAGCTGCTGTAGCTCCAATAAAATGCTTTTCAATCAAGTCAAAAATTTCTATTTTGGTCTTCTCCATCCACAGGACATTCTTCCAAAAGTCTTCTGACATATCCACAGAGTATTTGGGAGGCAATGTTCTTTTTGGAGGGTAGTGACTGGTTAGGGTTAGGCTAGATTACTGTAAAATGTTTATATAGAGCTGTCTTTGAAGCTGGCCCATGAATCAGCGGCACTGCAGTGCTGTCAGAGCCTAGATCAGGGGTGTCAAAGTCAATTTCATTGAGGGCCACATCAGCATTGCGGTTGCCCTCAGGGGGCCGGTTGGATATGGCCCGGGTGGGCGCGGCCTAGTGGGTGGGCGTGGCTGGAGTGCGTATGGCCTACTGGGTGGGCATGGCCAGCTCTACATCGTTCGCATCAAGGGTGCCTATGGGGGCCTGGGCAGGAGTGGGACAGATCTGAGGGTCTCTGGGCCAGGGCCAAGGCAGTGGGGGCCATTCCCTCACTGTTTCCAGGATGGCTTCGCGGGCCACATGAAACCACTTCATGGGCCGCATCTGGCCCCCGGGCCTTGTGTTTGACATGTCTGGCCTAGATGGTCAAAACGCAGGGTACCAAATCTGTGCTAGTTGCATTATTTACTGGTGAAATTCAGAGTGCTGGTCTTGATATTTAGGACCCTAAATCAGCAGAAACTACTACTGCATTCAGATTGCAAGTGGCGAATCCCCACTAGTGGGCCCTTTGAGGAACAGAGAAACTAGCCTAGATATGCCTTCTGTTTGTTCTCTACAGTAGCAAAGAGTTTGGATCCAGGTTCTGGAAGGACTGCCTGAGTCAGTGTAAAATTGGATTGTAACTTCTGAAAAAAAATTCTAGTTTAAAACCTACCTTTAAATCCATTAATTGATGGGTAATAGGGTCCTTAGCGGGGCATTCTTACTCTATGAAAATATTTCCACTTGTAGATTTCTGTAAAGAGTTGAAATCCTACCTGTTTCAAATGATAGATATTGTATTAGTCATGCTGTTGTTTTTAAAGTATGCATGGCACTAGCTCTGGAAATGTTTGATTCATTGGCCACATTATTATTAATTGCATTTTTAATGTTTTATTATACTTTTATATGACCGCATTTCCATTTGTTACTGCCTTGGCAGTACTATTTTCAGAAAAATAACAGTTTAAGGCTATTTTAATTCTTTGAGGAATTGGTGAAAAACTAGTGATCTCACTAATTAGAAGCCATTAATTACATTTCACTTAGCATCCTCCAGAGATCTAAAGCAGATATTTTGCACAGGTGACTTAGTGTGCCCCTCCCCCTCATACAAAGGAAATGTTTATGGCTGTCAAAGAGGACAATGTTTATATTTCTCCTTTTTTTAATGCCTACCTGATCAGATACCTCCACATAATAATGTAGCTGGACTTGGACTTTTAAAAAACTTTTGTTCTTGGTTTGTTAAGTATGCCTTACTGGGATTATCTTCCAGAGTGGGGGTGGGGGGTGGGAGGAAGAAAATCATGTCTCTAAATAGAATCAAGCATGGTATTTCTGTCCAAAGGACTTGAACTTGAGGGATGCGGTCTCAGGCCCATTGGGTTCCTTTTCTGAGCCCCTCCCCTTTAGAGAACATAGAGGGTTGAAAGGTTTTGGTAAAGCACCAGACAATGGCAGCGGTTTTCAGAGAAAGAAATGAAAGTTAGATGGGCTTAACCCACTGAAGAAAGCAAAAACTATCAATAGACTCCCCCCCACTTTCAGGGAAAAATATTATGTGTATATACTAGAATGCACTTTCTTAAGTCTTCCTCTTTAATCACATTTTGGACTGAATTAATTGTAATTTTTGCTCTCTGTATTGTACATAACACATTCAAAAATATTGACAAACTACTCCGAATCTATAAAACTGGTCTGTCTTTTTTTTTGCTACAGTCTTATTTTTTATCTGCTGAAACACACATTTCATGATCAAATAATGGGACAAGATTATACACCCCTCAACTTTAAACTGGGATTTACTGACAGTTATGGATGTGTTCTCTATCTTTTCCCTGAACTCCTGAAAGCAATGCAAAGTCCTTTAAAAACTTGGCTTATAGATTATGAAGAACAGCAGAATACAGTACAACCTTTGCTGCTCATCAATCTTCCTGCTTCACCCTGACCTAGGTTATATCTGTATTTCACTAAATAATATCATTTTGAAAGCCTCAATCCTTTTAGGTTTTCCCCTCAGCCCCTAAAGCCAGGTGCTCTTTTATGCTGCAGCCAATTATAGTTGATTAATCCACTCAAGCTTTAATTACAGATTAAAATTTGCCCGCCAATTAATCAGTGAGTTTGGAAGCAAAGGCAGCCACTGGGCTTTAACTGAAAGATCAAGAAACTAATATTTTGTACTCTTGCTTGCTGAGGGCAGGAAATACAGCTTTAAGATCTTGGTGAGTGAGTCATATGCATGAAGGACTACAGTAGATGCTTCTGTAAAGAAGTGACATGGCCAAGCACCCTGCTTCCAGAAACTGGTTGTGCGTTCCTACTCTTGAGGCAGATGTCTGATTGTGCTGTACACTGACATTGTTCCTGGGGAACTGAACTTACATTGAGCATTGTCAGTAATGTGACAGTTGAGAGAGTGCCAAAGGAGACGCTACATAGGTAAGGAAACAAAAGTTTGAGGGAACAGAGAAGTAGCAGAGAACTGCATTCATAAAGTAGCAAAAATGGGCTTGGAATCAAAGATGTGTGAGGAACGGTTGGAGGCACTGAGTTTGCTTTACCTGGAGAAAAGTCTGTGCAAGATGTGATAACCGTTTTCAGGAATCTGAAAGTGGGGCAGAATTTTCCACAACTGTTCTATAAGACAGAACTGGAAACAATGAGTTCTTGGGACAAGAAGGTAGGTTTTAGTTGGGCATTTGGAAATTTCCCTGTTGGCAAGAGCTGCTCAAACACAATGAACTACCTTGCGAGGGGGGTAGACTCTTATTTCCTGAAAGGGTTTAAACAAAGACTGGAGGACCATCTGATGCAAATGCTATGTTTTCTACTCTAGGAAAGGGGTTGGGACTAGATGTTCTGCAACAATCCTTTCAATCCTAATCTTCTATGATTTCCATTATCCCCTTTTTGGTGCGAACACATTGACCAAAGGTTAGTGGGCCAAGTGGGGAACATCACCAATGTCTCTTCCTTTCTCTTGGCTTTTGGAGCAGTTGTCTTTGATTCTGTATGTAATTGGGAACAATGATAACCATCAGAAAAATTCTCCCCAAATGAAAACACATTGTGGGAGGAGGTATACCTGTGAAACGTGTGTTTTCATCATTTTTTTAAGTGAAAAGAAGTCCTTTTTCCTATTGTTGCATGGTGACCCTAAGCATAGAATGTGGAATTACTGTAGTCTAGATAAAAAATAAAAATCAATACATGCTCTCATGAAAATAAAAAAACCCTGAAAGCACAAAATGATTTGTTAATGCTTCTTTCCTATCCATCTCCCTCTTTTTAGCTTAAAAGACAGGCAGTTGTGTGTGCTGTTGCAACTGTGAATTTTGTACTTTTCCTGCTGCCCTTTGATAATGCAAGAGAAAAATTAATCCTTTATAGCCCATGATTATCTGTTTACAGCTTATTAAAGATATAAATGCCAGTAATTTTAAATGACTATATTAAGTTGTCCTTGAAAGGAAAAAGAAAAAGAGACAGCATGTGGACAGCATTGAAAAAGCATTTATGAATCATTTAATACAATTCAATCTGGAGCAAAAGAACTGGAAATGGAGCAGTTTCAAGGAGCAGCTTAGATTTATAAAGTGCATAGAGCAATGGCTCTTTAGTAACATGGAAGAAATTTATGGCTTGCTATATGAACTTTATAATCTCTGAGTAGAGATTATAAGAAGTTAAATGCAAGGCACTGCTGATAATCTTAACTGAGCAATTCAATTATATCACTGTAGTTAACTGATAGCACCCATTGCAGAAATCTAACGTAGGTGGCAATTAATAATAATTGCATGTTTATGAAACAATAGACTATCAGTGTTTTACATAATTCTGCTTAGAATAGCAGGTTATATAAACAGCTGTGGCCTAAAAGAAACCTCTTTCATTAATTTTAGTAGATGACTAACTATATGACAATTAAATATTTGCATGATCATCGATAGAGCTATGCTTTTTCTAATCCCATGCTTCAGATAAATGACACTTTTAGAAACAATGTGCTGGAACTGTGAAGACCATAGGTAGGGGCATATGTACAGTTAGTTTCCTCAAACTATTTGCTATGAAAGTCCAATCAAATTTAGAAACAATTAAGTAGTAACAAGGGTGCTTGCAAGGAGCTGGGATTTTTGTCAAAATGACAAAAGGTGCATTGTGTGTACTAATGCAAGCTCTAACCCTCACTTACTTGTATGCCATATCATAATATGTAAAATTGGAAACGGGTTCATCCCCAACAACAGGCACTACCAACAAAATCAAGGTGATTGTCTTACAGTGGGAGAAAACTAGCTGAATGTAGAGTAATTAATCTAATGAGGTTGCAAGGAGAAGCCAGAATTTATGAGAATTGTCCCCCTTGTTAGAATATGTTGCACACCCTTAGGCCGTTTAACTCCTTAAAGGTGCTTTTACTCCATTATATAATATTGTCACCCAAATCAAGTTTAATCTCTAACACCCCTTTTACCCCAGAAGTTAAAGAAGGGATTTCAGCTCCAAGATCTTAAGATTCAAGCCGTTAGTCTGGCAAATACAATGTACTGAAAGCAAAATGTGGCTTGTTTGGTTTTGGCATAAGTTGTGTGAATAGATATTGCATTTGGTGTATCACAATGTACGACCCACTACGCCAGGCAATCACAGTTGTAGTTTATTTCACAAGCCTTGGGTCAACAACACATATCTTAGTCTGATCTATGAACCCAGTCGTTCTCCTTGTACAGCTGAATGTTTAAGATCTCATAATCTTGAAGGGTAGTTTTGAGAGAAATGCTGCTGGCCCAGAAAGCAAAGACATTTGGATTTCTAGGCTCATCTAAGCATTAAGAGGCTTATTTGGCTTATTGCTCAATCTCCCCCCCCCCCTCTCTCTCTCTCTCTCTCTCTCTCTCTCTCTCTCTCTGGAAAGGGAACCTTGATGCCACCAATTTCTATAGTTGTATATGTGTGTGTGTGTATGTATGTATGTGTATATATACACACAGACACACACACATCAAGTAGTGTCAGACAAGAGAATTGTTGTAGCTTTTAGCCCATGTCAGATTGTACTATTTCCCATTTAATACTACAATCTGACACGGGCTAAAAGCTACAACAATTCTCTTGTCTGACACTACTTGATGTGTGTGTGTATATATATATATATATATATATATATATATATATATATATATATATATATATACAGTATATACACACACATACAATTATAGAAATTGGTGCCATCAAGGTCCTCCTTCCTTTTTGAGAGTCTTCATTTTTACCCAGAGGACTTAAGAAGCCCTTGAGCCTCTCTTACCCTGTCTCTGTTAACATCTGATCATTGTTAATGGGAAGAGAAAGAAGCATTTGACATTCAAAATATACCTTCTGGCCAATGTTTTTTTTTAAGATTCCTATTATAAATGGAAACCACTTGAGCCTCACAGGTGAAAATGTTCCATAATTGAAGTGTTTAACCAAGAAGCAGGTCAGTAGATTATCACAACACTCCAGATTGGTTCCAGGTAATGAACCTGATCTTCTTGTAATGCAAAATGGGACTTAACCTTAGGCAAAGGGCTTGCGGTAGCCCAGTAGCACAATTCTACATACACACCCATCAGATTGCAAAGTGGTTACAGTTTGGATGTCCAGACAAACAGCTGTTTAAGTAAAGGAAATGAAAACTCCCCCTGGGCGCCCAAATTAGTTTCTGTGGTCTTTAAGTCTTGACCTCTCTCCCTCTCAAGTTTATCTTGCAGGTTTTCCATTCCTGATTTGGCATGTTGTGAAGGAAGCAGCTACTCTCCAAAGCATACACCTAGTCAGGTCTTCTTTAACCATGAGTTACCATGGGCTGCAAGCACCACACCGCCTTCTGCAAAGGGACATAGTATTTATAAAATATTTATAGCCAACCTGTTATCCCAAAGATCTCACGGGAAATGCCTCAATGTCAAATACAACAGTCATTGTAACACTTCCAAAGAGATACTTAAGGAAATTAAACATAGTGAGAAAGCTACAGTAATGATGCTCCCAATGTGAGAATAAAAAGCTAGATCTTCACCTGGTGCTGAAAAGTAGATGATTGTGGCATTAGCCTGGATTCCACAATGAGGGAGATTCTCTTCCCACATTGCCCTGACATGGAACTTGAGGAAAGTACCTTTGGGCAAATGAACATTAAGTAGTCATAAACCATTAATGACTTTAAAACTTATTGCTGAAGTCAATATCAGACTGGTGTTATCTAAAGATCTCTAAAGGCTGCACCCTGGTGAATAACCCTTGCTGGTTAACTGTGATTTCTTAGTTGTCTTCAGGAGTATTTCTTCGGATTCTAGTCTGGATCCAACAATTTTTCCTGTAAATCAGCTCCCGTCAATGGGACACATTCCACCAGATGTGTTTGTTTGCAGTGTCTCCAAACAGTATGCCATATAGAAGTTGTGCTGGGGATAATAAAACCAACAGTCTGCCACACCAGAAAATGCCAGTGAGGAAAGCTTCTATAAAGGAGTTAATTTTCATTTTGTTTACATGCCATACATAATTTTCCAAAAAATTGGTCTGCTGAACTAAAAGTGATGATTTCAGAGGTAGTCTATTTATTATAATATAAACTTTTGTGGATTGTGATCCAATTATATGTACAGAATGTAGTCTTAAGAAGAAATATGGTTGGAGCACAAAGAAATGTAGGTAAGAGCTTCCATGTTTACGTTTTTTGTATCCATTTCCACAGATTCAAATGGCTGAACCTATGTTCTTCTCTCAGAACAGATGACATGGACAACCGTTGCTAGTAAATGTCTTAATGTTTCAGTTACCAAAAATATATATGTATATATCAGTAATACTTAAATCCACCAAGGATTATGTTACCATGAACTTTGGTGAGCTATCCAATCTTCAGTGTTTTTATATGCTAGATCAAGAATAAAATCCTTCTGTAGCTTTTTGCTGTTAAACTCTGAAAATTACCAAGGTGTCAATTCCAGCCTTATGAAATGTATTAGCATTCAGTGCTTTGTTTTTGCTAAATGTAAGTGCAGGAGTTATTTCACTGAGGGCTGCCAAATGATTTGATAGTGTTCTTTAGCTGATTAACTGTCTTGTGTTGAACTGGAAATTCAATTGATTCTTTATTGATTGAAATAACTTAGAATGAGTTATCCCAGTATAAGCAATGGTGGATATTTATTGGACTCTTTCTGTTCATTAAACAAGAGACAAATCATTTTTAATTATAGAGAGAAACTTGCCCATACTCCCTAAAACAAGAAGCAAATGAAAAGGCTATTGTGTGATGTCAGATGAACAAAGGGCAAACCTTTTCATAACTTGATGGCTTGCTAACATCCTGGATGGTGAAATCATTGAGGTAGTTAAATAAATTTGCTTAATGTCCTTGAATGTCTAGAACATCTCTTGCTAGGGATTCCTGGCTATTACTAGGGAGAGTTGGAATACAATAAATAATTTGGAAATTAGCTGTTTTTCTTTAATATACTATCATATAGCATGACATTTTCCTTATTTCAACTGAAAAAAGGAAGAGCCTTGCAACTTTCTAACATCTAGTAACAGAGGGAATTAAATAAAACAGTAAGATGTGCTTAGAAAATGTGAACCACATGCAACCTCAAATTTGATGAGGCTGTTGCAATGATTTTCAAGTAGGGAGGAAATGCCTTACCTGCGGTCCTGGCTCAAAATGATTAGATAAAGATTTACTTGGCCACAATTAAGAATAAATGATCCCCCAAGAGTTTTCAAAGGTTGAAGTTGTGGTCGGGATAGGAGAATTAGTTCAGTCTGTGCTTTTGAAAAGTTTCACAAATTTTTCATTAATGGGATGCAAACAACTTGACCTTTTAAAAAAAATATCACTGAGGCAGTCAGACTGTTTGAGTGCTTTACTCTTAAAAGAATCCTGAATGAGGATAGCTACCGTTATTCTTTTTTTTCCCTAGACTCGTGGGGAAGAGAGTCAGTTTCATGTCTGGAGTATGCTGTTCAGGTTACATTAATGCCATCTTGCCGTCCATGCAAATGATGCCATCTTTCAACATGCTGGGTTTTTAACAGTTTTTCTTCAACTGCTTGAAAGCTTCTTCTACAGTCCCAAGCCTTTGAGGGAAAGCATCATATTAGGAGTAAGCACTGATGGAATTAATGCCATGGGTAAGAGAAGAGTGTTGAGTTGGGTTGGAAAGAGACCTGTTGTTGAGATAATGTAGCAGGGCCAAGGATTCCTCTGCCTAGCAGTTTCAGCAAATATTTCCCAGGTAATGTTTTGTAAAACAAAAATAACATCCTCTGATGTCAAATATTTTTAAAGGCAATATTGGCCCCTGTTTTGGAGACCACACAAATAAACCAAAGAAAGATAGAGCAGCTCTCCTTGCTCTTGATAAGGCCTGTTCTGACAGAACTTGCTGGTCTGCTCCTCAGCCAATCGCCGGTGATTTCTTTTATGTCTCTAGTAATAGGTGGGACCTTGGACTGCAAGGCGATCAAACTGGTCAGTCCTAGAGGAGATCAACCCTGACTGCTCTTTAGAAGGCCAGATCCTGCAGCTAAAACTCAAATACTTTGGCCACCTAATGAGAAGGAAGGACTCACTGGAGAAGAGCCTAATGCTGGGAAAGGTTGAGGGAAATAGAAGAAGGGGATGACAGAGAATGAGGTGGCTGGATGGAGTCACTGAAGCAGTAGGCATGAGCTTAAATGGACTCCAGAAGATGGTAGAGGACAGGAAGGCCTGGAGGAACGTTGTCCATAGGGTCGCGATGGGTCGGACACGACTTCGCAACTAACAACAACAACAATGTTAAGTCTTGAACTGCAAGGTGATCAAACCGGTCAGTCCTAGAGGAGATCAACCCTGACTGCTCTTTATAAGGCCAGATCCTGAAGCTGAAACTCAAATACTTTGGTCACCTAATGAGAAGGAAGGACTCACTGGAGAAGAGCCTAATGCTGGGAAAGGGTGAGGGCAATAGAAGAAGGGGACGACAGAGAATGAGATGGCTGGATGGAGTCACTGAAGCAGTAGGCGTGAGCTTAAATGGACTCCAGAAGATGGTAGAGGACAGGAGGAACATTGTCCATAGGGTCACGATGGGTCGGACATGACTTCGCAGCTAACAACAACAATAGGTGGGACAGTAAATCAGGTGTCCCCTGAATTTGGTCAGGGCAGCTGCATGAGAGCATTACAGCTGTACTAACATTTTTACACTTCTTTATAAGAAAAAAAGGAAAAGCCTTGGAATTATATAATGTTCCAAAAGTGAGAAAGAGGGACACTGACAGGTTTGTCCATCGATGAAGGTGCTCCATTTGCTGCCATAGCTAACCATAGATTTTTAGTACCAACACAAGATAGGATGTAGGCCTGAGCGAGGCTTCTTTAGAAAGACACTGTTTCAAAAACAAAATTCAAAAGCCTAAAATAAGTAACTAAGAAAGAAAGAGAAAAATGGGACTTCCGGTGGCTCCGCGGCGACGGAGGGAGCCTTCCCGGGCTGCCCGCGGCTCAGCTGGTGTTTTTCGCCCGAAACAGCGCCGATCAGCTGTTCGGGCGAATCTGAAGCCCCCTCCTCGGGAGAAGAGGAGGGGGTGAGCCCCCAGGTGGGGGTTGAGTTCTCCGGGGCCGCCTGAGCTTGGAGCTTGGGCGGCTGAAGGATTGAACTCCCCCGTAGCCTGGGCTGCTCCCAGCTGACCAGCGTCTCTGCTCCGGATTTTATGGAGCAGAGCCAGGCGTCTGCGACCATCCCTGCTTGAAGGAGAGACTATGAAAGGGAAAGAGCAGGCAGAGCAGTACAAGAGGGAAAGATGAAGAGATGAAGAAGATTTTATTTTACTCTCAAGCTTGATGGACTTTGCTTAAAACTTAAAGTGAAAGTGCGTCACAATTGTAAGTAAAAGATGGCGGCTAAACCTCCCCCTAGAACTTTTCGGAGTGCTGGAAATTCTCCGGTGCAACAACAATCATTGCTGCAGGCGTTGCATTCTCCTGATGTATTGACATCGAAGGATCTTGAAAAACATACCCAGTTAATTTTGGAGTCAATGGGTGTTAAATTTCTACAGATGGAGGAGAAATTGGAGAAATTGGAGCAGAGAATGGAAGAAAGGATGGAACAGAAACTTAGAGAAATGAAGGTAGACATTTTGTCCTCAGTGCAAAAAGTTGCTAAATGTGTGGAGGTGCTGGATGATCAAGTGCAAGACTTGATTCAAAAGAATGCTTTATTAGAAGCAAAAGTATTGGAAATTGAAGATTTAAAAGACAAAATCGACAGTGAACAGAGCTTGGCCCAATTTTACCAGATGCAGTTTGCTGTGAGAATTAGAGGCCTAAAAGAGAATATTAAGGAAGATTTAAAGCAGCTGGTTTCTGAGGCTTTTGAGGGAGTATTGAACCATCCAGCATCTGAATTAAAACAAGGTATGGACAAAGTGTTTCGTGTGAATTCGTGGATTGCTAAACAGAGAAAGTTGCCTAGAGATGTGGTGGTTTATTTTGTAAAAAGGGAAATTAGAGATGAAGTTATACAAGCTGCCTACGATACCAAAGTTGTGATTGCTGGTCAACAAGTTTTGGTTCTAAAAGAAATTCCTCCAAAGATTTTAAAGAGAAGGAAGGATTTTATATTTCTTGTGCAAGAGCTCAAGCAAAGAGGTATAAGGTTCAGATGGGAGATCCCAGCTGGGTTGAGCTTCATGTATGATGGCAAAAGGTACTGTTTGAGTAATGTGAAGCAAGCGCATGATTTTTATAATAATGTTTTGAAAGTAACCCCATCAACACTTCTGGAAGCTGCAGAGGGATCTGGAGAAGGAGAACATCAAGAGGATGAAGATGCACAGATAGACGAGAAGGGTACAGGAGGAGTTCAAGCTGCAACTCTTTTGGATGATCTTAGAGAACAGAGGGTGACGCCTGCTGCCTTAAAACGTTCAAAAAAGAAAAAAAATAAGACCAGTAGAAATCTATGGAACTTCCACAAAATATTTATAGTTAAGTGGTAGTTGTGTTTTTAAAAAGGAAAAAAAAGAAAAAAAAAGAAGAAAAAAAAAAGTTTTGGGATGCTATGTATGGTAATAGATTTTTTTTTTTTTAATTTGGAATTAATGGACAACTTACTACAGAGGAAGAGGAAGAAAGTTTTGTGGGTTAATGTGGGTTAATTTGTGTAAGAACTATTTATTAATGTGCAAATGGAATATGTTAAGGTAATAGTGAATTGTGGAAGAACATAGATGGGAATGATGCTAGTTTTCTTTTATTTTAGTTTTTTATATATATTTAGTATTATTAAGGATTGGTTTACTATATACAAGCTAGAGAGTGATGGATTTTAGAGTTTATAATTGTTAGTATATGATTGTTTATGATTGCCTTTTAGATATATACCTTGTATTTTGCTCTGGGAAGTCGGGGGGGGGAGGGGGGAGGAGGGGAAGTGGAGGGGGGGAGGTAGGGGAGGGAGGAGGGAGAGGGGGAGGGGGGGAGATAGGGGGGAGGTAGGGAGGGGAGGAGGGAGGGGGAAGGGGGGTTTTTTTTAAAGGAAAATTGTATTTTATAAAACTTTTCAATAAAAAAAAAAAAGAAAGAAAGAGAAAAATATGCATAAATGTATAGAAACATAACTCCAACAGTTGAATACCATGAGGGGAATAATAATGGTATGTCTTTTTAATACATTGATAGAAAACCAGTTCATACGTGGAGAAACATCATCAGCCTAGGATGCTAAAACGGCTGAAACAGATTCTCTCCATCAAAAAATTACCTTCTTTTTAAACCCAGTCAAAAATTATCACAATAAATCCCTAATTCTTCATAAAGTTGGTACATTCCAACTTTTCAGTTTATACTTCAACAAAAAAATCACATATCTTCATATCTTCAGTTGTTTTTTAAGACTCTATTACAAGCTTATTCACATCAAGTTAAAATGAGACAATAAGGGCAAAATGTATGTTGAGTGCCTTTCCATCATATTATTATTATTATTATTATTATTATTATTATTATTATTATTATTATTATTATTATTATTATTATTATTATTATTTAATTTCTATACTGCTCTTCTCCCGAAGGACTCATATTGACCTCTTTCACGTTGAACTAGATAGCCAACTCTTGCCAAATAAACAATAACCAAAAAAGAATCTTTGGTTGCATTTTTTACATCTGAAGACTGGAATATACTTAGTAAACATTCTTTAGAAAAAACATTGGTTCATTTATTTATTTGTAAAGCTTGGTATTCCAGGTCTATTCCAAATTTTTTGGAAATTGCCAAGATTGATTGAAATAGTATTCTTCAACTGTCTGTATCGATAAAATACAGTTAGTAAAAATGTTTATCATGGTAATAGATGGAATCAAATAGAATTATAGACAGACAAAAGGATTTTTTTTCTATCAATGAACATTTAGCCACTCTGTCCTATGGTCATGTCCTTTTGACAGCCTGTCTTATTGCTAAATTACAAATCTGACAACTGAATAGGTAATTGTGGGATATCTATTTGCTGTTAAATTATATATATACCCACCCAATTATATATATACCCACCCAATCAGAACACACTTGGTCCCCCACCCAATCAGAGCACACCTCCACCCACAGAACACACCCCCTCTGGCAGTTTAAAAAAGAGGAACAAACAGCCACATGCTTCTCCCAGAAGAAGGAAGCTAAAGCCACCAGCCTGATGATGACGGATGGGATTCCGTCGAAACGTTGCGCCTACACCTTTAGTTCTACGCGGGGAAAAACCCCGAATAACCAAAGATCCATACACACACACACACACACACACACACACACACACACAAATATATATATAGTTCTACGCGGGGAAAAACCCGAATAACCAAAGATCCAGATATATATATATATATATATATATATATATATATATATATATATATATATATGTATGTATGTATGTATGTATGTATGTATGTATGTATGTATGTATGTATATGTATATGTATATGTATATGTATATGTATATGTATATATGTATATATATAAATCCCCTGACTGGGCAATTTTTTCCAAAGTGAGTAAAGTAGATTTTGTTTCAGATTGGAAGAAAACACATAGCATGGAAAGACATTTGATTGATGCAGTTTGCTTAATTCACATGAATGCAGCCTTGACAGTACAGTAATGGAGTTTTGGTAAATTTGCTTTGCCAAACTGTAAGATAGGAGAGTGTTCAAATTGACTCTAAAAATGAGGCACTGATAGTTACAGATTATAAGAACACAAAGATGTTTTGCTAGAATGAATTTTGGGATTT
The DNA here is from genome assembly GCF_947247035.1 of Vipera ursinii. Taxonomy (NCBI): domain Eukaryota; kingdom Metazoa; phylum Chordata; class Lepidosauria; order Squamata; family Viperidae; genus Vipera; species Vipera ursinii. The sequence goes on along the minus strand of NC_139512.1, from coordinate 174,180,955 downwards.
CCATAAGTGGTTGGTGGATCTTTGTAGTTTGGCTAAGCCCATTTTGGAATTCAGCATCACCCATCCATCGCCTAATTCTTTCCTTGGTCTTACCTATCCCCGATATTGTATTAGCAGAAACTCAGAGGAACACAGTTTACTTCTGACTTATATCCACCATTTAGATCTATCATTATCCCCTGTAATTAACAAAAGTAGCCCCATAGGAGTAGATTGAGTATTTGCCAAGCAAACAGAATTGATTGCCAAATGCTGGCCTCTCTTCTGAGCAGTCCTGCCTCCAGTCTCAGGGATGCATTTGGGGCATGTCCTGGGGATGAGGATGTAGATTGTACTTTCTTGCAGGGAGTGCAGCTGAAGCCAAATCCCACTTATACCCCATATAGTGGATATGCAATCAATTTTACTTTATACAGTTTAATTGCAGCTGCAAGGGCATATCCTCCTGGGTTTAATGATATCTTAAAATGACTTCCATGCTCATATGGACCATGGAAGAGGCATAATTGGCTTGGGTCTAGTTGCTTCTGGAAGAACGAAAGTCAGGTATTTAAAGCCCTGGGCTCGTTCAATTATTTGATTTCTCCCTGTTAATTATGAATTTGAATACTGTTAGAAAATACCATACCTTTTGTTTTCTGATGGTTTTTTACCAGCTGCTCCTCTTTCCAAGGCTGGACCACAGCCTGGAAGGCTCTCTTGAGGCTAGTCTGGGTCAGTGACAGGATTATGGTATTGTGGGCACAAAGTAGGATTAATCACTGTTTGTCCCTTCAGTCTTTGGGGCATGTGAGTGGGGCCCTTGAAGAGATTTGACCAGGGGATTTTATAAAAAAATAAGAACAGGGTCAAGATACACCTTTCCTTTTTGGTTAAAATTTTGCTCAACAGTCCTCCTGCACGATTGCAGCTCAGCCTGGTATTTTCAAATTCTTTAGACATTAATTATGCCATATGGTTATGCTGGTGGGATTTTTTTTAAGCTTGTCCTATAAAAGGGTCCTGGATAATTGACAAAAACTGCACACAGTTGTGAATTAGTATCCCACATGCTTTTGTCTGCTAAGGGTTGCAGGATCAAACCTACTGTTCTCCCTTCCTTGAAATTCCCATCTTCTAAATGTATTCTAAATGGGACACAGTGGCGCAGTGGGTTAGGACGCTGAGCTTGTCGATCAGAAGATCGGCAGTTTGGCGGGTCGAATCCTGAGTGCTGCGTAGCAGAGTGAGCGCCTGTTACTCGTCCCAGCTTCTGCCAACCTAGCAGTTTGAAAGCACGTAAAAATGCAAGTAGAAAAATAGGGACCACTACGGTGGGAAGGTAACAGCGTTCCGTGCGCCTTTGGCATCTGGTCAGGCCAGCCACATGACCACGGAGACGTCCTCGGACAAGCACTGGCTCTTTGGCTTTGAAACGGAGATGAGCACCAGCCCCTAGAGTCGGAAAAGACTAGCACGCATGTGTGGGGGAACCTTTACCTTTACCTAAATGTATTCTTGTTCCATCTGGTCACAGAGTGCCCAGCAGAGATGCCAAGCATATAAATGGCCAGCTGTAGTACAAAGGCCTGTATTTTAACTGGCTTCTTTCATTCTCCTTTTCTGAAAAAAGGATGGCTATTGCAACACCTCTATTTTCTGGGAGATGTATTATAGAATCCAGAGATAAAGAGAAATGCAAGAATCAGAAATGCCCAGCAATCAGCATTAGCCCTAATTTGATGGAGCTTCATAGAACATAGAATAGTGTTGGAAGGGACCTTGGAGGTCTTCTAGCCAATCTCAAGGGGAGAAATCAATGACATATACAGTAGGAAATTCTAATCAAGAAAGCCATTGTTCCCCATTGTAGTCCCCGTGGAATTGTGTATCGAAAAGACTGTACAAAGGAGGCACTTCAAAATAAGTGGCCATATATACAAAGTATCTCTTGTCAAGTTGTGAAAGCGGTTATGTCTTTTTTCCGGAACATATTGCTGCTTTTGAAACCAGCTTCCATTTGTTCGGCATGGCATAAGGACTTCTGAACTGAGCAGGGGGTTGGACCAGAAGATCTTCAAGATACCTTCCAACCTTAGGATTGTTTCTGCGTGCATGTGAACACCTATCCTCTGTAAAATGAAGAGCCAAACTGGAAAAAGATATAGCTGTTTGAATGATTCAAAAAGTGATGCTTCATCAATGGGCATCTGATGGGAATGTGAGGCCAGCAAATAACAAAATGTACATCCTCATATTGTGACACAAACTCTGCCCCTTCTGTAATTGCATCTTGACATTGCACACAAGGATGTAAGGAGCGGAGCTTGTTTTCTGATGTCTCAATGCAGTGCTTTTTTTGTAAAAGAAAAAGGTGCCAGAACTCACACATATTATACAACCCGCCTTGCCTACCCTATAAAGTTCCATCCAAAAAAGGTGCCGGAACTCCGTTCTGAGCGTTCTATGAGAAAAAAAAAGCCCTGTCTCGATGTATATTTTATCATTTTGACAAAACCTTTGGTTGCTGCAGCTACCTTTATATAAACTCCCATACATTCCAGTTTTGAAGGATTGGCAATGCTTGAGGAATTTGGTTTCTGGTTTAAGGGTTTACAGGGTATTTTTCCCTTCCTTTCTTGAGCTGCTAGAGCACAAATATTTTTAATTCAATGTATTATATAAGAACAGCGTGGCACAATTCTCGATGAAAACTGTGACTCTTTTACAGATATATAACAGTTGCAAAATATAGACAAGAAATGCATGAAGAACTGAGGTTCTCTAGTCACTTGGACTGAAATAATAGACCAGGTTTTGTTCTTGCTTTCCTCCTTGAAATGGGTTTTTGGACAGGGGTTGGGGAGACCAAGTAAGGCTGAATTAAATCTCACAGAAGGAGAGAAAAAGCAACCTGTTCCTTAAACATTTGACTTATTGAGCACCTCAACAGTATTATTCTATGTTCTATGAAACTCCATCTAATTAGGGCTAATGCTGATTGCTGGGCCCTGATTCTTGCATTTCTCTTTATCTCTGGATTATCACCCAGAAAACTGAGGTGATGCCAAAGGGTTCCCCAGAATGTTTTATTTTTATTTTACCAGATTTTATCTAGAATAACATTTACTTTCAGTTTTGAGACTTACTTGCCTAGAGTGACCAGGTGGCAGAGTGTTAAACTGTAAATCAAAACAGTGCCACCATGATTTTTTAAAAAATAGCTCTTAGCTATTTGATTCTTCCAGCATCTAAATGTTCTTCCTTGCTATCTGCATAGAAATTGTGGGTAATAGAGAATTTGTGTCTTAAAAGACTTTTGTGGAAGTTCTTTAAATAGAAATTTCCTTGAAATAAGTTAATCTCACTCAGATTCAACACTGAGTTGCCTAGAATTAAAATGAGGGTTGGAGATATAAACAGTTACTATCTTAACAGTCAGTTTTTCCACCAAACTTTGGCAGAAGCTTACCCATTGAGATAGAAAAAAAGCAATTAAATAGAAATTTATGGGCGTTCAATAGAGTTCCTTGTAGCTATTGAGTATGATCAGCTAAACAGGTTTTTCTGCAAAGTCCTAATGGTATGGAATATTGCAATAATGTTAAAAGGATTTCACAGCATAGAATAGAGTGGGTTGCAAAATTAGTTGTGAACTTGCAAATTATCTAAATACACTTACCTACCAAGATAGAACAGAGTATGGTTAGGACAATGCTCTGCCTTCTGCACTTTTGCAGGATAAATATTCTGAAATCCCATTAGCTGCACACCTGTGCCCATGTAACTGTGGAGAGACTGAAACAAAATGGCATGTTCAGTTAGTCTGTCCTTTCTAGAATTATATTTTGTGCTTTCAGTACCATTATCCAGGCAGAATGGATGAGTTCCAGGCTAGCTTTCTTCTTTTTGATACAAACCATTATCTACACTATTGTATTATAATTTGCACATTAACCAAATTTTGCATAGAAGCATTGAAAATGAAGCAACAGATGATGCAGACATGACTGTTATTCTACATATATATATATATATTTCTAAATGGGTTGATCATAAAGACTTGTCTATTGAACTTTATATTCATATATTCAATTTAATGAACATTCATTTATTTATGTCCTGCACCTGGCTTTACCCATTTCTATTGTCCCATCCATGTTTTTTTCCCCTGTTCCCTCTTGGGGCTTCAGAACAGCCTCAGCCTATAATACACCCACCATCACCCCAACCAATGTGAACTGCAGCATAAAAAGGTTGCTTAGTTCTGCAGCTTGCAGATATCATAAAGATAATTAGCAAATTAACCCTGGTATAGGGTTTCCTGCCTGAGCAGGGGGTTGGACTAGATGGCCTCCAAGGTCCCCTCCAACTTATTATTATTATTATTATTATTATTATTATTATTATTATTATTATTATTATTATTATTATTATTATTATTGTTATTAGCCTAATCAGTGGCAGAATATGTATGAAGAAGACTAAGTTTCTTTCTGACTCCCACCCCCCCACCCCAGTGTATTCAGAGAGAGAAAGCCTGAAATTAACAGCATAATCCAGTGACAAGATTTGATTCAGAAAACAGTTAACTTTGACTTAGGCCAATTTGATTTGAGTTTTGCAAACCTAAATTTGTTGGGGTTTTTTTGTTCCTATTGAGCAATCTGGAAACTTAGAAATTGATTTTTCTAGTGCCCCCCCCCTTTTAAGGGAAATTAAGAAAATTTGCAGCTGCACCAAACCTACTCCAGCTCAGAGACAGTAAACCAGAGAATTTAGATATTTCCTTTAAAATCTGGGGCCCATTCTAAAAGCATCTACAACTTATTTTGTTCTAAATAGAATTTGATGGCATACTGTATACAAGCATGAGGTGCAATGAATTTTGTAGAAGGGAAATCTTTCTAGAATTGGGGGATGAAATAAGGCTTGTTAATATATTCTGTTGTTTACTGGGCATTGATTATAAAAGGATTAGACTAAATAGCTTGGTTTAGTAAAACTGCTAAATTATAAAGTGCAGGGATCTGGGAGTTATTTTCCTCTAAATTTGGTTGTTTTTTAGAAGGAAAATGCCTAATTATTTGTTGTTGGTTTTTTCTGAATAAATAACATTTGCTCACAAAAAATAGTAACTCCCTGTTTTGTTACAAAACAAAACATACAAGTAACCTCTACCAGAAAGGTTGAATCACCACGTGCTTATTTTTAATTCAGCTATCCGTGGTTTTTTTTTGAGAAAGCGCTTTATTTCCTGTCAATTATTTCAACAATATGTTTTTGGAGGTGGATTTGAGATGCTGTGAATGAGTTTTCATTTGAAACAAACCTGTTCCTTCTACACATCTGCCACAGTGGCTTGCAAGGGCCGCTTGTGAAGCAATGAGAGGAAGGCCCAACCTTGCTATTTTGGGGAGAATGTATCAATGGAAGCAGGAGGGTGATGAGGTCACAGACCTGGCAGGGAGTAGCTGGTATTAAAAAGTTTTATGGCGACAGCTTACAAATCTGTATCATACTTACGTACCTCAAAGAAAAGTGGTGGTGCCTCAGAAGCAGGCTGTGTATATTGACCTTTGGGGAAGCTCCATTCCTTATTAAATTAAATGTAATAAAACTTTATAGCTTACAGTACTTCAGAGCAAAATAGCTGGCAATTAGCAGAATTAAAGGGTGAACAAAATCTACTATAATGAAAAGTCTCCTTCTCCTTTTTTAGGGCCTCCTAATGTATATGCTCCCCCCCTTTTTCTTTAAAATTATGTATAAGGTTGCATGTGTCTGAAAAGTGCAGATTTCAACTGTGCTGGCTTTTCAGTTCTCCTATATATTTGTCTGATCTCCCAAAATTTCTAATAGACCAAATGTCTCTTCCAGCCTTTAAATGAAAAGTTGTTTCACAGCTTTACCACACACTGTCGTCCTCATTGCAGCTGTCAGAGCAGTTCAGCCACTAAAAGTCTTCTGATTGTGTAAATATGATGCATGTGCTAAGCTAATATGAGAGAAATAGAAATGCTTATACTTTCTTTCAAAGTTCATATAGTGAAAGCGACATAGCTTTATGGTGCCAAGCTTAGCTCATAACTTTCCCTGATTTATTTGTAATGCTGTGTTTTGCCTTTTGTCGTGTTGTATTACATTATTATATTTTCAGTCAAGGAATTTCAGCTGGTGGGGTCCAGGAGAAAAGCCTTCTCTGCCGTGGCTCCTGCCCTTTGAAACATCTTATCCCCTGAGGTGAGATCAACTCCCACCCTCCTGACTTTCCATAAGAGCCTTAAAACCTGATTCTGCCAGATGGCTTGGAGCCCCAATGGGGGAGCTTCACACTGGAGGTGGTTGACTAATTAAAAGCTAATCCTACCTTCCCCCCACATATATCTGGTTCCTTCCTTCTCTATCTTAGGTTAAATATGGCAAGTCACCTTCCCATTTTTCTCCCATCCAACCACTAAAGAAAGTACCAGCTCAAATATTGGAACTGTCTTGAGTATTGGGTCATAATCCCAGAAACTATATCGGATCTGCTAGTATGTACATTCAACAGGGAACTCTTGCAAATTCTAGTATAGTAGTCCAATGAGTCAGAGTAAATGTTATACACCATTAGTCAAATGTCTAGGCATATGCTTCAACAAAAAATAGCTCCTGAGATAAAAGATTATATTATATAACAATGTCCACAAATTGTCAAAGATGAGACTCTCAAAGGCTTCATCCATTTATTGCTCCTATAAAGTCTCCTGCCAATGAAAGTTCATTGTTCAGATGCTTTGTTCTTGACCTTCCTGATAAGAGAATTTCTAGGACAGCTAGAATGGCATCTTCTGATTCCACTTTATCCAATCTCCACAGCATTCAGTGTCAAGTGACAAACAATGTTTTTAATAGGTACAGTAGATTCCTCTATAAGATAAAAGGTAAAGGAGAAAAAAACATCTCTGGGTAGTGTGATATCTGACCAAAGACTACATATTTGCATAAAAGATAAAATGCACTAATTGATCTGGATAGATATAGCCACATGAAGAATGACTATGGTTTTAAAAGAATTCAATACATAGTATCATAAAGGAGACAACTATACAGATGGCCCATGTGCCATCTTCTACTCACTCTACTGCCCAGTGACTTGTTCTTGATCTGCAAGTCCATCGCTTTGCTCTCTCTCAAAGTCATGTTGTCTGTCATCCTGATTCCCCAGTATGCTTCTGTACCCCAGGTGGAACTAGAAAGTTAGGAAGTGGAGGTCACTACATCTATTTACTGAATTCCACATTGTCAAAGGAAGTGGCTGTCTCAGTGTCATGAGGACAAGCAACAGGGAGATTAGGAGGATGACCCAATGCAGATGAAACTATAGACAGGACTGGGTACAACCCATCAGGTTGAAAGTTAGGAGACAAGCCTTGGGATGGTGATGCTATACAAAATTGCAGGAGGGCTATTAAGCAATCTGATGGTGAGGCAGGAGGAAACAGGAAGGTACCCTCTGTGTTTGGAGAGCATGAGGAGAATTAGTTAGGGTGGTGGTGATCTAGAAGAGGCAGAAGAAATAGTTTATCTGGATGATGGGATTTGAGGTCCTTAATCAGTGGTCCCAAATAAGAAACAACAAAGGGTTCAAAGAAGCGGGTTGATGGTTCAGATTTACTTCTGCTTTTTATTTTACTTACTGGACAGATTGCTTAGTCTAACCTACCCAGACTGTCTTTTGATATAATTCTGGCAAGGCAACAACTGACCTCAGATTTGTGGCCTTGTCTTCTGGGAACTCTGCTCAACTTTGTTACAAATTTGTGACCTTATAGCCTCAGTTCTTTGTTTTTCTATGTTTGTTTGTTTATTTGACTGATTGATAGTCAAAAACCAGAAAAGCATTGAACAGTGGGTTTCAAGAAATAACATTCTATAGCAAAGATATGACCCTCTTTTCTGCTTTGTAGTCAAAGCCACTGGTCCTTTAGACTCAGCAGTATCCTTTCTGGGGAAATGGATGTTATGTGATGAGCCACATCTGGCCAGGGCATCAAAGATGAAGGGGGCAAGTAGGAGGAAATCATGATATGTGTCATATTATCACACAGAGGCTGAGACTTATACACTTGAATAAGATATTGGGACACAAGTACAAGTACAACATTTGTGTGATAATGTCATTGTGCATGTGTCATCGCTATGGCATTATACCAGCAACTATTTCGTGAAGGCACCTATGATACCATCTACCTTCTGAAACAAATTTGGTGAAGGTTACACTGAGAAGAAGAGGGAACAAGAGGATCATTCATAACTGAATGTCTGCTTATGTGTTTCCTCACCAATATTTTGTATGTCATGAGATTTTTCATTATATCCTAATAGAGTTATTAAACAAGAATTGCTGTCAATTAGTCTCCAAGTTTTGTTCTCTTTGCTTTCTGAAGAGTGTGTGTTTGTGTGTATATGTGTGCATGCCTATGCAAAGCAGAGCAAAAGTGATGCTTGAGATTAAAAGTGCAAGTTCTCTTTCTCTCCCTTCCTCTTTCTTTACATACGAGGAGAGAGACAGACAGAGAGGCAAATATACATATTCCTCACATTAAATGTGATTAGAAGATAGTATGGATTAATTGCTCCGCCAAATGTCATTCCAATGAATCAAATCTGTTTTGTGACATATGAGTGAAAGTATCTGCGTGCTTCAAAGTCATTAAAAGCTATCTGCATAATTTTAAAAGCTGCTAAACATTGTTCATATTTATATTGTGGGTTGGAAGGGAGAGGGGTGAAGGAGAGGGGATGTTGACTGTGCTAATGAGAACTTGAGTGACACATTTCTGTCAAATGCTAATTTTTACATCAACCCTTTGACAAGAGTGTTTGCAGCAAAAATTATGTTGTATTTAAAAACAGAAGGCCCAAACCTCCCTTCTCGGATTACTCTTCCACCCTTCCTTCCCCTTTCAGGCAAAATGTCCTGATTTTTAACTTTACATTTCTTTCGAAAGCACTGAAGAAAATATGTAGCATGTGATATTTCTGTTCTCTGTTCCTAACCTGTTTTCTATCTCTTTATATTATTCAGATTTGCCCTAGAGAAGCTAGGATCTTTGGAGCAGAAAGGTCATAAAATAATAAGTCATAAAATAATAATTGACCCAGGCCTACCATTGGACAGTGTGAGAGATCAGAGTTTGGGATGTTGTGAAACAATTGGCCTCTGATTTTGTTTATCATAATTCCTCCTGAGGTTTTCTGTCTCAGACATGAAACCAGCATAGCCGGGCCTTTTATTGGTGATTATGAATAGCTGCATTCTGAAAAATTAGCTTCCTTAGGTGGGTGGGGACTGGAACATCTAAGATTCCTAGACTTTGGTCATAGTGGCTAGGAATTCTGGGAGCTAGTGATCTGCTCAGGTTGGGAAAAGTTGATTTCGGTCCAACAGTGTATCTTTGTTGAGAAAAATCATCTCAAACAGAAGTTTCTTTCTCAGGCCTCTAATTTGCAAATATCTTAACACAACACAACACAGCACAAAACAAAACAAAACAACATACTGGGGAATTACCCTGGGCCTTCTCTCTTCTAGACATGAGTGCTTAAGTTATGGCCCTGTCTTCTGTCCTGTTGTTCATTTGAAAAGTATTAAATGATTATCTGGAGTTCAGTATTGGTTTTACTACTTCAACCTTTTTTTTTAGCAAAACAGTTGTGGGCAAGTTCATTGGCAGGCTTGTGACTATGTGTATGAGAGAAGGGAAGTTTTTACCATGCTGAAATTCAGGCTCTAGAATTCTACCACAATTGATGCTGGAAGCTACTTTGGATTTTTTTTTATTCTTATACAACTTTGCAGTAGAGCAGTAGAGTAAAAATTTATAAAATAATTAGACAGACAGACAGATAGATATAGAGACAGATAGATAGATATAGGTGATAGAAAGACAGTTAACAGATAGATACAATTATTACAGAAAAAGAATTTCCATCAAGGGAAATTACATTTAATGCATAGGGGAATATATGAGTCAAAGAATGAAAGCAGTGTAATGTGCATTTTTTTAAAAAAAATCTTTTGGACAATTTACATTAATGGAAGCATAAGATAAATCATCCCCTTCATGGATTACTGCCTTGTCATGGCGAAGGGGCTTGCATAATTCAATGAAGCTATGAGCTATGCCGTGTAGGGCCACCCAAGACGGAAAGGTCATAGCAGAGAGTTCTGACAAAACGTGATCCACTGGAGAAGGAAATGGCAACCCATTCCAGTATCTTTGCCATGAAAACCCTATGGAAAGGCAAAACGATATGACACTGGAAGATGAGCCCCTCAGGTTGGAAGGCATCCAATATGCTACTGGGGAAGAGCAGAGGGTTAGTACTAGTAGTGCCAGAAAGAATGAAGCGACTGGGCCAAAGCCGAAAGGACGCTCAGCTGTGGATGTGTCTGGTGGTGAAGGAAAATCCGATGCTGTAAAGATTCTTTCTCCATAGGAACCTGGAATGTAAGATCCATGAATCAAGGAAAGCTGGACGTGGTCGAACAAGAGATGACAAGACTGGACATCGACATCTTAGGTATCAGCCAACTAAAATGGACAGGAATGTGTGAATTTAATTCAGATGACCATCAGGTATACTACTGCGGGCAAGAATCCCTCAGAAGAAATGGAGTAGCCTTCATAGTCAATAAAAGAGTAGGCAAAGCAATACTGGGATACAATCCTCAAAATGACAGAATGATCTCAGTTTGAATCCAAGGCAAACCATTCAATATCACAGTAGTCCAAGTCTATGCCCCAACCACCGGTGCTGAAGAGGATGAAATTGACTGGTTCTATGAAGCCCTACAGCACCTTATAGAACTAACACCAAAAAATGATGTCCTTATCATCATCATGGGGGATTGGAATGCTAAAGTAGGAAGCCAAAAGATAACCGGAATAACAGGCAAGTTTGGCCTTGGAATACAAAATGAAGCAGGGCACAGGCTGATAGAATTTTGTCAAGAGAATACGATGGTCATAGCAAACACTCTTTTCCAACAACCCAAGAGACGGCTCTACACATGGACATCACCAGACGGTCAACACAGAAATCAGATTGACTATGTGCTCTGCAGCCAAAGATGGAGGAGCTCTATATAGTCAGTAAAAACAAGACCAAGAGCTGACTGTGGCTCAGACCATGAGCTTCTCATTGAAAAGTTTAGGCTTAAACTGAAGAAAGTAGGGAAAAGCACTAGGCCACTCAGGTATGAATTAAATCATATCCCTGTTGAATATACAGTAGAGGTGACAAATAGATTTAAGGAATTAGATCTGATAGACAGAGTGCCTGAAGAACTATGGAGAGAGGTTCGCAACATTGTACAACAGGTAGCAACCAAAACCATCCCAAAGAAAAAGAAATGCAAGAAAGCAAAATGGCTGTCTGAGGAAGCTTTGCAAATAGCTGAGGAAAGGAGGGAAGCGAAAGGCAAGGGAGAAAAAGAAAGATACGCCCAATTGAATGCAGAATTCCAGAGAATAGCTAGAAGAGATAAGAATGCCTTCTTAAATGAACAGTGCAAAGAAATAGAAGAAAACAATAGAATAGGGAGGACCAGAGATCTTTTCAAGAAAATTGGAGAGATGAAGAGAACGTTTCATGCAAAAATGGACATGATAAAGGACCAAAATGGCAGGGACCTAACAGAGGCAGAAGAGATTAAGAAGAGGTGGCAAAATTGCCCAGAAGAACTATACAAGAATGAGCTTAATGTCCCTGATAATCACAATGAGGTGGTCACTGACCTCAAGCCAGACATCCTAGAATGTGAAGTGAAATGGGTCTTAGGAAATCTGAGCAACAGCAAAGCTAGTGGAGGTGACAGTATTCCAGCTGAGCTATTCAAAATCTTAAAAGACAATGCAGTAAAAGTGCTACACTCAATTTGCCAGCAAATTTGGAAAACTCAACGGTGGCCACAGGATTGGAAAAGATCAGTTTACATTCCAATTCCAAAGAAAGGCAGTGCCAAAGAATGTTCAAACTATAGCACCGTTGCACTCATTTGTCATGCTAGTAAAGTTATGCTTAAAATCCTACAAGCTAGACTCCAGCAGTATGTGGAACGAGAACTACCAGAAGTACAGGCAGGAGTTCGAAGAGGCAGAGGAACTAGAGATCAAATTGCCAACATACGTTGGATCATGGAGAAAGCTAGGGAGTTCCAAAAAAACATCTACTTCTGCTTCATTGACTATGCTAAATCCTTTGATTGTGTGGATCATAACAAACTGTGGCAAGTTCTTAAAGAGATGGACGTACCAGACCATCTTATTTGTCTCTTGAGAAACCTATATGTGGGCCAAGAAGCAACAGTGAGAACTGGACACGCTCTTTAGAAGGCCAGATCCTGAAGTTGAAACTCAAATACTTTGGCCACCTAATGAGAAGGAAGGACTCACTGGAGAAGAGCCTAATGCTGGGAAAGATTGAGGGCAATAGAAGAAGGGGACGACAGAGAATGAGGTGGCTGGATGGAGTCACTGAAGCAGTAGGCATGAGCTTAAATGGACTCCAGAAGATGGTAGAGGACAGGAAGGCCTGGAGGAATGTTGTCCATAGGGTCGCGATGAGTCGGACACGACTTCGCAGCTAACAACAACAAAGATAAATCATTCTGGAATACTGCTCTACTATTAAGGGATAAAATGGATATGACTTTAATCTATTTGCATGTCCATAACCAAGTGGACCCTGGTGAGTTTCAACTTCTTTTGTGCTGTTACAATGGGCTACACAAGAACTGTATGTACAGAGGCATCAGCTGAATCCAGAGGTTTCATTAGAATGAGAAAACACGAATCATTGTCAGCATTAGGTTGCCTTGTGTTGCCCCTACTGAACACCCAAGTCTGGAACTCTGAACATCTGGTGGGATCCCAGGTTCAGCTTGATCCTGAAATGCCTCTTATTGCTGTTAGAAAGTGTCAAAGAGGGCTGTGTGATGACTCTCTCCTTGCTTTATTTTCTGGGACTGAAAAGAACCATTTCTTCTCTATCGTCAGGCACTACAGCTTCTTGAAAGTCTGGAGTAGATATGAAGCCTGCCTATAAAGAGCAGAATATGCCTGCTCATCTTCTTTTATGTGATTGCTGTGATGCAGTGTAGGACTTTCTTTCTGCATTAATCAAATGGAGTTCCAGGAGTATGAGCAGCTGTAACAATCAGGTGGAATAATATAGAATAGAATAGAGCTGGAAGGGACCTTGGAGGTCTTCTAGTCCAGCCCCCTGCTCAAGCAGGAGAACATATACGATCTCAGACAAGTGTCTGTCTAGCCTCTTCTTAAAAATCTCCAGTGATGGAGTGCCCACGATTTCTGGAGGCAAGCTGGTTAATTGTCCTCACTGTCAGGAAGTTTCTCTTTAATTCCAGGTTGCTTCTCTCTTTGATCAGTTTCCAACCATTATTTTTTGTCCTGCTCTCTGGTGCTTTGGAGAATAAGGTGACCCCCTCCTCCTTGT